>NC_142350.1:38145000-38825625 GCF_059441175.1 Urocampus carinirostris
TCGCATGACAAAGGCACACACAATGGCAAATCAATAGGCGTTTGAGTTAACACTTTGGTGATTTAAATCTTTATTCCAAATTTGTAGAGTTTGGTCATTTTCCAGTACCCAAAAAACGTCATTAGTTGTGTGCATCTTTTTTTGAAGCTGTCCATCACGGGCGTGTGGACACTGCCGTCGGGATACGGGTGTGGGCCAGATTATCAGGCGGTTTAGGTAATCTAATAATCCTGGAAGAAACGGTAGGAAAAAAGGAAAAATGAAAGGTCTTGCGGAACGAATGGTGAGTCTTTTACTTTTCCTTCACCTAGGTCGAGTCTGTGGCTAGAAATGGGGGGAGTGTATTTGTAGTGAGCGATACACTCTACAACCATGTACAAGTACTGTTCACTGTAAACATGTATTTATTTATGACCAAAACCCACTATCTACCCGACTGTTAACCCAATAAAATGCAGAAAACCTGCTGCAAATCCATGATGTAGTGAAACTTAGAAAAATAAACTGTGTTATGGCGAGGGATAAGTGTATTGGTAATGCTTCCAAGCAAAAACGACAAATCAAAATGTTATCCCATTGTCAAAAAAATCTTATTTTAAGTGGAAATTTTCATTCATTCATTCATTCATTCATTCATTTTTTGGTCTGATTATTAGTGCTGGAGCCCTCCTGGAAGATGTTGGCCAGTCACACCCTGACCTGGGTGCAAGCCAGTTGTAGGGTCGGATTTCTTTTTTCACTCTTTTTTAAATTTCCTTTTATTTTTTTTATATTTTTTCCAAAATGTCACTTTTATTTCCCAGTGAAATAAGATGTAGTACGCTGTGTGCATTCAATTTATTTAAAAGCAAGGATTAGCAACAACTTTAAAATGTGAGACACATTGTAACCATACATTAATATTGTTGGTTTGCCGAATTATATTGCATTTTTTGTATCACTGTACCTTTAAGGGACTCGCCAAAAATATGATGGGAGAGGAAATCCGGAATAAAAAGAACCGATGAAACTGATCAGTGCCCAAAACAAAGCTACACGGGATTCTTGTCAGTCATTAAGGGGGCAACAAACACAAATACATAAGATAAGCTTAATTCTCTGTACATCAGTTTCTCCTGTTCATTTCGAGTATTATATTTTTTTCCTCTTAGTACAAATAAAGGGATGTTAAGAGCGGACTGTATGAGAGTTTGATTGTGCCGACTGTGTTGTATGGTGCAGAGACTCGGAGCCTGAATGCAGATTTAAGAAGGAAATTAAATGTTTTGGGGATGAAGTGTTTGAGAAGTATCATAGGAGTGACAAGATTAGATAGATAGAGAAATGAAATTGCGAGAGACAGAACTGGAATTGTAGCAGAACTAAGAAAGTGTGTGGATGAGAGAGTACTCAGTTGGTTTGGACACATGGAGAGGATGGATGAGGAGCGAATGTTGAAGAGGATCTACAGAGCAATAGTAAATGGAATGAGACCAAGACGATGGCCAAGATTGACGTGGATGGATGGTGTTACGAGTGCAGGAAAGAGGTCTAAATATAGTGGAAGCTAGAGATCTTGTTGGTGATAGGAATGAGTGGAGAGGTGTTGTGAAAGGATAGTGGGATGTTTGGACGTGTTCTAAGGGATGGGCCGGACACCTCTATGATGCGGCAAGGGTAAACCAGTGAAAGCTGTCGGGCCCTGATGTTGAACAGAAGAGTGTGTTGTGTCACCCTGACCCGAGTGACATGGCCGCTTTCTTGTGTCCCGTTTCATGTGGAGGGACGAAAGCATCACCAACTGGGGTGCGAGGTGCCTAACTTGTTTGGGTGTTAGGGCATTTGGGTTAGCAATGGTCAAATTTTTTGTGTTTTTTGCTTTTTTCCCCTTTTTTTTTGTTTTTTTGTATGTGTTTGTCTTGCTGTCGGTCACCCCTCTCGAGGAATTTGACCAGGGTAGATAGATAGATAGATAGATGGATGGATAGATATAAATTAATTCTCAAAATTTGAAGAACACGTCAACCCCCTACTATATAAGACAATTGTGCTCATGTTAAAGATGAGTTTGTAATTGTAAAAGAAAAAAAAGGATCTTGAAATGACGAACTGAGACCTAAAATGAGCAATTGGTTAAGATAGGACTTTCTCAATGAATAGTTTTGTTTCCATATCAAGTTCTAATGCAGTTTTGGCATACATTGGGAAGAAAAAGCACCCCATTGGCAGAACATTTGATTTATTTAAAATGTAAATATTCAATTTTTAAGACATCTGAATTGCTATTTTGGTTAAAAAAGACATTTTATACCTAAAATTAGAAAACAAAAAAATCAATAAATAGGACTTGCTAAAGTAGTATTTTCAAATGGTTATTTGTTACTTTTACGCAAGTAATTATTTGGAAAACTGCATTTTGCTTCTACTTGAATCATATCATTCTGACGTAACAGTACTTTACTTGTGTATCATTCTTGGCTAGTCTACCTTCATCTGTCAAAAGATGTAGTCACTGATGTTGAACTGAAGCTTAGAGGACATTGGATGCATCTTTCATTTGCGTTTTGGTGAGTTTCTGCATTTGAAAACCCGATGCGGCTAAATCTCACTCAGAATCGAGTTCTGGCGGCCTCAAGTAAATAAATATTTGTACAATAAATTTAAAAGTGCACTGCGACTGGCTGGCAACCAGTTCACTGTGTCCCCTGCCCACTGACCAAACACAGCTTGGATGGGCTCCAGGAACGCCGCGACCCTACTGAGGATAAGCGGTGCAGATAATGCCTGGACGGATAAATGTAAAAAATAATAAGGTTACTACTACACTAATTTTAGCTATCGTGGGTTCTTTTTCAGATCGTAACCCTTGTGAAAAACTACTATACCCCAAAACTGAACATAGCCCAAGGAAAACCAGATCAAAAATTATTATAGCTGCTAAGTTAGCTATTTTTCTTTTTCATTTGTTTTCCTCGGAATATTACAATTTGTTTTCATGCTTTTCAAATCAGATTCCAAAGATAGATCGCATCTCTTTTGGTCCATCAACGCAGCCGCTTGCACATTGAATACTCAGTCTTTACCAACCTGGGAGTTGTCTTCGCCGGGTGTCTTTTTATAGGTTTGTCTCACTGTACTCCCTCCCGTGCTTCTATTTTAGTGAATGCTGTGAGAAATAATTGAAAGTGTTGCGCACAGTCTTATCTTTTACACCGCTCAGACTCACGCGTGCCTTGTAATAAACCGTGTCGGTAAAATCCCTGCTGGCTGCGGATTTTTCACTCCCACGAGATGGTAAACACTTGCTGGAAATTTGAGCCAAGATCAAATCTTCACTAGAGACTGAGACGTTGACTGATTGATTTAAGATTTGGCGGTTGTTTCTCTTCTCGTGAAAACTCGGCCCGTTGCTCCGACTGTCTGCCTTTTACACTTCCCGTCAAGGGTTTATAGGTTCATATTCATTTGGTATTAGTGAACAGAGTTTAGGCAGAAACATTTTAAAAAATGGGGGAATTGAAGTGATTCACCATTCAAATCTGTAAACAAATACAATCAATCTCATTTTTTGGCCAGCAGATGCTGGTAAGTAGGGATGGGCAATACTGGGAATTTTAGTATCGCTCTTACCAGAGTAAATACATGGTAGTATCGAACGATACCAACCGGAAACCGATATTTTATGCTTGGAAATGTCACGGTCATTGAATAATTAAACACTCCCCACCAGTTGATTTATACATACTATAAACACAGCACACAGATTTAGGCATAAAAATGTTTCATTTTTATTAAATAAATACGATTTAAACAGTTTAAAAGAAATACCTTAAAATATTTATATTTCAACTCTTTATAACAAATGCCAAGAGAGTCAAATAAAATAGCAAACGTTTAATGAAAATATTGTACAAATAAAACAATGTCAACATGCCAACTGTAGCATTTGATAAACAGTATTTTGAAATTAAGTCAGAAAGTCTAAATAGTGTAAACAATACAATCTAAAGACCTTTAACTGTATAAAAAAATCTAAATGTGTGTACTACTACAAGAACTGTTACAGAGCAAAAGTAAAGGGAGTCAAACCAAAAAAACTGCAAGGTAAGAAATAGGCTGGTTTGGCATGACATATTGACAATAGATGTATAGGTTTTTGTTCAGGAACAGTAACATGTTAATATTTTTGGTTGAAACTCGTTGCTCTCTTTAGGGTGAACTGTTCACATGTGTTTATGTAAATTTGACACAATAGCAGACCACTTCAGCACACAATAGACACATGGCATTGTCCTTTTCAGTTGTTGAAATAAAGTCTAAACCCTAACCCTGTCATATTTAGCTTCTAATAAAAGTGCACAGGACGTGGGCCATCTCTTTTGCCTGGCAGGCAGGATGCAGCTGCAGGCCAGGTATTGTGATGTGCTAAAAGTGTGCCGTTCAGTCAAACAAACAGGCTTAAACTTAGAATCTGTCAGAAGGCAATGGGTGAGAGAGATAAAGACTGTGCTATCTACATATAAAAGCAGCACTTTGAGGATATTAGTGGAGTGAAGTATCGAATCCCAGGACAATAGTGTCCATCCAATCTGTGTACTTGCTTAGTATCAATAAAATCGAAATGATTAGATCCGCCCACACTACCGGCATGTTGTGGGTAATTATCTCTCAATGTCATGATGGATCTCTTACAATCATTTGCTGTTGTTTTTTTCCCCCTTGAAATTGGAAGACAAAATGTTTCTTTAGACATTGCGGTTGATGTTGCTCCTATGACGTGATGAAGAGTGACATCAATGAAGATTAATGAGTCGGTCCCACAAGAAGTCATTCAAGACCAGGACTTTCTTTCCAATGAGATTGACGGATGAGCTCTTTGTGATAGTTACCTTGGATTATTTTTGTCTATTTTTTCAGGCCTGTCCATGTACCCTAGAAACTTCCAGGTTGGCTCGGCGTCATTTTACTTCTGATTAAACCTCAGCACTTGTGCCAAAGCATTCAATCAAGTTCTCTTATGTTTTCAGGTTAAATCATTTTTGGGTTTTTCAACCCCAGGTATCTACCAGACTTTCTTGTTCGTATGACTCTTTTCAGAGTCAGCTATTTTAAAGAGTCTGAGTTGAAAAGGAACGATTGTCAGTGTTCATGTACTTGCAACAACGGAAACGTCCATGAAATAATACACAATGTTGTTTTTTTATTCCAAATCGATAAACTAAGCTGCAAATTAATCATTTTAAGAAACCAAGGAATATGTATAGCGCCATAGGCAGAAATATATGTCCACTTAAACTATTGTTGACCTGTTGTTTTCACCCACAAAAGCGAAAAGTCCCCGGTCTGAGACCGAAGGGAACAATGGGCGCCACCAGGCTGTACTTGCCCAAGACACACCAAAGTGTCTAAAAACACTAGGGTACTTTTAAGTTTTTTAATATTGGATAAGTCCAAAATATAGTTAATAGTGATATGGTTATAGTGTAGAAGACACTCAAAGTAAGGATAGAAGACATCAATACATTTTGAATTTGCAAGGAGAACAGCAGCGGACCAAAACCTTGCATTAAAAAAATCCATTCTGTTGAAAAAAGAGGTTCCATTTGTGTGTTGTTTGTTTAAAACGAACACAAACAATTGACACATTCTGTTCCAAACCCCCCGGAAAATGTATATCCTTTGGTTTCAACAGGGTTTCTGCCTGCTTCGTCCTCGTAGTGCTTCACTACCCCTGAACACATTTTGGCTTTGTGATTGATCCAAACTCACTATGGAATTTTAAAACACATAAATCAATGAAGCACATGTAGTAACAAGTAGCACATTTTAAGCCCCAATACTTAACAGGCTCTGCGAGCAGTACAACAAGCTAGCACATCAAGTCGAACAAAGGAGACACCGTAGGTAGGGTTTCGCACCCTTTTTAATGGGAACATACGTTTGATGTGAGGCCAGGGGTGCTCTTCCGCTTCTGTGTCCTTATAGTAGATATTGCTAAGCAACATTTTTGCTCAGTTTCTGTTGGATGACACAGTTTCTGGGGAATTCTACCTTACAGTTTCCTCCGTAAACAACGTTTCCCCAGCGGAAGTTGAATATGGTCAGGTGACGAGGCTGCTATGTTTGATTGGTTAAACATGGTAGAGCCTCGCCGAGTTCTGTATCACAATAAATGCGCCTGAGCAGAGACAGAGAGACACGTACTTACGTGGAGGGGATTTACTTAGTAACGAAGTAACGACATCAATGTAGCCTAATGTAGTGGAGTAAAAGTCATGTTTTTTCTTCACAAATTTACTCAAGTAAAAGTAAAAGTATAAGGATTTAAAATTAGTCCTAAGAGAATAAAATTTCCCAAAACTTACTCAAGTAAATGTAACGGAGTAACATACCTGTCAACCTTTTTTTTCAAACGTGTTTATTTATTTATAGTTTAATATGTTATATTGTACATGTGTTTCGTTATATCATATATATTGTTAATTAACATTTTGTTGGGAGATACTGAGTTGCTCGACATGAATGAGGTTTATCATAAAAAAGTTCAAAAATTAAGTAGCATGGACGTTCACTGTAGAAGGAAAAAATACATGCAAATATAATTAAGTAGAATAATACATTTTCTTATTCAAATTATTAATTAATTTTCTGCGTTAAATAATTGTTGGTAATATACTGATTAAAGGGATAACCACAAACCTGTCTTTTTTTCATTTTCTACTTTTATACTTCCTTTTTTTCTTAACTTCTTTATACAACAATAATGATTCGTAATATAATGCATCAAAGCAAGTGAGCCGTTTGAGAGCCGGCTCTTTTTTATGAGTTGAGCCGAAAAAGCTGTTTCCCTAAAAAGAGACGGACTTCCTTTGACTACATAACTACCAAATGAAATCCGAGGCGGCAGACGCATGCGCACAGTAGCATCAAACCGCTCGCTTCATTTGCAACGAAAAAAAACGATACCGAGATAGAGGCTACCGCGGCGAACTTGTTTGACTTGATTAGTTTGCCGTTTTGTGATAGTCGGTGTATACCGGATGGTACCCGTAGTTGACAAATTTGCGTTTTTCCGTACGGATTTTCCTGTACGTCGTACACGTCTTAAAATGCATAATCAACGTTCTTTGTACGGCAAAAACATACTGGTTGACAGGTATGGAGTAAATATACTCTGTTACTCCCCACCTCTGGATTTCTATTGTCAGTAAAAGTTCTATTTGCACAAATTCTGAGTTTGAGTATTGCTGGTTTTACCTGATTACTAAGAAATCAAAATGGCTTCTGTCAGGTCAGCCTACGAGAGGACCTCTCGAGTGGGTAAGACGTTCCTGCAGAACACCAAACAAACAACTGATGACTAATGGCAAAGTAAAAAAAAAAAAAGAAAAAAAGTGGAAAAAAATGAAGACTTCTTGAAAAAAAACTGAATTCAATCAACAGTAGCGAGTTAGATGATCATAAATCAAGCCCAAAGGGTTCACACGTGCAGCCTGACTGTCAGCAAAGATTCCTGAGGTGGATTACCGATGCAGTTTCCGAACTCCATCACCTTGTCAACCTGCAAACACACACAAGCATAAATCTCAGCTCCGAAACAAATCGTCCCGGGAGCGGCTCTACGAGTTCCCGGAGTCGCACAGACAAATATGTTTGTCTTTTTTCCACTCGGCTGAAGTGAGAATTCGGATCTGCCGAGAAGGAAACGGATAAGTCTTCTTATCCATAACTTCGTCACTCCCCATTGGCTCGGACAAATAACAAATTAATTTCTAGCCGTATAATTCCCCTCTGTCCTCCGCCAAGTTTACGGTAACATCAAATTACCGATCACGGGAACTCCCTCAAGTCTTTATCCATTCATTAAAAAATACGCCACAACGGAGGCGCAACGGAGGAAGTTCTCTTTTTAATTTGACTTTGCGCCTCCTTTAGCGCTTCGGCGCTCCGTAAACATCAACTGATGCGCGTGGCTCGTATTAGGATATTCCATACCTCTACATACGAGATTCATTTGTTTCAGTTTGTACTAGTATCGAGAATTTTTCATATTTTTACAGAATCTTCCCTAGGAGAAACAACGGAAAACTGATTAATCCGTTCTTAGTCTCCCAAAAACATCTAAGTTAACCCGAAAAAAACCCTTAGTAAATTAGTGCTATATTTGTTTCTTGTTATGCTCAAAAAAGAATTGGAGTCTAGGTGTTTCAGTTCGATGGATCCCGATTGACAATCATCTTATTAGGTGCAATCATAATTGTTTCCTATTTGGATCGAAGTTACATGGTTATTTATCACCAGGAAAAGTAGGGATGTCAAACTCAGTTTGGCTCGGTGGCCAGAGCCAGACTTTCTGTTCTGAGTGGGGCAGGATCAGTTAAAAAAAAAAAAAAAAAAAAGTCAACTCTAAATGTTTTGCTTTGTTTTTCAATATTATCCTAAATTATTCAGCATACATAGTAACCTACTCTTAGTATTATGACAATGGATGGATGGATGGATGGACTGAGAGCTTTGTTTCTTTTTTTGACAGACTCAGAAATTTGGGCCTGGATTAAATTGTCCAACAGGCTGTATCAGGCCCGTATTACAATCAAGGATGCCAAGGGATATTTTCTAAAGACGGACCAGGAACAGAGACGGAACCCAATTGTGTTCGTTTTACTCAGCTTTATTTAGAATGAGGAAAGGGCTTCCACCCACGATCCGGTGATCGTCGGCCACGGATAGCAGATCGCTGGGAATGCGGAAGTGGCACTTCCGTGTCGAGCGAAGACAATGTCGAGAGCGAGGAAAAGACAGGTCCATGGCCAGGACGGAGGAGCAAAAACGTAAACGGGTTCAGAAAAAGGTAGGCAACGGGAATCAGACGAAGAACAGGGCAGGATAGAGTCAGGAGTCAAAAGAGCTGGCCTTTTTTGTAGCTAAGGTTCACAGACAATCCTACAAATGATGACAGGAAGGTGGGGGTTTAAAAAGATGCAGGGAGCCAATCAGCGCCCAGGGCTGTTGGCGCCAAGGAACGGGCACAGGTGCCTCGCATCATTAATCATGACAAAGACAACACATTTATTCACAAACAATGGGTAAAGAGGTTTACATGATGGAATTGAATGTGCTAACTGGTTTATTTTGACAGTTGAGTAATTGCAATTTAGACCTGAACCAACTCACCACCCTATCAAATTCCAGCACTGCCCTCTAGCAGCCAGAAAGAGTATTTGGTTTGCATTCATTTAAAATAATCATAGCTTTTGATGTTTGATAGAAATGACTGAGAGATTTCCCATCGGCTCACCACCTGTAGGAGGGGCCAAAGGGGTCGGGTGCGTAGAGAGCTGGGTAGCAGCCAAGGGAGGGGTCCTTGGCGCGACGATCCCCGGCTACAGAAACTGGCTTTTGGGACATGGAACGTTACCTCTCTGGCAGGGAAGGAGCCCGAGTTGGTGCGTGAGGTTGAGAAATTCCGACTAGATATAGTCGGACTCACCTCTACGCACGGCTTGGGCTCTGGTACCAGTCCTCTCGAGAGGGGTTGGACTCTCTTCCACTCTGGAGTTGCCCGTGGTGAGAGGCGCAGAGCCGGTGTGGGCATATTAATTGCTCCACGGCTCGGCGCCTGTACGTTGGGGTTCACCCCGGTAGACGAGAGGGTAGCCTCCCTCCGCCTTCGGGTGGGGGGACGGGTCCTGACTGTTGTTTGTGCTTATGCACCAAATAGCAGTTCGGAGTACCCACCCTTCTTGGAGTCCTTAGAGGGTGTGCTTGAGAATGCGCCCCCTGGGGACTCCCTCGTACTGCTGGGAGACTTCAACGCTCACGTGGGCAATGACAGTGAGACCTGGAGGGGCGTGATTGGGAAGAACGGCCCCCCTGACCTGAACCCGAGTGGTGTTTTGTTATTGGACTTCTGTGCTCGTCATGGTCTGTCCATAATGAACACCATCTTCAGACCTAAGGGTGTCCATATGTGCACTTGGCACCAGGACACCCTAGGCCGTAGTTCGATGATCGACTTTGTCATCGTTTCGTCGGACCTGCGGCCGCATGTTCTGGACACTCGGGTGAAGAGAGGGGCGGAGCTGTCAACTGATCACCACCTGGTGGTGAGTTGGCTTCGATGGCGGGGGAAGATGCCGGCCCGACCAGGCAGACCCAAGCGTGTTGTGAGGGTCTGTTGGGAACGGCTGGCAGAATCTCCTGTCAGAAGAAGTTTCAATTCACACCTCCGGCAGAACTTCGCTCATGTCCCGAGGGAGGCGGGGGACATTGAGTCCGAGTGGACCATGTTCCGCGCCTCCATTGTCGAGGCGGCTGATCGGAGCTGTGGCCGTAAGGTAGTCTGTGCCTGCCGCGGCGGCAACCCTCAGACCCGTTGGTGGTCACCGGCGGTGAGAGATGCCGTCAAGCTGAAGAAGGAGTCTTATCGGGCCTTCCTGGCCTGTGGGACTCTGGAAGCAGCTGGCAGGTATCGGCTGGCCAAGCGGAATGCGGCTTTGGCGGTTGCCGAGGCAAAAACTCGGGCATGGGAGGAGTTTGGCGAGGCCATGGAAGCCGACTTCCGAACGGCTTCGAGGAAATTCTGGTCCACCATCCGACGTCTTAGGGAGGGGAAGCGGTGTGCCATCGACACTGTGTATAGTGCCGATGGGGCGCTGCTGACCTCGACCCGGGACGTTGTGAATCGGTGGGCGGAGTACTTCAAAGACCTCCTCAATCCCACCGGCAGGTCTTCCTCTGGGGAAGCAGAGCCTGAGGACTCTGGGTTGGGCTCTCGTATCACTGGGGTTGAAGTCACCGAGGTTGTCAAAAAAACTCCTCGGTGGCAGGGCCCCGGGGATCGATGAGATCCGCCCGGACTTCATTAAGGCTCTGGATGTTGTGGGCGTGTCATGGTTGACGCGCCTCTGCAACATCGCGTGGACATCGGGGACAGTGCCTCTGGACTGGCAGACTGGGGTGGTGGTTCCCGTCTTTAAGAAGGGGAACCGGAGAGTATGTTCCAACTACAGGGGAATCACACTTCTCAGCCTCCCTGGTAAGGTCTATTCAGGGGTACTGGAGAGGAGGGTCCGCCAGGAAGTCGAATCTCGGATTCAGGAGGAACAGTGTGATTTTCGTCCTGGCCATGGAACACTGGACCAGCTCTATACACTCTTCAGGGTCTTTGAGGGTGCATGGGAGTTTGCCTGTCCTGTGCCTGTGTTTTGTGGATTTGGAGAAGGCATTCGACCGTGTTCCTTGGGAGGCCCTGTGGGGGGTGCTTCGGGAGTATGTGGTACCGCACAGTCTTATCCGGGCTGTGCGGTCCCTGTATGCCCGGTGCCAGAGTCTGGTCCGCATTGCCGGCAGTAAGTCGGATTCGTTCCCGGTGAGGGTTGGGCTCCGCCAGGGCTGCCCTTTGTCACCGATTCTGTTCATAACTTTTATGGACAGAATTTCTAGGCGCAGCCTTGGCGGGGATGGAGTCCGGTTTGGGGGCCTCAGCATTGCGTCACTGCTTTTTGCAGATGACGTGGTGCTTTTGGCTTCCTCAGGCCGTGATCTTCAGCTCTCGCTGGAGCGATTCGCAGCCGAGTGTGAAGCGGCCGGGATGGGGATCAGCACCTCCAAGTCCGAGGCCATGGTTCTCAGTCGGAAAAGGGTGGTATGCTCCCTCCGGGTCAGGGAGGAGGTCTTGCCCCAAGTGGAGGAGTTCAAGTATCTTGGGGTCTTGTTCACGAGTGAGGGTAGGATGGAACGGGAGATCGACAGACGGGTCGGTGCAGCGTCTGCCGTCATTCGGACCCTGTACCGGCCTGTCGTGGTGAAGAGGGAGCTGAGCCGAAAGGCAAAGCTCTCGATCTACCGGTCGATCTACGTTCCTACCCTCACCTATGGTCATGAACTTTGGGTCATGACCGAAAGAACTCGATCCCGGATACAAGTGGCCGAAATGAGTTTCCTCCGCAGGGTGGCTGGGTTCTCCCTTAGAGATAAGGTGAGAAGCTCAGTCATCCGGGAGGGACTCGGTGTAGAGCCACTGCTCCTCCGCATTGAGAGGAGCCAGCTGAGGTGGCTCGGGCATCTAATAAGGATGCCTCCTAGACGCCTCCCTCAGGAGGTGTTCCGGGCATGTCCCACCGGCAGGAGGCCCAGGGGGCGGCCCAGGACACGTTGGAGAGACTATGTCTCTCGGCTGGCTTGGGAACGCCTCGGGGTCCCGTCGGATGAGCTGGAGGAGGTGGCTGGGGATAGGGACGTCTGGGCTTCCCTTCTAACGCTGCTGCCCCCGCGACCTGACCTCGGATAAGCGGAAGACAATGGATGGATGGATGGATGGATGGACTGAGAGATTTGTTTCTTTTTTTGACAGACTCAGAAATTTGGGGCTGGATTAAATTGTCCAACAGGCTGTATCGGGCCAGTGAGCCATATGGTTGATGTGCCTTACCTAAAGAGTTCATTGCAACACAACCCTGGGCGACATGTTCCTTTCTACAGGGTGTAAAATGTACACTGAACGTAGAATTATATATTCAGGTTAATTTTACTCTGATAAATGCGGCAGTAGCTCAGGAGGTAAAGCGCTCGTCTTGGGATCAAGAGATTGCAGTTCGAATCCCGTGTTACATGTCGATGTGTCCTTGGGCAAGACACTGAACCCCTAATGCCCCCAATAAGCAGGTTGGCGGCTTGCATGACTGCACGGCCGCTATTGGTGTGTGAGTATGTGTGTGAATGGGTAAATGTGAAGCACATTGTAAAGCGCTTTGGGAAGTCTTCATTGACTTGAAAAGCGCTATATAAATGCAGATCATTTCATTTTTACACTTCACTGAACTTGGGCGGCACAGCGGCTGCGTGGTTGCCGTGTCCGTGCTACAGTTGTGAGGTCAGGGGTTCGAATCCAGATACCAGCATTCCTGTGCAGAGTTTGCATGTTCTCCCCGAGCTTGCGTGGGTTTCCCCTGGGCACTCAGGTTTCCTCCTCTTTTCTTCCTCATGCCATGAGGCTCTTTAACTCCTCCCGGCAGGGTAAAGGCCCACATTAAACCACACCACCTACATTGGATATTACCGAATCTTACTACAATATGTATTCTGTGTAGCACTATTTAGTTACTCTATATAACACGCTACAGTGGGCATTTGCACGTCACACTGGGTATTTGTATATTGTATTCTTTTGGCTTTATTATTGTACTGTTCTCAGCTCAGGGATGCTGCTGGAAATGTGAATTTCCCTTTGGGGATGAATAAAGTATCTATCTATCTATCTATCTATCTACATTCCGAAAAAACATGCATGTCAAGTTAATTGGCAGGTCGGAATTGACCTTATAAGCCAACCAAGGTAAAGCACGGAGATGTGCTTTGCTAATTCTTTAACCCCATGTCAAAAAAAAACAAAAAACTAATAAATAGACCGAAAAAGAATCCCAGAAAATTAATGAATGGCATGAATTAAAGGCCTTTGTTGTCATTATTTAAGTACATCAAAATCGGAGGGCTTTAACTTTCTGTGCAAGTAAAACAAATTGAAAAGGTAAATATATGCAAAAGAATAAAAATCTTTAAATAAACAGTATATTGTTAATGTACAATAAACATGTGCACAAGTGAAAATTGACTTGAATAATGGTGGCAATGATGTCAGCATTTGATATTTGTACCCCTGCATTTGCTATTCTGTATGTTTCTAGTGAGAGTAACTCAACACACTTGTGAAGCTTATGTGAAGCCAGAAGGAAAGAAAGAAAGGAAGAAAGAAAGAAAGGTAGAAAGAAAGAAAACAAGAAAGAACAAAAGGAAGAAAACAAGAAAGAAAGAAAGAAAGAAAACAAGAAAGAAAGAAAGAAAACAACAAATTTCTCAATGAGTGGAGGAGTTTTGTAAAGAAGCAGTTGCGTATTGACAGCGCCGTATTGATGTTTCAATTAGAGTGGTGTTACATTGTGCAGCGGCATGCTAACAGCATGCATCTCCTGCCATCTGTTCTGCCTCCACGTCTGACGAACGACACTCGTGGGGCTAATCGAGCCCAACATGAGCGATGGGACCAACGGCTCCCTACACACACGTGAACACACCCTCTACCTTTATATCTTGTAAAAATGGGGAAGATCCTTTTTTAGCACCTTGTGTGATTTTCTCCCCTTCTGCTTTCATGTGAGCGTCACAAGCGGGTGGGGTTACACTGACCTAGAACATGCAGAACACCAGATGCAGGAGTTCAAATATATCAAAAGCACATATTGGCGCTGTCATGTAAAATACATTTGCAAACATTTTCATTTTTCGGGTAATTTTTTTCCTTTTTCTAGGGTGGAGTGCGTCGTTTCAGGTGTCCTTAAAAGTTACATATTCTCTTTGTTAAGTATGTGTTTAACTGATTTCAAAGAGCCCTTGTGCTTTATTTTTATTTTTATTTTTTGCTTTTATCTTACTTTAAGCAGAGCTTTTCGGGGGCGGAACACATTAGGTCCGAGAAATGGGGGCAGCGGGCAGTAAGTCATGCTTATCCCCAAAGGTTTTTTTTTAATTCTATGTGTCACTGTTGTCGTGATTGCTAACTCAAGTCACCTGGAGCAATCACGTGGACGCCCTCTGATTGGCTAATTTTCCCTTCTTAAGCACGCTACGCCCAGACCTCTTCGTCTGAGGATTACGTTTGTACCCTGTATGACTCTCCTGATTACCTGTTCCGTCTTGATCTGTTTACCTGATTCTGCTTGCCTCCGATCCGACCTGCTTCCGTCTCACGTTACGATCTTCTCTCCAGTCCCCTTGACCTGCTAGACTTCCGCACTCCATTTGGCTACGTGTTCCGAAGCTACCTTCCCGACTCCGCTGCTGACGTCCGACAGCCATCGCGTCTCCCGCTAGCCCTGTACGCTTCCCTAAATAAAGAACTGTAACGAACGCTCTGAGGTTTCCTGTTCTGTTCTGGTCCTTCTAAAAACTGTAGCATGAAAAATGTGAAAGTAAGAAAAGGCCTCCTTTGAGTAGAGTCCAAACTCAGTCTTAAACCCCAAAAAAGTTGAAAATGTGTTTTTGTTTTTGGGGGTACCCGTAGCAGCAAGATGGCCAACAATCTAAGCAACTACCCGAGGTGAGCCTCATGTTATGTGAAATAAATAAACCGCACACCGTTTATTCAAATTTTTCTCCTAGCCTTTAACAAGGTTTTTGGGGTAAGAGTAGCAGCAAGATGGTCAAGTCATGTTTATTTGTGACGCCCTAAATCACAAGGAGTCTCAAAGGGCTGCACAGACCACAGATTATTACAAACCACAGACTATTATTGCACCATCCCTTGATTTAAAACCTACACGAGGGCAAGGAAAAATTCCAAAACCTCAACATGAGGAAAATGAAAAAACCTTGAGAAGGGACCGCACATGAGGTAGTCCCCCTTCCAGGATGACCAGGCTGCAACATATGTTGCATTAACAAACAATACACAGATATTGTGAACATGAAATATAGATCATTCATATGCTATAGAATAGAAGTGTGTTTTAAGCTTAGATTTAAACATATCCACAGAGGTTGCAGATCGAATCTCAGGGGGCAGAGCGTTCCACAGCTTAAGGGCCCGTACGGAAAAGGCTCTCGAACCCGCGGATTTCTTCTTGGATCACTTGTAGACTGGTGGATCTCTTCTTAGTTCTTGGGATCACTAGTAGACATAGTGGATAAAGATAACAACTCACTCTATGTTAACCTAATGTCTTGTAAAATACATACAAGATTTTCGGCCTACAATGATTTTAAAAATGTGCGTTTGTATGATAGTTTATGTACTTTTGCTCATTATACAGATCAATCTTTTATGGATGAAGTAAAGGAGGCACTAAATAATAAACAGTGTCATTTTAGAAAGCCCTAACAAAAATAGTTTTTTTCTGATATATAACTTTGCAAAAATTGTGATTCGGCCCCTCAGAAATGGGTCCTGTTGTAGGATTGCCAACCCCAAAACTGGATCTGTTGTTGTAAAAAACTCATCACCTTGGGTTATTTCGCATAAATAACCCAGAAAGTCAGTGCCCCCTGAAAACAGCTCACCAGTGCTAGGAGATCGTGATTTTCTGGCAAAATATGTGTTTTTAGTGGTTGACTGAGTCTACTAAACCCTACTTCCAGTCATGAAATGAAAACATAGTAAGAACAGTGTAATAACATGAAAGTTGCCTTTGTAATGGTACTTTACATTTTTCATTAACATTTTTGAATAGTGTCACGATCCAGCACTCAGATTCCGGTTCATCCCTCTCTCCTCTCTCCAATCTCTCTTGAATATTCCCAAGTATTTCTGTCGCATTACTGTAGTAGTATTTTTGTCGTATTTTTGTACTATTTTACTTGTATTTTTGTAGAATTTCTGTAATATTTCCGTATTAGTGTTTCCAAAGTATTTTTGTGGTATTCCTTTAGTAGTATTTATGTAGAAGTATTTTCCCAGTATTACTGTAGTAGTGTTTCTGAAGTAGTATTTATGTCATTGTATTTTTGAAGTTTTACTGTATTAGCATGTTTGATGCATTTGTGTATTTTTTTTCTTTTCAGAATTAAGGTAATATAATATAGTGTATTTTTGTAGCATTTCTATAGTAATAATCATTTAGTAATACTTCATTTTACTATGTTTTCGATTCCCACATCATCCGAGATAATTGTGCAAGTGTCCTTGGGCAAGACACTGTATCCCTAATGCCTCCGATAAGCAGATAGGGGCCTTGCATGGCCGACACCGCTATCGGTGCGTGAGTGTGTGTGTGAATAGGTGAGCGTGAAATATATTGAAAGTGCTTTTTGGAGGTCTTCAGAGTGCTATATACTGTCAATGAGGTCCATTTACATCAGTTGTTTTTTTGGGGGAATTGCGTATCAAACTGGGTGCCCTTTGCGCTATAGAGAAACAAAATGTTACTCTCAGCTTGAAAAAGGTTAGATACCCCTGATTTACATTATTTTTGGTAAAAGGAACATTTACATTGTAAACATACTTAAGGCAAAAAAATGGCAAAATTGAAAACGACGATATGATGTATAGACAAAAAAGGATAGAAAAAAACAATGGGTATGTATGCTTGTGCCAGCTTCCCCGTGACTGCCTGCCAAAGCACGGAAATCAAAGACCTCATTGTGTGGATTATTTCGTTAATCTTTTGATACCATTGAGGGGTATCGCAGGTGTTAATGTGCCAGCTCCCCCTCTGTTTTATGGGGGGAGGTGTGGCGTTCGCCTGGTAATCTGCTTTAAATGCTTTCCGGGGAACGAGACGATGAAAGAGGGCCAAGAAAAACTTTCCCCCCAACGCGGGCGTGAGCGATGCCAATGGGGCTGAGCCAAGGAGTCACACTTGTTGAAATATTTGACTGTATGAATAAAAACGAAAGAAAGGTAAAGGAAGGGGAGGGGTATATAATAGAGGCAGTCTCGTATTGACAACCATCATTTGGTGTGTTACTGAAAAAAAAGTAATTTGTTACAATTGCTAGTTACTTCATATAAAGCATATTTGCCTCGCTACCCGAAACTAGCGCATTCTTCTAAAAGTAACTAGCTAGTTACAAATTGCTGTATTTTCTGTAGATTCATTATACTGTACATGAAGTACCGTAAATTCCGGACTACAGAGCGCACCTGATTATAAGCCGCACCCACCACATTTCGGGAGGAAAACCGATGTTGTACATACACAAGCCGCACCTGTATATTAGCCGCATGCGCCCGCATTGATAAACCGCAATACAAACTCGAAATTGGTTTTTTGTTTTTTTTTTTGGTTTGAACAATTTTATTGACACTATTAACATCAAATTAACAATACAGTCCATAAAACACAGCCGGCAAAATGAATGGAAAATGATACCGGTACTTAAGATTTAATGCAGATCTGCAGAGTCCTGGTGCCCATTGAAAGTAATCCAAGGAAAAAAGTGTATATTTCCAAAGGTAAGGGTGGGAAAAATATACATCCACTATTGTCGGCCGCGTCCACAAACACGTCTCACCTTTACTCCACTTCCCGTCAGCCCGCGTTTGCCTCGCCCCTTCTTTCTCATTTGCTTGTACAAAACATATCAGAAAATAAATACATTACAAAAATATACAGTTGCAAAGACATATTATACATGGTTACACATATTTACAAAGAAAGACGGTACACCGAGAGAGTTTTCAAAGCTTTAATAATAATATTATAACTTTCATCCCAAACCGTGCCTGTGAAGGGTAGCAAAACGCTATTAGCAACACGCTCGCAACACAGTAATCAGCTCTGTTAAGAAAATATACCATTATTGTAGTAGGCACGGCTTACCGTTGTCAGGTTTTCAGTGTAAATCTCTTGATTTTTTTGTCTCAAGGTAATCAGCTTGTTTTATATTACTAAATATAAAAACAATGTTTCTCATAAAAACACACACATAAAGTAACGTTTCAACAATGAGTGTAATTATATCTCTTGTACTTTTATCAATCTTGTATTCTTTTATTTTGAAGTCGTGTTCTGGCTCTGTACTGATTCCTCTGTCGTTGATAAACACTCCCTCTCTCTCTGTTCGGGAACTCAGCCACGAAGGAGCGTGAGTTTTTTGCTCCCACCATCATGTCGAATTAAACTATATACATGTATTTTATTTGGGGAAATATGGCCACGAAATAGTCATAATAATGATTGACTTTAACCATTCGTAAAACTGCATTAAAAATAGCCACATAATAAAATGATTAGAAGAACATGTGTTTACCAACCTGTGGGGAAAATGAAGCCTTCGTATTTCCTGGCTTGAGCAATTTTGTGAGCTTGCAAACCAATACAGACCAGACACTCAATATCCATTTTCTCTTTTATCTTTGAACAATTCGAATATTTTCTTCTCCCTTTCTGGGGAGTGTCCAGGAAGTTTTTTTCCTCCAGGCATGGTGCATTGCAAAAATAATTTAACAAATAAAAATAAAATTAGAAAATGCAGCACTCTTTTACCGTAAGCTCATGTTTGCCCCATTGATGTTGTCCCCTTCCCACATCTTGCCTACCATTCACTGCTGGTTACACAACACCAAATATGAAGCTCGTTGACAAATTGCTCCCTGTGACTACTTAAACGCTGTCCTGTGAGTCGCCTGGGGGTCGGAGCGTTTTTTCCTGTGTTTTTGCTCCTGTTTTGCTTTTGCCACGATCTGTTTGATTTTGACCACTTCCGCATTCCGAGCAATCTACTCCCCACGACCAACGATCCACGGATCGAGTACGCTCCTTTCTCTTCTCCCCAATAAACTGTGAGCAGCGTTACGCGAGTGGGTTCTGCTTCCTGTTTCCTGTCCTGGTCCTGACATGATGACCTGACAAAGGAAGTTGTTGGTGCAGTCATTTCATACTGGGTTCTTAATGAGAGTCAGAAGTGGATGATGGAGGCAGGTGTGGGGATTCTTTATTCCTTTATCCGTTGACGCTCTGGTAGGGAAACTATCAGAAAATCAGTGAGGAGAAATCACACGTTTTTGTACTCTGTGCTTAGGAGGGCGCCACCGTACCGGTATTAAGTTGTATTTTGTAGATGGATAAAAACCCGTCCACCATTTTCACTCAACGTAATCAGAGTTGTGTTGCTGGCGAATTGAGGGTAGTATGATACTTCGTGAGCGAGTGAGGCACCGTCAAAGTAAATTGGATGTTCCTCATGTATTATTCATTATTCATGATCTGCTTTTGACAAGTAGTGGCGTAAAGCACCATGTTGTTACGACGGTTGAGTCACAACATCTTCCTAATGACGCGTTACTGTACTCGTTACAGAGAAAAGTTATTTCAGTAAGCAATAAGTAATTACAATAAGGAGGTCCGTTGTAAGACGTTACTCCCGCACTGTTGACATCCATCCACAAACGCCTCCCTGCCCCACTCCTCTTGTGTTTTTTTCCCGCTTTCGATCCGAAGCTGAGCTGCCAGTGATGAAAGGTAAAAGGGGATGGGGAGCCAAAGAGAGGTAATCCTGCCTTTTTCATACTCCCCAGGGTGGTCTCTTCATCCAGGCCTTCAAAAGAGGGATGGAATACACCTCCTGTGACAATAGAGGGGACCCGAAGGGGCTGCAAGGAACAGTGATGGGAATTCCAACTCTTTTTGGAGAACCGGCTCTTTTGGCTCCCAAACAGCTCTTTAAATTATTTTGATGCTCATCGATTAATATGTAAGAGTATGAGCAAATGATTTTTTAAAAAACTAGAAAAAAAAAAGAAAAAATATGTAGATGAAAAGAGGAAATAGAGAGATTGAGAAAAACTAGATTGGTTGTGTGCCATTAGAGTATTGAGACGTGAAACTATTTTGGGGCAGTTACACTTAATAATAATATAATAATAATATAATAATTTCCTTGTATTGTCATTCTGTGTAACAATGTACACAGAACGAAATGTCGATTGCACCTGACCCGTTGTAGCGAGCCGATGCAGCCGCAGCCAACAGAGGGCGCCGCCGACCACTTTTTAAGTCTTAGGAATGACTCGGCCGGGGCGCGAACCACCGACCTCCCAGTCTCAAAGCGGGCGCCTTACCATCTAGGCTACTGAGCTGGTCTGGCCTGGGGGGGAGTAGAATGTCTTTCTGAGTCGGTTTAACAAAAAAGCCAAGTGAGCAGTTTTCACACCTGGGGTAACCTACCTGACTGCCACTAAAAGATGGTGTTGATATCAATTGTTATTCCATTGTTGTCTTTCTGGGAAAATGTAAACATGACCAAAGGTTTTGGCCATCTTTTTTATATATATATGCATATATATATATATATATATATATATATATATATATACTTAGATCCCAATGCAAATTATGATCAGAAAGAAAGAAAAAAGGAAAGAACTAAGAAAAAAAGGAACAAAGGAAGGAAATAGGGAAAAGACTAAAAAGAATAAAAATAATTGTTAAAATACGTCTTTTTGGGGGGTCGTTTATTATTCATCCTAACAACATTAATGTCAAACTATTTGAATATGAATATGCAGACGTGAATAAATAATTTAAAAAAATCTACTATTCTATTAAATTATATTTTATTTTTGCATTCTACAGTGAACTTTTAACTTATTGAACCTTTTTATAGTAAGCAACTTTAATGTCAAGCAATTAATGCATGTTGGCGAGTCACGAAAAGCGTCTCGAAGGGATCGGACTGAAACCGGCTCCCGTCGATCACTCCCAAGAGCCGGCTGATAGAGCCTTTTCGTTGGCGAAAGGGACATCCCTAGTGTGTGTGCATGTGTGTGTGCTGCGCGGTACAGCTTTAAGGAGGCCTTTGAGTGTCCTAATTGCATTGGAATACAGCAGTGCAAGAGCTGGCCCGGATCACGGTGGGCCGCCCGAGGGGCTCGAACTCTCTCTTTCCACAGGCCCACTCGGCCAAAGAAAACTCAATGCGGACAATTAATGCTCTCCCTCTCGTTAACTCGCTTCCCACTTCTTCCCCTCCTCAACCGGTTGACACCCCCGATTCCTCCTCCATCTCCTCCCTATGTCGTCACCGGCCGATGCATTAATCCAGCCTTAAGGGCCGTCAATTCGTGGCCTCTTTGATGCCACCGGCAATTAGAACGGCCGCGAAAGGCGGCGGTCAGCTGTTGTTCAGTCAACCGTGCAGGAGGCCTCTACGAGCTTTCGTCCAAACTGAAATCCAATCCATTGTATTTATCATATCATTTCAGAAGAGGTTTCCATTCACGCTTATTCCGTAAAGATGTTTTCTTTTGGATTAAGGTCGCTTTTATATCCGCCCGAAAAACTGCTCATGAAATTTAATTTATTTTACGGAACTTCGGTACAAATTCATGGTAAGTTAGGGATTATTGTTTATTTTCAGATTTTTACATTTCATAACAACAATTATACGAGATCCAAAGAAATTTCCAAAGAAAACAAAGACTCGACCCCGCAATCGGTGTTGCCTTAACTTGAACTACTGGTGAGCAATTTTCCACAAGACTGAGCGTTCACACAAAGTCGGTGAGCAACGCTTGAAACAATAGTGAGCAACAGCAATCCCAATTGTGGCAACTAATCCATTATCAAACATGACATCCAAAACTTGACATCAAGTTACATTTTGCTGAGTTTCTGGCAATGCAAACAAGGTTTGCATTATTAATGTATCATTGCAAAGGTTGTGTGGCCTACACCAATTCTTTCACATGATTTCCATTTCTTTTTTTTCCTGGTCTCTTTTGTCGCATAATACTAACATTTTTGGGGGCTTATTTGGTCTGTTGCACGATACACAACTGCATTCAATCACATTTTTTAGTGGAAGTACAATGTTGGCAACAAGATTGACTTGGTTTAATTGGAATTTATTTGAATGTAACACAAACTTTTTCTTCTTTTTCCCTGTTTTTTTTTCGTTTTTTTTTTTAATTTTTAAAAAAAAAATCTCATTGTGTTTTTTTTTACCTGGCCGTTTTTACTTTTTCTTCTCTATTTACTTTTTTTCCCTTTGTTTCTTTCTTTTCTTTTTTTCTGGCTTTTTTCTGAATTTTTCCTACTTTTTCTCTTCCTTTTGTTTCTTTTTTTTCTCAGCTTTTCACTACTTTTTCATTTTGGTATTTTTTTTTCTTTTTTGTTCTATTCCCCCTTCCTTTAAGTCATTTTGTGCATAATTTTACAAAATATTTGGTCATATCGGGATGAAAGAAGCAAAAACAACCTGAAGAGCCGTTTAGGATCCTTTTAGTGAGCCGAGCCGAAAAAGCCGGTTCCTCGAAAAACTCTACAGACTTTACTCAACTTCGTTCTACTTCGACCTTGACTTCAAAATACCGCATTTAGAACACAACGTCAGGGGAACCCTTGTATTTTTACCTTCATGCACTGTAACTTTGACTTAATTCGCTTCTTAATTTGCAATTTTGAGCCCTGATTTTTGTGAGCTGGCTAGATTTTCTTGTGCGTGGAAAAGCTCTGGGTAGTGCACAATTGCGCACACAAGCAGCTTAGAGGGAACATTGCTGGTGAGCAGTCAGGGCCTCTGCTGGCCCCAAAATACCCTAATCATTAGACGTTAATCATATATTGTCCATGAATACTTAAATAAATTATTCCAAATCTATCTATCTATCTATCTATCTATCTATCTATCTATCTATCTATCTATCTATCTATCTATCTATCTATCTATCTATCTATCTATCTATCTATCTATCTATCTATCTATCTATCTATCTATCTATCTATCTATCTATCTATCTATCTATCTATCTATCTATCGATCGGTATGTCCGTCTGTCCGTCCGTCTGTCTGTCCGTCCGTCTGTCTGTATATCTATCTATCTATTATACCGTATGCATAGTCATGTGTAATGTGCACCTCTAATTTTTGATAGAAAATAAGGATAAAATTTGGTTTCACTCTTTTTTGGCTCAAACTAAGCATTGTAAATGTCAAATGTTCAATATGTGCAACCAAAAAAACTCTGGTAGGGAAATAATGATTAAAATAATGTTTCGACAACCTAAACTATGAACATAATACTAAAATAAAATTTACAATTATTATTTATGGTCCCTAGAAGTCCGACTCGTTGTCAGATACCCCAAAGAGTTGTTTCCCTTGTCGTATGTTTTTGTTTTTTGTATACCTTTCAAGACAACTTTCTCTTTTATTCATCCTCTAACATTAGTCTGTGGTACTGTGAGTTTTCAGGTAGCTGCTCAATTTCTTTGGATTTCAGCATGATTGGCAACTTTGAGCTTGAAAGAGGCATCGTATGCAGAGGGTTTCTTCTTTGCAGCCCTGAGTTGCCATCTAATGGGTTCCAAAACAGTATTTTATAAAAATAATGAAGAAGACTGAACTGAAACGTTATAACTCAAGACATTGGTAATTGCACATAATGGTAATGTTTAACTTATGTTTTAGTGTGGGGGAGGCGAGGCAAGGAAAGAAATTAAGGTGCACCTAGCCATCGAGATTTACCGTAATTGTTATAAAACGTCCATGCAAGTGATTTGGATATTGTTGCTAAAAATAGACTGTAGGAGTCTTGTGGGTCGAGAAATGTGGATGCATTCAATGTTCCGTGATTGCGGTGAGCGATAGTTTCATCTGATCAATCATTGCTATAGTGTAAGACCTCGTGTATAAAGCGCACCCTACATTTCAATTACTTTTAGGTAAAACAAAAAAATAAATTGCTTTTACATGAATGAATATGGTAAGTTGGAAATAATATGTGCATGTTGTTCATAATATTGGTTATTTGCATAGGAGATTTAATAGGTTTGCGTTGTTATTTCACAATTATACTGCATTGTCAATGCCACTCAAATCCTGTTGCTCTTCTTCTATTTCACCACCCTGTAGGATAAATCCACATTCATAACCTAGGAAACTTAATAAAAGGAAAGCTTTAAAACCAGTTGGAATTTCTTATTTATTCCTATTAATTTCTTATCTGAGGTTTCAGTGTTCTGCTGTTTTATTTGCAAGTTCAAGTCTCCACTCTTTATGAATTCATCACTTACATGATCTTGTTCCCAAATGTATTACTGAGGTATCGGACAAGAAATTAAATACAATAATCAGCCTATGCAAAAATTTTCAACCTGAGTGAAAAACTTTGCACACACCTGATGTAAATATTTTCCTCTTAGAAAGGCAGATCAGTACAGGGTGTTCCTAGCTCAACTTTGACCACATGCTGTGTAAAGCATCATTATGATTATTACTATTGCTTTTAACGTCCACTGAGACAGAAGAACCTTATTGTTTCTGACATGAAACCCGGCAGCTTCTGCATGCATCATTTCGGACTTTACAACCTGGCAGACTGGACAGCGTGCGAAAGGCGCCATTACGATAAGGCATCATATTTTCCCGGCCTCTACTTTGTCTCTCCTCATTACGCGAGCCGTGTCTTAATAAAATGCAATTATTTCCGCTCACAGGATGCTTTCTAGTGAGAAAATGGAAGAGGGATGTGAACTGATGTATGGGGAGACGCTTGCCTAATTAGAGCGTTGGAAATTGAATCTTTACAACACACGGGTCATATAATTATCCCACTGTTAATTTAACGGTTACATTCGCCGCTGTTCATCTTTATTCCCTTAAACGTTGGTTGGCGCCGGCCCCTGTGCTCCGGGAGAGTTTTTTTTTTCTTTTTTTACATATAAGAAGTGCAAGCTTGGCCCCTAATACTAAGCTCTTGAAGTGATTGAATAACAGCAGACCCTGCAGTCCAAATAACAAGGCTCACATCATTTATGCATTGTTAAACCACCTAATTGAAACAAGACGTATTTTGCATATTAGACCATTTGAATAATGCGCTTTGCGGTTTTCCCAACACGACTGTTTAAGCATGTGTGGCCATGTGGTAATTCCTTGAATTATAACCTAATTACCCCAATGTTCTTTTGATATGGCCCATTTCGAAGTTACGCCACAATCATGTTCAATATTACCAGAAGGAATTACTGGGCCTCGCCCTGAAACTTTAGCTCGTATCACTTGAATTCGTGCAAAAGATTATTAGCTTCAGAGATCATCCACATTAATGGGCCCATCAGGCGCACTTTAGTGAGAGTTAGAAGGTGCTGGAAGAGAGGTCACCAAAGGTAGCCCCCGAGAGTTACATGAGTAGGCAACAGCAAAAAAAAAGTTCAATAATGAGGGCTCGTTGCTCTCTGCACTATTGTAATTACAGCGTTATTGTTACAGTGTTAATGTTACTGTGTACCTGACTTGTTAACCTGACTGCCCATTTTGCACATCTGGTTAGCTACTCTTCTTGCACTATCGGCACTATGGTAAAATACTATACGTAGCCATAATACAATACAACTTTATTTATATCTGTACATTCAAGGAAACTGTGGGGGTCAGATGCATCGACATTTCGTTCTGTATACACGTGTACTAGAATGACAATAAAGTAGATCTGAATCTGAATCTGAATCGTTATGATTTTCTAAGAATTGTAAATTGTGAACAAAAAACGAGGAAAGTATTGCATATTAGTATTTAACACTTTCTCGATTAGCGGCATGGTGGGTGATAGTGACGTGAATCCTAGCTCTTTTATTGAGAACAATCTCTTATGGCTCAGGTCATGAAAAGAGTCGCCTATTCAGATTTTCTTTGTAAACATTTTGTTGTCAATATGACATGTAAGAATGTCAATAAAATCCGTTGTTGTCTATTTTATTCTAAAAGCATGTTGTGGGCTTTGTAAAACAGTTCTATCTTTCTTTTAATAAAGTGATTCCCAAGCCATGTACTTAGGAATATTGTTCCGTGTTGTGTAGATCGAATGTGGCTGATAGATTGTCTGTTATTTGGTCTCGAGACAGGACTTCTTCGGAGATGTTGTCGTTTTCATATTACAAAACTGCAAACACAAAGCACAATAATAAACATGTTTCTAGCTCTGACAGATTTTGCAAAAGACCTTTAGTACATGTGTAGCATCTATGCTTTTAGACCGAGGGAAGAGAAGCAATTGGACTAGTTCTAGGTTTGATGAGTGGTAAGGATAATAAAGGCAACACCAGAGTCAAAATTAATTTGAACGAGAGTTGGTAATTTAATGAACAATGATCAAGACAGCAGATAACATTTAACATAAATGATAGTAAAAGAACATTCTTACTAAGTTTAAGTTGTATTTTGTTTATTTATGTTTTTTTTTCAGTCATGTTGCGACAAACATCACATCACTGAATGAACAAATCACCTGAAAAGAAAAAAGGGGATGAGAGGGTGAAACCAAAGGCTTATAAGAGACCCGTCACTAAAACAACTTTGAACAGTTCTTCAATCAATCATGTAATAAAATATTATTACTCACATAATTATATAATTTTTGATCTATTCAGAAAATGGCCGCTTTATTAAATCACGATGTATATACAGTATTTTACAGTTTTTGAGAAATCATTCTTTTCACATCATTCTCCTTCTCCCTCTCTAACAACAATATGGTGAGTAAAACCTGTGACAAACACACATTGTCTTGTGAAAAATGGGAACGTTTTAAATTGGGATTGAATGGGCACCAAGAGTGAACCGCAAGAGCCCCACCAGACCAGGTGAGTGCCGCCCCGTCTCTTTTCCATCACTTCACAGCTCAGATGACATCTGATCAAGGGGATTGTCCAGTGTTGGATGGCAAATTCAGGATTAATGACCCAATTTTATTTCGATTTTAGTTTAATGACTAGTCATCTGTTCAAATTTTGGTTGATCAACGCAGTAGTGAACCTGGTTGATCAAATTAGTCGCAAATTTTACTTTTAAGTGTTCTGAGAGGATTTTGGAATAAAACTAAATCTATTTTTCCATCCAATTTAAAACCACACAAAAGTAACTTTTGTTCAACTGGAAGAATGTTTTCAGATTTTTTATTTCCCCCAAAATTAGGAGAGGTTTTTCCCAGGTTCAACAACCACGCTGGAGAACATGTGGAGAGGTAAAATTGACCACATGGATATATTTTGGCTCTGCCCAAGAATTCAAGATTATGGTTTGCTTTAAAGAGAATATTGTGATATGGAATAGCTTAAACATCCAAGGTGCTCTATTTCGGCTATCTTACAGAAGAAATATTAATATGAGAAAGGATGAATACCTGGTTAAAAATTTACTAACAGCTAGCAAGACAGGAGTAACATGATTAAGGGGCCAAACAAGATCTCCACACCGTGGAGTAGTGAGTGTGCACTGTGGAGGAAACATTTGTAATGGAGAGAACCAGATTTCGTATAAGAATACAGGGAAAAAATGGAAAAATGGATAGACTATTCTCCTGTCAAGTCAAGTCATGTTTATTTGTCTTAATCACAAAGAGTCTCAAAGGGCTGCACAGACCACAGATTTTTGCAAACCACAGACTATTGTGACACCATCCCCAGATCTAAAACCTACAAGAGGGCAAATAATACACAGATATTGTCAACATATCATATGCTATGGAATAGAAGTGTGTTTTAAGTTTGGTTTAAAACATTTCCACTGAGGTTGAAGATCGAATCTCAGGGGGAAGAGCTTTCCACTATACACACAATAAGGACACCAATTACGAACAATGAAGAGTGGACTTTGAAGAATGACTTAAACATAGAAGATGTTTCCCAAAATTGCAATGCTGTTTTGGTTGTTTTTTGTTTTTGTTTTTGTTCAGTTTTGGGGGTTTTTTATGTTGCCCCACCTTCATTTTTGTAATTGTTGTGTTAAAAAAGAGGGGAAAAAATCACAATAAAAATTAATCCACTCCACAGCAGAATTCATCAAATTAGCAAAGAAAAGCAAGTTCTCCGGTTTAGGGAATACCAAACCTATGTGCTTTGAGTAAAGTTCTTGGTTTACACTGCCACACATGACCCAACCAACTTCAATTTAATATACTGTTGAGTCTGTTTGAATATAGTTTTCATTTTACATTTGAAAATAAATGATCAAATTTTGGACCAAAGTCGGTTGATGGAAAATTGTTAGATTGGCTTTTATTCACATTCATAAATGATAAATTATTGAAGTGAAATACACTGTAATTCATTACAGGTGTGAGCTACCTCATTCAAAAAATAATTGGGTCGCCCCACACATTACTGACGCCCAAAAGTAGCACTTTACTCTGAAAGTAACTATCTAGTTACAAAAACCGTATATACTGACATTGAACCTGACCCTCTTAAGCTGCTTTAAAAGAGCCACAAAATAAAAGAAATCGAAGAAAACGTGTACACCAAACAGTGGACGCGATGACGCCTTTATATTTCTTGGCTTGTGCAATCTTGAAATCTTTCAAATGAGCTGAGACACTCCATATCAGTTTTGTCCAAAAGATTTCCTTCTCCATTTCTGGATACTGTCAGATCACATATTTTTTTTCCTCCCGGCATGGTGTATAGCAAAAAAAAACTTTACAGATAACAAGATCGAATTTTAGCACTCTTACTTTGAATCATGTTTGCCCCATTCATTTTATTGTTCCTCTACAAGATGCGCTCCCTCCCCATGCCCTGTCTACCATTCGCTACTGGTGACACACAAAGCAAATATAAACTGAACCCCCTGATTTCAGTGTTTTATATAGTGCTAAATACAGCTTAGATGTTAGTACATACGGTAGTGAGAATATCAGAATGTCATTTAGGAGAAATTATGGCTCCACCGTAACTGTATTTAGTTATAATTTGTAGGCACATATAAACACGCTGACTGGCGGATTTAGGGTTTGTGTGTTACATCACGAAGGCGGTGCAGACTAAAAACAAAATATATTGTAATTCATGAATAACGCACCATGTTACAATGACAAAGTAGTATTAATAGCGCGTACCGAGATAAGTAATTGCGTTCCCGTTACAGCCAAAACTGGAAAAACATTTGAGGTTTTTTTTTCTTCCCGCCAAACTTTTTGCTTTATCTTCGTGGCGTGTGTGAAGCACGCAGCTTCGAGAAGGAACATAATCTCTCTCATCTTTTTCGCTTTCCTTCTTCTTTCTCTCTCTCAGGGCTGTGTGCTCTTTACTCCTCCCTCCTTTATCCCCAGCCAGGCTTTGTCCTCGCAGCAGAGAGCCTCTTCTAAATAGGGGCCTTTGGATAGCACGGGAGCATGGGGAGGGGCGAGGGTGCAACGCCACTGCTGTTGTTTCATTACGTTTCCCTATGGCAACCGGCAGCGCTGAGCCAGGAATGTCCCCTCTCCGGACAAAGTCCTGCCTGGTCCCCAAAGCTGACATTGAGGGGGACGACAGCTGGAGTGGGGGGTGAACTATCGAGCGATCGCTGCGACCTCCGTTCCAAACATCTAACTGCCTCTTTGTTTGTTTTAGTCTTTCCCTTAGTGTGTCATTAACAGGACAGTTTGTAATATTTGACCAGTAGATGTCGCTGTATTGTACAGTACAACTGAAAAGCGAGAGCTAAAAAGCATAAGGAACACAAACTGCAGAGGGTCAAAGAGATCATTTTTCTTCTCATTGTTTGGCCTAGCCTTTGTGAACAAAAAGAAGAGGGAAAAAAAGAAGGAAGCAGGAAAATGTAAGAAAAGGGAAAATCACATAAAGAAGGAAACTTCACTAAAAAGAAGAGAAAAAAGAAAAATAATATTCAATCAGTGAAGGAAGAAAAAGAGAAAAGGGAACAATGAAAGAAGGAGAGAAGAAAAATCAATGGAAAGAATACAAATGAGAAAGGAGTAAAGGAGAAATGGACAAAAAGAGAAAAAAAACAAAAATGATAAATGAAAAAGGAGCAAAGGGTAAAAAAGAAGAAACAAAAAGAAAAAAAGACAGGTTTTTGGTGTATGGGGGGTACCTATAGCAGCAAGATGACAGTCAATCATCATGTCGGCTCCCTTTTGCTGAGCCTCATCTCATGTCAAACAAAGGTAAACTTCTCAAATTGTTTCTGGTTTGGACATTTGTTTAGTTGTTTAATACTTTGCTCCTTGCATTTCCATTTTAGTCTTTGTTTCAGGTTGGGCCATTATCAGGTTTGATTTTTTTCAAACATTTCGTTGTTTTGTGACCCTTTGTTTGTTACTTTGTTTCTGCCTTTTTTTTAACACTATCCTTACTATGAGCACCCCTGCCTCAGTTCCTGCTTCCCTTTACTTGGGTCCAACCCCAAAAAGCATGACAGTGTTACTTCAATGACGTCACAGCTCTAAAAGAAACAAGCGGGATCGGTCACATTCACACTACTTTTCTCGAGTTCTCTCAGCCGTAGAATATTTTGCAGCATATTTGTGTAATAGTAAAGAGGAGCACTACACATTTTGTGTCTAATTAAAAAAAAACATGTTTGGGAATACCTTTAAAATTGGGTGGGGACTCTAGAAATTTTGGGAAAAGGTTTTCATCATGGTTAATATTTTCATTACAGTGAACGGGCAGTTGACTTTTCATCCAGTCATTATTGTTAAATATTCTACCAAATGAAAATTAAAAACATTGTTAACTTTTAACATTCAAAGAGTACATTTTGTCACTACTTCAGGAAATATACATTCCTTTCTACAGAATGTAAAATGTACACTGAATGTAGAGCTACATTCAGAGTTAATTTTACTCTGATAGGTTATTTTACACTACACCAATAAATCTAAGCTTTGAAGAGTCAAATATGTTCTTCACTTTCAAGAGTCAATTATTTTCTACAATTTAAAGAGTAGATTGTTTTTCTAAACTGGAGAAGTAGTTTACTCCTACTATTGTTGCATCACCTCTAAATTGAATGTGAGAGAGTGACAATGCAAAGTCTTAGTGAATTATTTTTTACCAACACTAGAGGTTTTTGGTTCCCCTTTTACTCTGTCAATTGTTGGAAAAACACCAAGGAGGGTAAAACAATTTAACACTGCATATTTAATTTGGTAAATTTACTGTGTACTTTTAAAAGCTTGGTTTTTAAAATGTAACGTCCATATTTTTTAAATGTTGTTTTGTTACACCTCCTATTACTCAATATTACTATAACTTTTTAGTCAATTATATATAAACATTGAAAATATGAACACATTTGAAAAGATGTATTTTATTTATTTTCGTTTGACCAGTCTTTTTAATTGAATTTATCATTTTAAGCTATATAAATATTTGTTTTGATAATGTTTACTACCCACTATTTAACCATTCTGAAGCATGTGGCTGTCATATTTAATCACATACAGAATTGGTATAAACAGCAAAGTTAGGCAAGCATTTAGGGTGTTTTCTCAAAAAGAAATGGTAAAAAATAAAAGCCAATCATTATTCATTACCTGTACATGCATTAAAAACACTCAAATGTTTAGAAAATGCAAAAAGAGGGTAGGGCTATTTACTTTATCCAATTGTTACAAATGTTTGGGGTTTAATCATAGTTTGGTTTTATTTTAAAGGGGATGATTAATTTTGGTCAATTTTGAATATTGTTATAGCAAGACAACTATTTGTAACATGTTGACTTTTATCCCTAAAAGGTATGTGTTTAAACAATAAATTATTTTGTTGTTTCTCTTTGATTTAAAGATTAAATTCCCTGCAATATATTCAACTAAATATATATTTTTAATGTACTGTGTTTAAAAAAAAATAATTCAGTGTGAAGCATTTAGAAACAATTTTTCAATTATCTTTTTCGAACAAAAAGGTTTGTGATGTTATGTCTGCACAGATGTACATTTTTCTAGATTTTCAGATGCTTTAGGGCCTATATCAAGCATTTAGAAACTGTCTTTGAATTACCTTTTTAGGACATCAAAAGTTTGTGACATTATGTTTGCGCACATATAAATTTTTTAGGTTTTAAAAATATATTTGGGCCTATGTCAAGCATTTAAAACCGTTTTTGAATCTGTGACCTTGTGTTTGCACACCTGCACATTTTTTAGATTTGTAATGACTATAAAATAGAATAGAATAAAATAAAATAAAAATAGAATAGAATAGAAAAGAAAAACATGTAATAATAAACATAATAAACAGGATAAACACGTAAAAAAGACATTAAAGAGAAAAAAGGGAAAAGGCTGTCAGAATAAAAAGGCAAAGATAGTTAAATGTAAGTGCTTCAAAACTCTTCCAAGTTATCATAATAGTGTGATAAGAATGAGTGCATCCTTATAATGCAATGAAAAGTATAGTGCAAACACATTAGCAGCAACAAAATTTCCCAAAAAGTCACAGTTTTGCCCTTGTTTAGGGTGGTGATGGCCCTGGAGAAGAAACCATCTCTGAGCCTGTTTATATTTGTTTTAGGGGACCTGTAGCACTTACCAGAGGGCAACTTTGAACCTTATTTCAAACTTAAATGTATAGGATAAGTGTAAGACAATGATACTCTATGACAATTAAAACATGATTCAATGGCAATCCTCCTCCAAAACAATGTTTACAGAACTGAGGATGTCAAACAGATATCATATAATATTAGCGGAAAATACAGTAGATGGTGAGCATTGGAGTTTTTCTGAAGATACCTGAGCTGACAACGATTGATAATCCAAATAAATCAACTTCTCCATTCCACCGGCTCCCTGCTCGCATCTCGGTGCTTCTCTCTTCCGCTATCCTGCGCTCCTCATCCGCAGAGAGAAGCGCATCTCTCCCGGGCCAATGGGTGTGCGGTCGCCCCTGGCAACCCCATCCATCAGTTACGCACGGCCAATGAGCGCAAAGGGCGGGGCGGTGCCGGCTGGCAGGTGCGCCTGGTAACTCCACTCTACCAGAGCGCCTGGGAGGACCGAAGGATGCGCGCGTCAAATGCAAGCAGCTTCTGACGAAGAAGTCCGGCTCTGTGCGTCATGGCAACCGCAGCTTCAAACCACTACAGCATCCTTACGTCAAGCTCCTCCATTGCGCATTCGGAGCCCGGCGGAATGCAGCAAGCGGCGGCGTACCGGGACGCGCAGAGCTTGTTGCAGAGCGACTACCAGCTGCAGGGAAACGGACACGCATTGAGCCATGCGCACCAGTGGATCGCTGCGTTGTCCCACGGCGATGCAGCCCCTTGGTCCTCGGAGCAGGATATCAAACCCACCGTACAAAATGCACGCGATGACATGCACAATTCGGTAGGAGGAGGAAACCTGCAGCATGCGCGCTCCCATTTGCAGGTGCACCAGACCCATCACGACGCACGGGCGTGGAGGACCACCACCGCGGCGCACATGCCCAGCATGACGACCACAAATGGACAGGGTTTGATCTACTCCCAGCCGGGATTTGGAGTCAATGGTTTGATTCCGGGAGCAGGGGGCGGAGGCGGTGGTCCAGGGTTGCACCACCACAACTTGCCTCACGAAGACCACCACAGCCCGCATCTGAGCGAGCACAGCCATCCACCGTCCCAACAGCACCACCATGACCATTCGGACGAGGACACGCCAACCTCGGACGATTTGGAGCAGTTTGCAAAGCAGTTCAAGCAGCGGAGGATCAAGCTGGGTTTCACGCAAGCGGACGTGGGTCTCGCTCTTGGGACTTTGTACGGGAACGTGTTTTCGCAGACCACCATATGCAGGTTCGAGGCCCTGCAGCTCAGCTTCAAAAACATGTGCAAGCTCAAGCCTCTGTTGAATAAGTGGTTGGAGGAGGCTGATTCCACGTCGGGAAGCCCAACCAGTCTGGACAAAATCGCCGCACAGGGGAGGAAAAGGAAAAAACGGACATCCATTGAGGTTAGCGTCAAAGGAGCTCTGGAGAGCCATTTTTTGAAGTGCCCCAAACCCGCCGCCTCGGAAATTATTGCCCTGGCAGACAGTTTGCACTTGGAGAAAGAAGTGGTGAGGGTTTGGTTTTGTAACAGGAGACAGAAGGAGAAACGCATGACGCCTCCTGGTGGGGTTCTGCCCGGGAGCGAGGACGTGTACGGGGACACGCCACCCCATCACGGGGTCCAAACTCCAGTCCAATGAGACTCCGGACACCTTTAGATAGAAATGACCTGACTTTGAAGCGATCGTGGGTGTTTTCTGTATAAAAAAGCGCGTATACACAATATCTACATTGGGGGAGACAATGCTCAAAGAGCATCGGGAGTGTGTTCTTCTTCACCAGCCGAGCACTGTGAGTCCATTTTACGCAGTTCCAAGGTGTAGCCCCCAAACCCAAAATACCCCATCCCAATACATTCTGTCATATAGATCAAAAGAGTGTACGTATTAAAGATTCGGCCACTTTATAAGTAACGCACTACACTGAGCAAGAGCGTATCGTTTTGGCATGGATGGAGGGGGACGTATCAATATTGAGAAATCATTGTTTCTTACCCATCAATATTATGTGATCACTTTTTTATAAAATGGGCAATATCCCTATACCAATATCGAGCATTTCAGTGTTTTGTTTTTCTCCCCAATATTATGTGCACGTAGTAAAGATTTGGCCACTTTATACGTAACACAACACTCCTGAGCAAGGGCGTAGTTTTCGCATGGACAGAAGGGACGTGTCCCCACCCATATCGAGACACCAATACGTTTAGAAATGCGTATTGTGCCCACCTCTGAGCATTTCCTTGTTTTGTTTCCACCATTAGTATGCGATCACTTTAAAAAATTGCGCAATGCCCCAACCAATATAGAGTATTTCATTGTTTTTCCCCCAACTATAAGATGTGATCCCTTTTAAATTGCACAACGTCCCAACATACCAAACAATATCGAGTATTTCATTGTTATATCCCCAACAATATGATGTGATCACTTGAAAAATTGCGCAATGTCCCTATCAATATTGAGTATTTCATTGTTTTGTCTCCAATAATATTATTTGATCGCGTAAAAATGATTTATCCCCACCTATGCCAAGACCCAAACGACAATCTTGCTCCCGAGTGTGTAACCTTAAAAATCCTGGAATAATAACACCAAAACACAGCTTTAATGGATACTGGGAAGTGTATGTGGGGGACTTCTGGTGGTGAGCATCTCTAAGCTTCGGGTTTATTTTAATGCGTGCAGAAAAGAAGGCGTTTCGCCACCCAAAACAAACCGTCTTTATTAAAATATTGAGGGCAGTCAAATAAGCCCACGTGGCTACGACATTATTATTTTGGAAGTTTTTAAAAAAGAAAGAAAAATCGTAACATTCCCCACCAGCGCCTTTATGATCCCAAAAAGAATTATTGCATTATCTGCAGGACATACTCCTGATTTCGACATATTTGCATCCAGTTTTGTAAATACTGTACTTTAAATATCACGAGTCCATCATTATTTTTATTTTTTTCCTCACTGGGGCACTTTTTTTTGGAATTGATATTTGAAAAACGGACTTTTGAAAAAAAAAATCCACTTTCCTTCATCTTACAAGCTGCCTTGTGTCTTGTGTGTTATTTATCGCTCGGTGCATTCTGGGGTGCGTTATTGTTGCTGTTTATTCTTCTTTATTTTATTCTTCTATACGTGTTATTATTCCGCTAAATTTGTTTGAGTCTAAAAAATAGTATTTTCCGTTCGCTGGACTCGAGGAATGTTTTAAACAATAGACAAAATAAATCAAAGTCAGTGAGACTGAAAAGTTCAAAAGGGCAATAAAATGGCACCTTGCATTTGTTTGTAAAAGTGGTGTAGGCTACGAATAGTGCAAATAATCAGCATTTCATCGAGAATCCGAACGGTTATTACTGCTATTATTATTATAGTTATTATTGTTATTATCGTCCATTGTTTAGCCCATCGCCTGGAAGCCCCATTTGTGTTTGTCTGTTTTAATAATTTATTCTCAAATTGATATTCCGGTTGTTTTAAATTTCAATTCACTCAAGAGAGCATATGTATATGCATCTTTTCTTTTAAAAAATCCGTATTTTTTCCTCTCTATCCAAACATTTTTTAAACGTTACGAAAAGGTTCATCAGTTGCTTTAATTAATTGCTTCAAGTCTAAATTATCAGCAAATTCGTGTACTTTCTGGATATGCTTTGCTCATGCACCAATTTAATTTCTTGGTTTTATTTTTGTTCGGGTGCATTTTCTGTTTGTTTATCGGGGATGTGGGGTTAAAGACATAGCCTATTTCCATGAAAGAATGTGGGGTGCTTCATGTGAACAAATGGACTTGCACATTTTTAAATAATAAGGTTGATATTAAACAGCTTTTTTTCCAATGTCGGGACAAAATGTGTTTTTATGTGTATGTGCACAAGGTTCCCTTTTCAAAACTAAATTCTTAATACGAGCGAGTAGGCTCGTATGAAATTGTTTTTTTTTTTGATTGCTCTAAAAATGAAATATTTTGACTAAACTTATTTTAAAAAAACTTTTAAAATGCTTTAGGGTTATTCTAATGATCAACGCCTCGGCAAAACAATAGAATAGAATAGAATAGAATAGAATAGAATAGAATAGAATAGAATAGAATAGTATAGAATAGAATAGAATGTATTGTCATTGCAATAAGCGAATACACAACGAAATAAAAAAACATGTCATGCACTCAAAAATATATATTTGGCAGTGGTAGCTATTAAAGTTCTATCTTTTAATAAAGTGTAACTAAATTTTATTGAACAAAATGTTATTTGATCATATTAATTAAATAAGGCTCTCGTAAACTCAATTAAACATTCCTTGTACACTATATGTGATGAATCAATTTGGCTATTTGAGGTCAAGAAAAACAATTAAATAACATTTAGTATAAGAAAAAATACGTCCTCATTTGACTTAAAAACAGAAAAAAATGGAATATCCATTTGTACGTGCATTAAACCTGCAAATAGCACGGAACCTGGGGAAATGTTATTGTTTAGTACATTTTAGGGGTGGGTGATATTGCAGAAAAAAATCCCATTTGGAGGATAACGATTTCAATAGCAACTGTGCAAATAAAATGCAAGATCCAATACCATAGTATTAAAAAGTTTGGAGAAATAGTCCAAAAATAAGTGATATTAACTAGAAATAAAAAAACAAAGATGTAAAAAAAAATTAAAACAAAAACAACAACGGAAAAATCCCTTGTTATTATAGCACTTTCTTGTCCAAGCATTTGACAGAATTGAGGGTGTTATTGTAAGAGAAATGTTGGTCTAAGTGTGCCTTTTATACCATATTCTATATTTTACACCCAAATAAACGTTTAAAGATATACAAACGTATAAATTATACATTGGGTGTAAAATATAAAATGTAGTATAAAAGGCACACTTAGACCATAATTTCCCTTACATATTATTTTCCTTATCAATTCCATTCTATTCTAAATAATAACAACATAATTAATAACAGGATGTTGTTTTTGATGGTTCAAGCTAAAATGAACCCCAAAACAGTGTATTACAATATTGATTTGTAAGTGTGTTAAGTTTGCTCAGTCACAAAGATACAAAATTACATCAAAGTAAAAAAATCGAACGGTTCGGTCGCAATACGCTGCAGGTCACACTGCGTAATTATCTTTTTATAGAACAATCACGTATAATTAAATCCAAATAGTATTTAATGAACTCATAAAAGGTAATTGCATTAAATAATGTAAAGGTAAATGTTTTTTTCATTATTATTATTTAGAAGCTCCCTTTCCACCTCAGTCGTTTTATGGCCTTTTCTAATCTAAAGAGATGCGATGATTTTATTCTAAGAGCAGTTCATTTTTAATTAAGATAGTTGCAGTTGATATCCCGTTTTTGTATTTTCTAGGGTTTCTGCGTGAGGCTTTCTTACTGTGTTACAAGCCCTCTCCACCTGTTTTCAGAAAAATGCCCCCGTGTGCCCTTTAGTTCCTCGCTAAAGGAAATGCAATTAATAGCGCGTCACGTTCATTACACCTCGCTCTTTATTTAGGTTAAATTTCCCTTTACACTCCCGAAGGATGGAAACCCGTGTTTTGTGGCGCTGTCGTGGTCATAAAACATTGAGGAGGGGTAGTCGGTGCTTTAGCGCCACCCAGTGATTCGATGTGGCCCCCACGCTGGCACTGATGAGATAAGGAGCGTTGGTATTAAAACAAAATAGCGCAATTTGAATATTTGTTTTAACCGAATGGCTACAATTTAAGAATAGACAACTTATTATATGTATCTTTAATAACAGTAACTTTATGCATCTCTTTGTGTAAACGAAACAAATAGGAACCAAATTAATGTGCAAAAAATTATTTCCACTAAACTATACTTACATGAGTTATGTGACCTATTATTAGAGTAATAATGACGATGTGAATGCTCTTTGAAACAACTGAAATTGTTTAATACCTTGCATGGGACACTAAATAGACAAAGCCTCCCAAAAATATATACACGCACTTTTAGTCTAAAGGGACAGTGTGAATTATTTTACCACTAGAGGTCGCTGTATCGTGTAATGCAGGGATTTCATACTCATTTTAGCTTGGGGGCCAGATGCTAGAAAAAGAACTCTCACCGGGGCTGGACTATTAGATAAGAAAGAAAGAGAGAAGTAAAGAGAGAGGGGGAGAAAGAGAGAGAGAGAGAGAAAGACAGGGAGAAGGAGAAAAAAAGGGAGTGAAAATGAGAGGCAAATAGAAAAACAGAAAGAGCGAGAAAGTAAGAAAGAAAGAAAGAAAAAGAGAAAGAAAGAAAGAAAGACAAAAAGTGTGTGTGTGTGAGAGAGAGAGAAGATATGGAATTGTGAGAAAGAGAAAGAGAGAGATAGAAATAGAGACGTAAAAACAAAATCAAGCAATGGGCCATAAGTATGTACAATGTTTAAAAAGTAACAAAAAAAGGGAAAATATTCTTTATTCTATATTAGAAATTGTTATACCTAATAACAATCAATAAACCCATTATTTTAAAACAATATATCGTGTGACATGAAAGGGACAGTCTGCATTATTTTGCCCCTCCTAGTGGTAAAAAAAACATGCATTAAAAGAAAAAACATATTGATATAAACAACAAGCACAAATACATGAGCTATAAAAAAAATATAAGTACTCATAGGTTGAGAAATTTGCATATATTTTGCATCTCAATACCCTCATCTAAAGGGAGCTGACATCATTGTCTGCCATCTTGTTGCTACGGGTACCAAACAACCTCTAAAATGTTGAGCCGAAAAATAAGAGTTAAAAAGGTGCGTTTTGGTCATTTGGAGTCTTTGTTGTTTGTATTATTCCTTGTGCTTTGTAACACTTGTTTTTAGTGACAATACACCCTAGAGCAGACATGGGGACACTCCGGCCCGCGGGCCTACACGGCTTTTTTAGTTGGTCTTTTTAATCCGGCTTGCCAAACATCTCCCGGTTATATCACAATATAAAATTAATACAATTATTACCGGCAAACCTTGTTCATTTACTTTCCCCTGTAATGCCTACAATTCCTCAATAGATGGCGCGCTTGAGCATTTGCCCTCTCTTCTTCATGGTTAAGCTTTTCCCAGAAGAAGCACTCTCCTTGTCGGTGGCCGCCGTAACGCCCTTCTAAAAAAAACCTGAGAATCCCGAGAATCGCCATAAAAAAACTTTGATGCACTGACAAAACAGAGAGATCAACAACAATGTTCCCACTGAAACTAATGGTGAGTTTTCCATGAATAGGTCAAATCCTGGATGTAATTGATACAACACTCCATCCATCTGTTCTTGGCTCAGCTGCTCAGTCAAATTTTAGAAATCATTGTGGCCCTCGAGTCAAAAAGTTTGCTCACTCCTGCCCTACAGTGACATCTAATTGTCAAATATTACACACTATGCCTTTAAGAAGAATCTCCTTACTACAGATGCTAACGCAATGCAGGAAAAACAGTGTGTTAAAATATATTTTGATATAATTTTCTTAGGGGCAGCACGGCGGCACAGTGGTTAGCATGTGTGCGGCACGGTTCTGAGGTGATGAGATCGAACCTTCCTATGTGGAGTTTGCATGTTCTCCCCATGCTTGCATGGGTTTCCTCCGAGCACTCCGGTTTCCTCCCACATTCCAAAAACATGCATGTCAGGTTAATTGACCGGTCCAAATTGTCCATAGGTGTGAATGAGCGATTTTGAGTTGTCTTTCTTTATGTGTGCCCTGCGAATGGCTGGCAACCAGTTCAGGGTGTCCCTTGCCCACTGCCCGAAGACAGCTGGGAAGGGCACCAGCACCCCCGCAACCCTACTGAGGATAAGCGGTGCAGATAATGAATGAATGAATGAATAATTTTCTTATCTTTATGGCAATGTTTGAATGGTCACCATGGAGCGATTATAATTGGCATTTGATTAATATGTTTTGGACCTGGTTTATATTCTATTTTTGAAATTGTTATAACAAAAATTTGCTTCGATAAAACCATCTCCTCTCCTATTGGAATTATCTTTATTGGCCAAATAAATCACAATTCTTTTTTTTCACTTTACAAACTGTCCAAAAGCAAAGCCAAAGAGACCAAAATCAGTGTCTTTGATTTAAATATTCTGCGGACCATAATGGCGCACCACAAAGATGATTCCCATGATATATTTTTCATACATATGGCGCTCTGCACTATAAATTGCAATAAATTAAAACTACAGTAAGACTGATCTGAAATTTCTAAAAAAAAAAAATTACAAAAATCTACTTCCACAACTAAAATGAACGCATTATTTCATAAATGGTCACTGTCTTTGGAAACATTTCATTGTATTTAAGCATTTCTAACTTTATTTAGCATATTTTTGGTCTATAAGCCGCACCCAAATATAAGGCACACCTCAAAACACATTCCTTTATGTTTTATTCTGAGAATGTACATAACAAAAACATTTTATGAATAGCAAATATTGAGAAAATTGGTTTTACTACTAAAATAATTAGATTACTTCAGAAATGTTTACTGTATTTTTAAGCATTTCCAATTTGATTTACCATATTTTCGGTCTATAAGACGCACCTCTAAACATATTCCTCTGTGACTTATTTTATTTTGATATCTAAAAAAAACGTGTTTTATCATAATATTGGAAAAACTGTAATTTGTAATTTAGCATTTCCAGTTTTATTTATCGTATTTTTGCTCTATATGGGCACCTGATTATAAGGCGCACTGCTGAAAATATTCCCCTGTGACATGTTTTCCATACATAAGGTGCACTGGACTATAAGGCAAACGCAATTAAAACAACAAAGAGAGCAAAGTTTGCATTTTTACAAACAAATGTATTTAAAAAAAAAAATAATAATAATATATATATATATATATATATATATATATATATATATATATATGTTGGGGGAACTGGTTTCACAACTGAAATGAATGGATTCCTTTTACAAATGGCTACTCTATTTGGAGGCATTTAATTGTAATTTAGAATTTCCAATTGTATTTATGGTATTTTCGCTCTATAAGGCGCACCTTCCAAAAACTTCCCTTGTGACATATTTCCCATACATAAGGTGCACTGGACTATAAGTCGAATGCAATTAAAACTATAGTAAAAAGCAAGGTTTGCATGAAAGCATGAAAACATGTCGGAAAACCAATTTCATAAAAGGTAAATATTGGGAAATCTGGTTCCACAACTAAAACTAATGGATTACTTTAGAAATAATTACTGCATTTAGAAGCATTTAATTGGTATTAAGGATTTCCAATTGTATTTACATTTTTTCTGTTCTGTATGGCGCACCTGACTACAAGGCACAAAATCCAAAATATTCCCCTGTGACATATTTTCCATACATAAGTTGTACACGACTATAAAGTATATGAAATTAAAACTACTGTAATAGTGAGGTTTGCATTAAAAAAAAAATGAAAATGAAAAACGAAAAACAAACAGCGGATTATAAGGCACACTTCTTAATTCCGGGCAAATATTCGTATTTTAGGTGTGGCATATTGTCTGGAAAATACAGTATATAGATTACTTTTAAACTTGTTTTTGTCATACACTTAGGTTAAATTTCATATACATTTTAATTTTCCTTTTTCGCAAAGATGCTGCGCACTATTTGACATCGCAGAGCTAAGTACAGCCGGCACACTTAAGTACACAAATACGTGCGTGCGTTCATTTGTAAACGAGTTAGTGTTTAATTAGAACTTCACATGACTTTTCTGATCAGCGGAGCGAATCGTGTCAACCCATCATCACGCTATTATTTCAGCTATAATTGCACGACATGCTCATTTGAGCTACCGTGCCTTTAACGTCTCCAGAGACGCTGGTGGTCAAGGTAAACTAATCACAACCGAGAAAACTCGTTTGTATATAGAAATAAAGGGATTTCGACTGTTTTCAAAGAGTATTTATAAAACTAAGCGGATGACTGTTTAGCACATCATACATGCCAACTTGTTGAGATTAAAAAGCGGTAGATTTAGTCGCGTACTGTGTTTTGAGACACAGATCGCCTCCAGAGTTTTAAAGAAGACATGTGCTTGTTTCAAACCAAAGGCGGCAAACTTTACCACAACGGATATGGAATGTGGGCGGCACAGCGTCCGCGGCATAGTTCTGAGGTCATGGGATGGAATCCTCCTGTGTTGAGTTTGCATGTTCTCCCCGTGCTTCTGGCACTCCGGTTTCCTCCCACATTCCAAAAACATGCATTGTCAGGTTAATTGGCTGGTCCAAATTGTCCCTAAATGTGAATGGGTGGGTGAGTTGTCTGTCTCTGTGTGCTCTGCAACTGAATGGCAACCAGTTCAGGGTGTCCCTAGCCCAACGCCCGAAGATCCCTGGGATGAGCACCAGCACCCCCGTGACCTGACTGTGGATAAGCGGTGCAGATAATGGATGGATGGAAATGGAATGTGATCGTTGGGAGTGGTTTATTCGCGCACAAAGACTTAAGTCCCACCTCAAGATAAAACAGCAGTAGACTAAAATACTCGTCCTGAGTCAAGATCTCTTTGTTTTAATGGGGATAAAAGCGGCAGCTTAAAATGTAAAGCTGTAGTGTTTTGGTGAGTTTATGGCACAGTTTTTGTTCCCGTCTAGTTTCTCTTGTTTATTTCCGTTATCCTTATTCGTTATCGATCTCGTCGGTCTCTGGCTTCCCGTCTTTCCACACCAGACCGGCTGCCTACCGTGCATGACTCCCCATTTCCTGTAAAATAAAGGCTTGTGTGAGAACGTCACGCGATTGGGTCCGTATCCTGTTCTGGTTCTGACATTTTGTCTCTAAACTATTTAATCAAATTGGTTTTGAAACGCTCATAACGAAAGAAAACCAAGAAATAATTTACTTTTAAAGCAGTACATTTGACAATATGCATTGAAAAACGACAAAAGCAGTACGGCTAGCTCAGAAAATTTGTTTTCAATAAATTTGACGAATAACTGGATAAATCACATAAATACATGATTAAAAAAAATGGCAACGTCAGGACCAGAACAGAAACAGGACCTAATTGCCTAGATGTCGCTGCATTCGAGCAAAAATGGGTGCTTAAAAAGCACAAGGGAAAATACATACTACGGAAGGGATCAAAAAAAACAAATGTACTTGTCATTTTTTGCCGACCCCTTTTGTGAGTTTTTTTGGGGTGTTTCAGGTACCCATAAAAGCAAGATGGCGGACAATAATGTCAGTTCCCTTTTGGTAAGGCTCATGATACGTAAAATTTCTTGATCAACGAGTATTTTAAAAAGATGCACATTTACATGACAGTTCATGTATTTATGTTTATAATTTAAATCAATATTTTTTTTTCTACCACTTGGACAAACTAAATACTACCATTTAAAAAATAACGGTGTGAGAAAAAAATATATCATTAAATCTATAAAAAACACAAGTTATGAGGTTTGGAAATTTAATGGAGGGACCTTGAAATCCAAATAAAAACAGGCAACATATAATTAGACATGTACTTAATTGTGTCCCCCAAAATAAACCAAATAAAAGTCAAAAAATGTGTTGAACAATTAAATTGTGTATTTCCTTAAATCATATTCATTAGAATTGTAACGATAATGACAATATTCTAATGTGAAAATAGCCACCTATATGTATAGTTATACTAGTTTAAGAAACACTGCCAGTAAAAATTTGACCATACTTTACTGTAGTTTCTATTTTTGGCAGTTATAGTACCCCGTGGTGGCTATGCATTGTTATTTTTTTTTTTTTACATGAATTTATATTATCTATTTTTATTCAATATTACTTATTTTCATACTTTCACCCTTAACCTTTTGTTTTAAACTGGGATATTTTTTCTTGTAAAGGTATTTGCACCATCGTCGAATTTAGTTTTGCATTTAACATGTTACAATGGCGCAGTGGTTAGCGGCTGTGCGGCACAGTTCTGAGGTCATGGGATCGAAACTTCCTGTGTGCAGTTTGCATGTTCTCCCCGTGCTTAAGTTGGTTTTCTCTGGGCACTCTAGTTTCCTCCCACAATCCAGAAACATGCATGTCAAGTTAATTGGCCGGTCAAAATTTTCCCTAGGTGTGAATGAGTGAGTGAATTATCTGTGTGCCCTGCGACTGGCTGACAATCAGTTCAGGGAGTCCCCTACCCACTGCCCGAAGATAGCTGGAATGGGGTCCAGCACTCCCGCGACCCTACTGAGGATAAGCGGTGCAGATAATGGATGGATGGATGTTACAATGAGAATAAATTATATTCTAGCATACAATGCATTCGTATGTTTTTGCTACTATGACCCATAAATCTGTCCTACCTGCAAATAGTTTCAATGTCAGTCAGGTTAGCCAAACACAGAATTGCAAACTGCATAGAAAATGATGCTTTTAACTAATGGGCATACATGTAAACAAATAAAAAACACTTATCCACAATATCATCGTTTTAATACACATAGCTTTCACTGTAAAAACATTACTCCTAGCACTGGTAAACTGTTTTCCTAAGGGTCTGTACAAGGAAGGATGCAAAAATGTTCTTGATTGATAAAAGACTCTACTACCTTCTGGTCTCCCTTAAGTCCAGCATCAGGAGCCTGCAGCAAGGCTTTTAACTAAGATAAGAAAGTTTGATCACATGACTCAAGTTTGAGCTAGTCTGCATTGGCTAGCTGTCAGTTTAAGATGTGATTTTGAGGTTCTGGTGCTATTATACAAAATCATACATGGACTTGCTCCCTCATATCTTTCAGATTTAATTTCCCCCTATGTTCTGGTCTGGAGCCTTCGCTCTGAAAATGTTGGTCTACTAGTGAGACCAAGAGCCAAGAAGAGATCCGCAGGTTCGAGAGCGATATCCATTCGAGCCCCGGTGCTGTGGAATGCTCTGCCCTCTGAGATTTGATCAGCAACCACCGTGCAACTGTTTAAATCTAGGCTTAAAACACACTTCTACTCTATAGCATATGAATAACCTGTATTTCGTGTTAACAATATCTATGTATTGGTTGTTAATGCTACATCCATTGCAGCCTGATCATCGTTTTTATTTTATTTTTTATTTGATATTATACTTTATTGTATTATATGTCGTTTATAATTATATTTTTGTTATTTTTGCTATTGCAGCCTGGTCATCCTGGAAGGTAGATTACCTCATGTGCAGGCCCTTCAAGGTTTATTCATTTTTGAATTTTTTCTTGCCTTCATGTAGGTTTTAGATCAGGGGATGGTGTAATAATAGGCAGGAGTTTGCAATAGTATGTAGTCTGTGCAGCCCTTTGAGACTCCTTGTGAATAAGGGCTAAACGAATAAACATGACTTGACTGAAAATTCGCTATAGTTAAACTCCTCTCTAACAGATTTAAGAAAACATTAAGATGAATGTACATTGAGGTTGTCTTTTGAATCATTCAACTTCCTAACTAAAATTGAGTGGGGAATTAAACAGGAGCGCCGTGCAAGAAATCCTTCACGAATCATGTTTGCGTCCTTACACTGAGCATTGACTGAGGAAAAATCATCAGGGAGGCGGCTTAAATTAATACTCTAGCCGAGGCCACCTCGTTCTCTGTCATTAGGGCGCATTACAGGGCCACAATATACATCATTAATCTGAGCACAAACAATTCATTAAAAGGCAGTTAAAGAGACAAGCTGGTGTCACTTCTCCCCGTGGTTTTAATAGACTGCAAAACAGCGGTGAGCCAAGTCCGAAAGGAACGCCACGGCGTTTGCTTACAGTCACTCATCCTGGCTAATGGCTGCCGTTATTCTGGTCGGAGCTTATGATTCAGAATCTAAAGTGACCGCTCACTTACATGACGAGGATAGTAAATAAATCTTTTACAATTTGATAAAAATATATGAAATGTAGAACAAGGGTCTGTTCAGAACTGCCTGCCCAACTTCATGATTACCGTAAATTCCTGACTACAAGCATATACCGTTTTTTCTCCATTTTAAATGGTTCCAAGCAGGTAGCTTAGAACTGGTCCTGACAAGGAAATCCAACTGTTTAATTAAACGAAAGTATTGCGAGGGCCCACGGCAGGTGATGATGCAATGTGATTTATGCCAAGTTCTCTGAATGTCAAAGTTAAGAAATCAAATGAAGCGCAGGTAAGAGGAGAGAGTGACTCTGACTTCCCTTGGTAACTAAATGCCTCTTGTTGCCTTAGTGAAGTGCATTAATGGATGAACGAGATTCCCACTTTCTCTATGGAGTATAATCGCGATCTTGGCAGAATCAGCGGGGAAATGTCTTGCACAGAAAAGTCACACGTTGTTCTGTAATCAAGACAACCGTTTGGGGGCTGTTTTTGTTCGCAGCTGTCAATCGCAATCAATTACGGCAGTAGTCAATATTATTTAATAAACATGATCATATACGGAGGGTGCAAAGAAAACATTCTTAAAACAAAACTGAATGTAATGAACAGACTATAATTCAATGGCCCGTACAATGCTGAGCCATTTGACTAAACTTAAGCCCTCCCATCCCCTGCACACATGAAAAAATGATAGAGAGGATACAGAGTATTGCTACTACTACATGAAAAATCATTATACATGCCAATACTAGTCAGAAACTGAGTACTATTTGTTAGAAAGATTCAAAACATTTATTTATAATAATTATTTGTTGCGCTAATGAGAATGTGTAATGCCAAATTAATTAATATTGACTGCTGCGCTAGTTGATTGAGATTGACAGTAGCGGACTGAGCGGCTAATGTGTTACTTTTCTGTACTAGACATTTCCCCGCTGATTTCTTTTTTCAATGTAAGAATTTGACATGATAATGAGTTCATTTTTATGGCTCTTTAAGCCAGCGGATTAAAATCCCATGCACCTTACACACACACACAAAGAAAAGTGGAGGTTCTTCCTTAAATATGCTTTTAACCAGGTGCGCTCTGTAACCCAAAATTTACACTAAACACACATCCAGGCTGGAGAGCAGATTAGATAGATAGATAGATAGATAGATACTTTGTTCATCCCCGAAGGGAAATTCACATTTCCAGCAGCATCCCTGAGCTGAGAACAATCGAGAACAATCGAAAATAACACGGGAGCTGCTGGAGTGGCTGCCATTCGTGACGGCGCCGGAAGAAAAGATTCAATTTGAATCATGTACAAACAAACAAACAATTGAATCATGTACAAACAAACAAACAAACAAAATATTCATGTTTCAATAAGTGGAGTGTTAATAAAATGGGGGGAAAATAATTTCTGATACTGATATAACCAGGTAAAACTAATTTTAAGTTACCTGTCCAAATGAATGTTGTAGAATACTTAGAATCCAAGTGGTAAAAAAAATAATTCATCAAAATAAAAAACAATATTGATCTTAGTTATAGTTAATAAATTATAAAAGATGGTTGCTGTATGTAGAAACTTTTCATTGTATTTTTGTATTCCTGTTATAATAAGCATACTGGATTATAGGACTCCTTAGTTTTTCGAACGTACTGATAAAGACATTGAATATTTTGGTATTATGTTCAAACCTCTTGATATGGGATTTTATACCATAATCCTACACAATATTAACTTGATAGAAGTCCATCAATAATACAAATAGATCTTGCCCCATTTGCAGTTTTATTTTCCATTATGAATTTGATTTGTATTTCTTGTAAAATTTGTGAGTTCCAAATAAAGAAGATACTAAAAATAATGAAAAAAAAAAAAATATATATATATATATATATATATGTAGGACATTTGGCTAGCGTTAGTTATTATTTTACTATATTTTTATATTGTTTAAAATTAATAAAATTTCAAATATATATATTTGCTATCATCACAATGATTTTCTTTTATTAACACCCACAACAAAGACATGCGCATATATCCACAGTCTAGTTACCAGAAATGAGAATTACAGGGGTCAAAAATGTAGTATGTAATATGAGCAAAAATAGAATAAAAAACATAAAGAAGTTTTCTTTTTCTTTTTTACAAATGTTACCTTTTTTGTTGCAGGAGTTTGTTGATTTTCGTTCAAGTTGGAGCTTTTAATGAGAATTCTTTTTTCCAAACAGGGTGAAAAACATGTTTCCAAACTTTCGGCCATTGATTGTTTTATTGAACATTTTTTCACATAATATTGAAAACAATCTTTTCAAAATGAGCTTAAAAATTAAATGAAATAAATAAAAACAATACGCTGCATTATTCAATCTAGCTTTTTACAAAAGTGATCTTTTTGAAAAATAACATTACTACTTCCATAGTAGCCATCCTGCATCTTTGTATGATTAAAAAAAAAATAATAAAAAAAAAAATATATATATATATATATATATATATATACATATACATAATATGTATACACATTTTTTAATCATACATATATACATATATACATATATATATATATATATATATATATATATATATATATATATATATATATGTATATATGTGTAGTTCTATATATATAGTTTACATAACTATATATGAGGTACACATATTTTCACTGATTGGCAGCCTGCTTTTGCTTTAATATTTTGTTGTGACCCAGTAATAGATTTTGTATGTCACATTAAAAGTTGGGACAACATCCAGAAGCAATTTGTGTAGCCCAAAAACCTTTCTTATGAGTAACCCTATTTGTATCCCCTAGTATCATCTTGTAGGAGTCCTGATAAATTAAAAAAAGTAGCTGGATGTTGCCATAAGAACAGTAGTGTATGTCAATGATGCCAGTGAACAGTGACAAAAGTATAATGGTCAACCTGAAAAGGCACTATAACAGGGGTGGGCAAACTTTTTGAGTGGCAGGCCGCATTGGATTAAAAAATCGGCAAAAGGGAAAAAAAAGGTCATATATATATATTTTAGTATCTTATGAAACAGTTCTGAATCTGATACATCGACAATACATGAGGGGAAAAAATATATTTTTTCGGCGTTTATCTGCATTTTTCTGCACATTACACTCAGGCAAAAATGTATAAATGACAAAAATTTAGTTAAGTCTTTTTCAAATAGGAGAGACAATATGTATTTAATGATAAATAAGGATGTAGATATTTATAAGTGCATGTGATATTTCTTTTTAGCATGTATAAATAAACCATCTAATCTAAGTGGTTTCAAAATGCTCAAAATAAAAGCAAACTAATACATGATATGTCCCTTTCTAAAGCATTAAATTCGATAATATGCATTGAAAAACTTAAAATATAACTTTCTAGTTTTCATTAGATTTTATAAATATCTTGGTAAATAAAATCAATACATGATAAAAATAGCAAGTACAGAAAAACGTAGCCAGATATTTGAGTGTTTGGGACACTGGGGAAAAGAGTGGCACACTTTTTGTTTTGTAGTATCGCGTTTTCCGTACTATAAGGCGAACCGAAAAAATAAACCACATTGGGCAGAAATTGTGCCTTATAATCCTGTGCACTTTGTATACTAGAAATTACAAGGGATAAAAAGGAAAATTAATATTCACAATTAAATGGCACTGCATACCGTAATTGTTCTGCCTTTGAGAAACATAAAGAGTGGTCCTTGAATGCCCTCTCCTGGTTAACATGTTAATTGTTTGTTGCCAAGAGGAAACAAAATTGAAACGCAAAACTTTAACTGCAGCTCAGATGCCAGCTTTCAAACGTTTATTGCAAATCCTCTTTTGTTTTTGCCTTGGAGAATAATTGTCCTTAAGTATAAAATGTATAGTAATTACTTTAATGAAGCTCTTTGTTTATATTAATTCTTGTACAAATTGACATACTCTTGTTAGAAATGTTGTTAAATGACATGCTTAGGTTAACTGTTCTGCCTTTGAGAAACATATAGTGGTCTTTGAGAGCCCTCTTGTGGTTAACATATTAAATGTTTGCTAATAAAATCAATTTAAGTGGATAAACTAGATGTCATAATGTTAGCTATGTTCTATGAAATAAATAATTCCACCTTAAATGTATGTATTTATCTATTTTGCAATTCTAGATCTTAGTGTAGTTTAGATGACACGCGCCTTATAGTCCAGTTCGCCTTATATATAAAAACATCTATCACTAAGACAATTTTGGGTGTGTGCGCCTTATATTGCTGATTTTTTTTTATACTTATTTTCATTATTATTTATAACATTTATGTTTGGCAGGCCGGATGAAAAGGCCTGGTCATAGTTTGCCCAACCCTGCACTAAACAGACCAAAACAAAACCAGCTGGGGGTGACCATGATGAAGACCTGCTGCTGCTTTCCATGCAGTTTGTAAAAAAGATTGAATTTCACATTTATTTGTCATACTTTCTTTTGCCTTAAGCGATGTTGGCATCAATATTATTTTGTAAGAAGAAAGGCGTACATCCCTGTGTTGTTGTTACATCATATAAGTGGCGTTTCATATTCCGAAGATGCACCAAGACCCAGAAGGATTCACATTTTATAGCCCTCTGCCTGAGAGTCTGTGTCGGTTTGTTTCTCTTCTATTACAATCTAAAGATTTATTCTTTTTACTGACCGCTAATAGAAGATTTTGTGATACTGACGCGTGTCTCCATCTTCTGCCAGGCATCACTTTGCCTCCTCTGGTTTGAGAAATGAGAGTGCGTTGCGGTCAGTGCGTGAAACTCCGCTTGATAGCGACGTTGGGGAAGAGGCCGGAAAGCTCTTGAGCGATCCGAGTGTCGATCTGGGAGCAGAAGGAAACATCCAGAAGCAGCAGTTGTGGGCATGACTGGAGGAGCTTCTTCAACGAGGTGGCACTCACAAGGCGTGTACCTGACATGTAAAAACATAAAATGATTTAAATTGAAATGTCATGATAAGTGTAGGTTACTTCTCACATTATATGGTCCAACAGAATGATCTAGGGGAAAATTATGTATAATATAAAACAGACCAGATTGCTAATGTTTTCATGATACCACCATTTTGGTATCTGTTCCCTTATTTATCCCAGTTTTCTCCTGGTTTACAAGTAAAACAGGGAAAATACAAAACCTAAGAATTATGAGATGGCAAATAATTTGTCATTTGTAATAAAAATATATCATGAGATGAGACAAAATAATACTATTTCGAGTAAAGTAAACAAATAGGGAAATTGAAACTTTCTTACTTGCAGACACCTCTATTCTGGCTTGTGACATTGTTGCAGCCTGTGTCAAGCTCATTATGGCGTAATGCAAGTAGGTGCATCTCTTAGATGCACTGAACTTTTTGGGGGCTTTGGGTTGGTGTTTGTACTGTACTTGAAAAAGGCATTTTCTTACATTAACCATTTTCATGCTACACTGACAAAAACTGCGGTTACAAGCATAAAGTCACTTCCCAACCCTAACCTCCCAACTCCCCCACTACGCGGCACGAACATCAAGTAAAAGCAAATAGGAGCGGTCGAGAAAAAAAAGGGCTATTTGAACTCAGTTGGACATTGTTAACACATACTTAATAGAGAGGATATTCTACCTTCAACTATTTAAAGACATCTCAAACAGCGCACCGAACCTTTAGCAATCAGTTTAAATATTATAATACGGCAAGTAATTTTGCTTATCAATAAGAAATAAATGAGTATTTGATACGGCAATGTTAATTTCCTTTTAGAATTAGAATTGGAATTATCTTTATTCTCATCGATATCAACGTAGTTAAGCATTGTATGCATCGAAATAAACTGCAGGGTAAAACATGTAACAAAGAATTTGAAGGAAAAAAGGATAAAAGACTATCAGGAGAAATGGGCAAAAAAAGTAAGCGCAACATAGTGCTTAGAAAAACTTATGACATGAGCTATAAAAAAATAAAATAAAGTTAAGATGATGAATAGTGCATTGTAACAATAGTGTAATAAAAATAACTTCAATAACCTTTAACGCGATACTACGAAACAAAATGTGTGCCACTCTTGTCCCCAGTGTCCCCAACATTCAAATAGCTGGCTACGTTTTTTTTTATTTGCTATTTTGATCATGTATTGATTTTATTTATCAAGATATTTATAAAATCTAATGAAAAATAGAAAACTTGATTTTAAGTTTTTCAATGCATATTATCGAACTTAATGCTTTAGAAAGAAGGGACATCATGTATGAGTTTTCTTTTATTTCGAGCATTTTGAAACCACTTACATCAGCAATTGAAAAAAGACAATAGAATTAACAATGTGTATATATATATGTGTATAAATATATAAATATATTTTTTTTCCCACAGTTTCTTGCAAAAATATATTTTTTCAGTTTCATTGGCAACAACAACAAACATTTTGCCAGAGAAACATAAATATTTGTAACTATATCCTCTAATAATAATCATTGAGCAGAAAAAAAATTAACCGACACAAAATAAAGTAAAAATATTTTCAAATCAAAGCATAAACTATGTCTAGGGTTAGTGAGCCTTGCCTTTATGATGAATAAACCAAAAAATACGTCTCAAATGAAAGCTTGTCACGCAAATTATTTAGAAAACAGGTAACAAGATGATGTTGTTTTATTGCATAGCACTTTGTAAGCACAGGAAAGATAATTCAATCATTCCCTTCTAACGCTAGGCGGTAAAGTTTGGATTATGGTAAAAACAATATTTGCGTTCATTTTGGTTGAAAAAACAGGTAAATAAAAATAACGGTCTCTTTCAGGGAAATCGCCATATATCTCGACAGATCAACTTGCCTAAAATTGCATTGATTTTTTAACAACAGAATGTTCACAACATTCTTATTTATACTGTAGTTTCCTGATCGTCAAACAACAACAAGAGGGCAGGTTAGAGTTGAATTGTCATTGATTTTAAGCGTGCATAGTGCTCTGCCTTCTGATTGGCAAAAGTCAGTTATACCCGCCATCTACCTGCGCTTCAATACATTTCTTCACTTTGACATTAAGATCACTGGGCAGAAATCACATTGTGTCAACACCCTTGCAATGCTTGGTTTGAATTTAACAGTCAGAGTCTCATGGCTGTTGCTTCAACAAGCGGCCCTGAAAAGGCGCAGCAACTGGGAAGATCGGCGCAAGTCCATTTTCTGCCGACAACCGCTTCACGGACACCCTCACACCCTCCGGCTTCATGTGGGGCTGTCATTGTCGATCAAAATGATTATATGACAGTAAAGAAGGTATTTCTAAAAAAAGTTTTTAAGTTACAGTACTTTTATGAAAAAAAATCTTGCGTCTGTGGTTTTAATGAATAGCTGAGTATTTAATTGCATGATAATTATAAATTAGTAGTTTCTACTTTGTGGATTTTACCTATTGTGGGTTCATTTTGGAACACAACACCCGCAATTTTTTTTTTTAAATTACTGTATCACAAATAAGGCTGGCAATGTCAATTTTATTGATACCTTTATCGGGACCTGCCTGTCAATCCCTACATTGAAAAAAAATAATCTGCCCACAAAAAAAAAAAAACATTTTTGGCAGTATTTTTTTTACTAACAAGGTTATCCATTATTTACACACTGGCCTTGTAAATTTATCCACATAGACCACTATGGATAAACTACTGCAAATGGACAATCTTCATTGATTCCTCTTAACAACAATTTACCCAGTATGTCCAGATGTTGTAACAAGGGACAGCTGGAAGCCAACTCCTCGATGTCTGAGTCTCTGACTGTGCGATTGGCAGTGAGGAAAAGCTTGCGTAATCGTGGCAACCTGCGTGCCAGGACCTGGAAACATCCAGTGCTGCTCTGCAACGTGGAACACCAGCCCAAGTCCAGTTCCTCTAACAATCTGAGCAGCCACAGATCAAACAATAATTCATTAGACTCCAAATATTGTACTCCAATAGAAAGTGAGGTCCAGTTTTGAAATGTTGCTGGCAGTCAGAGCTGAGTTTGACTTACCTGCAGCCAGACACAAGCTCATTAAGGCCCCGATCTGTCAAGTTTTTGCAACGCCAAAGGTCCAGTGAACATAAGGAGCGGCAGCGAGTAGCCAGCATACTGGCCACAACATCAAAGTCTTCAATCTGGACACAATCAATTATAGTCAAAGTAGCAGAGGCGGGCACACTTTTTCAGTTGCAGGCCGCATTTGGTTTAAGAATATGGCAGAGGGGTCAAGCCAGGAGGAAAAAGTGGATTGATTTAATTTTTTGTAACTGTTGATAGTCTCAGATCCGGAAAAGAGGCAATATATGAGGAAAAAAGATATTGTAGACCTATTCAAATCTTATCATTTGCAACTGTGAATAAAAATACATGAAGATATCTACATAAACATGTTGTATTTCATTTTATATTTGTTTTACATAGATTTTCATCAATTTGATTTTTAAACACTCAAAATTAAAGAAAAATAATAAATTATGTACCTGTTTTTAAGCATTAAATTTGATAACATGATTGAAAAACTCAAAATGAAATAGAGCTAGCTCAGAGGGTTGTTTTAATTGAAATATCTTGATAAATGAAACACATATTGTATGTGGTTGAAATAAATGTAGCCAGCTATTTGAATGTTGTTCTTGAGTGCAACACACATGAATGAGTTATGAGTATGAATCCAAACAAATGCCACAAAAATAATACTTTTAATAAGTTAACAATAAACTCTCAGCTAATGATTAAAGGGATAGTGTGTATTATTTGACCACTAGATGTCACTGTATGGTCTAGCGCAGGGGGTTTCCAACATCTTTCAAAGTGAGAGCTAATTTTGTTACTAATTAGTGCAAATTGCACCCATTTTGAAAAGCTGTTCTAAAATAACAAAATATCATGTTATTATTATGTTGTTACCAGGTTGATTATTGGAAGAGAATTGCATAAACTCAGTCAACCACTAAAACAACTATTTTACCAGTACTTGAAAATCACAATGAACCAGTACCAGTAAGCTATTTCCAGAACAGAACACCAAATTAACGGTCTTTTTTAGATGAATTTCCATGAATCTCGACAGAACTTTATAGTGAGCTATTTCCAGAACAGGCCTGGGGGCATCTCGACTGTCCTTAGGTGGCCACCTGGTGCCCTCGGGCACCACATTGGAGACCTCTGTTCTAGTGCAACCGAAAACAAGTGCTAAATAGCAGAAGGAAGAATACAAATGACGGAGACTCAAAGTGATCAAAACACACCTTTTTAATTTCTTTTTTTTAGGTTTATAGGCAGACATTTATGTTCGCTTCCTTTGGGTGCGGCTAATGCTAATATATATTGACCTATGAGTATTTTAAAAATTCATGGTCATATAATAGTTCATGTATTTTTGCTTATTATTTAAATTAGTATCGCCTTTTATTTTAAAGAATGATGTTTTTTACCACTTGCAGGCGCTAAATAATACACACTACCTCTTATTAAAAAACAAAACAAAAGAGAGAAAGTGGATCAAATTCATAAGTTTCACATAAAGCACACCAACTAAATGGCAAAGCATTGATAACAACAAGAACTGGGCGTCTTTTTGAAAGGGACAAAGTGAAGAGAAAAGAAAACAGTTAGGTGAAGCTGCCAAATAGACAGAAGCATCATTAAAAGAACTGTGGGGAAATTTGGCACTTTAATGTATGACCATGTCTTGGAATCCACACATTTTTACACAGCTACTATGGGCTCACAAATAGAAGAGTTATTACATTACATTTACTAAAGACTAATTACAAATATGTCCAGTTAATTAGACAAAAGGTTAAAAATGTTTCTGGTTATTTCAAAATATTTAATCCGCCCCTAAATATACTACACCATACAGAACAATGCATGGGAATGGCAACAAAATCCCAAGCCAGCCAAGAGACATAGTCTCTCCAGCGTGTCCTGGGTCGCCCCCATTCAAAGATAATATACTTTTTTTTTTTTTAATCTTTTCATATTTTCTGTTGCTGTTGAAAAGTCTTAATACATATCTCACAACTGAGAGGAATATATATATATATTTTGGTTTTGCTTTTTGTTCAAAATGCATGTCAAGGAAAGAATGTCAAGGGACTTACTGTGATAATATTCCAAAATATGCCTTAATCAAACTAATAAAGACGTATTCTAATCCATGTTAGTGTTAACATTGTATGTAATCTCACCCTGACGCAGCTTCCAAGGTTCAGATGTTTCAACTCGATGCAGAAAGTCAGGATGTTAAGAATAGCTGTTTGCTGCAAAAAGGAGAAATACAGGAGGGGAAGTAAAAGTATTGTATAAACTGTGCACACCCCAAACATGCTTCTATTTGGAGATCCCCCTACAGACAACATTTCAAACAAATACAAAACAATTCTGACTAGCTTGAAACTCATTCAGCCTTCACAAATAACAAACAAACATATAAATAAGTGCAGTAGAGGAAGCTGCAGTCGGATAAGGGTGATGACAAGGTTGAGCAATGTCAGTTAATGGAGCACCAGCTATTTGAGAAGAAAGGTTTCCTTTTACAACTGGCATATTTATCACCAAAGGAAGCAGTTTTAGTGTATTGTGCAACACTGCCTCTGGCATCTTCTCTTCAGCATGCCAGACATTTATGTCTTGAGTGACAACATCATGACGGCCTGACAACAAATGCACAGCTCATTCCGTCTGCCCTGTTGTAAATAAGTAGAAGGATACTGCATATGTGGCTCCATCCACCCCAACAATTTAAAATCACAAATAACCTGAAACACCAAAAATCTGGAGTATTCTTATTTTTAAATAAATACAGCCACTCACTTTCAAAAAAAACTAACAAATTCTAAAAGTATACACAAGAAGAGATGTCTAGTTGTAAGTGTGTATTCACAAACCAATCCATTATCCGAAACCATTTAGCCTTACTAAGGCAACACAAAGAAATTCTTAAGTATACTGTTATACTTATATCAAGACCAAAACCCTTTTGGATCTTGTTCTAAATAACAACATGCTAGGCAAAGGCAGAGTTGGTGAGATTAGAATTCTCTTTTTGGAATATTATTTGTTTATTTATAAGTTTTGCAAGTCCTAAAATGAAGCTTATTTCTATGCGCAAAAAGATTATTTATTTTAAGTGTGTGTGATGCTGTGGTCAATGCGTTTTAAATATCGCACAGGCAGAAACAAGTAGATATTAAGATTGTTTTCGTTTTGTTACAAATATAATTAATAATAATAAATAAATAATTTCCTTTGTATTGTCATTCTTTGTAACAATGTACACAGAACGAAATGTCGATACATCTGACCCGTTGTAGCGAGTCGATGCAGCCGCAGCCAGAGGGCGCCGCCATTATACCAATTAGGTATGTCTCGGTCGAGGCGCGAACCAGCGACCTCCCAGTCTCAAAGCGGGCACACTACCATCTAGGCTACTGAGCTGGTATATAAATATATATAATATATATAAACATACAAATATGCCTTCAAAAAAACTGACCTCAGTTAAATTACAATACTAATAAACTGTGTTCAGGTGACTGTAAAGTTCAGCAATATTAATTAATCGAATCCTTATTAAGAAAGTTATATTAGCTTGCCAGCCACCACAACACCTACTGAATATGCAATGGGTCTAATGAGTAATATCTTGATCAAATATATTTGGGTTTCATAATAATGTCATTGTGTATAAAGATGATAATTTCACATCCAAGAGTTAAAAACACCTACCACAATCTGTGGCTCCAGCTAAACTCTGGCAGAAGTATCATTCAAGTCAAGTCAAGTGATGTTTATTTGTGACGCCCTTAATCACAAGGAGTCTCAAAGGGCTGCACAGACCACAGACTAATGCAAACTACAGACTATTATTACACCATCCCCTGATCTTGAGAAAGGAGCACACATGAGGTAATCACCCTTCCAGAATGACATCCAGACATATTTGTTTTTATAGTTTTTTTTTTTTTTGGTGTGTTTTGATTCACTCACAGCTTGTATTGTTGACTATTAGGTTAAACACAACCCAATTACAGATGTCTATTTTAGGACTAAATTAAATGAATGAATGATAGAAAAATGACCAGATTTATGCCTAAGATCGAATGCCTAAAAGATGTCTGGAGGCAGATCGTTTTTGTTTTAATGTTTTACAAATTTCATGTAGGCTACTTCTCTGTTTTTTGTTATATTCTTATCCATCCCAATATTCTCTTTATTAACTACTTTTTCTTTTAAGTACTTTATTAAATGTTCATGCTGGAGTGTCAATCTCATTTTGTGAACAATGAATACTACGCTGTAGTCAAGGACAATGACGACAAATCTAATTCTATATAAATATCTGTATATATTTTTTCATTATTTTTTTAAAGCAGATGACCCCCCCCGACTGATATGTTCTGTTATAAATGCAAACATTCCCCTGTAATTCCCCTTTCCTATGAGACATGACACATACATATTCTGCAGTGACAATGTGTTAAAACGTTTACCCAAAAATGTGTACTAATTTGGTGATGCCACACCCACAAAACTTACACCACATCTTCACATTACGGCTGAAAGAAGTTTTTGTTGAAGTGAATATTCTCAAGTCTTCTAGTCCACATTTAATTTGGTCCTAAAGCCCAGTTTTTCATTTGTATGTTTTTATTTGACCCCCGGTAACAATTATGTTCTAGAAAAAAGCCAAACAATGTACTGCATTAAAAAGTCTTACTGTGAAGATCAAATGTCCTGCAATGCACAATACACGAGAATGAGAGCTTTGAGTTGTACCAACTCTCCTTACCTCGATCTTGGTACGATAAAGCACCAGTCTGCGAAGGCGTGAAAGTTTGGATATGTGCGTAAAGGCCTGCGGATGAAGGCGGTCACAGGAGGCTAGATTGAGCTCTTGCAGCCCTGGGCAAGTCTGTGCTAAGACCTCCAAACAGGCTTCATTCAGGAAATGGCAGCAAGAGAGTTCCAGACACACCAGAGTGAGCCCACAGACCTTCATAAAACTGCAGAAGAAATACAAATAAGGATAGCTATAACAAAATGGATGGCTTAGATCAGTGGTCCTCAACTGGTCTGACTTAAGGACCAACCATCCCACCCTAATTACAAGCCGCAACCCAAATCAAGAAGAGAAAAAAATCCACTTCTCAAATTCAATGAATGGAAAGATTGTGCAGTTTATAACAGAGATAGTGGAGTATGTCATTGTTTTTAAAAAAAGGCAAATAAAAAATAATAACAGTATAATATTAACTTTAAAAGGGACCGTGTGTATCATTTAGCTACTCCTAGTGGTAAAAACTTCATTAATTAAAAAACAATATTGATTTAAACAATAAACAAAAGTACATGTAATACATATGAACATGCATTACTCGAAGGTTGAGAAATTTGTATTTATCTTACATAACATCAGCCTCACCATAGTTGCCATCTTGCTGCTACAGATACCCAAAAACAAAACATTTGTGAAAAGATTGGCAAAAATGAGAAGAAAAAGGGTGCATTTTTGTCAATTTTGAATCACCAGTGCTGCGTCATTGTGATTATCTGGAAAATTGATTTTTTTTTTTGTGGTTGACTGAGTCTTCTTATCCCTAATTCCAATGATTAACCTGATAAAAACATACAGTAGCAACAACATATTGTTATTTTAGAAATGCATATTAAACGGGGCGCCCTGTGCGTTAATTACCAACAAAAAGTAGGTCTCAGCTTAAAAAAGGTAAGAGACCCCTGCACTGCAACATACAAGGACATCTAGTGAACAGATAATTTACAGTGTTCCTATAACACGAAATTGGCTGCATCTTTAATGAAACCGAAACATTTCACTTGAGTAGCTTGACTTAATTATAATAAACTATCTCATATTCTCCACTGTACTTGTGTTTGGCTATGTTCAACATGCGTAGACAAACTTTTCCAGTCTTTTTCTGTGGTGTGAAATGTTGAGTGTCAACACGCATTTGCAATGCATTATCTCCATCTATTAAGGAGTGTAATTAACCCTCAGTTATTTTTTTCTCTTCTTAGAATTATTTTGACCAGGCAACAGCCCATGACCAACAGAAAATGGGCTTTTAACCCACCAGTCGAGAAACACTGGCTAAGGTAATACAGGATAATTGGTTTTAATCAAACTCATACATCAGCATACATGTTAATGGTGCCATCCCCTTTAAAAAGAAGTCTAACTTGTATGCCTTCTTTGTCAGCTTTTCTAGTTCAAGGCCACTTCCATCTTCGAGAGCTTGTGCTGACAGTCTGACCTGCTGAAGCTATTGAGGGTGAGCGTGCCACGGTTGCCGGTCCAAGAAAGGTTGAGCCTCTGGAGGCGAGTGCAGCGACTCTGCAGGTGTCCCAGGGAGGTGTCACTCAGTCTGGCCCAGTAGGGCTGCAAACTCAGCTGGGTGTACTGAAGCGGGTCACAGCAGTGCTGGTGCAGCATCTTACAACTCTGGGCCAGACGGCACAGGTCTGGCAAGGTCAGGTGGCTGAGAATAAGTTGGATGAGCTAAAGGGGAGGAATCAGTGGAGAGGAACACATAAGAGAAGGTGAAAAAACAAATATATATATCATACAAAGATGGAGACACAGTGGAAAAGCCTGATCAAGGGCGTGAGGGGACAAAACCTCACCCAAAAGTGCAGATTGTTTTTAATCAAATAAACGACAGATGTGTCCGATCCCGGTCCTAAATCAGATGTTAGGGACATATGTAAGAATAAAGTCATAAAGTGAATGCTCCGGACCTGTACCTGGCCGCACAATGAGAAAACAAAACTTTGCTTATACCGTACTGTGTATGAAAGCAATTTTCTTTACCGAAAAAAACAAAAACAACTTTCAACGTTTAGGTGCGCGCTGTACTGAGGTTTTACAGTAGTACATCATCGTAATTGAGCAATGATTGATCAGTTGACATATATTGCTGACTTCATTTGCAGAGAATTGGATGCAACAGGAATGGAAACCTGGAACACAGCGGTGAAAGCACCAAATTCCAACCAGTACACCACTAGGATTTTAGACGACAAAGGAAAAGATGGTACATTTCATCTCATCATTACACTATTTCTACGAACAGTGCCACTCATCACCACACCATTGTAACTGACGGTGCTATGATGAACAACATTATAATGGAGCATTATAGGAAGAAGTTCAGGCAAAATAATGCTGTAAAACATAATACCATATGTAAAAATAGTGTGATGATGAGATAAAATCGAATGCCTTTTCCTATGTCATCTCGATCCCTAATGGTGTAGTGACTACACAATGGATTTGCGCTTATTACAATTATCATCATTATAATTATTATTGTTATTATTACTTAAGTTGTTATTGGGCCCGGTCCCGAGAATATAGGCAGACATCAAACTGGTCTGTGGAACAGAAAAGGTTGCCGACCACTATTTAAACAGGTAATATTAAAAAATACAAATTTAATTTCATAACACTTTTCACTGTGAAACATCAGGGCACAAAACTGTAACTCATTTACTCGCAAATGAGGCCAAATTGTCATGCATACAGGATAAAAAAGATCAGTTTTCACAAAAATATGTGTTAATTTCCTTCTGCAGAGTATTTCAAACAAGGCAGTTGAAAGTGAACAACACCTTTACTTGCTCTCCCATAATGCCACAAACAAGTTCGACCAACTAAAGAATTTAGGCGGGACAATGCTACTAATTGAAAAAGTCCTGAAAGCTTTCATTTACTCAAAACATTGTTTTTCTTCCCCAGTGCAATCACCAGCCTAAACAATTGTGCAAGAGTGAAAATTATGTATCTTGCCAGTAGTGAAAAGTGGGTACTTACATATTTTTTTATCAAATTAATTTGGATTTTTTTTTTCTGCAAAATGTTATTCCACAACTTTTCATTGCACTATTGTTACACCTTAGTCCAATGATCAAGCACTACCTTGTAAATATTTATGCCAGCAATTTTTCATCTTATTTCTTTTAGTGTTTATTAGGTGTTTATCCTAAAGGGCCTTGTCTAATTTCATTTTAGACAATGCTTAATAGACTGTTATGAATCAATGATGATAAAAGCCTATTCAAATTTGTCTCATAAGTTTACATACACCGGTGTGTAAACAAATTAACATCAATGGATACATTGCACAATTCATACGAGTGGGCATAAATTGTGCTATGACTAATGTGTGACTCACACACAAAATATCCAGCACCTTTGCTATGAGAAAGGAATTGAAAAGTGTAAATTATGACTGAGCTAACAAAAAGAGTATAGAATCTGAAATTATTGCAACTCCTTGAGGAAAAAATTGAATTGTTGTGAGGATTTTACATACCTAAGTGGCAGACGAATGGCCCTTTTAAGTGTAAAAAAATGTCTTTGGTGTTTTTTGTTTTTGTTATTTGCCTATCATGTCCATTGAAAAGGTGAAAGATAATAAACGTGTGATCATGGATTCAACCCCTAAAAAGTGACCTTTGGTTAAACTTTGAAACATTTAAAAGTTTGTTTGAAGCTTTTTTATATTTAGTGCCAACAACATTCGGCTCCATTTTGTGTTTTTAGGCCAGAAAAAGCGCGCATAGTGTTATTCTTGTTGGATGTTTTAAGGCCACAAAGAAAATACTATACTTTAAAAGAAAAAAGGTCTATAAGGCAACCTTATAAAGAGTGATTACAATAAATTTATCTCAAAGTATTTTGTAGATACCAGCGCATGGATTGGGGGTACGATTACAGTTTGCAAAAAAAACCTGTTTTTATTTTACAAACAAGAACAACAATTCATTCTCACGGTATAAAACATTTAGCTAGGTAGAGGAATAATATAAGTAAACATCTTTGTTTTAACAGAGCACATAAACACATCACAACAAGTCAGTTTATGTTGATGTTAAAGACAAGTATTTAACTCTAGTAATGAAGCAATTGTGACTGAGTGTTGTTGAAATGTCACAACATCACCATATTTACTAAATTCCAGGGGCATGTTATCAGCAAGTTTTGCTGCTATTTTTAAATAATAAACAAATCCCAAATGTTGATAGAGCAGCTAATACTCATCACACTCAATGAGATCTCTAATGAAAGCATAGTCGAGATTTGATATTTTATAATAGATCTTGATTCACCTCATAGGGTAGTTTGTCGAAAAAGCCATTGCCCGTTCTGCTGTCCTGTCTGATAGGACCTTCAAGATCAGGAAGGTCCTCCTCGCCATCATTCAGGTCAATGATGTCAATGGTGAGCATTTTGTAGAGTGCAAGCATGGGCCTCTCTGTCACACCGCGGAGAATGACGGCATCCAGCTCGGTGTAGTAATCCAGAAGAGAGCTGTTGGCTTCCAGTCGGAGGAGGTTCGTGGGGAAATTAATGTGCTTGATGGTCGGAGAAAACTGACGAGCCTGAGGTGCCAGCACCTTCGTAGGCTCCCCAGCCCACAACACTTCCCACCTGCATTAGACAAAATACATGTTTAAAGGTGGGGTGCATCATCTTGATGTCCTTAAAAAATTTGAAAGGGAAATATTTTCTCTACTAAGCATGTGTTAATAATGCCCATCTCAGTTCAAAGTGCATTTATGCTTTATTTTCGACGGTGCCAATCTGCTTTCATCTTATTTTGAGCAGAGCTGTTCAGGGTGGAACACATTAGACACAGCGCCGTGAAAAGGTATATGCCCCTCTTCCAGAATTGTGTGTTTTTAGCATATTTTTCCCTCACAAAAGGTTTCAGATCATCAAACTAATTTTAATATAACACAAAGATAACCCAAATAAATCCAAAATGCAGTTTTGAAATGAAAAGTAATTGCCGCCTGAACCTAATAGCGAGTTGGGGCACTTTTGGCAGCGGCCACAACAGAAATCAAATGTTTATGCTAATGAGTCTTTCACAACACTGTGGATACATTTTAGCCAATTATTCTTTGCAAACTTGTTTCAAATAAGCCATATTAAAGGGTTTTCTAGTATGAAATGCCCGTTTAAGCTACAGCCTCTTAACTGGATCTAAATCTAAACATTTACATGGCCATTCCAGAACCTTAATTTTTTTTAGACATTCAGAACTGGATTTGATGCTGTGTTTCTGATCCTCGTCCTGCTGTATGATCCAAGAGTGCCTGAGTTTGAGAGCGTGAACTGAACGTTTTCCTTTAGGATCTTCTGGTAAACACCAGAAATTATTATTTTGGCTTTCAAAGTTTACTGAAAAAAAGAGAATCCATTTAGGAAGTGAAATACTCAGATTCAGTGTGGTTAAAGAGCTGACAACAAAATAATGGACAAGCTCTACAACCTCAGCTATATCCTGGTGTTGGCATGGGAGTTTGAGCCAGCCAGTGTATACCAGCTTTGTACACTTAGCAAAGGCATTCTTTGGGAATCCTGTAGGATTCACAGTAGTAATATGAACTCGAAACCCTGAAAACAGGTGCTTTTGATGCCTTTCTAACTGTTGTTAGGGTTTCTCCCATTCCGCTGATCATCTCAAAAGGCGTATTTTAGGGCATTTTTTGCGTGAAAATAAGCATCTTCTTGGTATGTTTGTAGGATATTTCTGAAGGGAGGTGGGAGTTGCTCATAAAAAAAGTTATTTTTGGAACACAGCAGTAGCCTTTGTTGATGTTGATGTTAACAAAAAAACGTATATATCTTTTTAACGAAACTTGACATAGGTAAGATATATTAAGTTTAATAACAGTTGCATGACTATATTTTGCTTAGAATGGAAAAAAATGACAGAAAAAGGAAAAACATGATTTGAGTTATTGTATAAAACTTCCATTTCGTATGAGTTCTGTTTCTATTTTAATAAATAAACAAATGGACGATTGATAATTTGTTTGTCTTTTTGTGTCAATGAATTAAAAAAAATCAAAGTTAAATGTTATTATTTCTTAGTTTAAAAGACCTAATAGAACATGGCATTTCTCAAATGTGTTTTGCAATAATGTATCTATGCTTGCCTACTAATCACAATGCATGATTTTGATTCATACTATATTTATGGAATATGAATTTCAGTTAAAAGCAAATTCCCCCTTATTTATCCATCCCAGGAGGCGGTCATTTTGGCACCTGATGTCCAATGAAAATAACATCATCGTTGCTCACAGATAAGGAAATGACAATCATGGCTCGCATTGCCATACGTATTTTAACAATGTTCGTCACAATGCTTTGTTTGGGCTAAGAAAACATGACACACCAATTCACACCGATTTTTAAAACTTTTGTTTTCTCATTTCTCTAGCAATTATCTGGTACTGTGACTAAAAATATTGTGACAATAAGGTAAGACCAATTGCCTTTTCGTACTTTGTCAATGTCTCTCGTGAGACGATGCTAAGGATTCAGCACTTTTATCGCTATCCAGTTTTGATCCATGTGGTTATGTTATGCAATAGTGGTCAGGAATAAATGTAGTATGATCAATAATTGCACAAATATTACAATACATTTATATGAATTTCCAATTAATCTGTACATAAGGTGCAGCCGATTCTAAGGCTCCTGTTTGAATTTGGGTTTTTTTGGGTGGCCCTGTAGTCCGGAATATACAGTACAGTGTTATCCAAACATTTGTATACCCAAATGATTGCCTCACCTGACATCTGTAGGGGGATTTTGAGAAAAGGGGTTATGTGAGCAGGCCAGAATCTTGACAATGGCCCCAGGGTAATAGGTCTCCAGCACTTCCACAGCTGTTGGGTAAACGGGCTCTTCAAAACCCAGTTCAATATAATCCTGGCTAAAGTATCCTTTAGGGGTGCGCCGGAAACGTGGCGGGGCACTGGCACATTGTTCCCACCATGTTCCATAAGTTCTGAAAACGGCAGTCTGTGTAAAGTCTCCAGAGCTAGGGTAAACATTGGGTACACCAGCCAGGTTCCACATAGTGTAGGACATACTATTCTCACTGCCATAATGAGAGCTAAAGTCCAAAACCTCTTTGGTGTATTGCTCCACCTCGTCGCTGACGGGCAAGCTGGCCCGTTGGCCCGATTCTACTGCTCGCCGACTGGTCAGGGCTTCACCTCGAGTCCCACTTCTGGAGCGCCGCCGCAGACAGATATAGTAAAACATGCTCAACAAAGTTAACATAGGGAACTGTTGGCTGTTGGAGGAAGTAGGAGGGAAATGAAGACCGGGTGAAGGAAAAGCCTGGCCCAGCTAGAAGCAATTTTGCTCTAGTATGATGATTTGTGAAAAGTGCAGGTTAGAGGCCCGGTCACATGCATGACCTGTAGGTTACACACAAACATTCATGAGTGGAAAGTGCCGACACAGAATATTGCTTACTTGCATCAATGTAATCCACGCAAATAATTATTTAGTTTTAGCTTTTTAACCCGAAGGGACATTGTAGTAAATTAAGCTTTTTCATCAAGAATATTGATTTGAATCATATAAATGTGCATTTTTTTAAATACTCGTGAAAATAAATCTTATTCTACATAACATGAGGTTCACCTAGGGAGCTGACGTCTTCGTCCGTCATCTTGCTGCTACGTGTACCACCAAAAACCCCAAACCTTGTAAAAGGTTGGTCAAAAGAATTACAAGAAAATTGCTGCAGTTAAGTCACTTTGGGTCTCCGTAATTTTGTATTATTCCTTGTGTTTTGAAATGCTCGTTATCCGTTGCACTTAACACTATGATACGTGTCAACCTCAGCCAATTGCTACCTTTTTCTATGACTGCAATTCCCTTTATTATGCAGTTATACACCTTAAAATCACAATGCGGCACCTAAAAGAAAGATAATATGTCAAGTCAAGTCATGTTTTTTTGTATAGCCCTTAATCGAAAGGAGTCTCAAAGGGCTGCACGGACAACAGATTATTGCAAACTACAGACTATCATTAAATCATGTCTGATCCAAAACCCACATGAGGGCAAGGAAAAACTCAAAAATCTCAACATGAGGAAAGTGAAGAAACCTGGAGAAGGGACCGCACATGAGATAATCCCCCTTTCTGGATGACCAGGCTGCAACAGATGTTGCAATAACAAATAATACACAGATATTAAAATATAGGTCATTTATAAGCTATAGAATAGAAGTGTGTTTTAGGCCTAGATTTAAACAGTTTCACTGAGGATGCAGATCGAATATTTTGTAAACAAGGGTTTCTTATTTAACAAGCAAACACAAACAATTATTTCAGCATATGTCTTAGGTCTTTCCCCACATGCAGTAAATTTAATGTTGCTTATTATAAGATGCAGTATTTTTTTTTCATCCCTTTAAAAATACAGGAAAGAAAGCTGACAGGTATGCAATACAACAATATTTAGTGATAAAATGTCACACATTGTCCCTTTAAACTGGTTTTAATAAAGTTTTGACTTTAGTAACACAAGGTTATATCATTAAAGGCAGGCAAATATAATTAAAAGCGACTGCAACAAAATACGTATTGTACCTTCCATGGTATTCTGGTTATTAGTAAGTTTAAGTATTAGCTTGGTTTTGACATGCAGATGAGTCACTGGGGATATCTATGGAAATTATATTGATATGTTCTAAATCGATAGTGATCAGATAAAAGTTCCCTAAATGTTCCGTGAATCAAAAAGAATTTCGACGCGTACTATTTGCTTTCAAATGCAAAGTAGTGTTAAACAGCTGATGTTAGTTAGTGTTATTAGCTAGCTAGCCTACAGTTTTGTTAGCGCACCTTTCAAAACACAAGCCTTTGTCAACTACGAGAAACAACGGAACAGACTTGCGAGAAATGCTATTGAATGTAAATTAAAGTTCGAACACGTAGAGAAAGAATAAGAATACTACATAAGATTTAAATTCTTAAAAAAATAAACAGAACAGCATTCCGGACATTACCTTGTGATGCCTTCCATAACGTAGGGCAATGCATACACAGCGATCCCTCGTTATAATGAACACAATACGATGTAAAGTTGAAAAGTTAAGTATGTAATGTTACTCTATATACATTACATATTTGCACAAACGTACTGATATAATAAGTTGTATAACAAAATGGACAACTATAAAAATATACAGTTGCAAAACCAATGCACTGCAAACGGGTCGCTATTCCAAAATAGTGTAATATGTATTCATACAGAGGGAATTAGATTTACTTTTTCATAAAAATTACAAGTAAAATGAGATCCACTCTTCACACGCTGCCAGCTACATGACAGCCGCTCGTTTGACATAGCAAAACATCAACATCCGGTTGGATAAAGAAAGGCATTCTGGGACTGGTAGTTTTTACACAGAGGTTTGATTCTGTTTTGTCTTACTGAGGAACATGGCATAAATAATTCATCGTATTGTTGTGCTATTTGGTTGAAAAAAAAAACAATTATAATGCATTATTACAGAAACAAAAACTTTCTTAGTTAATTGCTGTGTATATAAAGTGAAAACCATGCAAATTTGAAAAGGTGAATACAGTAGATAGATATCATATATTTGGAAGAGTTATAAAATGGCAAAAAAACAACTTTTCTCAGTGAAATGTCTATGTACATAAATTGGACACCGAGCAGTCTTAAATTAATGAATACCGGTACAATAGATGAGTATTATATATTAGGAACAATTATAAAACAGCAAAAAAATATAAATCTAAAACTATTTCCTTAATTCTACGAAAATGTGTTCCATGCTATACACTGTATTTGCTCACATCATGATGTTTTAATAAAAATTGTATACATGCTTGAGATCAAAATCAGAGAACAACTGTTGAAAAATTAAAGAATTTTGAAATAATACCATCTTCCCTGCTCAATTGTTTAATGACATATGTTTGTGTCTATAGCATATTATCTAATCCAACACTTTTTTCACAAAACACCGAAAGGCATTTAAAAATAAACATCTTTCAAAAAATGCACTGATCAAAATTTAAGACCACAGCGTTTAAAATTAGAGAACAACAATTATTATGGCATGGGGGAAAACATCTGAAAGTTACAATAGTCAGGAATTAGTAAGAAGTGTACAGGCATCTGTTGTGTGCGACTTCAGCACATTTGTGGCCACAGGATAGCACATGTCTCTCACACTACTCTGGTGGGTTTTTGGTCCGATCTTCTTCGAGCCTTCCCCACAGTTTGCTGATTGTAGTTGTTTTCTTGACCATATTTTTGTCACCAAGGATTTTCCAAATGTTCTGTAATGGTTTTGAGATCAGGACTCTGGGCTAGTCAAGACATTATTTAATGTTTTCACCTTCATATAAATTATTTACCAGTTTTGCTGTGTGACATGGAGCATTGTCCTGCATGAAGGCTGAAACCATGTGCGGTTGAAGAAGAGTATGAAACGCATTTGCATTCACTCAGCCATGTAGCTGTACAAGAAGTCCAACTCCTGCTGCAGAAAACATGCCGCAAACCATACTTCATTTTCCACCTTTCACTGACTTATTTTTTACATACTCTGGGTTTAATCTTTCTACATGTGTTGCCGAACATAATGCTTCCCATCAGACTCCATCCATCCATTATCTGCACCACTTATCCTCAGTAGGGTCGCGGGGGTGCTGGAGCACATCCCAGCCATCCTCGGGCGGTAGGCAGGAGACATCCTGAACTGTGCCGCACACGTGCTAAACACTGCGCCGCCTTGCAGATTTTTTTAAGGATCCTTTCAAGCACGCCAGGCAACTGTTGGAGAAGAAGCAGTCCAGGGAGCTGGTGACAACTAAAGAGCAACTGGAACAGCATGTGAAAAGGCAGTTCAGTGATCAGCTAAGAAATGTGCCACTAGGAACACCAGAATGTGTGCCGAATTTGGCTCCAGGCCTCTAAAGGTTAGCAAGATAGGGCAAGTCGAGAAAAAGACAAGGTCCTCGTCAGCACCAGACCCCCAACCAAACTATATAAGAACTGCCCCAAAGTGCCAGTGGTAGTGTGGCATATCTCCAGAATTGCCTGGAAAAAAACAGCTTATCCCATCAGAGTGGCAAAGGGCTCTACCGGTCCTCATCTCAAAGGAAAAAAACTCCAGAGACATCAGCCAATTCTGAAACATTGCCCTGTTCAAAGTTTAAGGGAAGCTTTTCTTCTCAGTTCCATCCCAGAGAATGACCACCTACCTGCCAAAAAACAACTACAGTGTAGTCAAACAATCAGAACAAAAAACCCGTACAGAAATTGTTATCCACCATACACAATATGCAATGATCAATAAAATATGGGCTAAATGCATAAGTCGACAGGTCTGAAACCTGCACAATTTTGATTCATACTCACTGTCATGAACCGGAACAGGAGGGGAACCCAAATGCGTGACGTTTCTCACATAAGCCTTTAATTCCTCCAGTCTCCCCTCCTCATTCGACCCCTTTCAGTTTGCCTACCGGACAAACCGCTCCACTAGGGATGCCATCTCCTCTGCGCTTCACCTGAGCCTGACACACCTAGAGGAGAAGAACACCCATGTGCGGATGCTGTTCCTGGACTTCAGTTCAGCATTCAACACCATCATCCCACAACATCTGGTAGACAAAATGAGACTCCTGGGTTTCAACACCCCCCTGCGGAACTGGCTGCTGGACTTCCTCAGTGACAGACCCCAATCAGTGCGGATAGGTCAGAACATCTCAGATGTCATCTACCTCAGCACGGGCTCCCCCCAAGGCTGTGTCCTGAGCCCCTTGCTGTTCACCTTGATGACACACGACTGCGTCCCTAGGTCCGCCACAAACCACATCGTGAAGTATGCTGACGACACAACAGTGGTGGGCCTCATCAGGGACGACAACGACCTGGCCTACAGAGAGGAGGTGGAGCAGGTGGTGGGCTGGTGCAGGGACAACAGCCTGGTCCTGAATGTTGACAAAACTAAAGAGATCATTGTCGACTTTAGGAAAAACCAGCCCAACCATGCCCCACTTTGCATCAACAACAAGGCTGTGGAGGTTGTCAGCAGTATCAAGTTCCTAGGGGTGCACATTACAAACAAACTCACCTGGTCCGTGAACACTGCATCACTGGTTAAGAGGGCACAGCAGCGCCTGTACTTCCTGCGGAGGATGAGGAGAGCCCACCTGCCCCGACCTTCCCTCATCACATTCTACAGGGGCACCATAGAGAGTATCCTGACCAGCTGTATCTCTGTGTGGTGTGGAGGCTGCAGCGCTACCGACTGGGGTAGTGTGAGGAGGGTAACGAGGACAGCAGAGAAAATAATCGGGACTTCACTTCCCTCCATTCAGGACATTGGCCAGAAGCGCTGCCTATCCCATGCTAAGAACATTATCGGGGACCCCTCTCACCCCCATCATGGACTGTTCACTCTGCTAGCCTCTGGGAAGAGGTACTGCAGTGTGCGGTGCAGGACCACCAGGTTCCGCAGTAGTCTAGTCCCCCTGGCCATTAGACTGTTAAATGGTCAATCTAACATATAGTTAACCTAAATCTAAACGGCTGCTAATCTGACTTTTTGCACTACTGGCAGTTCTTTATAGCTTGCCACTCCTTGCACATTTGCTCTCTGCATTATTGTACTTACAGCGTTATTGTTACAGTGTTAATGTTACTGTTTACCTGACTTGTTAACCTGACTGCCCATTTTGCACATCTGGTTAGCTACTCCTCTTGCACTATCGGCACTATGGTAAAATACTATACGTAGCCATAATACAATACAACTTTTACTTATATCTGTACATTCAAGGAAACTGTGCGGGTCAGATGTATCGACATTTCGTTCTGTATACACGTGTACTAGAATGACAATAAAGTAGATCTGAACATCTGAATTTTACAGGAAATGGGGACTCATGTACTTAAGGCAGCATTCTGGCGTGAAATGACAGGGAGCCAGAGGCCGAAGTGATCGATACCAATTGCCCGAGCAGATATCGGACAGATGGGGTCGATACCGGAGAGGATGGGACAGACAGGATTGATATCAAAACAGGATATTTAAATTAAACAGGACAAACTAGACGTAAAAAAAAACTGGAGATAATAATAAACAGGATGAAAATAGACGGGAACCATACCGGACAGTAAACTCAGGCAGGGAGTCAAAACCCACGTCGTTGACGGACTGACAAAGGGTGAGTGAGAGAACTGAGCTTAAATATAAGGGAATCCAATCTGTCAACAAGCCACAGCTTAGATCACACAATTCAAGGCTATCTAGGATAATCAATTTACTCTTTTTTTGACCCTTGCCTTTCTCAATATAATGCATTCGAATTATATGGAGTGTGACTCCACAGTCTGAATATGGTCTCAACTGTTAAGTATGGCAAACTGTGCCGGTTAAACATAACATATACAGTAATGTATAAGTATAGCAATATAACGACTTCACTTAAGCCAAAAATCAATAAAATATGTACATATGTTTGCTTTAGGATGCATTTACCAATGAATGATATGCACGGATTTGAAAAAATTTCAACAGCTTCACAAGAGCCAGCTGAGATAATGTGAATCCGGCTAGGGTGAGCCATAAGGGCCAGCAAGGCTTTCTCTGCTAACCTAACACAACCAGACATAATTATCAAAATGATAATAAAAGTCAATTTAATTTTTGTTTGGAGGTATATCAAATCTGTTGTGGATAAATAAATAAAAGATATACAATAACATTAAACATTTTTTTGCTCTTCTGCAATGTGTAAATAATGTGCAAGTGTTATTAATGAATGTGTTATGAAGGTATTTATGCAATCCAGACAAGGCAGGACATCACTGAAGGTCTATGTGAGAAATACACTGTCTACACCTAGAATTTAGAAATAGACGGCCTTTGTGGTGATGGACAGGCAACGAGTCAGTCAGCTTCTCAAAGCAGGCCTCGGGAACGATCAGCAGGTCCTTGGCTGTCAACGCTGTTCTGGTCCACTGTGCCACATATACATGAGCGCATGGTCCAGCGAACTCGGATGCAAATTAATCCGGACACCCGCACTGAGACAATATAAGCTCACATTCGGACTCACACATGCTTTCTTTTCACCCTCTGTGTCATTCAAACAAGCCGGCCTTAGAGTGTGCTTATCAATCTACTGGTGGAAAAAAAAGCCAGAGTACACTCCAAAAACCATTGGTTCAATAATAGGACCAACCCAAAACTTTGATCAAATTGACCCAATTTTTGGGTTGTTATACATTAAGTGGCACAATTGTTTCAGTTTTTCTAAACAAAATGACACAGATGGTCAGGTATAAAATGAGGGGGCGTTATTTTTAACGGGACAGTGCGTTTTATTTAGCACCTCCTAGTGGTAAAGAAAACGTAATTAATTTTAAAAAACACTGTATTAGATTTGAATGATAAGCAAAGATAGATGAGCTATGATATAAATGTGCAGTGTTTAAATACTTGAAGGTCAAGAAATTTGCTCTTATTTCACATTACATGAGGCTCAATGAGAGGGAGCTGACATCACTCTCCGCCATCTTGCTTATACAAGTAATCCCAAAAAAACAAAAATTAACTTGCGAAAGGCTGGGTGGGAAAATGAGAAGAAAAATGGTTCTGTTTGGTGACTTTAGGTCTCCGTCGTTCGTATCCTTACTTGTATTTTGTAGCACTCGTTTCCCTTGCACTACACAATACAGATGTCAGGACCAGAACGGAAACAGGACCCAATTGCTTTACGTTTCTCACAAGTTTTATTTAAGGAAAGAGGAAGGGCGGCGCCCACGTTCCGGGATTCGCTAGGTGCGAGAAGCAAGTCGCTCTCGTACTCGGATTGTGATCCGAACACAGAAGTGGATCTTCTGTAGCGAGTTATGGCGGTGTCAAAGACGAAAAAGCAGGTCGATAGCTGGGCCAGGAGAGCAAAAAGGTGGTCGGGGTCAGAAACGAGTCGTAAGCCGGGATGGCAGAGCAGACGTGGTCGGGATCAAAAACGGGTCGTAAGTCAGGACGGGAGTCAGACATGGTCAGGATCAAAACGGGTCGAAGCCGGAGACAGATGGGAGCAAAAACGGGACAGGTGGGAGTCAGAGTCGAAAAAAGCTTGCCTAGTTTACACTGAGGTTCGCAGACGGACTGACACAAGGGGACAGACAAGACTGGGTTCAAATACTGATCGGGAGCCAATCGGGAGCCAATCAGAACCCGCGGCAGTTATCGCCAAAAGAGCAGGCACAGCTGAGTCACATCAGTAATCATGACAACAGCGACATCCAGCTGTCAAATATTACACAGCTGAAAAAAACTACAACTCATCACACTCTTTTTGGTAGTTTATAAACAACATCAACTTGTCACAATTGATTTTAATAATTTAAAAAAAGAAAAAGAAAATTGGCCCAATAGCCTATCACAGTTGTAGTTGGAGACGGCTCGATCCATTTTAATTGAATTGATTCAGATCTTGGCCAAATAACATGATAGGGAATGATTGGGAAAATAAATTCTGATCCAAATTAAATAACAAGCATTAAGCCCGTATTTAGATATCTTTTGTATTAAAAAAAAAAATGCATAGGCAAAGAATATGTATCAACGATCCTCACCACCACAGTATTGGTACCAATATCAAATTGTAAATACTGATGTGTTTCTGAGAATACCTCACCAATTCTGGGTCTTTGTGATTTTCTATTGTTTTTTTTTATGTTGTTCACTGTGTCTATTTAACCATACTTTCAACAATTAACCTTGTATGTAATAACATAGTAACGTCATAATAAGTTGTTATTCTAGTGATGCATATAAAATCGGGTGCCCTTTGCACTAATTTGCAACAAAAAGTGTCTGTCAGCTTAAAAAAGGTCGGACTATTGCATCAGACCACAAAGTTATTATCTCAGAGAGACAGTGTATTTTATAAATGCCTCTTTGTGGTAAAAAACAACAACTTCATTTAAAAAACCCAAAATGTTTTTTTCTAGACTATGGGCAAAACTATATAAAATTGTAAACCAGCCTTTTTTTCAAATACTTTTTATTTTGGAATGTTGCAATTTTTTACATGGCATGAGCCTCACCTGGAGGTAACTGACATATTTGTTTGACGTCATGCTGCTATGGGTACCTCAAAAAACAAAATGTTTGAGAAAAGCTTGGCTACAACAGAGAAGAAAAAAATGGCGCAGTTCGATCACTAGTTTGTATCCTGTGTGCGTGTTAGCCCTCGTTTTCAGTTGCATAACACAATACAGCGACATCTAGTGGTCAAAAAATACACCCTGCTCTTTAACAATGATTTCTGATGCACTAAACCTTTCAGGCCATTATCAGAAAATACTTTCACAATACATGTGGATGATAGCTAAGTGTACCCTCGACAAGAATTACTCTTCATTTACAGTAAGTTTTCTTTTCACTTTATTGTATTTAGTTTTTTTGCACTCCTCACGACTGACAACCTTTCAAAACTTTTTGATATATGATCAACCACACTCCAAAGAACTTCATTTTTATGCAAGTTATGAATGGCACACTCGGCTTGACTGCAAATGTAAACATCCAACTATAGAGTCATGTCGACTGATTACATTCATCATTTGTGCCCACGCTCATGGCATCTGACTTGTGATAACAAATATGAACAATTGCAAACTTCTACACTGTTCCTGAGGTAATGACAGAATCTGCAAATATAATTAATGCTGGGAGAAAAAAACAACCATTGATAGCAGAGAGCATCTGTCACGCGCTATTGTTTTGCTGCATGCGTCCTCCAACTGAACTTCACCAGCCAACGCATTAATTGGTTTCAGAGAATACGGTGTGAGGAGCAGCCATGACCTTGATCTTTCTCCTGGATAAATGATTTTTCCCCCCGAACCTGCTATACATGCAAATATACAATGTGTGTGAAAGTGTGTTGTGAGGGAAGTAAACAGACACAGATTGTCTCATTTTCTTGTGTGTTTAGCGGCTGATTAGCTGGCTAATTAAATAGAATGCTCCCAAGTTTAAAAGCAAACAGAGGAGTCATCGACCCTGCGACTTCCGAGGAATCTTTGAGATCGTCTGAACAAATACAATTCATGTGCAAGGTCTGATAGAGAAGATGCGTTTTGGGACTTTGAACACACATAATCGGTCCTTTATCAGAAAGCCTGGTCCTAAATTCACAGTTTACTTTTTGTTGGTAAACAAACAAACAAGGCCACGCCTGAACCCCCAAAATACCTTTGAACTGATAAACCGAAACAGAAAAACGCAGAGCAGAACATACAGTTTTTGGGTAAATGTCCCTGGAGGGAACAAGTAAACGGGTAAAAGTTCACACAAGCCATTATATGTCGAATCACTTGATGAACATGACAATTAAAACAGACTCACTAGGATTTTGATGAACCTTGGTGTACTTGACGATAGTGATTGTGAAATATAAAACCATACATCTAAGTCATTTATAGCAGGGGTTTTGTATATGGGGTATGCCAAAATATGTAGTCTTCCACATAAGGTCTGGTTTTCATTTAATCTCTTCTATCTCAGGAACTACTACATCTTTTTTTAACATAGCTGATATCATCTTTTAAAATAAGAGGTCTTCATTAGGTAAACAAAACTAAAAATCAATCTTAATAATTTTCGTTGTGAAGTATACAAAGCAAATCCATTGTTATAAATAGTGTAGTATGTTGCAAAACCATCTTCCAGACACTTTTCATTTAAAAATGCCCAACATGTTTGAAATATATGTGTTTTGTGTTTAGAGCACCAGAGCAGAGTGAGGCACACAATATTTTAGCCAGATGGTGATGGTGAGACCAAGTATTGGTTTCATAATGCAGGTCTATCTATTTATTCCAAAGAAGCACCGCATAGATTTCATTTAAAAGTTAATGTAGGACAATAAAACCTTCTTTTCCATGCTAGTTTTTAAATTGGTTTCTTGCTCTGCCAATCGAATGATGAATAAGAGTTTCATTTATTTGTAAATCTGACTGTGCCTTGCCAGACACAAACCTCACCGTACGTTACTGCTCTTTAATCTTATAATTACTGAGAGGTAGACAATTAAATTTTGCCATCGATTCTGAACTCAGGAGCATATTTATCTTTATGTTGTGTAGGAACAATAGAGTTTGAATCCAAACTGTTGCAATATTTTCATCTTCTAGCCCTGAAATTCCGGTCACTGCAATCACTACTGAGAATAGTAGATTGGACTTTCTTGTCATTAGAACTGCACTTTTTCTAAGCACGTCATAATTTGTTCCTATTTGTACCAGTCAATAGATAGTTCCCGTATGACATCACAACATCCGGGTATTTTCCCACCCGACACCATTACTGATGGCCCGTCATCGGCACTGGGTAGCGGTGAAGAGTCTTACAAAGTAAAAATGGTCTTCTCTTGTTAGATTAAAGTTGGAGGTCCAGTAAAGCTCGGATTTTACCAAATATGTAGCAGGTTATGGCTAGCAAGGATAAACAGGAAAGAAGCTCCTTCAAAATACGCAAAAGATTTGCTCAGAACGCTTTGTGTCAGATAAGTATCTTAAAATTTGATGACATACGTTATATATTTAGTGTTGTGTAAAGTGGATCTGCCGTCATATGCAGTGGTAAATAAGGTGCTTTCCAGTTGGCAAGTAGAAGTTACAAATGCTTTTGTGCTCCTTTCACACTGTAGAAGTAGCATTAGCTAAACACGTAAAAGCAGAGAAAAATAATCGGTACAGATGCTGTACATCTGTAAATAACACTGGTAATGCCTGTCTTTGTTAAACATTATCACCTCTGTACTCTAATAACGATCTAAACAAGAAGTTACGAAACCTAAATAGCATAAAAGGCAAATTGGGTAACCTGAAAGGTATTAAAACCGGTCAATTTACCATTAATATGACAGGCATTAATATCTTAGCACAGCGGAGTGTGAGCTTTAACTAGTTATTAACACAAAACATTATACCACATACCTTCTGATTAACCATTTAGTACAAAGCGTTGTAATACATACTTTAACCAGTTAGTTAACACGAAACGTTATTCTACTTACCTTTGCAATGATTACTGCTTTTCCATTTATTGGAGTCGAACAAACCTCACCAACCCAGCCCTCGGCAAACTGATTGTATCCTACCAGTTATTTCCAGGCTCGAAAATGCTCATATGTGTAAAAGCTTCTGGCCAGTACGAGATGAGGGTACACATGATAGTACTGTATCGGAGGCAAATCTGCATAATCTCTGCTGAATGTTTCTTTCCACCACATTAATAACTGAAATGTTTGCATTATATCTGTCTCTGTCTGTTTTTGTGAGAGTATATGTATAATATGGATCACCTTGTCTTCTCATGATTGCTTTAAAAGTACACTGATAAAACTTGCCTGTAAAGTGGTGTAAACATACCTCTTTGCCATCAAACATGGCCGCCCCGATGGAGGCACGTGGTCTGTGGGAACTATGTATTGCTATGTCTTTATGTTACTAGAAAAACACCAATTTTGTCATCAGTTTGCAGCGTTTCACTCACCTTTCAAGGCATTATCATTATCATTACCATTATCATAATTTCGAAAAGGGAAATTTGATACAATGGTACATGGCATTTAACCAATACCAAAGCAAACATTATCACAGTTTGGGGAAGCCAGTTATAACAAAAGCTCTGTTTTAGGAGATGAAAACGATTCCACAAGATGATGAGTACACATATGCAATGGAGTGAAAAATGTGAACTTGGCAAGTTGCCTTCCTCTCAGGCATTTTCACCCGAGATAAAATGAGAGCCGATCTAAATGAGAAGGCAGTGCATCCGATGTGGCTGCTCCTGACGGGAATGAGATTACTTGCACGGTTAAATGACAACAAAGACTGTGTATAATTCAGCATATCAGGTGGTTTCTTTTTTAAGGTACCTGGTCACTTTGCAACGTTGCAAAGTAAAACAACTTAACTTCTCGGATCAAATAACAATACAAAAAAATGAAGAAAATGTTCTTTGTTTAATAGAATCAGCAAAATTAGGCCAATTATCTCGTGGTGTACTTCAATCTGAGCCAAGCAAATAACTATGAAAGGAAGACCCAAAAATCAAAAGGAACTCGAAGTTCCAGAAATTTGGAACATGGGCCCACTCTGCAGCAAAAGCTTACAACAGACACAAAGTGTTTCTTTTTTTGTGCGCCATCAAAAAAAGAGTTTTTCGAGTGAGTTCCAGCTACAGCTTGAAAAAAAGTCCCATTTATTTTCTTTTTTTCTTTTGGGGAAATAACTTGGAAGATACACATCAATGTGTTCTTGTTTGGAGTTCCAGTCAGCTATTAAATGGCTGGAGCCTTATCTGAAAGTCGCAGAAAATAATGATTTTAGAAGACCTTCACTGACAGCGAGGCGTACAAATTAGTGCAGCATGGGGCATTAAATAATTCCCTTTTTTATTATTCGTCATTGAGCTTCGAAAGCCTAACTGTCCACAAAGGCTCGTCAATTAACAAAATGCAATGAGACACAATTTTTCTAAAATAAGTTAAATGTACATTAGATTTAATAGTTTTTCTTTAACTGTTACATGAATTTGGATTAACTTCAAGTGAATAATTATGTTTGAAACCTTTGCTTGATATTATGAAAGCCTCTGAAAAAACCAACTCATTCAGAGTACATTATCACAGTATTTGATAATAAAGCATGTATTTTTGTGTGCAAATTTTGTCTTTTTTTTTTGCTTTAAATTAAATTTTGATGGGTCAACAATATAATTTTCAAAAAGTTTGAATAGGGCCCTAAACCTATTCAGTCATATTTTATCGATATAATCCTAAACTGATAGATAAGCCTCCCTCAAGTCCCTTTTCTCACATGGTTAATCTGTGCCTTGCCATAAATCATATTTAATCTCTATTACTATTTCTTTTGTTTTTATTGTAATTTTAACCATTGTCTGTGTATGATGTGTTTTGGGTTGTCGTCGATAGAAAGTAAAGCATTCTACTCGAAAGTAATTAGTGTTGGTATCACATCTATTCTTATAATACTGCATCTCCGTAAATCATACTATGGAGAACACGATTAAGTTAAAAAAAGCATACAATTCAAAGTTCTGTTCTTTTTTGAGTACTGTAATAATAGAGCATTTTTCAACTGCCATAAAATTATAAGAATTTTCTTTATTGTCTTTGATACCCATGTATTGAACATTGTTGACAATGAGATTAGACATGGCCCTCAATGATAAACATGTGAATAAAAATGTAAAAAAAATAAGATGAGAAGAGTGTCAGTTGACAAGTTTATTGAGTTTTCGAAATTGGAAACCTGCAAAATAGATTGCATAAGATACTAGTCCATTGTTTTGACTGTTATTGCGCACGGTTGTACTTTATTTTGACTACTACGAACTGTTTACATATTTGTCACCATCGGCCAATCCTGTTTCAGTTCTTTGATGACCACACCCCTTTGAAGCAAATCCGCTTTTGTATCAAATATTTAATAAAAACAATGGCTTAGAGGATTTCCTTTAGAACGGTCGGGCTTCTTATTCGAAGTTTGGGCTCCCCTGTTGTCCTTGCAAGTTCGAAACTTATTGATGTCTTCTTATATTATTCACTTATCATCAGGATAAATTGTGAAGGCGAAAACAATTCCGATGTCTCGCCGTGTGTTCTTTTCCTGGACCAGACCGAGTATTCTGACTTTGAAAAAATACAGCTAGAGAGAAGCAATGCAGTTGAGGACATTTATTACAAAGTTTCAAATAAAGACAAAACAGAGTGGACTCCGGGCCAGTCGATGGGAAGCACCCTCCTAGGAGTTCGCTTCCTTCAAAAGGCTAGGATGAATGCTTTTCTCCCTGTTTTATAGGGAAAGGGTGTTGCAAAATGGAACATGAAACTCTAACGTGCACACATCGCATTACAATGCAAAAAAGGAGAACTCCCTCTACAAGATTAAACACCGCACATTCCTGAGACGTCAACGGTTGTGTGAAAAGATAAGGGTTGAAGACCATTGCTGGGAAAGTACTGATAAGAAAGGATACAGCAAGTAAATACTCCAGTTAAATATGTGGATGTAAATAGGTGAATTTATAACTACCAAAATGAACAATGCGATCATCAACTCAATGATGTGATGATCAATCAATAAACTATAGCTGAAAAACTCATGTTATTCTGACAACCTAATCAGTGACCTATTTTAATAATCTAACAATATGCAAAAAATGTTTCCAAGGTAGTGCTTGGAGAGTGGCTTAAGTTTAACATATAGCAGAAAGAAAATTATTTAAAAAATGATTGATGATTATTATTTTCTCAATCTTGTGTATGTTTAGGGTATTGATGGCACTTGGGAAGAAACTGTTTAAGGGACCTGTACCAGAGGACAGCAGGTCAAATGGGTGGTGGCCGGAATCTTTTATACTATTGCTTGCTCTGCTGCAGTTTCACAGGGAATGAAGCAAAAGTGTGTATATTGAAACATAATCAAAAATAAAACAAGTTCATAGATGGCCTTTTTTTTTTTAAGAGGCAATCGAAATCAAAGTGAATGATCCGCTGAGGAAGATTGCGTGTTTGAGATTCAACTGGGCGATGCTTCAAAATGACAAATCCACCTGTGCAGCGGATGTTGATTGATTCCATCCACGAAAAGCTAATAGATTTAGCCCTCCATGAATTTGGCTCTCATTAACCCCGCAGCGTTTTTGTCTGAGGATGCATTGGAACCATTTTATCCAGCTCTCAACGGCAATTCACTGGGTGATAAATCCTTTGGCTTATCTGGCTGCAGGTGACAGCGCAGCAGAACAACCGACAGTCTTGGCTGCAAACACACAAATATATCACACACTCTTTCTTGAAGGGGTTGCCATTGTGACCTAGGATTGAAAAAAAATCCCGCAATTCAAATGGGACCCACGACATTCTCCTCGACCAGAGTGATCATCCGCGACGGAAAAATCTTCCTCGCAGCCTCCTGCATTGAAGAGGAAGCTGAAGATTAAAAAGGCAAAGAAATCTGAATTCAATTACGCATTGGAAGCCTGGTCGTTGTCCTCCGGGAGTGATATCAGCACCATTTAAAAGTCTGATTACTCACAAAACCAATAACATTTTGACTCTTTGGTAATGGACCAGTAGATTAGAAAATTTAGATTACATTTAACTGCCTGTAGATTCTCATTAAAACGCCACCAACTGGTTAGAAACAATAGGTAATTAAGAGTGCAATGAAGCAGGGTAGCGTTAGGGTACCTCGACGGCACGAGCGCCATCCTTTTGGGACTATGTCTTACTTTGCACTTATCCTGCAGTAAAGCCATTACGTCGTCTCTTTTGGGCAATATGACATATCTAATTAGATTAATGAATTTTTTGGCATCTCTTCGGGATCGACTGTGCTCCTCGAGTTGAACGTAAATCAACAAATTATACTGTATATTAGGAAAGCCTGTGCTCTGGTTGCTCTCTTGAAGCAGGAACATTGTTTGGTAGGAGTGGGTGGATCGATCCTGATATTGATACTAAGCAAGTACTTGGATCGGATCGATAGAATTCTCCTTGTTGCTACTTCACCCCTGCACCAATTTTCGTAAAGCAACTACAGTATATTTAGCTAGAGCAGTCCTTTTCTTTTTTTACCCAGCATCCTCAGATACTCTTTAAGTTTATGCCTGTTTGTTTGACTGACAGGCACACTTATCACTTCTTGCTACCTGGCCTGCTGCTGCATCTTGCCTGACAAGCAGAAGAGAGGGCCAAATCTGTGCGCAGACTTATCAAAGTCTCAATCTAACAATGACAAACAGGAAGCGCAGCACGGAGTGGACTTTTTTAACAACAGAAAAGGACAATACCAGGACAATTCCTACTGTGGAACATTAACATAAACAGCTTAAAACGTACACCAAACAGGGAGCAAAGTTCTGCAGCCAAAAATGTAAACGTGTTACTGTTCCTGAAAAAAAAAACATGTAAATCCATTGTCACTATGGCAACAAAGCCATCCCTTTTGGCTTTGTTGTTTGTTACATTGACGATCTTTTGGTTTGACTCTCTTGACGTTTTCCTGTAACAGTTGTTGTAGTAGAAGTATTTTATTTTTTGTACGGTTAAACGTTTTTAGATTATATTGTTTACACTACTTACACTTTCTTACTTTATTTTTGAAATATTGTGCAATGGAAGGTATAGTTGAAATGTTCACATTGTTAATTCTGTATTTCCTTTACATTGCTGTTTTTTCATTTGATTCTCTTGGCTTTTGTTCTAAAACAGTGGTAATATTAATACTGTATTTCTATTATTCTTTCATGCTGTTAAAATTTGAATTGTAGTTTTTTTTTTTTTTAATGAAACATCTAATCTTTGTGGTGCATTTATTGTCAATATAAACTAACTTAAGGGGAGGATTAATCGTTCAATGACCATGACATTTCCAAACAAAAAGCATGGGTATTGGATTGGTATCGATACGACCATGTATTTACTTGGATCGGATCAGTACTTAAATTTCCAGTACTTCCCATCCCTGGTGTTTGGATTCCAATACAGTCAAAAACAAATAACTGTGAGCAAAAGCATTGCAAAAGTCCTGATTATATTTCATGTTAAATTAAAAATGAGAGACTAGTGCAGGGAAAGCAGAGGGGAAACAAAGGCCAGGAGCGAGAAATAGATTAGCTCCAATGTTTGGCTTGAAGTGCTACGACGATGGCCGAGCACAAGTTAATGGTGTTGTGTGAAGAAGCCAAACGTGAATAAAACAGTGTGCATTTGTGGTGTTGATAAGCACAACTAGCTTGTTCCTGTTAACTCGTTCAGCTGGCTGTTACTCTCATGGAAACACACATGGAGGTGATGCTAACCAAGATTGCGTTAAAATGGTTAGGAAAAAAAAAGGATGCTCACAGTTGAAAATATACAGACGCTCCCCTTCTCACGACCATTCGATTTACGCAAAAAGAAACAAACATTTTTTTCGAGATGTCGAAAAATTTCCAGACGTTGCTCTTAGATTTTGTATTGTGTCCACCTTTTTCCGAGTAGAGGACATTACTGTAGTGCTTCTTTCCGCCGTGTGGCGCTGTGAGAGGTCAGCCAGCATCCACCCCAAAGAAGACATCCGGCTTCTACTTCTTAGTTCACGCACTGCACCATATCTCTAGCACGCTAAGAACTTTTACGTTTTTATTGTTTACTATCTCGTGCATCGGGCAGCACGGCGGAGCAGTGGTTAGCGCGTGTGCGGCACAGTTCTAAGGTCTTGTGTGGGTTCAAATCCAGCTACCGGACTTACTGTGTGGAGTTTGTATGTTCTCCCCGTGCTTGCGTGGGTTTCCTCCGGGCACTCCGGTTTCCTCCCTCATTCCAAAGACATGCATTTCAGGTGGATTGGCCGGTCCAAATTGTCCCTAGGTGTGAATGAGCGAGCGAGTTGTCTGTCCCTGTGTGTCCTGCGATTGGCTGGCAACCAGTTCAGGGTGTCCCTTGCCCACTGCCCGATGATTGCTGGGATGGGCTCCAGCACCCCCGCGACCCTACCGAAGACAAGCGGTGCAGCTAATGAGATGAGATGAGATCTCGTGCATCCATTCATTATGGTTGGTGTAAATTGTAAATAAGGGGCAAGCCTTTCTTTTGAAATGAAAGTGGAATAAGAAAGCTTGACGTGGTTGAGAAAATGGTCGGATCGCATTTTTTTTCGTCCACTTTTTACCACAGAGGAGGAAGTCACCTAACTCTTCCAAAAGTAAGTTAAACTTGACTTTATTTATCTTTATAGTCAAGTCAAGTCATGTTTATTTGTATAGCCCTTAATCACAAAGAGTCTCAAAGGGCTTAACAGACCACAGAATGTCAACGCCTAATGTGTAGCTTTGTTTTGGTCTGTCATCCAGCCTGCTTTGTAATGTTCTATAGCATATTGTTTTATTAAACGTGTTTTTTTTTCAGTTTCAAAACAATACAATTTTGATTACCTATTTAACATTTTTTTACTAGAATTATAACAACGACTTGAAAAAAATCTCGGCTAAAATATAAATGTAAACAAAGTAGAATGTAAAATCATAGAATGAAAAAGATTCAAAGTCTGTTCCTTAAATTTATTTGGCCGATTGTTGGCCTGTAAAATACAGATTCTGTTTAAAAGGTATCTTAGGCTTATTCTTCTCACTAAAATTATTCTCTAAACTTTTTGCTCACGAGTTTACATTGCAGTGAAAAAGTATTTTCGGGCCTCCCTGGCCTCAATTATGGTCAGTGTTAATGACTCCAACATTAGAAAGACCCTGGCCAAAAATGGTGAAAACCACTCCTATCCTAAAAAGAACTCCACAAATGTCGTCTTAAATTTGCCAAAAAGCTTCTTGATTTTCCTCAAGAATTTTAGACTGATAAGAAGAAGTGCAGCCCGTAACATTTAGCGTAAATGTAGAACAGCATTTGATCAAATTAAACATGATGCCTGCAGTAAAGCATGGTGGTGGCAGTGTAATAGTCTGGGGCTGCTTTGCTGTCTCGGGACCAGGACAACCTGCCGTGGTTGTTGGCATAATGAATTCTGGTGTTTACTAGACGATCCTGAAGGAAAATGTCCAGTAATTAGTTCGTGCTCTCAAACTCAAGAGCTATTGGATCATGCAGTCGAACAACCCATCAAGTCCACCTATGGCTATAAAAGAAAGGTTCTGGAGTGGCCAAGTCAAAGCCTGAATTTAAATCTAATTGAGATTCTGTGTTGTGACCTTAAACAAGCAGTTAAGGCTAGAAAAAAACTCCAATATGGTAGATTTGAAACTATTTAGCAAAGAAGAGTGGGCCAAAAATACTCCACAGCATTGTGAAAGACGTTTGATTTCTGGTATTGCTGCCAAAGGTGGGCCAACTCGCTATTAGGTTCAGGGGGCAATTACCTTTCGCATAGGGCCACATAGGTTTTGAATTTTTTAGTGTGTTTGAATAAATTGAATCAATATTTCATAACAGCATTTTGTATTTCTTTGAGTTATCTCTTTTCGATATTAAAATTGGTTTATTGAACTTAAAACTTAGTGATAAATATGCATAATACAAAAAACGGGGAGCAAATCCTTTTTCGAGACACTTTACATCCGCTCATTGGGCTGTAGGATCTGGATAAGGTAATTTGTTATGAGAAAAACATAATAGTAAACTTGAAAATAATTAATGAAACTACCAAAAGTCAATGCTTTAATTCATACGTCCCTAAAAAAACTGTTTTGACGAATTGTTTTTCTATTAAAAAAAAACTAGAATAAAGCTTTTGAATCAGTACAGAACGATTGAAGTAAGTGAGAACAAAAACCAATACTGACATATTCTTACTTTGTGTTTGGCTTTTAGTGGAATCCCTCTCTTTATCATTCACTGTCTTTCAGTGTGGATTGGGGTTACTGGGCATTCGCACAAAGGCACAATTATAAACTTGACATATGTGTCATATATTCAAAAATTCAAAACTTAATTCTTAATTTAAATTCTAAAGTAGTTTTAATAAATAAGCACCGTCCCTAGAAATATACTGTATGTACGTACTGAACACTGTGGTTCTATGTTTTGTTATGTAACACTGTCTCCTGTAGGACAAACCCTAAACTGCAGGAGCTTTAGCAAATAAACGCCTCCAAATCCACACTGTTCAAAAACAACCACAATACTGCAAAACAGAACAGATGATTTAAGATAAGCAGACAAATATATCACATGAAAAAGCCTCTTAGTAATTAGTTCCTCAAACATTAAATGCCTTAAATTGTATATAATGTTGCACCCTATGTCTTCTCGTAATAGTGAAGCCCAAGAGCAGAGATGGGCAAACTTTTGGAGTCATAGGTTACAAACTTAGGCAATGGGCTCGGTCCTGGAGACCTACACAATGTTTCTCATTTGCATTTTTGAATAAATATACATGCATACATGTTGCTCTTATATTTCTTTTCAAATAGGTTTTGATAAGGCAACATAATATGCTTGGTCCCTGTTTCAAGCACCTAATTTGATATTTGGTTTTAATGTAATTTTTAATATATTTTTGTATATCTGCAGTATTATTGCAGTGATTCATAGAATGTTTGTGGTAGAAATTTTGTAGTATAGTTGTAGTTTGATTTTTGTAGTACTATTGTAGTTGTATTTTGAACTATTTATGTATTTTGTAAAGTTATTGTAGTCGTATTCTTGTAATATTTCTGTAGTATTGTTGTGGTATTATTGCAGTTGTATTTTTGTAGTGTTATTGTAGTTGTATTTTTGTAATATTTCTGTAGGATTTTTTTATTATTTTGTAGCATTATTTTAGTTGTATTTTTGAAATATTATTGTAGTTATATTTCTGCACTATAATTGCAGGTGTATTTTTGTAGTAGTATTGCAGTTACATTTTTGTAAACTTTCTGCAGTGTTTTTGTAGTATTTTGTGGAATTACTGTCGTAGTATTTTTTGAGTATTATTGTAGATGTGTTTTTGTAATATTTCTGTAGGATTTTTTTATTAGTTTGTAGTATTTCCATAGCAGTATTTTTGTTGTATTTGTGTAGTTTTATTGTGCTTGAAATGTTTTAGTAATATTGTAGTAGTATTTCTGGAGTATTTTATTAGTATTTAAGTCGTAGACATTTTTTAATTTGTAATATCTTATTAACAATCAAGCCTGGAGGGCTGGAAGGCTGAAATAAAATACCCGACGGGCCTCATCTGACTTGCAGGCCTTAGTTGGCCTTCCCTTGCCAAGGAGGAATATGTCTATAAGCAGAGTTGGGAGGGATATTAAAAATGTGATTTGATACCGTTACTGTTAAAAAATGTAATCAGTAATGTAATATGAATACAATAATATTCCATTAATAAAAGTTAATTACTTTTATCTAATCTTGGATTACTCTAAATCCAAATATTCAAATAAAATACAAAATGTATATTGTATAAATAAAATTACTAACCTTTGTTGGATAAATGAAAAATGAAACCTAACTTAGGAGGGTTGAGGCTAATTTTTGTTCTAAATAATGGTTTCAAAAACAAGTGCTGGAGCAAAGTGCTTTTGAAAAAAATGTCACAAAATTCTTTAAACAAGGATACCAATGAATTTAACTACAGTGCAGACGGCCCTGGGCGAGGAGGAAAAGGAGTCCGCCCATTCCTAGCGTTTACCGAATCTAATTGCTCTGAATCTTTGCTAGTGCTTTTGGGTGATTAAAATGTGTTTTGTGGCTTTTAATCAATAGGTGAACATAGACTGTTTAATGAGCTTTCATATAAAGGATGATATTTCTTTTTTTGTTCTTTTCAGTCACGTTGCAGACAAACATCAAATCAGAGAATGGACAAATCATTAATTAGCGATTTACAAGCAAATGGGGGTCTGTTGGTGTGACACCTTCACTCCAAACTGTAGGTAAAATTGTGTGCTATTAATCCTTCGCACACACGTGACCTAAACACATGACAATACCATGACTGACAGTATTAACTTCTTTATGTGTTTGTTTCAATCCAACTGCCTATTCAACAGCCTGTTTGCTCAAGTACTTCCTGCCGTCCATCATGGCTCCGACCCCTGAAATCATGATAGACACAATATATATATATATATATACAGTAGCCTAGATGGTAAGGCGCCCGCTTTGAGACTGGGAGGTCGGTGGTTCGCGCCCCGGCCGAGTCATTCCTAAGACTTAAAAAGTGGTCGGCGGCGCCCTCTGTTGGCTGCGGCTGCATCGGCTCGCTACAACGGGTCAGGTGTAATCGACATTTCGTTCTGTGTACATTGTTACACAGAATGACAATACAAGGAAATTATTATTATTATTATATATATATATATATATATATATATATATATATATATATATATATATATATATATATATATATATATATATATATATACATACATACATACATATATATATATATATATATATATATATATATATATATATATATATATATATATATATATATATATATATATATATATATATATATATATATATACATACATATACATATATATATATATATATATATATATATATATATATATATATATATATATACATATACATATATATATATATATATATATATATATATATATATACATATATATATATATATATATATATGAATTTAATAATAAATAAAAATTTAATCCTGCAAAGTATTTTAACTAAATATACCTGTGATTTGATCTTTGTTTCTGTAAGTGTAACGGAACAAAATTACGTTATGCCGTTACATGTATGCCCTTACTCCCCAAGCCTGTCTATCAAACACAATCACCACCTATAACCTGGCAGTTTTTCCGCAAGCAAACTCTTAAATGTTTGAGCTCGACTCCTAAAGAGAAAAAGAAGGAGCCGAAAAAGCAGAAACGAGCAGATGGCCTGCTGCAGATAGACTTGGGAAGTGCTTTCTGAAGGGCGAGCCCCGGTATTGTTGTGGCATCGAGGGCTGCTTCTGTCGGGTGTCCCCAAAGACTAGAGTCTTATGGTGTCAGAATGGCCCTGCCCCCCTCCTGCCACGCCCGGGCCCTGATCCACCAGCCACAGCCTATTGTCACTGCTCCTTTTTAATTTCTCAAATGCAATCAAGTGTGACGCCACCTATTTACCGAGCATGTCTGCCACAAGCAAGAGGAGAATGAGGGAAAGGGGGAAAAAACGGCATATAAGCCAGGATCCCTGCACAAAATAATCCCCCATAATGCCGAGGAGTTTAAAGAGGCTCTGCCAGCACACCAACACCACAAACACACCCCATTCCCTCTTTGCCACCTCCCTTGGCTCTTATGAAACAGAGGAGGGGGAGATTAAGGGTCGGAAAAAAGTATGGGGCACATCAGAAGAAAGCTGTTGTATATCTCCCTCAGTCTTGTTTAGGATTTATAATTATTGTTTTATAGAGCATAACAATCAGAGGGTTAGGGTATAATCAGCTAGATAAGATCCCACAAAGGAGAGGGTGAGGAGTGGGGTGGGATATGAGCCGCGCTGGGGAAATTCGAGGTTTGCAGAAGATGACTGATTTGAGGTCATGTTATGGAGAAAATCCAAACATGCGGGTATTTTGGGGGCAGATGTTTGAGCACAAAAAAGGCAAAAAAGGAGCAGGTTGCACTATTAAATTTTTGAATGGGAGTGTCAGTAGATATAAAATTTCTTCACCTCTTTGCAAATACTAATTTTCTAAAATCATGATTGTTGTGACTAAGAATCCTATCACTCAACGTTTAAAAAAGAAATAAAAGAATGGAATTCCGAGTCAAATTTAAAAACAATAAAAATTTAGAGAAATTCTATAAATCAGTGTATTTCAACAAATGTGTCGCAGGAAATTTACCAAAAGATTGGCCATTGCTTTCCTTCCTTTTTGGATTACCCAAGTAACTAACATTCATCCATATCAGTAAGAGGCAGCAGAACACCCTTTTCTCAAGTCAAGTCAAGTCATGTTTATTTGTATAGCCCTTAATCACAAAGGGTCTCAAAGGGCTAAACAGACCACAGACTATTGGAAACTACAGACTATTATGACACCATCCCCTGATCTAAAACCTACATGAGGGCAAATGATAAACAGATATTGTCAATATGAAATATAGTTTATTCATATGCTATAGAATATAAGTGTGTTTTAAGCATAAATTTAAACATTCTCCTTTTTATATACTAATTATCTCTTTATGACAGTGGTTAGGAACCATACAGGTATATGGCTCTTTTCATGAGTACATATGGCTCGGAGACAATATATATATGTAATAGCTAATTTTCTTCTCGTCGTAACCACTTGCAAAATTGAAGCCTATTGAATCGCACGCTAAGCAAAACTAAAGAGGTTAAAATATATATGGGGCATATTTTTAATTACACTTTATAGTCAAGGCTTCTCACAAAAAAAACTTGTTTTGGCTGTACATCACTAAGAATCCTTTATATGGGAGCTCATTTAATAATGCGTGTTCACTGTTGAGACCCTTCATGATAAAAATCCTCATAATAAACGGTCAATGCGGCAAAACACACTAGACGAGCACCCAGGGCAATTTCATTGGGTGAATGGTAGGGATGGGTGGAGCTATGCAAAGAGTGCAAGCACTATCTCTTCTGTCTCTCGCCCTGCGCCGTCTGCACCGAAAGAAAATACGTCGGGATCCTTGTTTGCAAAATATTGTTTTAACAAAACAACTGCTTGGCCTTTGTTTTGAAACTATTATTTACGAAAAAAAAGGTCAGAATAAGCCTCAACGAACTTAAGTAATTGCGGAAGAGGGACAAGTTTAAAGTGGTGTATTTGTTGACATTTGGGACACAGGCTCTGGCATTCTTCTTCACTCAACAATTTTTATCAAATGTCACACGGTAAAATAAAATGTGCTGAAGAATAAGCTTTTGTTTGGAGTGCAGGTTTAGCGGTTTCGATGAGTTTTGTCTCAAAATATATGGTGTGGTTCCCAAACCCTGCCTTATGAGGTAGCACAGGGAAATGTGATTGATAAAGTGTTTTGTTTGATTAGGATGTTTAAGGGGTGTGCTGCAAAATATAATAAAATGAAAATAAAGTAAAAAAAATTCACAGCATTATAATCATCCATCCATCCTATATCTGCACTGCCTATCCTCTGTAGGGTTGTAAGGCTGCTGGAGCCCATCCCAGATATCTTCAGGCATTGGGTAGGGGGCACCCAGAACTGGTTGCCAGCCAGTCGCAGGGCCCACAGAGAAAGACAACTCACTTGCTTATTCACACCTAGGGACAATTTGGACCGGCCAATTAACCTGACATGCATGTTTTTGGAATGCAGGAGGAAACAAAGCGCACGGAGGAAACCCAGGCAAGCATGGGGAGAGTAGGAAAGCTGGTAGCTGGATTTGAACCCATGATCTCAGAACGGTGGCGCAGATGCGCTAACCACTCAGCTGCCGCATATTAATTATAATTTTCCTATTTTACAAACAAAAAATGGGATGAAAAGAGTGGGAAATAGTTCCACTGGATGATCATTTCTGCTGAAGTATTATTTTCGTTATTTTTCTTGAAAAACTACGGCAGATAAAAAACTGGGTACAACTTGAAAAACAGGTTAAAAATACAATTGAATTTCCACAACATTGAAAAAAAAAACAGGGATCTGGTGTGGGAAATTTATTTTTAAACATATTCAACGGACGGTGTGCCTCAAGATTTACTAGTAAGAAAAAAAAGTGCGCTATGGCTCAAAAAGGTTAGAATATTTGATATTTGAAAGTAAAATGGAGAATGGTCAATTGTTATTATAAAGAAAAAAGAAAAAACTCCTCACTATTGCTGCCAAGCGGAGAACATTAAAACTGAGGAGCTGCTGGAGTTTCTGCCAAATACTGTCTGCTCCCTTTAATCTGAGTAATGGGTACACTGTACATCTTACTTTAAAAAATATCTAGTATTAGTCACAGTAATAACGTGTTTTCCTACAAAATATGTGTGTTTTAATGATGGGCCAGTTTCCAATAAATATATAACTTTTTTATTTCACAAATGTAAATACGTTGATTCAATTAAGTATCATAGCTAATAGTCAATAGCCCTGATGCACAGGAGCTCATGACATATTTCTGCTCAAATTCTGCTAGGGACGTGAACTTCCAGCATTATCTTTTCTAATGTTGTGGGATGTTTTAAAGTCAATCAGTTTCATCGATTAGATCTAATGAACTGTAATGGCAAATATTAAATCTATATTACAAAGATATTGCCTTAAAGAAAGCCGATTTTGCGTCCATACAGAAGAGTAATAGCATCGAATATTGTTTGCTTTTCAAAAACATGGTGATAGCGCTTGGAATACTTTAGTAACAAATGTGTGCCGCATTGTACAGTGCCATCTCTTTTCAATGGAAGCATACTTATATGACCTGACTGTGGAGTCCAACTCAGATTGTTTTTTTTAAGTTGTTTAAACATATTGTTATATTATATGACCTAAAATATTATGGTTGAATAAATAAATAAAATAAATATTAATATCAGGATTGGGAAGATGTGCAGTAAGCTACTCCTAAATTATATTTAATATGATATCAACATAACAAACTGTATTGGCATAATTCCATTATGAATTAAAAATTCAATTCACTACTTTCATTTGCTCTGCCATCATGTAAAACTATATCAAATGGTTATATTTATTCAGTGTTAAAATTCTTTCTAATTCATTCATTCATTCATTCATTCATTCATTCATTCATTCAGTATCTGCACCGCTTTTCTTCAGTAGGGTCGCAGGGTACTGGAGCCCATCCCAGCCGTCTTCGGGCAGTGGGCAGGGGACACCCTGAACTGGTCGCCAGCCAGTTGCAGGGATCACAGAGAAAGACAACTCACTCACTCATTCACACCAAGGGACAATTTGGACTAGCCAATTAACCTGACATGCATGTTTTTGGAATGTGGTAGGAATCTGGAGTGCCCGGAGGAAACCCATGCAAACACGGGGAGAACATGCAAACTCCACACAGGAAGGTTCGATCTCATGACTTCAGAACTGTGCCACACATGCGCTAACAACTTTGCCGCCGTGCTGCCCCTTTTTCATTTAAGTCAAGTCAAGTCATGTTTATTTGTATAGCTCTTTATCACAAAGAGTCTCAAAGGGCTGCACAGACCACAGATTATTGCAAACCACAGAATATTATGACACCGTCCCCTGATCTAAAACTTACATGAGGGCGAATAATACACAGATATTGTCAACATAAAATATAGGTTATTCATATGCTATCAAATTGAAGTGTGTATTAAGCTTGGATTTAAACATTTCCACTGAGGTTGCAGATCGAATCTCAGGGGGAAGAGCATTCAGCACCGGGGCCCCAATGGAGAACTCTGTCGAACCTGCGGATCGCTTCTTGGCTCTTGGGATCACTAGTAGACCAGCATTTTTACAGCAAAGGCTTCGGACTGGAACATTAAATCTGAAAGATATGAGGAAGCAAGTCCATGCATGATTTTGCATACCACCAACAGAACCTTAAAATCACATCTTAAGCTGACAGGAAGCCAATGCAGGTTAGCTAAAATCGGGGTAATGTGATCAAACTTTCTTTCTTAGTTAAAAGCCTCGCTGCAGCATTTTGTACCAGCTAAGGCTCTTTATTTTGGATTTGGGAAGACCGGAGAGTAGTGCATTACAGTAATCGAGACGGGAGGTAACAAACGCATGAATGAATTAATTAATCTAACTTCACAATTTTGGGATTTTCATTTTTAAAATTCTTGAATGTTCACGTTATATTATGATTATCATCATTCTTTTCTTTTATAACTAACTCCTACAGGTAGGCAGACTAATAAGCTTGTATATCGGTGTGACCATGTCCCATTAACGTTAAGAGTATTTGTCCAAAATCTAATAATTTTTCATGGAAAATGGTAGCTTCTGGTACAATCACTTATTAATTTTGCTTTCTGGGAGCTGGACAGGGACATTGAATTGCTAAGTATGTAGCGAACCGTTCACTGTGTAAAATGACGGTAAACAGCTTAGTTGGCTCAGTCATTTGTCATCTAAAATTAACACCTTTGTGGATAATTAATTAGCGAGCAATGTCTCCATTGTTCACACTCTGGGAAAATAAAAAAATTCCTAAAGGCTTCTTTGGTGCCCTGGTAAATGATGCTAACGTGTTCCAAAAGGTTATCAAACATGCTAGGGCTGTGAATAAAATGGAAACAGGTGTTTTAATGGACGTTACCCAAAGGATTTCCTTAAAATAGTATGTTGTATGGGTCTCAAAAAGACTCAAAGTCCAGGTGATTTGTTCATTCTGTGATGTGATGACTTCTTTCTCTATGTCCTTTTTTATTCTTATTTTTGTTTTCTGTTCAATTCAAGTGTCTTTTGTATATGATAAGTTAGAAAATTAGTACATTCCCTAAATCCTAGATTGTGTGTGTCTTGATTAAAATATGTTGGACCTTAAAAAAATGGTGAAAAGTATTCACTCTAAATTGTTGCTTATCCAATCCTTCAGCAAACTAGAAAGATTTTCACCCATTTTCCTGATAGGATTATCCTAAAAAAAACATATGCGGTACTCCTAAAAGGCGAGACAAGTTTATTGTTTCAAACTTGTGCCACTTTTTATGAGCATAAGTTCAGTGGAAAATAAAGCATATGGGATTTTCGATTTCAGTACAGCATTGCTATCACATATCTAATAAAGAAAATATTAAAAATTTTAAGGACACTTTAAATGACGGACCCAACTTTTAAATGTTTTTTTATATTTCGTCTTTGCACAAAGTATGTATGCAGCGTTGTACAACTTGGTACGTATTTATGATCTGGTATCAGTATTGTCTCACGCCGCTGTCCGTCAATGCCGAGCTCCAGCTCATCTCTTAAGGATGGAATAATGATTTATGTCAGCAAACAACGGCAACCAGATGATAAAGGTGTTGTATCTGAGTCAGATCAGGAGGCTTCACCTGCTACTGGTAACCATGGCAACCAGTAATATCTGTTTCATGGGTGGGAGAAAACCCCCTGCCCAAATAAAACCCTCGGGAGAGGGATGGTCATGTACCAACCCGAAACACACCACAGGAAGTGGGACCCTGGCAGTTAAGGGATCTGAGAACTGTGAACTGATATCTGTTTATTTTCTGCCTTCTATATATTTCTAACACAAGTGCATAAAACACATGATGATAATAAAATTGTGAGACACACAAATGCACACACACACACACACACACACTCATTCGCTGACACACAAAAGCTCTTTTTTATCAATTGAATTGACCAACCAAAGTCATCTGGAAGCTTCTCAACACCAATGAATAAATATTGCTGCAATTAGTAAAGAAAACAGCGCCACCTGTTGGTGGCTCACCCCTCTGAGCTCAAACTATGATGAAGGGCTGTGGGGAAACAGCTGAGCCTTAAAACGAAAGCCTTGGCCGATTTCGAGGTCCGTGAATGTGTGTCTGTGCAGTTCTGTTGTTTGCATTTGGCTGAAGCGTTGGACCATGTGTGTTGCAGGGCCTCCATTTGTAAAGAGGCTTATTGAACATATGCATCCGTATTGTGAGTGTGTGTTTGTGTGTTCTTGTGGTTCTCCTGCAGATCCTGGGGCATACCTGGCAGCGATGTGCACATTCTGGCGAGCAAACAGCTGTGGGGATGGGATTGAAAGGGGTGCAGGGGTCTTGCACGGACCCCTTCCCACCAGACGTACACAGTGGGAGGCAGATGGACAGGCCAAAGCCACAGCCGGAGGGCCAAAAGGGCCCAGGGGACTGAGGGAAGTGTCTGGCTGAGCTGAAAGACAAATAGGAATGGAAAAAGGGGAGAGATACTACAGAATAACAACATACACATAAACTTTTGACCTTTGTTCTAAAGAGTATGGTTAGGCTTTTATGTACATAGTCATACTATATGCCAGTGGGGTGTGGCACGTGAGTACCGTGATCCCTCGTCTGTTATACCGCAGAAAATTGTCCAAAAATTGGGAACAAAACTCTTAAAAGACGAGTATCTTTAAAGTTTCAGGTCTTTCTCCGTGAACTATAGACATTAATATGATTATATCGTATTTTAGACCAGAGTTTGTCAAGTGTGCTGCAGAAAATTGCCCGATTTTATAGTTGCACAAAGAGCTTACCGTTGTTCGATGTTTTTTTCAGTGATCTAAGAGGTAACTATAACAGCAGCAAATTATCCTTTTTTTATATATATATACTAACAATCCACTCAGGAGGAAGTTCAGGGTAATATACTTGATCACTTATTTTGTTGAAGGTGTCGAATCAAATACAGTAAAAAGCTTACACATACTTCTGCTGTTTTTGTTTGTTATTTTGCAAAATAAAAATATAATGATTTTCTGTTCCTCTTTCATTTTTGCCTGTTTAAGTTTTGTCATTGTTCTAGAAAAACAAGTTAAAGATACAGTAAAACATAAAACGTCATGGTCCGGCTCAGAGGGTTCAGAGGCACAATGCAGAAAACATATTGGAGCAGTGGTCTTTGGTACACAAGGAGTCTGGTACCGAGGCAATGGAATGTACAACACCAGAAGTAGAAGTCGTGGTCCAAAAGGCAGGAGAGGGGTCGGTGATCCAGCAGCCAGCAACGTTGGCAGTCCAAGAATCCAGCAGGTAGTAATCTTGATCCAGAAGGGCAGGCAAGGGTTCGGTACACTTGGATAAACAAAACTGAGCGTGCAGCTTGCCAGACTCTCTCTACATTACCTTCTTACGCTGAAAGGAGAAGCCCTCAGATTTTGTTGCATTGTATGACATTAAATACGATTCATATACTGCAATTCTGTGTTCTGTGTTTTTATTTGTAGATCTATAGCTGTTATTTTGTCACAGGCGTATATATTCTATGTTATCTTGAGGGTTTTCACTATTGCAGGACCTATTTGGAACGCAACCATTGAAAAAAAAACATAGGATTACTGTAGCTTTAATGTCATGTTCTTTAGAGTCAGGTGCACCTTATATAAGAAAATAAATATTTCACAAAATGATATTTTTTGAAGGTGTGCGTTATAGTCGGGAAAATACTTAACTCTTTTTTTTCAATTCCAGGCTACATTGCCTGTCTTGACAATTTAGAAAAATAATACAACAAGGATTTAAAATGTAATGATACATTCATTGAAAAACATTTCCAAATGGAGTGTGGCTTGAGATTTATTTCAAGAAAATAAGTGTGCCATGGATCAAAGATCATCGAATAACACTACTTTATGCAGTATTCGTCAATGGTGAGTTGAGTAGGCCACAGGCGATTGTATGATGCAGTGTGGACATCAGCCACCATTTCCAGAAGTCCAAAATGCCACAGATGCTCCACTGTTTGTGTGTTGACTCTGTGTAATTTGTTTGCACTAATTTGTTTCTGAGGTACCAAGGGACTTCCCTGGTTTAATTTGGTTGCATGTTTACCTCTTTTTGTGGCTCGCTGAGCTGTTCAACGCCGAGACAGAGAGGGAGCGATAGCGTGGAGGGCGGGCCCTTCACAAAGCCAAATTAAAAAAGGAGCGGCGCAGATTGTTTTTAACTCTGGCAGGCTCGAGGGCCATGCTTCCAGCCCGCACCTGCTCCGTCCCCCAGGAGCCCTGCTACCTGAACCGTGGCCCTGGCTTTCTCATGGCGGACGCCCGCCCACCCTAGCGGCGCAAATTCACTTTCCTTCCCAGAATTGCCTTTCTTTTCCTCTGTAAGTTTGAGCCCTTACCTGCCTGCTTCTACACCTCTGTATGTTCCTGTAAGTTCCATCCATACTCCTTGACATTCGCTTGGCCCCTTCTTCTCTCTGCCACCTGCTACTCCTCACCCTTTCAACTATTTGGTTCTAATAAGACTTTTGTTTTTATTCAAATCAAAATCCAGGGTTCCACGAGATTTTTGGACAACGAAAAGAGCTGAAGAGAGCAATTCTCTTGCGAACTTCCATGACAATGAAACAAATTATTGAAACAAAATATTATGAACCTGTAAAAAGGACAAGGTTTCTTCCAAACAAGCATCGACAAAATGGCTGACTTGTTTTTATAGAAGTGGGGAGTGGCTTGACAAGAACGAAACTTAAGTCAAGTGGATTTTCCAGACCAAGTCAGGAAGTCCAAGCTTCAGGACCGACCTTTTTTGAGACTGGATTTAACTCTTTTTGCTGGTAGTATGATAAAATTAGGGCAGACTCAAGCCATCCCTGTTACCTATTAAAAAGCAATGCTGAGAAAGTATAATTATTAAATGAATGGATACATTGAGACATCAAATGAATACTGTCATGAACCAGAACGGATTCTCGGATCCAATAGCGTCAGTTTCAAAAGTGCTTTTATTTGAAAGAGTTGTTGGGGCTGGCTTGGGACGTCGACGCTTGTCGGTCGTCAGCCTCTTCGGGCGGAATGCAGCTCCGTGACGGGTGGAAAGAAAGTACAGCTGAGCGGCAAGTCGATGGCCATGACGGGAGAGTAGGACGCAAAACGTGGAACGGAAAACAGGTCAAAAACGGAAGGCAGGCATGAATCAGGCAAGAGGAGTCGTGGGTACCTTGTAGTTTGGAGAAACACTCAGGGATACAAAGAGTATACCCGGACGTCCATCGCTGGACGCAGACCGCTTAAGTGGAGAACGTCAGCCAATCAGGAAGTGCGCTCCAGCGCGCCAACTGATTGCCCCAGGTGACTTCACTTAGGCAATCACGACAAATATGGTCGAATGGTCGTATGTAGGGGAGTGGCTCTATAGTAAAAATCATAATTCTGACGGGTAAAAAATAAGTACTAATAAGAGAAATGTTGTTTTGTGTCTTATTTTGTTCGTGCTCCCCCATAAAAACTTATTACACTATTGGCCGACTTTCAAATAGCTTTCAAATAGGTATTGAAGTTAAGACTGCATCATAATACATAGAATTGAAAGCAGCAATCACCATTTTCTTTTCCCCTCGGATAACGTTTTAACCCAAAGCAGACTCAAAAGTTTGCCCACCCTGCTCTACCACATCCCATTTTCTCAACTTTTTATCAAAAGCCTAGTGGCGAAATGATTACATTTGCCTTCTTTTATATTCAGTCTTGTAGTGACAAGGTCAAGTCCTTTCAGCTTTTATTTCATGGTAATTAAATCTAGATGTGTTTAAGAGCTAATGTCAAACCTTACTGGAGCAAATGAAGACAATTTAAGCCCTTGTGAACTATTATTTGAATCTTAAAGTGTTCTTGATATAAATATGAGCATAGGTGCAATAGAAATGTATCACATTTACGATACAACTATAAACCAAAAGTGGGATCTTGAGGCGTTTATATTTTCACAAGGGCTTCATGTAGAGTTTTAGTTTTTGTTTGAAGCCACCCAGTTTTTAAGTGAGAAACAGTTTTAGGAAAGAAGTAATTAAAACTAACTGAGAAAAAAAAATGGCCTCAATTTCCCAGGGTCCTTTTAATGTTTGTTATTTCTAGATCTTGTTTTGTCTATAGAAAACGATATTTGAGAACAGGGCTAATGTTTTTCTCAGCGCTTTCCTTGCAGAAAACCCATTTCGGCCCAATCTTACCCGTACATTAGCTGCCGAGTAAATTGAGACCCCTGATTCATGAGTTACTTTTGACTCAGGTATTTTTGGCAGTGGTGGGACATCAGAGCCAGCAAAGCCTTCTCTGCTGGCCTAAAACATATCTGAATCACGTGATGTTAATTATATTCTGTTCATGAATACTCATTGAATAATTCCAAATTATCTGTTAGCTTCCTTTTATCGCTTATGTTTGTGGGGAAAGTGAAGAGAACTGGGACAAAAGAAATCGCCTTGCTTCACTTGTTAGTTGCCTGAATAGTATATTCAGTGGTGGGTGTCAGGGCCTGTGCAAGCCCTCTCTGCAGGCCTAAGAAAAATCTGACTAGTGATGTTAATTATATTTTTCTCTTGAATACTTAAATAGATAATTAAATAACTAAATAATTACCCAAATTTTCTGTTGGCTTCCTTTCATTGCTTGTCCTCTGGTTGCACCACTTTCAGACATGTGCTTTAATATTTAAGCATTTAACCAATCAGCCATTACTTATTGTCAGGGTCAGAAATCTACCCGGAGGCCTACACAATCACTGAGACATAACATCAGTGTCGATAAAGCTGTTGGTGAGCCAATCAGTGTTCAAGTTGGCAACACCGAGGCCTACTAGAAGGCATCAGAAAACATCACCGTACGGGTGTAAATGCACTAAACTGAAGGTACCTGCCGTAAAACCTGAAGAAGTAACGTCAGCAGTATCACAAACTATGATTAGCTAGTGGGCTGTAACATAAGTATCACAACAAAAAGGTGAAAAAAAATACAATATCCCCGTGTCTACTGCTTCTGTCGAACGGACATTTTAAGCCTGAATCGAATAAAAAGTATGCTTAAAATATGACAGGATAGGCCAAACTTTCAGCATTAGCGATATAAAATAACTTTTTAATGAAACTGAAACGCACAGATAATCTGTACGACTGCAACTAAAATATTCTAGAGAAAAGAAAGTAGAATGGGTTTTGTGCACAAATAAGGAATTTTCGGGGGTGTAAAATCTGGCAATAGTTCTAAATAATATTGCAATTTTATGAGGTTATTATTGATGCTTTTTTATGTGTCACAGCTCTATCTGCAGTAAATGTTTTATGGCCATAAAACAGTTATTAAGGGTGGGATTGATTCAGATGTAGCACTTCTGAAGACCTAGGTGTGAAATACACAGCCCACCACTGGTGTTTAGTCTGTATGTGCTAGGTAGTCACACCTGTAGGTCAGCAATGCACAATTTCAGAAAAAGGACTAACCACTTATCTTGTTTTTCAGATATTTCACACGCAACTATTTAAGTTGTCCTCCAGAGACACAAATAACGTACTTAGGGAATAAAACACAAAAATTCGAATTCCTTCCAAATACAGAGAACTTAAAATTGTCAACGCTTTTATTGAAATAAGCCGGTCGACCCATTTTATGACTACACAGCCACAGTGTGATCGATCAGTCCGCTCTACATACATCATGATACACTTTGACGTACAATATTTACATGAAACCAGCAGAGATGACATGATTGGAGACAGTTATTCGAAATATGGGTGGGTAGAAAGGAATCCAAATGAGGGAAGAGTCTCAGGGGACAAGCCACGAAGGACAACATGACAAAAACCGTTTGTCTTTTTTCCATGTGTCTTTCTTGAAAACAGGTTATCATTCACGTGTTTTGTCACAGGTTAAGAGATGACCCTCAATTCAACTTGAGTGAGGCTACTAGACCAAGGCTAACTTCGAAATAATTCTAAAACTGCATCAAACATAGATGGACCTCATCTGACTTCTGAGGGGCGGTCATCAGCAACATGCAGCACTGTAACTTCTTCACCGTTTCAACTTTTTCAGATCTCTGTTTTACTCATTAGCAGATAATGCTAATGGAAGTTAGATATGAGGAGAATATGTCAAAGTATTGCAAATGTGCCTGCAAGGCCTCAACATAGAAAAGTGCTAGAAATGTATTGTACTTGGAGGTATTATGGAAATGGACAACACAGATCCAATCAAAAGTTTGCATCTATGTTATTCAGAACTGCCACCTCTGGCCTGAAATGTGGTCAGTTCCTAGCATGTTGACACTTGAATAATAACAATCATTCTAATGATAACTGGAAGAGAACATACAAATTGCTAGACGCAGTTATTAACTAAAAGTAATATTCACGCATCTGGGCATTGTTGGAGTATGGATGAAAAGGACAAATCTGCAGTTATAACTTTTTATAGTATTCAATGTTCGATTAAAGCAGGGATGGGCAAACTACAGTCCGTGGGCAACATTCGACCCATCGGGTTTTTTCGGCCAAACGAAAATATTTTAAGTATATGTATGAATTGGTTAGAACAAAAATACTATTTATATAAATGTGATGATTTGGTGCCACTTTAGTCCCAAGTGTCCCCAAAATTCAAATAGCAGGATACATTTTTCTTGGCTTGTTGTTTTTAGCATGTATTTATTGTATTTATCAAGCTATTTATCACATTTATAAAAAAAAAAAACCTATGAGCTAGACATATTGTGTTTTGAGTTTTTCAGTTCAAATCAAATTTAGCGCTTGAAAAGGTACATAATTCATTACTTTGGTTAATTCTGAGTGTTTCAAAACTAATTGAATTGTATGGTTTATTTACAGACAAAAAACATGTACTACCCTAGCACGTTTGTTGATAAATGCATTGGTCACTGCTATTACTTAAAATACTTTTCTCAATTTATTTTTTGTTGCCTGAATGGAACGTGCAAAAGAACAATGCAAAAATCATTTTTTTAAATGCAGATGAATAGAGATAAGCCTACATTGATCGCCTAGGTATCAGATTCCAGACCGTTTCATAGCTCTTTCTTTTGGTTCGATGACATCTGATCCCGAGTCAAAATTAACATGCGAAAATGCACATTTTACTCAGGTTTTATACATTTTATAGTTGTTTGAAAGTAAGTTGGAGAAGAAGAATGGGGAAAAAACCTTGGAAACTGTAAAATGAATATTGAAATTTTAAAATTTGATAATTTTGAAATGGAATAACACATGAGTGTTATATTAATGTAAAACACGATAACTTATTTAAATGATTGATAGAAGAAGGGTCCAAAATTATTTTGGGGAGAGCATCTTACAAGCTTCAAACCGTTATCCTTTTTCTTTTCATGGGATTTTGTCATTTTGTGATATGAAATTAAAAAACAATTGTAGAAATTACAAAAAAATAAAAGTTTTTTTCAACTATCGGCCCTTTTTTTAAACCCAATACGACCCATGACTCAAAAGTTTGCCACCCCTGGTTTAAAGCGATGTAGAACTTTTTATTTCATACCGCCACCTAAAGAAATATGATGTGTCAATGAATTATATTAAAGTACATTGAATTGTTTTAATGAACAACTCTGTAAACATCATGAAACGTTGCCCCTCTGTGGATCCAATTGTTGCGTTTTATGAGTATAAAATGTGTTTAGAGAGCCCCAGAGTGAGGTAATGGACGGATGAGCAAATAGACCTAATGTTATTACTCCTTCAGCATTTAAAACTCACCTATTTGTTATTCTAATAATTAGTATCCTCGTCTTATCCCGATGAAGTGTTAAGAAGAACCTGTATTATTTTTTTGCTCCCTTCTTAATAGTGTTGATTTAAATAAAGTTGATAGTGCAACGGAAATATGTTAAAAATGTCATTACAGATATAGGTCAAAAATACCACAGGTACTTCATTTGTCCATCACTGGTTGTTAACATTCACACATCCACAAATATTCTCACCTGCACAACAGCACAAATGTTACCCGTTTGTTTTTCCAACTCCAAAATAATCACAAATAATTTCCAGAATTTTTGTGAAAATAAGATGAAAATAAAATTTCACAGGAGCAATATAATATATATATATATATATATATATATATATATATATATATATATATTAACACCTCTGTTAAGAGTGCTAAAAAAAAGGCCGATGACAACTATAAATGTATTTGAAGAGAAATAAAGCCGCACTGGTGAACTCAAGTGCAATCTTTCAACCATATATTTGATTCAAGCACCGAGGCTGAATTATAGCTGCACTTTTTAGTCGAAGAATGCAAGTAAAGTATGCAAATTGAGAAAGACAACTTTGTGCCTGCAGGTCTTCATAAATGGTTAGCTGTTATTGCCACCTCGTGGTCATTTTTCAAACTGCAACCACTTGTGTCTGAATGATATGCAAATGACCAAAGCTCGCCATGACTAAAACACAATAAACAAAAGCATACCTGTCAACTTATAAATTCCCCCCGTATTAATACGTTTTTAATCATTTTAATTGTTGTTCGTGTTGTTTACTTAAAAAATCTACTTGTTTACACCATTTATCTTTGTTTTTGATACCGCATAGTGTTTCTTGCTGGGTAAAAAATGTGCCACGTTGGGTTTGTCAGGTTTATTATCCCTTAATAAGCGGAATTGCAAAAATTAATCAAGTAAACGTTAGCATATTACTGGAATGTTTATGATGTAGTATTTCTGTAGTATGTACGGTAGTTGTATTTTTGTATTCGAATGTATGTAGTATTTTTGTACTATTTCCGTAGTAGCATTTTTCGTAGAATGTATGTAGTATTTTTGCAGTATTCTTCTACTAGTTCTGTAGTAGTATTTTGGTAGTAGGAAATTTGTAGTATTTTTGCAGTATTATTTAGATGTATTACATTTTCTGCAGTAATATGGTTAGTAGATTTTCTCTAGTAAGGTTTTTGAAGTATTCCTGTTGCATTGTAGTCTTTCTGCAGCAATATATTTGTAGTATTTCCGTAGTAGGATTTTGGGGGTATTTCTGTAGTATTGCTGTAGTATTTTTGCAGTAACAGTTTTGTAGTATTCGTGTATTGTTTCTGTAGTAGCATTTTTATAGTTTTTCCTTAGTGAAGATGCTGAAAGATTTGTCAATATTGTTTACTTGGTAAATAAACGTTTACACGAATGATCTTTGTTTTTATGCAACATAGTCTGTCTTGCTGTGAGTAAAATATTGTGTTTGTAAGGTTTATTTTCCGCTTATTATGGGAAATAGCAATCCTTAATACTGGAAGCAGTTGGCTGAAGGTGACAGATATGTAAATGCATACCTGTCAACCTCCACGGCTCCATGCCCGTACAAACTGTCGTATTTTCCCGTACAAAATACAAAATAATCGTACACCATAATTTTTTTTTTTTTTTCGAAATGATGCATGAAGGGAAATCCCCAGGCGGCAGACGCATGCGATTGACAAATTTGCGTTTTTCCGTACAGATTTCCTTCTACGTCGTACTCGTCTTAAAATGCATAAAAAAACGTACTTTGTACGGCAAAACCGTAAAGGTTGACAAGTGTGTAAATGTACCAGGCACAAGACATGCATATACATTGGATATGGCATCTTTACATATATAATAAGACCCCAAAAATGATGAACTATGATATATGACCAAAACATCAGGCGGTTTGACAGCAAATGATCAATTTTCATTTTTTCCCCACACTAGTTTAAGACAATCGGTAAAATGGTTTCTGTGCCTGCACAAGGTATGTATTTGTTCATGAGAGGCCGTTTGAGAAGTAGATCATACTTGCTATCACATATAATGTCATACTTTCACGCATGCACAACTTTTACTCTGATATAGGCACAGTCATACCAATAAACAAACACTACTATACTCTGATACATGTTACTATACTCTCTCACACATACTAGTGTACTCTTATACACACACTACTATACTCTATACTATACTCTCTAATATACTACTATACTCTGAACCCTACTTTACTCTTACTACACTGTCAAACACACACTTCTATACTCCCACACACATTACTATGTTGTCACACACATACTATTATACTCTCTCGCATATACTACTATAATCTCTCCCACTTACTATTAAAGCAAATCTAGTTTGACTTTGAACATATACACACTGATTTGTGTGCATCATTATGGTTAACAAAAGTACCTTAAGTATAAAAAAAACACTAAAGTGAGGTGATCATAAACTAAATATGAACAAACCATATTGTAATAGCTATTTTAAATGTGTGTGAAAAAGAATAATAGCATGTGGGAGTATAGTAGTGTTTGGGAGAGAGTATAACAGTGTGTGAGAGTCTATAGTAGTGTGTGTGTGTGTATGGGAGTATAGTAGAAGGGGCGTGAGAGTATAGTAGTATGTGTGAGAAAGCATAGTAATGTGTGTATGAGCGTATGGTAGAGTTTGTGCGTGGTTATGACTGTGTATAAGAGTATAGTTGTGCATGTGTGAGACTATGATGTTGTATGCAAAAGCAAGTATTATTTACTTCTAAGACGCCTCCTGATATTTGTTGCTAATCTCACATCTCCGGTGACTACACAAATAAGGCAGAGATAAAATGCCACTCTGGCATTTCAGGAAACAAACACCGGACGGAAACATGTAGAATTCGAGACTTTGTTTCAGTGCATTTCCAGAGCAAGTTGGTCCGAAAGGGAAGTTGTAATTCAACTCAAGACAAGTTCCTAACTTTTTTCTTCACTAAACAGTCTTCAGTTCGACACATCAAACCTCCAAGTCGGGCATGGTCTCCTCCTTGAGCTGAATTTCGTTGTCCGATCCGGTTCCTACGTCCGAGTCAAAAAGCGAGGGGTCAGTGTGGGGCGTGTACATGTTTTCACAGCCCCCAGAGTTGCTGCTGGCGTCGCTTTCGTCCAGAGTGTCCGTCCTGGAGAAGAGGCCGAGGTCCAACATGCCGGCCGGCGACGCCGTGTCGCCGCTGCTCTCGCTCGCGCCGTCGTAATAAATGTCCTCCACCTCCACAAACCATTCGGGCCAGAACTTCCTTCGCATGCGCTCGCAAAACATGGCTAAATTGATCAGTTCCCCTTCAAGAAAGGAAAAAAGTAATTGGAGTTAAAATGTTTCTATAAAGCGCTAACAACACCAACAGAGAGTTGTCTCTGTTAAGGCATGGTCACACAGCCTTTCACGGGCGTATCGCAGCTGAATCATGGCCAGAAGTTTCTGCCCGTGAAGCAGACGCGGTGGAAAATGTGATTTGTGTTGTTGCTTTAATCCATATATTACCGCTAAGAATCTTTCATTAAGCACAAAATTGATTAAACAATACATTTTAAAATGTATTATACACATTTTTTTCACTCAATTATGGCTTACACTGTAAGCCATGCTGTAAGTGATGCTGTAAGCCTTACAGCAACCACGTCAAATATACGGCCCGTGATCTGATTGAATCTGGCCCGCCATTCATTTCTCAGTACGTCAAGAAAAGAAGCTACTCCATAGCTCAAGTCTATAAAAAATATATGATTTTTTTAATAGATACAAACTAAATGCTCCTTCTAGCCGCTAAAGGGCAGTTCAAGTGTCAAAGAGCTGACCACCAGCAAAGGTACTATCCTTGTTTGAGGCTACTTATCGTAGTGAACAGAGGTCTTCTGTAATGAACAGTAATAAAACAAAGCAGCGCTCAAGGAAAACAAAGTTGAATGACATAGTTAAATGTGCTATTACTCTGGATTGAACCCCTGATATTGATGTACTTTATAAAGGCAAAAATATAGCTTCAGGAGCCAGCAGCAGCAAGTAGACTGCAGGAGTTTAATGAGAGTGAGGAGAAAAAGGCGCGATGACACGACATTTGTTTGTACAAATCATTAAAAATAAGCTGTCTCTTATTTTATTTATTTTTTGCTATTTATTTCCCTTTTATTTTCTTTGTTATTGTATGTGTGTGTCTTGCTGTCGGTCACCCCTCTTGAGGGATATGACCAAGGTAGATAGATAGAATTAAAAATAAGATTTATCTGGTTTCATGTTAAAGACAATATTGGGCGATAATTTCTCAGCTTGTATTGCTGGTATCAAATCTGATGCTATTGCCCTTTTACAGCTAAAACCTAATACTGTGATTTTACTTTTTATTTGTTTCAAAGAAGGATGACAACTTAAGCAACGTTTTTTTCATTTATAGCTCCCACTTGAGTTTGTTTAGTGTGGTGAGTTGGTTTAAATGCAAAGCTGCATTTATTCAACTGTTAAAATAAACAATTTGTAAACGCATTAAATGCCGAAAATGAAAATATTTATTTTCCATTATTTGTGAATAAATGTGTTGTGCTTGAAAAAAACATCCATTTTATCCTTGATTATAATTTGTAGGGTAGGCTACGATTTAGGCTGAATGATAATGCATTGTCTTGAAAAAATATTTGGCGTTGACATATTTTATTCATCTGGCCCACCTGAGAACATAAAGTCTGGATCCGGTTTTCGAGCCAAACTGAGTTGGACTCAATATTTTGAGTTTTTATTATTATAACAATAAAATATTTAAAATATTTTATTTGATTTGTAATAAATCCATAATGTATGACTTTTTATTTTAATTACGTTACAGAAAATAAAGAACTTTAGCACAATAATCACAATTTTCGAGACAGTCATATTAATAAAAAGAAAAAAATGGTAATCTGGTGCTGTATGGATGAACATTACAGTTACTCGTCTTAAGCAAATATTCAGAACAATGGCATGCTTTTTTACAAAGATATAATTGGGCCTTTTGCTTGCAGCACACTAGAAAAGCTGTCACGGCACACTGGTTGAAAAACACTGGTTTAGGCTAGTATGCTAACAAAGCTAATGGTGTTTTTCGAGTGGAAGTTATAGCATTATCATTTCAAGTGTATATTTTCTTTGATTGTTTAATTACTGAATGCTTCGACTGAACGATGTGCTTGCTTTTGCTTTTGATAACAAAAGCGGGAAAACAGGGATTTCTGTGTCGAGTATATTTTGTATAAGTTATGGATCCAAAGAAAATACACAATTTAGTTGCTCTGCAACAAGTGGGCTGTAAAGTAGCAAAATGTAGAATATATACCTTTAATGAGTTGTTCTGGACGTGTACCAGGCAGAGTCCACATGGCCTGAGCAAGATGTCCGAAGACTGTTGCATCTAATGTGGAGATCTTGGAGCCCATGAAATATTTCTTGTCTCCTGTAAGACACAGTGGTGACAATTGAATTTAATTACATATCAGAATGTGCTCAGTGCAGTACAGGTCGGAATTGTTTGAACATGAAGTTCTGTTTACTACAGCGCTTCTCAAATGTGGGGCGCTTGCCATTTGAAATTAAATCTTGAGAAACAGCATCAATGCAAAATCCCAATACTTGGTTTCTTTTTACCCAAACTGGAAAAAGTATAATGTCCCAATAATATCGAAAATGGAGTATTTGGTAGTTTGGTTTTGCCATTGGCTTCACTTGTGCAAATTTGACCGCGCATGTATGATTATTAGAGCAATGCAGAAAAAATTTGTCTAAGTTATGTCTTATCTCAGAGCTATAGAGTATGTACTCACGAAGAGAGCCATAGATTTCTGACCCCTGGTGAAGTGCAACCAAAAAAAAAGTGCTTAAAAGCATAAGAATACGAACTACAGAGCCTAAAATTGACCAAAACTCACTATTTTACTTCTCAGTTTTTTGCCCAACCATTTTGCGTTATTTGGGGATACCCATAGCGGCAAGATGGTGAATAATCATGTCAGCCTCTTTTAGTGAGGCTAATGCAGGCTTGGGGAGTAAGAGAATAAATGTAGTGGGATTACGTCAGTCGGGTTAAAAAGAAAATGTCACTGTATTTTGTTACAGTTACAGAAAAAAGACGTAATTAAATTACAGGTAAAATTAGTAAAACATAAGGATTACTTTGCAGGATTATAAGTTTATTTAAAGGTATATTTACATACATAATGCACTGATGAATTGTGTCTATCGGAATCCATTAGCGCTAAAAGATATTGCAGCATAGACATATTTCGCGGCTATGGATATATCATTTCCGCGTATATTACGGAATATGAGACCATCATCCAGCTCATGGGACGGCAATTCCAGCATACATTCTGGCATGCATTATATGCCAGCTCTTTCTCTAATTTAAATCACTGACACCAGAAACAGGGAGTAATGTGGCTTACAGGACACACATGCACCACTTTTTATGCTTTTGTTTATTATAAATAAGTGCGACAATCTTACATCATCACTATCTGTGCATCAGTCCAGTTTTAATTTTAGTGAAGCCTTAACATTGGTATGCATACAAATATTAGAGAAAATGCTATGTAAAACAATTTAACATTAAGAAGAAAAAATATTTATTACATGTTGACAAAAAGTAAATGAGTCAAAAACCTGCCCTGTTACCATCATCACTAATCTAATATACTATTAGGGGAATAGCTATGTAAGTAGTACGTGTTTCCCACGGTAATCCTTACACCTAGTACCATTGTTACTAACAAAACAAAGCCTTGTGATCATAGGTATTATGTGTGTGTGTGAATTTTTGTGTGTGTGTGTGTGTTTGTGCTCATATATACATATATAAAATGTAAAAATGTATAAATGTAAATGTAAATTACAATTGTTTTAATGTTTTTATGTGTGTGGTTGCCGAGGACAAGGAGGGCAGCAGTCAATCTGAGATGAACAGACAGCCTGGTAAACCTGAATATTGTCAAGAGGATTGGCATCCCTACTTCCTTTTCAAGGTGACATTGTTCATTTATTCTAGACAAAATTAAGTAATGATATTCATATCACGTTATTTTATCATTTATTATCAAATTTAGTAATTGAAAGAAATCAAGTTACATTACTGCAATATTAGAATATTCGGATTACATTTAAAACAGGTATCTATTAACTGTATCGGATTACATTGAAAAGTAACTCTCCCAACCTTGGGCTCATCTTAGGTAAAAAAAAAGCTAATTTCGCCAACCTTTGAGTATTTTTGTTTGATGTTGTGACGGTTATAAAAATAATACCTTGAATTTTCAAACTTGTAAGCTTAGTTCTTGATTGTTATAATGCAAAATACACATTAATTAGTGTAAAAATAAAGTATAAAACATGTATGAATTGCCTTTCTTTGACCAAAAATGACAATTATGACTCCTACCCAGCAGGGTGGCCAACGTCCTCATGTCCTTCTCCATCAAGGTGTAGACTTCCTCCTCAGAGAAGCGACCGATGCCGTGGCCGTACATCTCCCTTCGTACCATGCTGCCATTCAGGCGGCTCAGCATCCATTTTAGCGTGTCGCTGAGTGGACCGCTCATTGATAAGAGTTTTTGGGTTTCCTCCAAGTTGTCCACCCACTGACAGTAAGCGATCGTCCTGGAAGAATAATGAGAGAAGTAATGTAACGGATCCATGCATCTTCAGCCAAGTTTGAAAGTCAAATAGAATAGAATAGAATAGAATAGAATACACCTTTATTGTCATTGTTATAAAATGGGTTGAACATATTGTAACAACGAAATTGGAAGTGGCACTCCAGTTTTACATTTTACAGTGAGGATAAAAGAAAATAAAGAAGATAAAGGAACAAAGAATATACGGATACAATTTACACAATATAAAGGAGCAAAGAAGATAAAGGTTATAATTTGCACAATATTTACTCAAGGAATGTGGGCATGTAGGATGTTACATATTTTTTAGTAATCCCCCGTTTTTTACTGGGGGTGGGGGGTTCTCACGTTTTAAAAAGTTCCCGCAAAATATTCATTTTTTTATGTCTGTATTTATTTATCAAATACTCTATTGTAAATTGAAACCAAAGAACAACCCCAATTTATAGGCTCAAGTATGTGTTCAACAAATCAAAGTACTGTACTTTATAACGTTTTTTTTAATACAAATCATTTTTATATTGTCAAATTATAAATTTAAACATAATACTGCTCTTTTATTGCACAACTGTATGAATAAATGACACAATATGAATAAAGGACACAATACATTTTACTTTACATAATACGTTGTCACTATCAAGTGGACATTATGGAAAACTGAATTTACCTTCTGGTTCTGTTCTAAAGAAACCACATATAACCATTAACATTAAAACCATAACCAACAATAACCATATATAACCATATAACCATTACCACACATTTTTGAAAGAACGCCATGGAGCCAATAGGGAGTGCAAAAGACCCGCGTGTGGCTCGAGAGCAAGTTTAGCGGGTGGAGAGGTCAGACGTTGTTGGTGATAGAAATTTCCTTTCTCTGTTTAGCCAATCATAAGCAGAACACAAATCTGCAAAGTCCCAAAACCCTGATGCAGCATGGAATTATTGCACTTACAATTTTCTGAATTACAGTGTGTATTATTTGATCAATAGATCTAGTATTGTGTAGTGCAACTGAAAGGGCACCGGTTTTACTGCCTGGCCAAGAAGCAACCTGAGACATCTTGATTCTTCAGTTGATCAGATTATGAAATATTATGGAATAATAATCTGATTTGAATAACAACCAATCGCCAAACTGTTGAGCAAAGGTTAACCGTAACACAAGTTGTTTCTAACTCTCAATTTGTGCTTATACTCCCCCCTGTCCCTTATTATTAGTATTTAGTCCCAAGTATCCATTTTTTCTGTTAATTTGTGGTAAACAAACTCCTATGAATATTTAAATGTGCGTCTTGATTAAAAGGACTGAAACTTGCTGGGTAAAATAATTCATGGTTGAAAGATTATGAGATTGATCGGAAGGTTTGTCAGACGTTTTTCCTAAAAAATTCTAAAGCCTTCTGTGGTGCTCCAAAAGGAAAGACAAACTTTAAATAAAACTTGATGCGAATATTAAGTTTGCCCTAAGAATTAATTCTTCGATTCATGATTTAATCAAATGAATTATTTATGTTTTAAATATGCTACACATGTCACACTTTTTTTTGTTGAAAAATCTTGAAGCACACCAAAAATTCCAGGCAATAGTTTCCTTTTTCTGAAAGGGATATGTTAAATATTTGACCACTAAACATTGCCGTGTGTAGTGCAACCAAAAAAAAGTACTACAAAGCACAGGGAAGAATACAAACTACAGACACTCAAAGTGACCAGATTGCACTGTTTTCTTCTCATGTATTCACCCAGCTTTGTTGTACAGTACTTCTCCAGCACTATCTCTAACTCTTACAACTTCCGGAATTTATTGTAGTATTTAGGTAAGTATATCATATTCATTGTAGAATCAATACGAATTTACCCCTGGAGTGGGTGATGTACTTTCACACTTGTCTTTAATAAAAATGCAACACGTTTCCCCTCCCATTTATTATGGTTCATATTCTGAGCATGTCCTGCTATTATAGCGCTCTCTAGTGGGGATAAACCCAACTGCTGTACTGTGAAAACCCCAACACCAGATGTCTTTTAAACGTTTCAAATGAAGAACAGTACAAATACAATAATCAACCGTGTTAAATATTAGCTACATTTGTAGCTTACCTCAATCCTTTCATAACTGTGGACATGTTGTGCATTTTGCCACTTGTACAGCTTACTACTTAAAAACTGGCAGGGGTTGAGTAAAGCCAGATGCCCAGAATTGACAAAAGCTGTCGAAAATACTAGCAATGACAATATTCAGGGAGATTCTTTTTTTCATGCAGCCCCAAAGTCCTTGACGACACTACTTTGTGCAGACACTAACAAGATTAAGGTGCAACAGATTTAAAACTCTTACTTCCCTTCACAGTCGTTGGATAAACAGATTAAAGACTGACCTTTTAGTTTAGCCCAACTGTGAGGCAAAACAAACACCACCATGACAATATTTTCAAGGTAGTCAGGATACAAGTGAGACAAGTATCTGGTTTTGTGACCGCTAGAGGATAATTAGATAAAAGCATCCGGTCTGTTTTTTACTCGTGCCTGCTGTCTTAAGAGGGTGCACACCACTTCCTTATCATCTTTAGTCATGTCAAGTCAAGTCATATTTATCTGTATAGTCCTCACAAGGAGTCTCAAAGGGCTGCACTGACCACAGACTATTGCAAACTATGGACTACCAGTACACCACCCCTGATCTAAAACCTACATGAGGGCAAGTAAAAACTCAAAAACGTCAGCCTGAGGAAAATGAAGAAACCTTGAGAAGGGACCGCACATGAGGTAATCCGCCTTCTCTGACTCTTTTTGCTCTTTCTCTCTCTCTCTCTCTCTCTCACACACACTCTTTCTCTCCTTCCTTGTCCCACACTCTCTTTTTCTCTCCCTCTCTTTTTATTGTTTATTTCTCTCTTTTTTTCTTTCTCCTCAATCAACTAGTCCGCCACAGAGAGAATGTTTGCTTTATCGTGTGGCCCCCGAGTTAAAATGAGTTTGATACCTCTTTAATAATTAAACAAAAACGTTCAAAACATAAAAATATGTCTAAAAAGCTAAAATAAAAAACTACTCATAAAAATGTGTATATTTGGTGCCACTCTTGCCCACACTGTCCCCAATATTTAAACACCTGGCTTAATTTTTCTTTACATGCTATTTTACTTTGGATTTTAGTTCTTCATAACTACCACCATGGCCTAAAAAGATGTCAGTCCCAAGCATGTAGCCACTGGATTAATAAAAAATAATTATAATTAAAACTGAAAAGTGTCATAGTCGCCTTGGCGACCGGTCTGCTCCGACCCCTGGGCACCAGCTGAAGCAGTTCAACTAATTGCGTGTCTGCTATTTAAGGCTGGATTGTGGGTTTTGCAGGTGCTGGCTCATTATATACCTTTTCTGTTCTGTCATGCCTTGTCCTGTTTAGTTGAGTTGGAAGAAACCGGTGTTTGCACGTTTTGTTAAAACCTGTTTGTTCTGTCTTGTCCCTGAGTTATGGACAACTTTTATTTTGGTAAATAAAAGTTATGGATCGTCACGCAATTGAGTTCTCCCTTCCTGCCTCCTGCCTCCGTTCCGGTCCGGTCACCCCTTCCACCCCGTGACAGAAAAGAACATGCACGTTCTGAGATGTCGTTGTAAACAAGGAGCTTTTTTCACTTGTCTGAGTATTTTTGGAGTATGGATGATAAAGAAAAATCAGTACCACTAATGTTAAAGGCTTTATTTATAGCAGGGGTGTTAAAAAGGCGTGGCCCATCCGGCCTGGAAACGAAAATGTTTAAAGTATAATAATGATACGTATAAAATAATAATACTTTTCTCCTACTAATAAAAATGTGTTGATTTGGTGGCACTCTTGTCCCCAGCGTCCCCAACGTTTAAATGGCTGGCTACATGTTTCTTTGAATAATGTTTTTCTTAATCATATATTTTTTATGTATTTTAAGATATTTATCCAACTTAATGAAAAAAAAAACTTCTGAGCTAGCCATACTGCATTAAGAGTTTTTCAATGCATATCATCAAATTTAAGGCTATAAAAGGGAAATTTTCTTAGAACTATGCTTTCATTCTGAGCGTTTTGAAACTAATATGATCATAATATACAGACAAAAATAAATATCACCTGTACTTGCAAATGTCTGCATGTTTGTTTATTCATAAGAGCAAATCGCAGTTGCTATTCTAAAAATGATATATATATATATATAATTATATTTTCCCTCGTGTATTGCCAAATTAAAGATTCAAGAATCTATCAATAGAGAAAAAAATAGGAATCAATTATGTTTGTCCTCCTTGCTCTTTTGGGCAAATGTATCAACCCAATGCAGCCCCGCACTCAAATAGTTTGCCCACCCCTGCACTACATCTTCAACAAAATAACTGTCAGAAAAGTAACGGACTTGTCCTCCTATTTTTTCTCTCCAAATACATTTGTGAAAATCGCTTAAGTACATTTTGTACGATCCTATTTTAAAAAACGCTCTTACATCTTTTGGTGTGATTGGAAAAAAAGTTTCCTATTTGAACTATCAAAAAAAAACAATATTTTTTATTCTCCCCCCAAAAATATTTGAGATTTTTTTACATAAAGCCAATGATGCGTTTATTATTATCAGATTTACAAAACAATAACTCCTAACATATATCCTGAAATTATTCACAGTGCTTCACTTTTCCCATATTTTGTCCATATATGTCCAAAATAGATTTTGATTCATTTCTTTCCACACATTTGCACACACAAATCCTCCGAAATGTAAGTACAAATATGTAATTTTTAATTAAGGCTTAATATACTGCAGTGATTCTCGAATATGAACAAAGCAGCTATCATAAGAATTGATGATGTGTGTCTCTGGCCTTAATCCTGTTATGTAGCAGCTTGCCATCACCACCCTGCACTTCCCTGACATCAATAATTTATAAGGGAGGTGAGTGCAAGTCTAAACGTGGATGAGGAAACCCGAGACCGTGTAGGATACATCACTGACCTCCGTGGATGGAAAGCAATGTTTTCCATGTTACAGTACATCAGTATTTCCCAACCGTTTTTGAGATGAGGTATACTTTTTAAATGAGAGAAAAACACAATTGATGGGGTTAGAAATTTAATCTCTGGCATCAGTTTTATGTTTTTCAATTTTATTTTACAAATTAAAATTATCATGTTGCCTAAATTGACCGTTTTCCCTATCACTTGTTGTCACTTATTCATTTAGGTCAATCGTTTTGCGGTTATGTTGCAAATTCATATATTCTAACCCTCTTTTAGTATGTTTGGATCTTGGTTTTTTTCTAGAAAAATAACAAAAAAATAACAATTGAAATCTGCAATTTTTTTCACTATGTTTCAGGGCTTAGGTCTGCACTAAATATGAATCCTTGGTCTCGCTATCGCCCTCTGCCATGAAGCAAGAGAATTATGTGCCTCACTCTGCATCTGCATACCCCAGCACAGTAATACATTGCAATTGTACTAATAATATTCCTAATATATTTTGAAATCTCAGAAAATTTTGAAAATCGAACACAAAAATTGTAAAGTTAAATGAGAAACAACTTTAATACTGAATAAATATGACCATTAAATATATATAATAATAAATAAAATGAAAATACTACAAATTAGCAAAAACAAATTTTTACTTCATTTGATTTATTTTGCAAGTTTTCTTTTGCTATGTAATCTTAAATGACTTAAAAAAAAAAAAAAATCACTTACCAAATATATTTCCCCTTGCGGTACTACCCCATTAGCAGATAATTAGTACAGGAGTGTTTTAGAAAATTAGAAAATGGTCATAAAGTTATTGAGTTTCCTTATTATAATAAAAGAAAAAATGTAACACTTTCTGGACTTAATACAAACCAACTGAAATATTTCAAGAAAAGTATTATTTATTTTATTTTGATATTCCTGATTATGGCTTAGCACCTACTGGTATACCTTTTTATTCTAAGATTTTTAAATAGAACATTTCAGTTTTTGACATAATCAACAATATTTAAACTCCAAAAGACTTGCAATGTTAACATTTCCTGAGACAATTCTGGATATAAAAAGAAAAAAAGGAAATATGCTGCCACCTTCTGATATGGATGAATCTTACTGCTACCTGGCTGATCATTGAAGAAAGCAAAGCTACTAAACAATTGAATGCTTTTTTGCAAAGATAAAATTGGGCAAAAGCAGCACGGTAACACAGTGGTTAGTGTCTGTGCGGCACAGTTCTGAGGTCATGAGATCGAACCTTCCTGTGTGGAGTTTGCATGTTCTCCTCGTGCTTGCGTGGGTTTCCTTCGGGCACTCCGGTTTCCTCTCACATTCCCAAAACAGGCATGTCAGGCTAGGTGGCCGGTCCAAATTGTCCCTAGGTGTGTATGAGCGAGTGAGTGAGTAGACTGTCTCTGTGTGCCCTGCGACTGTCTGGCAACCAGTTCAGGGTGTCCCCTGCCCACTGCCCAAAGATAGCTGGGATGGGCTCCAGAACCCCGCGACCCTACTGAGGATAAGCGGTGCAGATAATGGATTGATGGATGGAAAATTAGGCAATTTTCTGTTGCGCACTAGACAAGCTGTTACGGCACACTGGTTGAAAAACTGCTGTACATGACACAGAGAAAATTCAGAAATTACATCAGCATGTCATGGGGTGAGTAAGTCAATGGAACCTTAAGTGATGAAAAACACTCAAGGTCTTATTGCGGGAACTGTGTTCTTGTCTCTCTCACCCAGACAAGGTGAAGGAACCCACCACTGGGATGTTACTCATACATCCTCACATATTTCCCTATCACCGTTTAATCATGTGCCTAATTTGATGATTTATGACATGACCAGGTGGTCAAAAGCTCACCAATACAGATGTTCTTCCACCATCTTGGTGACAGCCCGAGACACGGCTCTCTCTTCCGGCGTGAGGTTGTGGTTGAGGTTGACCCCCAGTTTCTCTTCCAGGAAGTCGATGATGAACTCCGACCCCGAGACCTGCTCGTAGTTGTACTCCAGCCAAGGCATCTTCCCTTGTGGTGACAGCTTCCCATCAAAGTAGTTCTAGCGAGACACAAATCACCCCGTGTTACTGTCCGTTCATATACTTTGTATCCAAATTAGAATTTGAATTGTCTTTATTGTTACAGTGGAACCTCGCTAGTTCGCGGTTCCCCTTTCGCGGGTTCAGAGCTTTGCGGGTCTAAAGAATATTCAAAAATTAAAAATATCAAAACATATTCAAAAATTAATAATAATGAAAAATATTAAATTAAAATTAGAAATTATATTATTTTACAAAATTTTAAAACAAAATATTCAATTAGAATTAGTAATTGCATCATTTTACAAAATTTTAAAACACAAAGAAATCCACGCACAGTAATAATGAAAAATATTAAATCAAAATTAAAAATTACATTAATTTACAAAATTTGAAAATAAAATATTCAATTAGAATTAGTAATTGCATCATTTTACAAAATTGTAAAACACAAAGAAATGCACGTATACGCTAAGCATCACGGGCATAAACGCAAGCTGATTGGCCAGCACTCGCTGAATACTCGACTCCCCATTGGCCCATTCACTACAGTAGCCCAAGCTTCTCCCGATGCCCATCAGTCCATGCTTATCTCGTATACAGTACGCTTCTCGCCATAGATCGCGGTTAGTTAGTCTTTGTCTCGCGGTGATTTTTTAAGTGCAAAAGTTTTGTGAAGCCCTTCGTGATGCCTCCCAAACGCTCTTTATCCCTTGGTGCATCTAGTGAACCGAAGAAAAAGCGAAAGATGTTAACAATTAACAAAAAAGTTTATAGGACGAGTTGAAAGCAGGAAATAGCCACGCGAGCGTAGCCCGACAATATTGCCTTAATGAATCCACGGTACGGTACATAAAGAAGAAAGAGAAGAACATCCGCAAAACTGCTGCAATATCTTTCACCAAAGATGCCAAAAGGGTTGTTAACACCCAGAATAAGACCATGGTGCGAATGGAAAATGCACTGGTTATTTGGATCCATGATTGTAGGGCGAAGAAAATCAGCAGCCTGGATGTAAACATAATCCGAAGCAAGGCTAAATCTTTGTTTGATGCTATGGTGCCTGAGGGTGGTGACGACGATAACGTTCAAGATGAGGAAGAAGACGACGGCGACGAAGATGTATAACTGTATAGGTTTTTTTAAGCATTTTTGAAGCCGCTACTTCCCGGATTTTCAGTTTTCGCGGGTGGTCTCGGTCCCCATTAATTAACCGCGATAACCAAGACTTCACTGTATTGATAAACCCACACTGAACATTGTTTACAATGAGATTAATAAACACTTTAAAAAGAAAAAATAAGATAAAAGGAAAGTTGGGCTAAATAGGCAAAAATATTTCCTTGGTAGTTCTTAGAAGCTGGTGTAAGTTCCATCAAAACAATAGTGCAATGAAAAATAGTGCAACGACTCTTTAAGCAACACATTTACAAAATAAAAGTCGAGAAATCAAATATAAATACAAATTATCCTACACATAGTTAAGACACATACATACTTATATGTATGTTTCCATTGCCTTGTGCGCTTATCCACGGCAGTAATGGTCCTGGGTAAGAAACTGTCTCGAGCCTGTTAATCCTCGTTCTAAGGGATACGTAGCATCTGATATAAGAAACATAGTGCAATCTATACATAGGACACTGCAGTTTTCATGTTTGCACAACCGACAGCAGTTCTTCGTAGTGTCCAATGTGCCCTCTGATTTCGTTGCTCACTGTCTCATTTGTCATGTGGGCTTTTTGCTGATGCCTAGAAGTTTTCTGTAGTATTACTTCTCCATGGCCTGGATTTCTCTTTCCAGCTTTGCTTGGGAGTCCATGACTTAGAAGCGTAGAGAAAAAAACTGGTGGATAATATTATTATTTTACTTCAATGATCTTGTCTCTCAGATAGGTTTAAATCTGGCAAGTGTGGCGGTAGTTTGCGTTACAGTGCCGTGGATATGTATCTTCCCCCTTCCTGATTTGTGTTTTTTGCATATTTATTACTCACAAAGGTTTCAGATCATCAAACCAATTTTAATATCACACAAAGACAACTCAAGGAAATACTAAATTCAGTTTTGAAATGTTGATTTAATTTATTAAGGCGCAAAAAAATCTGGCACTATTTGATAAAGTAATTTGCCCAATGTCTTTCTAATAGTGGATTCATGAACACTGAACTTAACTGAGCCCACCAAGGCCTGCAGTTCCTTGAATGTTTTTCAAAGTACTTTTGTAACCTCCTGGATGAGCTGTCGTCCAACTCTTGGAGTAATCTTAGTTGGTTGACCACTCATGGGAAGGTTTATCACTGTTGCTAGTTTTCACCATTCGTGAATAATGGCTCTGGCAGTGGTTTACTGGAGCTCTACAACCTTGGAAATGGCTTTGTGGCCTTTTCCAGACTGATAGATTTCAAACCCTTTTTTTCTAACTTTTGCTGGAATTTCTTTGGATCGTGGCATGCCATTTGTGTTCTTGAGATTTTGTAGCCTACATGTGGTTGAAATCAATTTTGTGAGTGGCCCTTTGGAATTTCCCAAAACTGTGATGAGTCACAGTTACTTTGTGATTTAAAAATAATGGGCACTTACTTTTTCATATAGGGCCAGATAGGTTAACATTTTTTGTGCCTTAATCACCGAAATCAATTGTTCAAAACTGAATTTTGTATTTCCTTGGTTTGGCTCTGTGTGATATTAAACTTGGTTTGATGATCTGAAACCTCCGTGAGTGATAAGTATGCAAAAAACACAGAAATCAGGAAGGGGGCAAATACTTTTTAACTGCACTGCATTCTGGCCATGATTCTCCATTTGTGCCTCAGTGCTGTGGAATGCTTTTCCTCCAAAGATGAGGTCTGGAACTTTAAAGGAAGTGTTTAAATCAAGTCTTGAGACATATTTGTATTCAATTGCTGATGATTAACGTTAACCTCCTACGGTTGTTTACTTGTCTTTTCTTGCTGCCTCACAAGTAACTTAGCAATGGGAAAAAAAACAACAAATGTTGCACACAGGATGTGTTCTGAGGCAGCAGACCAGTATTTGGAAGTGAGGCACATCATCACCTGGGCCCTGGTTGAGACTGTAAACTTTGTCATTGCTGTTTTGGACCTTTGCACAACTTCAGTTAATGCATATATTCCCACTCAACATCCATTGTAACCAGGTTTTTCTGGAAGAGGAATGACCTCCTTTTGAAGGTTTCTCATTTCAAATTTGGCTGGGGTTCTTTGAGTTTTTCCTTGCCTTTGAGATCAGGGAATTATGCAACTGTGAGCCTGTGCCGCCCTTTGAGGATCTGTGATAAAGGGCTATACAAAAAAATGAGACCCAGTGTCTATCTGACAAAAACTAATCTCTTAAATAAGTTTATACATCATACAAGTTGAACCATTTAATCCACGAACATGAACAACTACTGCACTGAGAATCATTTACCTGATAGGGCAGGTCCACCATTCTCAGGTAAGTCTCGATTTTGAGGCAGAAAGGTGAGAGGCTGGGAACGCCGTTCTTTGGTCTGGAGAACTGATGGAGGATGATGGCGTCTTTAGAGTCCAACTCCTGCTCCTTCCTGCACACACAGGGATAATTTTGTTTAAGAAAGGAGCCCGTCTCATTCTCATTGTCAGACATCAGTCGGTCAGTCACTAAAAAACATCAAACCAAATCACTTTAGTGAAGTCCAATTGATTTTTGACTGAGTGAGTCATCACACTGATATATAGAATGACTGCACATTTCCCATCCCTCGTGATGCAGTCATGCACTGCACAATTTATGCACTCAATTTTATATCTGGGAATGCAGCATTCTCATATAGTTTGTTTGGGAATTAAAGACAAAGACTGGACACATATCATGCAAGTGAGTTTCAAAAAATACAGGCAGCAATATGAGTCAAGTACAGTTGTGGTAACACTACTACAACACACTAACATTGGAAGTCTCTTGTACTAAGTTTAAGTTGTCAAAATATACGTGTTGCCATCGTGTTAACACAACTGCCAGAATGGCAGTCAAAAGTGACTTGGTAAACGTAAATTGTTCTTTATTTTTTAATAAATATATATGGCGTTTTTCCCACTGAATAGTTAGAATATAATACAGTCATACATACTACAAAAATTTAATTCTGGTACAGCTCAAAGTACATATTTTTATCATAGGAAATAAAATAGTATTAACACAATGAAATAAAATGGTGCCCTAGCAGAGTAGGTCACCTAAACACATCCACTTATACATTGTATGACAAGTCATTTGTCAAAACAGATTAATCAAATCACGTTCTGGTTTGTTGAATACGATGAAGTTTATTCTGATTGGTTCTGTTTTTGGTGTTGTTTACCTGCATAGGATGCCAGTTTGTTATTTTGATTATTATTCCCCACTCCTGTTCATTATTTTGACTATTATGCACATTATACATACTTTTGGTTATCAGAAAATAATGTTGCTGTTCTTTGATATCCACACCCTTTAAGGTGGATCTGCTTTTTGTAACCTAAGACAGTGTTTTTCAACCAGTGTGCCGGGGCACACCAGTGTGCCGTGAGACCTTGTCTAGTGTGCCGCTGGAATTTGCCCAATTTTATCTTTCCAAAAATCAGGCCGTTATTCAGTATTTTTGCTATCATCAGACGAGGAACTGTAATTGTCATCCATATCAGTACGTGGCAGTAGATTCTTATATACTATTTTTACATTAATTATCTGCTCATGGCGTAGCACAGTACATTTAATAACTTAATTTGTTTAACAAAGCAGTTTAAGATTGCACTGTAAAAAATAAAACACATAAAGCACATCATTTATTTTTTATAAGTATTATTTTCTTATTTTTATATACTAAATATCTACTTATGAGGCAGTACAGTGAAATATTTGACATCACTTCATTTCTAAACATTGTCCACGGATGGTGTGCCTCTGAACTTTTTTATAAATAAAAGTGAACCTTGGTTCAAAAAGGGTTGAAAAACAATGACCTAAGATATGATAAAAAGGGTTCAGGGGAGGACATTCAAAATAACTTAAGAGTCCTCTTCTATTCTCCTTGATGTCTTCTATACTTATTTCGAGTGTCTACTAAACTAAAACTTATCAAAGGCTATGCTGCTAAATCTAAGACAGTGGACTATGGTATCAAAGCGCTGAGGGTTCAGGGGGAAAAAAATACCCAAGGCCATCACCACCATAGAAAACTGAGAACATATATATCTTGGGTATTATTTAGGAATTATTTTGTTTATTGTGACTGCTAAATGTTTTTGCATTATTTTTATTACATGACTGTTATGATGTACTATCCTTTTATTGCTTTATACTATAACTATGGCCAGTCTCGAAGCACTACTTTGAACTTTACTTTGTTTTGCCTTTTTTTATTACAGGTTTACTCTGGAATGCTGTCTAATCTTGTTGAATATGATGTTTCACAACATTGATATTAATGACAATAAAGACAATTCAATTACATTCAATAATGACTCACTAGTTTTTTTAACATTAACACAAAGACTAATATGTATTTTATCAAGATGAAGTGTTTTTTCGGTGTTTGTGCAACAAATAAAGAAAATATTCCTTTAAGCAAGGACCTAGGTTTTTCATGGCATTGTTGGGGACACATTAAACCCTCACATTAGCATATTTTACTTTATTTTTATTACAGTGTCTATTAATGGAACATTATTTAAATGCTTTTTATCCAACATGCTTTATTGGGTATTTTTGTATTCTATATTCCATATTTTACTGTTTAACAAGAGGATAATGCTGGAAATGTGAATTTTCCTTCAGGTATGAAAAAATCATCCATCCGTCTGTCTGTCTGTCTGTCTGTCTGTCTGTCTGTCTGTCTGTCTGTCTATCCATCTATCTATCTCATAACCAAACAATTCCCATGTGAAATAAGGGATAGGCACAGTCAATTAACTTGTCCGAAAACTTCAGCACTTTAGCAGAGAACGTGATTTAACACTTGCTGAGCTACTAGTTGACTGATACGTTGATTGATCAATCCCTTTTTTAAGTGATCACAAACATTTGGTGGGGTTAAAACAATGATTGATCATGCCAAATGTCGTGATTGCCAATTTGGAGCACTTGCGGCAGCTTGATTGGTGCAAACAGCCCGGACAGTTGATTGGTGGACACTCCCTTTTTAAACCCCCAACTTCCTCTCAGTGACTGTCAGATCCTTGCGAACTGTTGCATTCCACTCAGTGAGCTTTCTCGTTCGACTCCGTTTCTGATAACCCTTTTTCCTGCCTGATCTTCGTTATTGACCTGTTTCTGGATCTGATTACGCCCGTTCTGCCTGCCTCCTGTTACCTGACCTGTTTTGCCCAGTTACTTGCCTGCCTCCTGCCTACGACCCCGCTTACGAACACGACATCGCCTTTGATCTCCAGCCCCGGCCAACGACTCACTATTCCCGCCTGTCTCCGTCCGACACGGAAGTGTCACTCCCGCCTCGCTCGCTCCTGTTTTCCGTCAGTCCTCGGATCAAGCAAGCAAGCCTTACTCTCCCTCTCTTTTCAAATAAAAACTGAGAAACGTACGCTATTGAGTCCTGTGTCCGTTTCTGGTCTGTGACACCAAATGCATGCCATTTTATGCGAGTATTGCTGCGTTATCTTTCTATACATCAATTATTAAAATAATTACAAATATTTGCTGTCCTAAAACTTCAACTCAACTTCCAGTCAATGTCCCAGAATCAAGCATTCAACCAGGTTTTGGATAACCAACTTGAAATTTGGAGGAGCAGGGAAATATGTAGTAATGGTATAAAGAATGTGTTATCGGTTGTAGTGACTACTTAAGATTTGGGTATTGGTCTTGAAAAAAGTTGTTTTAAAAATCACTATTTGGGGAATTGTGGACCAATTCAAATATCTAACTATTGTATTACAACCCTGTAAGCAGCAATTATCTTAACAATTATGAGAATTAAGTGGTAAATGTTAAAAAAAAGCGATTTTTACCACCCGGCTAAGGACTGTAATTAAGTGTCTCGTATCTAAAGCCATTTCTGTACTCATTCTTGTTACTCAAGGTTAAATTCAGAATGTATGGGTCAATAATACTGTCCCACCAAAATGTAGAGTCACAAAATCAGACTTTGCTTGGCTAGCTTTGATGCTCTGAATGATAAATGGAGTAAGTACATGAACATGAGCAGGGTGTATTTGTGTCTCTGTCCAGTAGCCTGCGGTGCTGAAAACACATCTTTGCAGACTTATCTATATCCATCTAAACTTGTTTTTCTCAGACTTTTAGGAGCCAAGACACCCTGTCATTAAAAAATCTCAAAACTTAATTCCGGGGACCAGTTTCTTTTAATCGTTTATGTTTTTGTTTTTTTTTAGCTTGATATATAGGTTGTCTAGATTGGCAGTATAACGTTATTTTTATCATTGTTGGTCACCGCGGCTTTTGAGGTAATATAGGTTATTCATTTTGGTAACCAGATTTGCTTTAATTTTGGATTTTTGAAGTTTTTAACCTTGTTTTCAAGGTTTACTATTTTTATGTTGTTGTGTTTTTAAGAAAATAGCAGAAATAATGCTTAAAATTAGCAAAAACATACCTATCAGTGGACTAAAATGCGTTTACTGGGTTCTAACGATTTTCTGTATTTTCTTTTAGAAAATGATAATCAAAATTATGTGAAAGATGACTTGACATGTTTACTTTATTAGATTTGTTTAATTAGATTTTGCAGTACAATTTGCAGGCTGTTTAGTAACGTCTGCACTAAATAATTACAGTGTGGCGCATTACATTTTATCGATACAAGCGCATTACAAGTTTATTTTTTGTTAGCCAAATATAAAACAAATCAGCAAAATTGGGTTTAAGATTTTTGCTTTATTTGATTTGTTGTACAATCTTAAAGGGACAGTGTATATTATTTGGCGCTTCTTAGAAGTAAAATCACTTTGTTCATTGTAAAGAAACAATATTGATTTAGAGAACAGGCAAATATACATGAGCTACTATGTCAAGGTGAATTTTCTTAAATACTCTTAAAAGTGGTGTCTACAACAAATTTCTAGTCTCTGCCGCCATCTCATGGCTTAAATTCATGCTCGCAGCATCAGGCAGCTCATTCCTCAAGTTGTAATAAACTTTCCCTTTATTGGGGTTTGGGTTGGCGTTGAGACCGTATTATAAATAGGCCATTTTTTACTTTTACCATTTTTAGGCTACACTAAAAAAAAATACCTGGGGACGAGCATGAAATCCGCCTCAAACCTAACACCCCCCTCACCCCTTTTCTGCTTTCTAATGTGTTACGAGTTCCGAATCAGCTATGCTAAAAGTAAGATAAAAAAAGCAGATATGCACGGTGGGGGAAAAATGTATAAAGGCTCTTTGAACTCAGTTGGGTATTGCTAACACATACTTAATAGATAAAAATAATAGTCCACTTTCAACTTTCTAAAGACACTTCGTTAGACGCAGCCGACCCTTAAAAAATTGGTATTTATTTGACATAACAAGGGCTTTGCCTAGAACAAGGGTGTCAAACTCATTTTAACTCGGGGGCTACACGATAGAACAAACATTCTGTCGGGGGCCGGACTAGTAGATTAAAGAGAAAGAAAAAGTGACATAGAGAAATAAGAAAAAGAGGGAGGGAAAAGGAGAGAGGGAAGGACAAAGAAAGAGAGAGCGGGAGAGAGCGTGAGAAACAAAAGAGATAAAAAGAGAAGTTGTGAGAGAGGGGGAAAGATAGGGAGAGGAAGAAAGAAATTCAAAGAGAAATAGAACGACAGAAGGAGAGAAAAGAGAAAAGAAAGCGCGAAGAGTAGGAAGATAGACAGAGAGAGAGAGAGACAGAGACAGAGAGACAGAAAGAGAGATGTTGAGAGAGAGACATAGAGAGAGGTTGAGAGAGACAAAGTGACAGAGAGAGACAGAGACAGATGTAGAGAGAGAGAGAGATGTAGAGAGAGAGACAAAGATGTTGAGAGAGAGACAGAAATGTTGAGAGAGAGACAGAGAGAGAGAGAGAGATGTTGAGAGAGACAGAGGTGTTGAGAGAGAGATGTGGAGAGATGGAGAGAGAAAGAGAGATGTTGAGAGATGTAGAGAGATAAATAAATAAATACGAGTACAGCGTCTTTGTGAGAGGCACCTGGCTTTGGCAACATCAAGTTGACATATTTCAACCTGCAGCTTGTTTTTCTCTTGCGCTTCTCTGAGTGTTGTCTCGCGGGCCGGATTCAATCCCTTAGCGGGCCTGATCTGACCCGCGGCCCGCCTGTTTGACACCTGTGGCCTAGAAGGCGTTGACATAATTGTCTGACATCTTGATGCTATGGGTACCCTAAAAAACAAAAATCTTGAGAAAGCTGGGGAAAAACTAAGAATAATTTTGCGCTTTAGTCCTAAGGTTTAGCTCTTATTTTCAGTTTTAAGACACAATACAGTGACATCTAGTAGTCAAACACTACACACTGTCCCTTTAACAGCTTCCTCGAGCAGATAATTACTGTATGAGAAGAAAAAACTACAATCTGCTGCCATCTAAAAATCTGGATGAATGGTATCTATAATTATTTGACTGATCACTGGGAGAAAACAAAGACACAGAGCAATGACATGCTTTTTTGCAAAGATACAATTTGGCACAATTTCCTGTGGCATAATAGACAAGGTCTCATAGAACATTAGTGTGCCCTGGCACACTGGTTGAAAAACACTCATCTGACCAATATCTGCATTCCACCAACATAATATCACATGTTCCCAACAGATGATGCTGGTAGGCTAGCCTCAGCTTCAGTGTCCTGCACGTGATTCTGCGGCAATGCTTGCTTGTGCAAGAAACGGAAGAGGGCTCTGTTTACACAAGATGCATTTACTCCTCTACCAGCTTGGCCTTAAATAATCCCGCATATGCCAATTGTGCATATGTCATTAATCTGTTTAGTATGCTAAAGACCAATTACATTTCGTAACACCTCTAGAGAGAGATTGTAGGTTGTGAGCAGCAGGGGTTCATGAAAGGTCAGCCCCAGGAGTGCCTCGATTTAGTCACCCTCAAGTGCCATCCGGGCTGGCACAACGAGCTGACACGTGACTTGGATAGGAGTTGAATATGAATTTCCATACCTTTCACGCCCAGCCGCTTGGTTCCCTTATTAATGATTGCAATTGCCCTTATTGAGTGATAATTAAGCTTATTACCACAACACAGGCATCTATTTACTTGCAGTAAGAAAGACTAGGTAGAATAAAAACAGATTTGTGTAAAGAGGTTTATTTAGCAACTAAACACCGAACAATACTTTCAGCATCTTTCTTGGTTCTTTACTATGGAAATAGTACAAAAATAATAATGCAGAAATACTACAAAAATACCACAGGAAGCCTAAAAGAATCCTAAAAAAGAAACAGTACTAAAGTATGAGAAAAATAGGACAAAAGTACAACTACTACAACACTACTATTGCAGAAATATCACAAGAATACTACAGAAATACTACAGCGGAAATAGTACATAAATTACAACAAAAATCCTACAAAAAAAATACTTAATCAGAAATACTACAAGAATATGATGAAGTATGCATTATCAATGATTGCCATTGTCCTTATCAAGCAATAGCAAACCTTACAAACAAAACGGAGCAGCTGTTTACTCACAGCAAAACAGACTACATCCAATGAAGACAAAGATAATTTGTGTGAACAAGTTTATTTATATTTACCAAATAAACAACATCATTATTTTATCATCTGTCTTAGTTCTTTCCCCACTTGCAATAAGTTTAATGTAGCTTATTATATATAGCAGTGCAGGATTTTGCAGAAATAATCAGTTTGTTTTATAGATGGTATTACTCTGTCATTGTACTTCTGTCTCCATGCAGTCTTGTTAACTTGGATTTTGTTACAACAGACAGGCTTTACGCATCGCCTAACCACCCCTTCGCCCTTCCCCCTGCGGTTTGCATTGCTGGCTCCCTAAACGGACCATACTCGGTGGTGGCAGTGGCCAGATCCAGAGAATCAGGCATGCCACGGGGCCAGGGGTCGGCTCAAATCACCTGTACTTCACCCGAGTCCTCACAAATAAAATAGCAAATGTCACTACCCTCATAGAGCTGGCACGTTCCCCTACGACAAATAACTAATTCAGACTAGAGCTGAAGGCCTTGATGTGAAATGCACCGTCCGCCAGTCTGTTGATGTGCTGTGTATTGTACCACTGTTCTTTGTGGAAATACGTTATTCTTTCCTTTGGTTAATTAATGACTTGTGTGGTTTTGTTGTGATGCGCCTAAATTAAAAGCAACAATAAACATTGTCATCTGCTACCAGTGACCAAGGAGATCCGGATTAGAACCGAAATGGGCAAGACGAGATCGGTCTAACTAAACAAAACGCATACCTGTCAACCTGTACGTTTTTGCCGTACAAAGTAGGTTTATTATGCATTTTAAGACGTGTACGACGTACAAGAAAATCCGTAGGGAAAAACGCAAATTTGTCAATTATGGGTACCATCCATTATATACCGACTATCATGAAACGGCAAATCACTCAAGTCAAACGAGTTCGCCGCGATAGCCTCTATCTCGGTATCTTTTTTTGTTGCAAACGAAGCGAGCGGTTTGATGCTACTGTGCGTATGCGTCTACCCCCTGGGGATTTCCCATCATGCATCATTCTGTGGTAGTTGTGTAGTGAAAGGAAGTCCGTCTCATTTTAGAGAACCGGCTTTTTCAGCTCAACTCATTAAAGAGAGCCGGCTCTCAAACGGCTCACTTGCTTTGATGCATTATATTACGAATATGTCGTATAAAGAAGTTAAGAAAAAAAGGAAGTATAAAAGGAGAAAATGAAAATAGACAGGTTTGTGGCTATCCCTTTAATGAATGTATTACTAACAATAATTTAATGCAAAAAAATGAATTAATAATTTGAATAAGAAAATTATACTTAAATATATTTGCATGTATTTTTTCCTTCTACAGTGAACATCCAAGCTACTTAATTTTTGAACTTTTTTAATAATAAACCTCATTCGTGTCGAGCAACTCAGTATTTCACAACAAAATGTTAATTACCAATAAATATGATATACCGAAACACACGTGCAATATAACATGTTAAACTACATAAATAAACACGTTTGAAAAAAAAATGGTGTAAGATTATTCTGTATTTTGTAAGGTAAAATACGACAGTTTTTAAGGGCATGGAGCCCTGGAGCTTGACAGGTATGTACAGTACCACTGTTCTTTGTGGAAATAGTTTATTGTTTCCTTTGGTTAATTAATGAATTGTTTTGTTTTGTTGTAATGTGCCTAAATAAAAAGCAACAATAAACATTGTCGTCTGCTACCAGTGACCAAGGAGATCCGGATTAGAACTGAAATGGGCCTAATAAAAAAAACGAGTTAAAAAAAAATCCCGTACCAAAAATCGTAATACAGCGTATTCAATTAGGAATAATCCAAAAACGTATTAAATACAGGGAACACGTATACATTGACAGATCGGCCCAAGGAGTGTTTCGTTATAGTCACGCTTGAATGCCAGCCGGGCGGGCACGAGAGCGGAAACGTGACTTGATATGATTTAAATATATATTTCCCTTCAACGAGCTTGTGAGCTATGCCCTTGGAAAGCAGAATAAAAAGTGAAGCTTGTGTAACGGGAAGCAGAGTTGCATAAAAAAGTGTGCAGGGGGTGGGGCGGGGGTACTTGTTGTGCAAGGAAGTGAAAACAACCTTACCTGATGGAAAGCAGCTCGTGTAGCAAATAGGCTGCGGCAGCGAGTAGTGCCCCCCCGGTGATGTAAAGAGTCTTTTTCAACCAGGATTCCGATCCCAGAGCCGTCATAATGCCGCTGTAGTCCTGCAAAGGGAAGGCGATGATGTATCCATAAAATGACTGCGGCTGCTCGGAGACACACAAGCCGAGGGGGAGGCTGTGATTCCGCCCGAGATCCACCACGCACGGCCGGGAGGAGGCCAAACCAGCTGCCCAGTACATCCTCTCCCTCCTCGGTCACAAGAAGCCCACTTCCGCGGCGCCACTCTCCCGGCTTGGCTTCATGTACGCGCCGTTCCGGTCTACGGCATGATGGCCTGTTCTAAGGGGGACTCAATTAGTTCCGAAAAACTAAAGGAGTAAACAGTTGGATTCAGCCCTCCCCGGGAGGATGATGCTCAGCACCCCCTGGAGTTCACGTTCCTTCCAAGCGTCTGTTATCATCAAAACAGGGAGAGTTTCCATCGCTTCACTTCCGGAATCAGTTTTTCAAAGTAAATCCCAAAGCGCTTTTTATGAAACCTTGGATAAGTGGAATTGAGCAGTGAAAACGCACTTGTGTCAAGTGAAGTTTATATGTACGACCCTTAATCACAAATAGTCTCAAAGGGCTTTACAGACTACAGACTATTATTACACTACCCCCTGATCTAAAACCAACATAGGGTAAGGAAAAAGTCAAAACCTCAGCATGAGGAAATTTAAGAAACCCTACGAAGGTTCCACAAACTTCTGTACAAAAGGCTAAGAATGCTATAAAACTGACCTTCCTTTGAGGTGGTCGATTGTCTAGAGCTCATGTGTCCAACTCATGGCCCAGGGGCCAAATGTGTCCCGCCACATCTTTATATGTGACAGTGGAGTGCTTATAATGTATGAGTGTCCAAACTGAATGCGTTGAATGAGGGACTGCTCAGTGTCACTACACTGTAGTGTTTCCATATCAATAGCCAAAAATATCCAAGATTTTGTTATCTCAAGTCTATAACTACAATACATGTGTAGGGACATTTTTCCATAAAACTGTAAAGTTTGTGACTTAATAATTAATAAAAAAAAAAATAGTGCAGTTTGGTAGCTTTGACTCGCCATGGTTGGTAATCTTCCTTGTACTTTGTAGCACTCCTTTTTCAGTTGTACTACACGTTACAGCGACATCTAGTGTTCAAATATTACACAGTGCTCATTTAAAACAACCAGACATCCACTTAATGGAGTATAAATGGAAAATTCTAGAAATATAATTAACCATATACCCTAAAAAAGTGACATTCGATCGGACCTGGGTCTCACAACCCTCAATGTGTAATAATATGATCTGGATTTCAAGACGCTGAATCTTTTATTTTGGCAACAATCGTTAACTTCCTGTTTTAGTCAAGTTAACAGTGCTCACATAACACAGCTGGTCCATTGTTTAGTAAAGTGGAGGAGCTACCCCACCCTGACCAGTTACCAGGACTTCTACGGACTGGTTAACAACAACAACTAGCCACAGAAGATTAAGGCTAATGGTGGTAATGGGTGTTAATAGTGGTATGTAGTAGCATGTCGTCAGCTAACAAAAAAAAGGTATTTCTAATCAAACGTATGCACAGTAGTTTGTTTGGCTTCAATGTGAACATTATACGTGGTTGTTATAGGAACATTTTAACTTTTGTCGATAGCGGTCTTTGGTTGATATACAAAACCCAATCTTGGACCTGTCAATCGCATAAATCTTGGGCAAAATATGGCCCGTGGGCCACATGCAGCCCGGCAGGCTTTTTCATTGGATTTGTCTAACAAAAATGGTCAAAATACAATGACAATATATATAACACTAAATACATTACTGCTAATGGAAAATGTTTTTTGGTGGTAGCTTTGTCCCCATTGTCCTTCTGTGTGTCTACTACAAAAATACTACCACAGAAATATTACTAGAGTAAATATCTAATTTAGTGCTTGAACACAGGGACCTTATATCGTATTGTTTATATTCTTGAAAGAAGAAAATACTTCACGAATATAATGACAGTTACACTACAATACAAAAATAGGAATGCAGAAACATAACGACAGAGGTATTACAGAAGTACGACAGAAACACGACAAACGTGCTACTATGGATAATTTACCATATACTAAAGAAATACTGCACAAATACTACTACAGAAATAATAATATACTATAGTAGTATATTATTAAAAATACTACCAAAGAAATATTACAACATCTAATTTCATTAGCTGCACCGCTTATCCTCAGTAGGGTCGCGGGGGTGCTGGAGCCCATCCCAGCAATCATCGGGCAGTGGGCAGGGGACACCCTGAACTGGTTGCCAGCCAATCGCAGGGCACACAGGGACAGACAACCCGCTCGCTCATTCACACCTAGGGACAATTTGGACCGGCCAATCCACCTGAAATGCATGTCTTTGGAATGTGGGAGGAAACCGGAGTGCCCGGAGGAAACCCACGCAAGCACGGGGAGAACATACAAACTCCACACAGGAAGTCCGGTAGCTGGATTTGAACCCACACAGGAGGTTCCCAAGACCTTAGAACTGTGCCGCACACGCGCTAACCACTGCGCCGCCGTGCTGCCCCATATTACAACATATAATACAAAAATATAACACAAAAAAAATCTTATTTAAAAATACTACATAAATGCAACAAAAAATATTACTACATTAATACTGTAATACAAAAACACTGCTACAGATATACTACAGAAATACAAGAACAGTGATACTAAAAAATACTAAAGAAACCCCACAAAAATATGGAAACTACAAAAATACTACTATGGAAATAGCACAAAATTACTACAAAATACAACGAAAATAAAACTACAGTATTGCAACACCACATAATTACTACAAAATCGTGACTACACAAACACTCCATAAAAAAAAAAACAACTAGTTGTACTACAGAACTAAATATCAAATCAAGTTCTTTACACTGAGACATTATACTGCTTCAATTGTAAGCATTTCAAAACCAATTTGTTAAAACTAGTATATTAAACTAGTATATTAAAGGATAATTATATGAGATGTCTTCAGGACCATAAACTTGGCCATATTTTTTAACCCAATGTAATCCAATCAGCCGTTAAACAACACTTATTTGTAACTTTCTTTGGTTAATATTTTACGCAAAATAAAAACGAGAGAATAATCAAAACGACTCACTCTGGAGCAAGTTCGGAAGTAAAGGAGGTAATTCATGTTGAAGCCGCTGGCCATCGCGTGCTCTGGGACAATGTTGGCCGCTCATGCCTACTACAGATGGCTGCGAATGACTTGCTCAAAGGAGATTGCGTCCAAGTCCTTCCAAGTCAATAACGAGATCTGCTTTTCGGAGCGCTTGAGATTGATCTGCGTCCTTGTGTTGTGAGGAGCTCCGCTAAACGCCTGACGTGGGTGCGTGTGAAAGAGAGCCGAGGGTGCCAATGTGGGAGGGGGCTGCTACTGTCATCGAACCGGAATGTGCAAACTTTTGTTCTTACTTGGGTCAACAAATAGCAAGGGAAATAGGGCATTCATTGCAATCTTCATAATACATATTTTAAGGAAAGGGACACGGTTTAACATTTGACCACTAGCTGTCACTGTACCGTGCCACACAAACTACAATGAGTGCTACAAAAGCACAAGGAAGAATACAAACAACGAAGTTTCAAATTGACTAAACTGCAGCACATTTCTTTGTTTTGTTTTTTTGCGGGTTCCTGTAGCAGCAAGATGGTGGGCAATAATGGCAGCTCCTTCTGGATGAGCCTCATGTAAAGTATATAAAAATTTCCAGTATACACATATATGCATTTAAAATCCAAGTTCATACAATAATTAATGTATTTTTGCTTATTGTTCAAATAAATACTTTTTATGAAGTTTTATTTTTCCACTAGGAGGCGCTAAATGGCTTTATTGTATTATTATTGTATGACAAATTCGGAGGGCTTCTCCTTTCATTGCAAGTAAAACAAAATAATAAAATAAAAATGTGTACTAGGATTTAAAAAAAAAAAAAACAATACATTAATGATATATAATAAATATGTGGATACTGACAGTAGCAACTGTACAAAATATTATGCTCATGATGTGACTCACCTGTGCCCGCTCATTTAGCACCAACCGCTGCGGGTTCTGATTGGCTCCCTGTCACTATTTGAACCCAGTCCTGTCTGTCCCCTGTTGTCAGTCCATCTGCGGACCTCAGTGTATACTAGGCAAGCCTTTTTCGACCCTGACTCCCACCTGTCCCATTTTTGCTCCAGTCTGTCTTCGGCTACGACCCGTTTTGATTCTTCCGGCTTACGACTTCTTTTTGTTACCTACTACTTCTACTCTCCCGTTCTGTGTTACGACTCGTTTCAGACCCCGACCAAGCCTTGCTCTCCCAGTCCCGGCTACCGACCAGTTTTTCCGTCCCTGACACAGCCATCGCTCGCTACTGAAGATCCACTTCAGTGTTCGGATCACAATCAGAGTACGAGAGTGGCTTGCTTACCGCGCCCAGCTAACACCAGATCATGGGCGCAGCCCTTCCTCTTTCCTTCAATAAAACTTGTGGTAAACGCTACACAATTGGGTCCTGTTTCCGTTCTGGTCCTGACACCTTTAACGCACGAAAGAGCAGAAAGAAATGTGGTCGGGTAGGGAAATATTATAGCTCATTTTAAGTAGTTTTTTTAATCGTCTCATTTGAGAATTTTAAATGGATTTATATTTTGCCATTTTGTTTCATTTTTGTCAATGGATTTTGTGCAGTTATGAGCAACAGGCATTGAGGAGAGTATACTGTAAGTACACTGAGAACAATTAGTTGAATAATTCTTAATGCTGTGCTATGAATTAAAATATCTTATTTTAGCCCATGTTTAACTGGACTTCTGCAATGTTGCGTTCCATTCACTGAAGTAATATACAAAAACAAAATAGTAAAGAAAATCTCCAAACAGATGTCACACTTTTTTACGAAACCTTTGCACATTTTGGATTTTTTTTTAATTCTGCCGTTTTTTTGTGCAGTTTCCAGCAAATAGCTTTAAATGGTAAATGGTCTGCATTCATATAGCGCTTTTCAAGTCAATGAAGACCTCCCAAAGCGCTTTACAATGTGCTTCACACTTACCCATTCACAAACACACCCACACAGCAATAGGGAGTCAGCCATGCAAGGCGCCTACCTGCTTATTGGGGTCATTAGGGATTCAGTGTCTTGCCCAAGGGACATTTCGACATATAACACGGAGGAGCCGGGAATCGAACATGCGACCTCTTGATTCCAAGACGAGGGCTCTACCTCCTGAGCGAATGTATGGTACACAACGAAAACAATACTTTTATATTTCAAATTTTAGCACTTAAAAATTATGTCTTATTTTACGCTGACTATATTATTAATGTTTAACTGGACTATAGCAATGTGGAACTCTCAGCACAGATGATATAATACAAGATAAAATAGTACAATATGAACTTTTAGGGACTATGTATAATTTCTAAATCTTTCCTCAACATTTTTCAGTGTGAAGCTGCAAACATTGACGGGAAAGATACCCAGATTTACCATCCAAAATAGAAACATTTTATAAAAAGCAAAATGAATAAGCATGGATTTTTTTGGGGCGTAGTTATTTTTCTTTACTATATTTTTACTTGAGGTTTTGTGTAATAAACACAGTTGTTAACAAGATTAGGACTTCATATATTTTCACAGGCAGCACGGCGGCGCAGTGGTTAGCTCTGTGCTGCACAGTTCTGAGGTCATGAAATCGAACCTCTTGTGTGGAGTTTGCATGTTCTCCCCGTGCTCACGTGGGTTTCCTCCAAGCACTCAGATTTCCTCCCACATTCCAAAAACATAAATGTTAGGTTCATTGGACGGTTCAAATTGTCCCTAAGTGTGAATGAGCGAGTGAGTTGTCTGTCTCTGTGTGCCCTGTGACTGGCTGGTCCCCTGCCCACTGCGCGAAGATAGCTGGGATGGGCTCCAGCACCCCCGCGACCCTACTGAGGATAAGCGGTGCAGATGATGGATGGATGGATGGATGTATTTTCACAATCATCTGCTAATATAAATTCATTTTGTTATTGTGAACCGTGCTTGAGACACAACTTAAGACTCTGCAGTCAAATAAGAGGCCAGAGGTGGCAGTCATGAGTACATTTACTAAAGTATTGCATTCTTGAAATTAATTTAAATTGGTATACATTTGTTACAATTTTCTGCGTTTGTGTGATGTTGTATTAACATGGAAGTGATTTTTAACAAAAAATATGAGATTGGAAATAATTTATTTTCAAGCGTCATATTTTCCAAGGTTCAATTTCCACAGAATTATTTAATTGCTGCAACTTAACCCCGGTAAGACAATAAAAACCACTTTGGATGGTAAGACTCACACAACCCAACTATTTCTTCATCATCATCATCATCATCAACCAAAACGTGACTTATTCTATGCCATAGCCCTCTACTCGTCTTACATAATAGTGGCACGTGAAACGCTTCCCAGCCGCCGCGAGCGTGTGACGGGCTGCCCCTTTCTTTCTGTTACCAGTCTAAAAATACTCATCCTTGTGTGGCCAAACTCACACACAAACACAATAACATGTTGGACTCATGTTCTAAGCATACAGCAAATGTACTTAGAATTATTCAAATGAGCCATCACATAACTGTTTTGACACATGTCAATCATGCTCAGCCACATAAAATGAACAAATCACCAAGTGGCTCAAATTTCAGCTGTGCAAGGATGTGGGGTCATCTGATTTGCCCATTTGGGGGTCCGAGTGAGGCTCCTTGGGCAGTTTGACAGCGTGCAGGGCGTAATTCACAGCAGTGCTGCTGATCCAACTCCAGGCTCCCGATGCTGGATTATACATCATACCTTGGACCGACTGCACTGAAAAGCCATCTGATGCAGGAGACAGACGGAGAGAGAGAGACAGAGAGAACAACAAAGCAAGAGACACAGAGTGTAGGTTTATTGGATAGTTGTCACACATTTGCTTATTATCAGGAATCGTTAACAGTGGAGAAAGCTGTTAACAGTTGCGTCTTCATTGGTGCCCCAGAAACCCAGTCGGTTAAGGGATTGAGAATAGCGTGTCATAGGTTATATATATTTATTCAAAAGTAAGTAAAGATGTTTTGTAAAGTTTTCTTGTGTTAGCTGTAAATAAGACAAGTTTGTTGTGTATCCAAATTGCATGTAGTTTCCCCCCAAACCCTTAGCTCGGACACAGAGATGTAACTAGGGACTTCCTAAGTGAAATAAAATGTTTGGGGAGGCTGAGGGACACCAGAAGTTGACAAGCAAGCTTCTATGTGCAGTCGTTCTTCAGCTCTTTACCAGCTGGAATAGAATCAAGTGTCTGAGCCTCTTCTTTTCGGGTACCTTATCTTTCAGATTTAATTTCCCCCCTATGTTCCGGTTTGGAGCCTTCGCTCGGAAAATGCTGGTCTATTAGTGATCCCAAGAGCCAAGAAGAAATCCGCAGGTTTGAGAGCGTTCTCCATTCGGGCCCCGGTGCTGTGGAATGCTCTTCCCCCTGCAATTCGATCTGCAACCTCAGTGCAACTGTTTTAATCTAGCCTTAAAACACACTTCTTTTCTATAGCATATGAATAACCTATATTTCATTTTGACAATATCTGTGTATTATTTGTTATTGGAGCATCCATTGCAGCCCGGTCATCCTGGAAGGGGGATTACCTCATGTGCGGTCCCTTCTCAAGGTTTCTTCATTTTCCTCATGTTGAAGTTTTTGAATCTTTCCTTGCCGTCATGTAGGTTTTAGATCAGGGGATGGTATAATCATAGTCTGTGGTCTGCAATAATCTGTGGTCTGTGCAGCCCTTTGAGACTCTTTGTGATTAAGGGCTATACAAATAAACACGACGTATGAAATGTTAAAGAACACACTATCTCTAAACAAGAGCAAGAGCAAATGAGAGAGAAAGACAAAGTGAGAAGGAGAAAGGTAAAGCCAGAGGGACATACATAAAGTGATAAAGAGAAAGAGACAAAGTGTGAGAGAGAGACCAAGAGAGAAAGATAGACATGGACGAAGCAAGAGAGCGACAAAGGCAAAGCGCGCATGAAAGATAAAGCCAAGGCGTGCGAGAGAAAAAGACAGAGACAAAGCAAGAAAGAGACAGAGTGAGATGAAGACAAAGCCAGAGAGACGGACATAAAGTGAGAAAGAGACAGAGCGAGAGAGAGAGACAGACAGAGATAGACGAGTACGAAGTAAAAGAGACAGAGAGGGAGACAAAACGTACACGAAAAAGATTGAGACAAAGCGAGAGAGACAAAAACAACGCACGAAAAAGAACAAAACAGAGACAAAGTGAAAGAGAGAGAGAGAAAGACAAAGGGAGTGATAGGGTAAAAGCATATGAGAGAGAAACAAGAGACAACGCGAGGATGTGACAGAAACAAAGCAAGTGAGACACAGATGCAAAAGGAGATAGAGAGACAGCGATAACAGTGAGAAATAGAGGACAAGAGACAATGCGAAAAGGCAAGGTGAGAGAGAGAGCGAGAGAGAGAGAGAGAGAGAGAGAGAAAACGAGAAACAGACAATACAAGAGATATGAGAAATGTGCTCCAGCCATGCATTTGTGCTTCTATGTGAACTCACTGGACTCGAGAAGGCGTTCCAGTTCTACGGGACTGAGGAACTTTTCCCAGTCGTGCGTCCCCCTCGGAACGATCCGCAGCAGCTGCTCGGCTGCCACGATTGCCAACGCAAACGACAGATTGGTTTTGTTGATGGTGGTGATGAAGAGAGAGCCGCCAGGCTGCACACAGACAAAGACCATTTTTCTCGACAAATTGTGATGTATCGTATTAATTCCGCTGCATTTAAGTGTTTGAGTAGATGACTGCGTGACGGAAGTTAATGGTGCGATATGAAAAGCCAATTACTTCAGTTCCAACTTAAAGGGACAGTGTGTCGTAGTTGACCACTGTATTGTGAAGTGCAACCAAACTCGAATGTTAAAAAGCACAAGAATACAAACCATGGAGGTTCATAGTGACAAAACCACATCCATTTTGCAGTCTTTTTTAATTGTCAGAAAGATGGCGAGCAATTGTGCCAGCACACGTTGGGTGAGGCTCATGTTATGTAAAATAAATACATTTCTCGACTTCGAGTGTTTAAAAAAAATGCATGTTATATATGTTTGCTTCTTATTTAAATAAATTCGTTTTTTTTTAATTAATTTATTTTTTCACTACTAGAAGGTGCTAAATCATACACACTGTCCCTTAAGGAGGTAATTACAATAAACTAAGCACAACTTTACATACAATGAGCAAAATTATCTTGCAGCAAAACAAATAATTTATACCTCGATATGTGATTAATTTGATCTTTCAAATTAAAAAATTGCCAGTACGCACACAGTATACAGGGGTCTCCAGCGTGGTCTCCAGGGCGCCCAAAAAGACAGCTGAGGTGCCCACAGACCTGCTCTGAAAATAACTCACTAGTGCAGAGTCATTGTAATTTTCTAGTAAAATATTTTTTTATTGGTTATTGGTTGAGTCTGTTTAACTTTATTTCTCTATAATCAACCTGGTTATAAAAATAGTAACAGCATATTAATAACATAATGTAGATATTTTAGAAATTAAAAAAGAGAAAAGGTCTAATTTGTTGGTTTCATGGACAAAAAAAATGTATTCAAGTTTATCCTTATTTTGAGTAATTAAAATATATTGAGACTGTTTTCATGTATTAAACTTACTCTATTGTCTTTTTATGGGTTTATTTGACAAAAAATACAAAAAAAATGAATTTCTAGCTAGTTTTCTGGCTAACTTTTATATTTTGCAGCCAGCAATCTTCCTACCTTCATAGCTATTTAGCAAGTTATCTGGCTAGCTAAAATTGACTTTTTTGCACGCTATCTAGCCAATAATTTGTCATTTTTGCTACTTAACAAGCTAAATTTATACCTCCTTTTTAGTTTTTTAGCTCTCAACTGGCAATTTAGTAGGCCTTTTACTCCTTTAGCAAGCTATCTAGTTCCAATTTTAGATTTTAGTTCTGTACCTTTCTAGCTAAATATCAAACTACCTTTTGAAATTTTAGAAATTCATTTCAAACTGATGAGTAACAAAAGTAGCTCTCACTTTGAGAAAGGTTGGAGACCCCTGGTCTACAGTAATCCCCTGCAATAACAGAGTTCACCTTTCACGGTCTCGCCGCTTCACGATTTTTTACCGTGCAATGTGTTCTGAATTCTGGTTGGTAAAATAACTTAAATACGTGTTTATAGGTAGAGTATACAATACTTTGTTACCCAAATGCGTGAGCCGTTGCCTTCTGTGTTTATGAGAGTAATTTATTGAATAATAGCTGTACTTCAAGAATTATGCCTAGCAAGAGTTTTTTTCAGGACAAACCCCAACAATTATGTTCTTAGTTTTTAGTACTACTGTTTTCTTGAAAATGCTACTCAAACAAGATCAAAACAAATCCACTACAGAACATTACAAGGGCAGATTTTCTCTTCAGCGCCAAATGAGACCAATGTACCCCAGGAGTGTATTTCCATTGAGAGACAGCAGAGGGCAACTCCTGCTTAGATGCACTCGGGGATGCAAAGTGCTAAGTGATGTTAGCATCTGGAAGCGAGCGCTCACTTTTAGCACACGGTCACAGCAGAAAGCGAAAGTTTCCAGGTCGGCCAGATGCTCCACGACTTCAGACGCCACCACGGCATCGAACGTGCCGTTTTCCTCTTCCGTCACATCTGCGGACAGCTCCTCCAGGGTGCAGGCCCGGTAGCTGACCCTCTGCCACAGATCGGGGTCATGCGACAAATGCAGCTGAGCAGTGCCGATACTGTCTTCCACTGGGTCGATACCTAAAACGTTGGCTCCCAAGCGGCCCAGAGGCTGCACCACCAATGGGAAATGAGGGATGTTATTATCGTTGCATACAGAAGTGAACATACAATGATTTCCTGTAAATTCCAGAGAACACCTGATTAAAAGCTGCATGCTCAAATTTAACAACAAAACTCAATTTTGTTTTTAACGAGCATCACCGGATTTAAAGCCGCAGGCTTAATTGGTCATAAAAATGAATTACGGTAATTCACGGCCATGACATATATTTTAAACCCAGTGCACAACTGGTGCGAACCGCATGGGGAATTTGGCATCGAGCCTTTGGCTTCAGAACGCCAATAACGACGTCCCCCCGTTTTCAGTTAAGTCATTTTTCAGTTCTGCTCCAAGTTGGTTACGTCAAGTGTTTTCCAATGATGTGACCATTCAACAAAGACAAGCACATATTTACTACTGCGCCAAAAGAAAATGTGAATATGGGATGCCACACCTTAGATGTGAGCCCTATATTTCTAGAATGACAGTGCCAGGGCAACCATACTTAAAATACTGCCAGATTACAACACTGTCGTGGAAGTCCTCTTTTTGTGTTGTCATTAGGTGGTTGCTGCGGTACAGGACAAAGCTGCATTCATTGGCTTGTTCTCGTTCCTTGAGGATTGAAGGAAACCTCAGCAATCTGACATTGTAGCCAATGATACAGGAGGAGAAGTGTGACGTTATTGATTGACAACTTCCACTGCAATTGTATTTGGATGTAAAAATTGAAGACTCTATTTGTCGGTGAAAAAGTTTAAATATTGTGACATATTTCTCAATATTTGATTAAGTACTGTCAAACCTCCCGTTTTGCTCCTGTTATGTATCATACAAATAATTTTGGCAGAACCGTTAATACATTTCTCCTGTAAAAGGGCGTCATACATTTTTCCAGACGTCGCTACAATGTGTATTTTTTATTTAGAGCGCATGCGTTGTGGAAAAGAGCAGCTAATCGCCCTATATTTAAAGCTGCAGTTTTTAAAAAGTCGCAAAAAAGGCTTGTAATCTAGAATGTATAGTGCTTAAAGGGACACTGTAATTAGAAGTTGCTAAATGTTATAGTGCAACAAAAAACGAGTGCTATAAAGCACAAGGAAGACTATAAGCTGTGCTATAAAACTGTATCTAGAGACTAAGATAGTGAAAAATAATTCAATTGACATAAGCCATTGGTTGGATCACTTTTGCTCATTTTAGTTAGTACTCAAACTGCATGAAATTTTTTGAAATATATAAAAAAAAAACAATCACAGAATTTGGTCAAAAAAATGTCAGCAGTCATCTCTTCAAGGTATTCATAATGTAACCAAACCTCCTAAAAATGGATGGTGTGTTGTGTAGTGCAACCGACACTGAGAGCTAAAAAGCACAAGGAAGAATACAAACTGCAAAGAGAAAAAAATTACCAAATGACACCATTTCTATTCGTATTTTATGCCCAGCCTTTCACAAGTCATGCTTATTTGTATAGATAGCCCTTAATCACAAAAAGACAAGTTTTTTTGCTTTTTTTGCCTGGCAGCAAGATGTGAGACAATCATGTCAGCTTTCTTTAAGTGAACCTCATGTTATGTCAAATATATACAAATTTCTTGACAATGAGTATTTTAAAATATGCAGATTTATAAAAGTCCCGGTATTTTTATTGTTTTCATCAGCTGCACCGCTTATCCTCAGTAGGGTCGTGGGGATGCTGGAGCCCATCCCAGCAATCATCGGGCAGTGGGCAGGGGACACAGGGGATTTTTATTGTTTTATTTTTTTTAATAACTTGATTTTTTTTACCACTAGGAGGCTCTAAAAAAACACAATGTCTCTTTAGGGCTTAATAACAGGCATTTAAAACATACAAGCCGTGGGCGGTATCAAGCCCACCAAAGGATTTAATCCAGCCTGCAAGACAACATCAACCGCAGTGCAAGAATAAATGGGGCGTATCAAGTCCAAAAATGCCAAGCAGTTCTAAATATATGCAGGGGATGTCACAAAAAAGCATTCATAGCCTCAATTTCTAGGCTTTCCAGTACTTTTCACAACGTCCTTTCACTTATTTTCATACTAGTTAATACTTTATCACACCTTTCAGTACATATTGCATATTTTCCTAATTTTCAGTACTCCTTCATACAATTTAGTACTTAAGTCATTAATTTTAGTTGTTTTTTGTTCTTTTTGTATATTTTCAGTTTTTTTTCAGTATGTTTTCATATATTTCAGTTTTTTATGTTTTGCAGCACTTTTTAATACGTTTAATTCTTTTAAAGCCGTTTCATAATTTTCAGTCCACATTTCACTATTTAAAGTGCTTTAACTTATTCTTTTTTATACTTTTCAGGACTTTTAACAGTACTTTTTCACTCTTATATATTTAAAATTATAATACAAATAATAACAATAATAATAATAAAAGTGATTTAGATTTACTCTGCAACAGGCAGAAACATGTATGCATAGCTATGGTTACATTTTGAAGTTTGAGCTGGAAAAAAACACTGCAATTGGCCAGAAAAAGCCAGGCACTTGCACTTATATATTTATTATGTATCATTTACCTATTGTAGTTACCGTTATCTTAGTTTTGAACTGAAAGGAGAAGCCATCCAATCTTGTACTTATGTATAATAGCAATAAAGGCCATACTGTTCTCCTTCATTCTATTTTTCCCAACGTGCATGTCAAAAGGACAGAAAACTGTGTTTTTAGTGGCCCCTCCTGGACTCAATCTAAAAACGCAGTCCGCTTGTGAGCACGTTCACACAAACCCGGCCTCTCTCCAATCTCTCCAATGACATCTGATCCCTCTGATGTGAAAGCTTCCAGTGACAAAAAGCTCCCCAGACAGACTTTGTGGCTTACTCCTTCTAAATGACGGCCTGTGTGAGCGGCATAAGTAGAGGACCTGATTTTGTCTTTCCGGATCACGAGGCCCGCCACGTAAATGGGCGCCAGGTCCCTGTCGAGCTGCGATCGGACAAACAAGTGCAAACGAGCGACTGTACACTCCACCAAACTGAGACCAGTCAAGTCAAGAAAAACTGCCAATTAGACAGACACTTCAATGTTTCCTGCTGCGTGTGACCACATTCTGGCCCTGTCACAGCCGTTCGCTTTAGACAATGAAGCAAGATGACATAGAAGAAAGTTATTGAAACAATTGTACAAGAGTGTTGAAGGGAGACACATTTACAGGGTTCATATGTGGTTTTCATGGCCAAATTCAAGCACATTTTAAGAAATTTCAAAGCCAATTTGCCATTTTTTCCGATACTGTTAAAAGATGAAACACGGTGCGGACAATGTAGTATGCAGATGCACAAATAAATTTGCGATTTGCATGTGCAATTTTTATTCTTGTGTGTCCATTTATAAAGACATAGGATTTTTAGATCTTGAGTTAATTGCAAAGATATTTGTGTATCTGAACAATATGTATGTAAATCATTTTGAGACACATCTCTCCCCATTTTGGTGTTGGATAAAAATGACAGTAATATTCAACTTACATTTTCAGTTGCGGGAAGTTCTCCCTATTACAATTTATCACAGAGGAACACTTTATTTTTACACGGTACATTATAAATGTCCATAATTGATACGTAATCCCTGCACTTATACACATTTAATCATTTCATAGTGACTGGTTTGGGTATAGCATTGAGCGAATAGTTAGCAAAGAAAAAAAATCATAGTTAAGCCTGTCAACTCCGTTAGTTACCTTTCATATGACTGGATGGAGCTTACTCTCACGTTGTGAAGCGATGTATCTACTCTTTGCATACTTGGCAGCATGCCGTGCGTGGCTATGTACCGTGTTTATCCATTGTTGTTATTTTCCGTTTTCTAGCCATACTCATTAAAACGGCAGCCATTCATTATGCACCTGTCCTTTTGGGCGCTACTCTAGGAGGTGATGATGCGTCACATGACAACGCTATACAAACTAATGCCAGCTGCCGTTAATGACCAGTGAAGAAAATGTAAATGGCAAAACCTAGCTACCAGAAAAAAGCGTCTGTGTCCTTTTTAAGCAGACTGTTTTTTTCTTTGTTTCATGCGTGGTGTATCAAACTAGACAGCCAAGAAACATGACAACAATTTCAAGCATTGACAAGTATTTCACCCAAAATGTTGTCACTTTTCAAACCCTAAAAACACAACATTAAAATTCAAGTATTTGTAAGAACCCGTACGAACCCTGCATTTACCTCGGTGAGCAGGCCGCCTCCACAGCCGACATCCAAAATGGCCAGTCCGTCAAGTGGTTTACCAGGAGGACTTGATTTGTGCACATTCAGCAAATTATCTCTGGCCAGGTAAAAAAAAAGAAAGAAAAAAACTCATTTGGTCAAACACAAACTCCTCCAACCTTCTGCTCCTGCAATGGGCAAAAACTACCATGAATACTAGTTACTTGGTCAATGAAGAGCAGTGCACTAAATAAGCACATAATAACAAACAAACAACATGAATAAATATAAAAAGTAAAATGGTGAAAAAATAATAATTTGGGGCAAAAATACATAAAATGAAATATATTTTTTCATATTATAGAGACAGTTTAACTCACTACAAGACAAACTCTTGTACAAAACAAATGTACATGATGTTGCACAGGCAAAATAATTTAATGTTATAAAGAGGGAAGAATGCTGTAAAGAGGGGCAAAGTAAACATCTTATTCCACACTGTAAAGTGAAAACGTCGTAAGTGGCCCGTATTCCGAGGTTCTACCTATAATTTGGATTGTTTGTCTTTGTTATAATACAACACAAGAGCGGATGTGTTTGTGTTATTGCTTAAGGTAATTTGGAAAAACACGCACCTGATAAAAGGAACTCTTAGGTCATTCATGGCATGAAGGGCGCAGAACTCGCCATCTTCTTCCCACCACTTGTTGGCCAGTGATCGGAAGCGTTTCATTTCTTCAGGGTCTGCTGTGGTTTGATGGACTGCTCTTCTACTTAGACTGGGGAGAAGTGTACAGATGTCACAAATGGGACTGATAATGACGGTATTGTGAACAAAGCAGGGTTACTAACGTAATATACAGAATATACATAAATGTACAGTTCCCTCGATTTTCGAAGTTAATCCGTTCTATAATCACCCTATTTAGAGTTTTTCCTTTTCCAGTAATTCACTTAACACAGGTGGTTAAAGAAAGAATTAATCTTAAAAATTGAGGGAGTATTGTATATCTATTCATGTGTATACATGTACACACACAGGTGACCAAAACAGTCGCAAAGTGTTATCGTCCAAACTGTGTTTTGTTTATTAGCTTTCTAAACATAATATATCCCATTTTATTTACATGTGTATGACAGATGCATGTTTACAATTCTATTTTACTTTCTCCCAGGGACTCATGTACCCCATTTAAGAACTACTGGTTCATGTTACACCAACACACATGAATCACACAAACAGGGACAAAATTTAAATCCCATCCTTTTATCGATCCATTATCTGCACCGCCTATCCTCAGTAGGGTTGCGGGGGTGCTGGAGCCCATCCCAACTATCTTCGGGCAGTGGGCAGAGGACACCCTGAACTGGTTGCCAGCCAGTCGCAAGGCACACAGAGACAGACAACTCGCTCGCTCATTCACACCCAGGGACAATTTGGACCGGCCAATTAATCTGACAATGCATGTTTTTGGAATGTGGGAGGAAACTGGAGTGCCTGGGGGAAACCCCCACAAACACGAAGAGAACATGCAAACTGTTTTTTCTCCGGGTACTCGGGTATATCCATACAAAAAGGTCGTAGGTTTGAACTTGGTGGGGACATAGAGCACTTTTTTAAGTGATCACATATAATGATTGTGGATATTGGTGGGGGCACGTCCCCTGGGTCCTTGTCAAAACTATGCTTTTGCTCTGACAAATGAAAACATGCATTGAAGCTGGATTGGCATGTCAAACGTGTCCTGAGTGAATGGTTGTCTCTTTGTGCCATTCAGTCTACGGTGTACCCCTGCTCACTGGCCAGTCAGCTGGAATGTCGCTGGAAAATGAAAACATTAACTAACATAGAGCGGCACGGCGGGTGAGTGGTTAGCGAGTCCGCAGCACAGTTCTGCGGTCATAGGCTCAAATCAAGCTACCAGCGTTCCTGTGCAGAGTTTGCATGTTCTCCCTGTGGTTGCGTGGATTTCCTCTGGGCACTCCGGTTTCCTCCCACATTCCAAAAACATGAATGTCAGGTCATTTGGAGAGTCCAAATTGTCCCTAGATGTTGAATGAGCGAGTGAAATGTGTGTCTGTGTGCAACCCGCTTAGTGTGCCCCCTTCCCTCTGCCCAACGACACCTGGGATGGGCTACAGCACCCCCCGCGACCCTACTGAGGACAAGCAGTGCAGATAATGGATGGATGACTAACGTATTATGATGGGGTTATATCCTGGTTTCAAAAAAGAAATTATTCTGCAATATATGTTTGATTACGGTCGATTGAAGCGTCACACAATATTGAACAGTGAATTATCCTCGCTTGCTTTTTGTTGATATGAGATTCAGTACCTAACTTGTTGGTCCACTGAGTGCAGCTGTGTCCGCTCCCCGGCATTCGTCCGATGTTGACATGCCACAGTCCAACTAAATTGCTGCCGACCCGCATTACTTTGCACACCACCGCTTAATGGCCATACATTGCGACGGCACAAGCCTAAAACGTTTCGGCCCAAATTATTTGCGAACATGGTAACAAGCGCTTGACATTAAATGTAAACAGAACACTGTGTTTCTCTTTTAAGAGCTCGCTCAGAAACAGTAATGACGACTCAATCGTTCCCGATCTAATCACTGAAAGTGTCGAGCTAAAATTGATAGTACGATTAATTTCACATGAGATCTCAACTAATAAAAAGTCTGCCAATATTTGGGATGTTTTGACGATTAGAGAAGATGACATGCAAAAGGAGAATGTCCCGAAACTAGCTGAGATAGGCTCCAGCACCCCCATGGCCCGACTGAGGATAAACGGTGCAGATAAAGGATGGACTTTAGATTTTTTTTAGATACATTTTAAAATTGTTTTATATTTTGTAGATCTGTTCATATTTTAATTTTTCCTTTTGTTTTTCATGGATGTGTTTTTGTTTATTCTTATATTTCATGGTTCATTTTTGCATTGAAAAGTCAATATATTTTATTTACATATGTTGTGACGTGTTAAAAGTTCGCTCTACAGTGGAAAAAAAGAAATACTATTATAATTTAGTTGCCAAAGGGAATTGTTTTAATTATCATTTTTTACGCATAATGTTACATAACAATGGGTAATATAAGGATTAAAGCAACAAGATTGATCTGTTTGCGGGCCAAAAGAGCCGGTATTCTGTCGAAACGTCCTACCTGGTAGAGATGCATTATCAATGCCTAGTGCGCATCCGCAAAATGCTAATTTCAATTTCCTACTGAAGGATTTCATACATTTGACTATAAAGGATTTTATACGATTGAATAAAAGTTAAATTTATTGAGTGCAATGAAGATTTTCACCGCGTAGGCTTAAGTTCAATGAGCAGTGAAAGTTTATGGCACCCTGGTAGAAAATACAGGAATGGCGGGAATGGGAGGTAAGGCTGATAAGATGGTGGAGCTCACGTTGGTTGGGCTTCATTGGCACGCCCATGGGAGGAGCCGGCACACCATCTTGCGGAAAGACGTGGGCCGAGAGAAAGAGCTAGAGGACTTCAGAGAAGGCTTCACACAGACTAATTTGGCCATATTCGATGGAGTTCACTTAGTTCAATTGTTATTGAAATTAAATCTGCCCCCGTGTGAAAATGTCGGCTTTTCTTGTTCATCTTTTCCATCAAGAAACGAGCGCGCATTGGTGGGTGAATGTAGGTTGTGTTTGGTTGATGGAGTCAGATAACTAATTCGAACAATTTGGTAAACAATACATTTTAATATTTAATTCTCAACACTACGAAGACTTTTCGTTTTGATTTCGTCTTATTTTACTTACTGCTTCAAAATACTGTTTTCTGACGTAGCTTTTGAGACTGGCGTGTTTTTCCTCTGGTAGTTTTTTTACCATGTTTGTTGACCTCCGTAATCACGAACTGTTTGTATGCATGCCAGCCCTAGTTATGTCAAATTCTATATGCTATAAATTCTAGTTACAATGTTTCTTGTTTTACTTGATAAGAAAACAAAATCCACTGGCAGATTAGCCTATGGCAGGACATCTCCATAAAGTAGAACGTATTGGTTATTAAGTTTCTGAAGATAATAACATAAAAAAATCCGCTTAAAAGCTATACAAATAAACATAACTGGAATTCCTATCACAATGAGCCTTTATTTTGTCATCGACGGCCTTAATTGGTCGTATTTCAAACTACGGAACGAGGCTTTTGCTTCGCTTAACTCAAAAATGCTTGTTTTTTTTTTTTTATTTTATTATTTTTTTAAACCTGGGAAGCTCTGAACCCGCGAACGTGGAACGTCGAAGCGCGAAGTCCCACTGTATTAGTATTTTTATGCACACTTCGCGAGTTTGAGAAAGACGTACAGAACGCGATCCCATTTTTGTCGAAATGAGCCGCTAGATGGCGCTAAGCCAACCGCCTAGCTTAGGTGCCCCCTCAGAAGCGGTATTGCTTGAAATTAGAAGAATCGTCGTTTTTATATTACACGTTATCAGATGTAATATTGGCCTTAAAGTCGATTTCTTACAGGATTATAACAATTTAAATACAAATATTATTTAAATTCCCGGATGAAACACAAGCATATGCAAAGGTCAGCACTGCGCTGTTGAGCTAGGGGAGATAAGTGCCTCGACAAACAGAACTTTGTCAGTAGTCACAAATCGGGAAAACATTACTCTTAATTACTATAGATTTCATTTAAGTCCGAGATGTGACTTAGACTGTAACCCGGTATCACCAAACGTTTGAAAGTGCTTTCAAATTAAATTCAGGGTTTGTACACCATTTCCTGGTCATATTTGAGTCCTTTTTATCGACTTTCAAAGTCAAATTTCCAATTTCCCAAGTACCAATTAATGACAAAATCAGGTGTGAATCATGTATTTTGCAGTGCCAGTAACATGTCTGTTATTTACATATGCAACGTTTAAACTCGCAAGTGCATTTTTTTGAAACTTGAGTTAATCACAAATACATCCATTTTTTGCACCGCTTATCCTCAGTAGGGTCACTGAGGTGCTGGGGAGTGGGCAGGGAACACCCTTAACTGGTTGGCAGCCTGTAACATGCCCACAGACAGACAACTCGCTCATTCACAGGGACAATTTGGACAGGCCAATTAACCTGATATGCATGTTTTTAGAATGTAGCAAGAAAATAGTATGCCCAGCGGAAATCCACGCAAGCACGGGGAGCATGGCAACTAGATCTGAAACCATGAACTCAGAACTGTTCTGCGGACGTGCTAACCACTCAGGTTCCGTACCGTCCTAGATCCCAACAATGTGTAGATATGTTTGAGACAAAGCTCACTCTATTGGGTAAAAAAATAACAGTAATATCTAGCTTACATTTTCAGTTGCAGGAAGTTCTTCCATTACAATCAACCACTGAAAATTGTAACAGAAATGTTTTGCATGGCCCGTATAAATGTCCATAATTAATACGTATTCTTACACTAACTCACATTTCGTCTCCCGTTTAGGTGTAGCATGCATCTGTCCTCTTGGGCATGACCCATAGGGGGAGATGACACTTCATAGGACAATGCAATACAAACTAAAATTTGCCTGCCCCTGCCATAAAACATCAGAAAAAATATGCAAAGGTACACGATCCAATTCGTCTGATTTTACAATTTTAACTTTCAAAACATGTGTATTAAACTATTCAACACTAACAACCAATAAAAGCAAGACAAAGAAATATTTTTATTGGTAAACTTACAATAATATTTGCTGGGGAAATCTGTAGATCCTGTTCAAACAGGAATTTCAGTTCTTGGTGTCAGCATGTTTCGCCAATGATACAAGAAAGCCTCAACTATTAATGCCTCGCTCCTCTGACACGCTTATAAAAACAACATATTTACAGTGGTGAGAGAGAACTGTCAAGGGATGACCACCTACACAACTGCCTCTGTATTGAGGCAAGCCGCTTGAACGCATGGGATATAAAAACTGGGGAAGCACATCCTCAGTGTCTGCCACGACGATTGGGAGAAGCCGACCTGGAAAGATCCACAAAACTGATTAATAATGCGTTGATAAATTACATTAAAAACAAACATTTGGTATAAATTACAACTGTACCAGGAAAAAAAAACAGTTCATTCACATGACTGTTCTGAAAGTCTACCCTGCAAAACATGCTTTAGGGACATGATTATTCCCTTTAACCTAGAAACTGGTCCTGAAAGCTGTCAAGTTTCATGTTTGCAAGATACACTGCAGAAGAGAGCACAGCTGTGCAACAAGAGGCAATAGTTGCATTTGATAGCCAACTTCCCAAAACATTTGCCCAACAATGGATCATTCCCTAAGATTTAAACAAGTTGGTTAAGATGATAATAAGACACACAATAACAAAGAATAGCAAAAGGGTAAAAAAAGGGAGTACTACCTTGATCGCGACTTAGACTTGTGTTTGCGGCTTGACTTCTTACCAGACTTGTGTGATCTTTCCAATGACCGTGAGCGACTACGTTTGGATTTCTTGGATTTCTTATCTTTACTACGTTCGGGTGTAGGAGATCTGCTTGACTCAGAGTTAGATGATCTTTTGCTAGCTTTAGCTGAACTCTTTTTGCTGGATTTGCTATCCTGTCTGTGGTACTTTTCACGCTGTGAATCAGTCTGTGTGTCCGTTTCTCTCCGTTTCTTTCCTTTGTCGTTTTCGTTATTAACAAAAGAACCGGACTTTTCTTTTACCCTTAGCTTTTCCTTCTTTCTTTCTGAGTCCCTCTCCTTATCCTTGTCTTTCCTTTTTTTGTCTTTCTCACGACTACGACTTCGATCTCTCTTCCTGTCTTCTTCTTTGCTAGAGGATTTCTGCTTGTGTTTTCCACTGTTATTGTCAGCATGCTCCCTGCTTCTTTTCCTGCCCTTCTCCCTTTCCCTGCCCTTGCCTCTGCTATGACTACGGCTGTCTCGGCCGCGGGCCTTGTCCCGATCTCTCGATTTCGAGACGCTTCTGCGGCTCAGTCGTTCTCTGGAATCGCTGCGGTTCTTCTTGCGGTTTCCTGTTCTGCGCTCCGTGCTGATTCTCCTGCTGTCACGGGCCTTTTCGCTTCGATGTCTACGAGAACTGCGGCTGCGACTACGCCGACGGTTTTTATGGGAAGAGGACCGGCTACGTCTCCTCTTCCTTCGAGGGGATGAGGATCGGGAGGAACTACGGGAAGAGGATGTTGAAGAGGACCAGGAAGATTGACTGCTGCTGGAGCTGGAGGAGGAACGAGAGCTGCTGCTGTGAACATTGGCTGGAGATTTGCTCCCACTTCTGCCTGATCTCTCTTTCCCCCTGCCCCACTGTCTTCCTTCAGTACTCTCAACCTCACTACGAGACCTACGCCTCTCGACTAGGGGCTCTGACTCCTTCTTGTTTACTTCCTCTTTGTTTAAAATTTCTGACTGGCTTTCATCCGCCTTTTCTCTGTTCAATCGTTCCTTCACCATCTCCTCTGTAAAAAGGGGAAAACATCCATTATGAAAACATGCCCTAACATGAGAACATGTTAGAGTGGTCGATATGATTTAAATCTGGGATTTTTTTTTCAGTCATTCTGGAGGATTAGAATTTTGATTTAATTTTTGAATGAATAAAAAAAATTCAAATTTGGAAAATGTCTTTCTAGTTGCCTTTAAGTGCGCCATTTTTAGGTTGAAGATGGACATTACTTAAGAAAAATAGCAGACAACAAAATACTTATAATAAATAACTTGGGTATTATAAATGTTTAATATTTGTAACTGTGCTGGCCTCACTAAATGTATAAATATGTAATTACCCAGTCCGTATTGAGTTAGGTGAGGTGGACAAAGAAGAGATGTTGCATAACCCCAAAGTCTTTTTCTACTCTCCTTTATTTTACATACGGCAGTGCAAAAATAAACTGCATGTGTGAAAACACTACTGAAATACCTTTAAACTAATCTCGAAATCTAGATAAAACACAAACATAGCTTTCTACAAAGCTTGATCTACCATTGGACAAAAATGCACATTACTTCTCAACACATCTCAATTGATTTGTAACATCTAATACAGAACTCTATATTACATACAGTGTTAGTATCCATAATTGGCCCTGTGCGACACCCAACTGTGTTGGTGTAAGAACTTGCACCTAATGACTTTTGCTAAATGAACATGACACTCGTTCCAAACTAGAATACAATGGAAACGGGAACCTCACATAATTCTGCTGTTACTCCAAATGTCTAACAGAAGGCATTAACACCTTACCATTCCTGTAAAATTGGCCTAAAATCACAATCCAATAAGTACCCAAAGTAAATGCTGGTCTTTAATCGTTTGGAGAATATGGATACCCTTGGTCTCTTTTGAAAAGTAAAGCATTGGGAGTTTTGTCCCAAACAGAAATAATTATTGCAAGTGATACTAATATTGAGTAATCCAAGTTGGTACACACAGAAATAGAAGGTTTTTATTCTCGCCTGATTCTTTTTCTTGCTATAGAATGCCTGCAGATGAGTGTAGCATGAGCATATTAACTGAAAAACAGGTGAGACAATACTTTGAAGCCTTACGTAATACCTTGTCAAATTTGAATACAAATCAAACTTCATTGTTTAAGTCTTTCGAAAAACGCTAGGCAAAAAGGTAAATGAATAATTTTCATATTTCTTTATTCTTTTTTTTTTTACACTATGTGCCTCTTTGTATCATGTTTATTGCATGGTAATTTAATTCTAATATGTATTTGTTTCATGCTGTGATGCTCTTATCATTTATTAAAAATACATTCAGTACTTTTGCAGGGCTTGGAACGGATTAGCGCATTTACATTCAAAATGAGTCTCTACTTACGAAGTCTTCAGGTAACGAAGTTGCTTCCAGAACGAATTAACTAGAAGCACCACTGTATCGTTATGAACATTTTCCATACAAAATAGACCTTGCTTGATTTTTTTTTTCAAAGAAAATGAGTACATCATAATTTGTTATAAACTGGCGTAGTAAACTATGGGAGATTCTTAGTATTTGGTAGGAATGAAATAGTTTAAATAAACAAGTGGTGTCCAAACATTTCAGAAAGCGGGCCAGGTTTGGTAAGCTAAATATGTGAGGGACAACTATTCAGCCAGGCATTCTTTGAACAGTCTTTAATTAATTCACCCCCGAGAAAGTTTTTTTTCAGCGCTTGGCGATCAGCGTCACAACTTCATATCTCACCTTTGAGTGGTGTGATATTCGAAAGCGCCACTGCTACCCCAGGACCCCAAAACAATGCTAAGTAGTCTCGTATGCACAGCTAAAAATCTAGTTCCCATCATGGGTCATTTACATTTAAATTGAAAAATTCAATTTATTACCCAGCCCTAAATCACAATAAATAATATAGTAAGGAATATTTAGGTCTCACCTAGAGCAAGCGAAGCATCTTGTGCTTGTTTTTCTTGGAGTTGCTGCATTTCTCGTTCCTTGTGAAAAAATGCTTCCAGCTTCTCCCTGATACGATGGCGCAACTCCTCCTCATCGGTGTCAGAGGATTCAGAAGCTCGGGGGCTGTGGTCATCCTCATCTCCACTCTCCTCTGAACCGTAGTCACCCAGCCCACCTGAAACCACAGAACCCCCGTGCTTTAGTGTTTGACAATATCAAGTTCTTGCATTGCAGGTAGAAACAGACTAGTATGATTGAGTGGCAATTAGTACAATCTAAGAGTATAAACTAAAAAAAAAAAGGTAAACGCATGCTTCTATCAAAAAGGGGTAAAACGACACCCTTTAACAATTGAATCACTGTTTAAACATTAAGGTGTTATATGTGTCCTCCCAAATGCTCTCATTATATATATATATATATATATATATATATATATATATATATATATAAAACCCCTAAAACATGTTCCTGCCCTCCCACCTACGACAAAAAAAAGATACTCACTGAGACCAGTCAGAGAAGTCAGTGCACTTGACTGTGCCAGCTGTTTTGCAGGAGCTTTGATTCATATCAACAACAGGAACAAAATGTTAAAGACACATATCGCCATTCTCTCAAAGGCGACAGTCGCTAGAAAACGGGTGGGGAGAGGTGGTGGGGGGCCACAGATAAAGCAATATTCACACGAGCTGCCATTGGTAACAAAAATACATAAATAAATGGGAGGAAAAAAAAAGGAGAAGGTTAACAAACATATTTCTGTTAGACAATCGACATCAAAGCAGTCAGAAGTCGAAAAGAACCAATCTATACTAGTGCATCACATGGCTCAGATCCGTTGGGGTGGTTAACAGAACTTTACAGGTTATAAAAGCTCACCTCGCGCTGATGCATTAGCAAAGAATTTTTGTTGATGCTACTAAGATCCTATTCATTTTCAACTCAGCCACTACTTTTTTTACCAAACAATATAACCGTGCACTTCTTAGATTCAGCTCTGATTTTAACTGCGTGAAAAGCAATAATGCATGAGCTGGAAAAGTGAAGAGCAGACCTCGCGTTGCTTTACGGTGGACTTCTTTCGCCATATGCTCGATCTCTTCATTAGTGACTTCCAGAAGGATCTCCGTTAGGAGTGTCTTTGTAATGAACATCTTTAAACAACAAAAATGCAGTCAGTCAACCGACTCCTAAGTATGCAATTATTTGTAATAGAGGACATACCAGCTGGAATTCCTTTTCTTCCTGATTCATTTCAGGCTCACTATCTTCTGCAGGAGGTGATGGGCTGCGCACAGAAAACTCTTTTCTTGCAGGATGCTGTTCTTCATCGTTTTCTTCGTTTCCTTCATCATCACTGTCCTGGTGAAATAATGTAACATGGAAGTAAAAAGTTAATGACTCCCAATATATTTCATGTACTCGAAACAGAAATCTACAGGATTGTGTCATTAAAATTAACTGTCAACTTACAAATTTACTTTTTCTTGGTACATGAGGCCCATCGCCCCCTTCATCCATCTCATACTCTTTGCTATCCTCTTTGGACAATTCTGCACGCTCTTTTTCCATTCGCTCTTGTTCCAGTTTCTTCTGATTTTCTCTGTCCCTTTTTTCTAGCCCCTCGCGGATCCAAGCAGGTAATGTGCGCCTTTTCACTGCATCTGGATGTCGTTAACAGTCCAAATAAGTATGCAACATTTTTACTTAAGATATACAACTTAAATTTAAAACTTAGAGAAAGGAGCTTCTGGATCAGCCAAACAATTCAAATATATCCTATCTAGTGCAGGACCTTCTGAATAGTTGTGCCTATTTGTCCCCACATTATTTTTTGGATTATTTTCCTCTTTTAAGTCTTTAATGTTTTTCCCCGAGTGCCAAGGCTAATCTCAGTGGGAACAATGTTCACTGTGCTTTTATTAATGTCAAAGTCAATTATAATTCCCCGTAATCACCTCCTCCACAAATGTCTTAACCCTTCAACGTTCCAGTAATATTTGCCTAAAATCCAAATCGAAGTTAATTGAATGCTGTTCTTGAACCATTTGGAGATTATGGACATGTTTGAACTATTTTTAAAGGTAATACTGTGAAGTTTTGTCCCAAACTGACCTAATCACCACAAGTGCTACTTACATTGAGTAATCCGAGTTAGAACACACAGAAATGAAGGTAAATGCGTGCAGATAAGTGTAGGATGGGTATTTTTGCTGGAAAATAGGTGAGACAATAGATTGAACCCTTACATGGCACCTTGTCAAATTTGATCACAATCTGAAAAACTGAATATAGTACTTTGCACATTTTTTCCAAGAGTAAGTTTAGATGTTTCCAAAAGTGCCCTTTTGGAGACGACCTGTTTTCAACAATAAAATCTTTGCAAATGTGTATTTTACTCCTGCCATTTTTTTAGACATTGGTAAAGAGTTTTAAATGTTTGAATTCTCTTTCTGCAAGTCAATCAATGATTGTGCACATTGCGCATAAAAAAATAAATTTATTCCAGGGTCTAATTTGAATACAATAGGGACATCTTCATATCGATTTATTCAGAATTTCATTGGCTAACTGATGTGTTCATTATCATTTGAATCGGTCACTCTTGGCTAAAATTATTTGGAAGTAAAGAAAGCGGGTCCTTTTTAGCAATACAGGGCCATAGAGGCTAATGCAGGATGTGGACTGTAAAACAAAGCCTACAACAGCCTAGAGTAAATAATTTTACCCGTCTGTTTTTTGGGAAACGGGAATTCTGGGGTTAAACAAACAGCTAGCAACAAGGAACGTAAATTGATGCAAAGAGACTTTTTTTGTGTCGGCATTAATGTGTGTTTGGGAGTGAGTATTTTACACGGTTGGATTCACTAGACTCTTGCGGATGTAAGGAGACCTTGGTGTGTTCCATCATCGAATGTGATGGCTTCAAGACGACGTCTTTGGTGTGTTACTCAGTTTATTAGTTTTCGGGTATCTTGTCTCAGACCGATTGAGATGTTTTTGTGATGAAAACATATTTAAATGGTGACCATATCTCGAATTGCAAGGGTTTAGGTTTTCCAATGATATGTGGCATGGCATATTTCAGTGACCGTTGACATCATACAGACACATATTTGCTATCCAACGAGTTAGAGTGAGGGAGTGAGAAACTAAACTTGTACATGAGCCACGACTTACTGGAAGAATTATGTATTTAGTTGCAATTATAGTTTTTATTACCCAAGTGTACCTTTTTACACATTAGCTCTTTATATCAAGTCCAATGGAATGTTAAAAAAAATGGTATATTAGTTCAGTTCAGCGAAAAAAATTGCGATCCTTGCACCCCTAAACTATTTGTATTGTAAAACACAAGAGTAAAGCGCAGGATTTTTTTTTGTATATAAAAAAAAAATAAAACATTAAGCAATAAGGGGCTTACCAAGTGGCACAGGTGCTTCCTGTTTAATTGGAAGCTGCAAAGGAGATCTTGGTCTGTCCCTCAAACCAGGAGGTCGAGCATCTCGTCGATTCTGAGGAGGACCCTGCCAGTACGGGGCATGAAAGCCAGCGGGTGGCGGGGCAAAAGATGACGCAGCTCCATGCTGGGAAGAGGCAACACGTAATTCACAAGTTAAGTGAAGTAATCAGGTCTGAAATTCTGAATGCTGGCTCTAGAACATTATCATCTGGTATACTAAAAACCAAAATGACTGAAACCATGCTGGATGCCAATAAGCTCCTTTTCAACTGCGTCAAAAGAGGCAATGACTGATACACCGAGATGATTGGACCTGGCAACGTTTCTATCGAAACCCCCAATGCGCCAACATTTTTATCATCTGCATACCTGATAATCAAACTGGTTTATGGCCATGGGGGCCACGGCGTAGCTGTCGGGCTGTGCCCCATACCCATGGCTGTTCTGGGAGAAACCTCCCCGATGTGCTTCAGTGTTGAACGCTGCACTGTCCTGTCTGTTGCTTTCTTCAACGGGGTTCACAGAATTCATCGGAGATGAGCCGGGGGGAATCCAGTTTTGTTCTCGTGGCGGTGGAAGAGGCGGTGGCGGTTGGCCATGCATTCCCCATTCTGTTCAAGACAACATTTCAGATAAATATGTGGAAACAAACAATAGTTTTGCACATGCCCTATGATACCTAGATGGAATTTATTTCATTTGTTTGAAATATATGTTGCAGATATTCTGTTGAACTGAATGAAAATAACTGGATAATTGTGTGCATTTGACCACACTTTTATCTGGTAAATCAGGCCAAGATACCAACCTGTTTTGTGCCCATTTTAAAGGAGCTTTGGAGAATTTAAAACTTTACTTGCGGCTGTCATTTCCTAGATTGTTTCATCATTGCAGGTTCTGTCAGCTTTTTGATTATGTGCGTGTAAGTACGTGCATTCCTTAGACACACTCATATGAATACTTTTTTCTTTATTCTTGGGCTTTGGGTTAGCGTTGACTGTAACAGTCTATGCTTACTTTCATCATTTTAGTGCCACCCAGCAGATATCAAGAAAGAAACCCTGCAGAAAAACCATGATGTCACTCTTCAGCAATTCCCCCTCTCCCTCCATTCCTTCTACCTAATGTGTTCCGTCACAAACAGCTTTGCTAAAAGTAAGATAAAAACAGATAGGCGGGGTGGAAAAGGTAGGTTTTGCACATGTGTCTATATTAGCGTAAAAGGTGACAACAACTGACATAATTGTGTACCTGGCTGCCACATTCTGCCAACAGAGGAGTCACCTTGAAAAGGCCTATGGTTGCTTTGCACGGGTGGTTCTAAATCTGGTATTTGTTGTCCGTTGGGCTGAATGTTTGGCTCTGACCCTGTCGTCTCTTTATGTGCAATCCAGGCTTGTGCAAGGGCAGCCCAGTCTACTTGCCCTTTAAAAATGCGTTGCAATAAAATTATTGATGATAACATTCAAAACAGCATTTTTCAGCAAGTGGCCCTGTGCTTTGATCACTGACCTGGATCTTGCTGGTGCTGGAACGACTGCATCCATTGCTGCTGGCTCAGAGGCCACTGCGGCCAAGGCTGGCTTCCCTGGTCCCACATTATTCCTTAAAAGAATCGAACTTGAGATATATACTCCATCCACGAGTGACAAGGGGCAATATAACTGGTGTATTCAACGGACTGATCACACATCAGCGTAAAGCAAAACTTGGCTACGATTGCATGGCTAACGTTATGCAGCTACCTTTATTGATTTATTGAGCAAATATTCCCAATATAAAAGAAAACAGTAACCGCATAGCGCGTACAATTCAGACAAATGAAAAGATGATGCGGGGTAAACAGTCAAAATCATTATTTTTTCGTAAACTGAGGCTCGGCGTAGCTAACCAACGTTCACGTTAGCTAGGCTAAAAGAAACGGCTAAGTCACACAGCTAAACAGTAGACAATCTTTTTACGCATTTACATAACAAATGTGACTTGAGAAACTGTAATCAAATTTGGTGATGAAAAGAGAAAACATCTCGAAATTACCTTTTCCAGACAATTTAGCTCAAGCGCCGGTATTCCAAAATGGCTGCCGCAGGAAAAGCAATAGCGACCAAGTACGAGTGAAGGCGCTAGTGAGTACTGTATACCCACCACTGCATCTTGGTCGCTGCTTTGATTTCGCACACGATGTTGGATTTGAATAAGACATCCTTACCGCTCTAAATCTGTTAAGCAGTTTCTTTTTTTGTCAATGTTTTCCTTTTTTACATATTGTTTTTCATTAAAAAAAAATCGACGGAATATAATTCGTATAATGAGCAAAAATGATTTGCCGGTGATTTCGTTTTTCCGTGAAAGAAAAAACAGCCTAGTTCTGTGCGATATTTTTACTTTATTTGATTCATTATTTCTGCTGTTCAATTTTCAACCGTTTTATTAAATTAAATTAGTTATTAATATACTATTTCCGTATAACCCAAAACGAGTGCTAAAAAGCCAAATTAAGGATACAAACTACACTTTCACAAACACTTTTTAAAATTAAAACTAAAAGGTGCTAAATAATATACAGTGCCCATTTAAAAGAGGCTATTATTTGAAATTGTTTTGGTTCTGCTGGTAATTTTGTTTTTAGAAACAAATGTGAATGTCTCATTTTACAGTACATCTTCTTTCGATAAACTATATCATTTTCCCCCTTGTTACAGCCATGGCAACCTGGTCATCTTGGAAGGGGGATTACCTCATGTATGGTGGTCCCTTATCAAGGTTTCTTCATTTTCCTCATGCAGAGGTTTTTGAGTTTTTCCTTGCCTCCATGTAAGTTTTAGATCAGGGGATGGTGTAATAATAGTCTGTGGTTTGAAATAATCTGTGCAGCCCTTTGAGACTCCTTGTGATTAAGGGCTATACAAATAAACATGACTCGACTTCTCTGTACTGTCACTTGAGCATACCTGTCAATGTATGCATTTCTCCCATGTTTTATACATTGTTGATCATTTCTAATGGTGTAGACTGTATACCAATTTTTGTATAGATAAATAAAAAATGTTTTATATACTGTGTTTTGTGTTTCGCCCATTGCATGTCAAGTTTATTTGTATAGCCCTTAATTACGAGAAGTCTCAAAGAGCTGCACAGACCAGAGTCTATTACAGACTATTACAACACCATCACCTAATCATGAACCTACATCAGGAAAAACTGAAAAACTGATCTGGATCGTCGCGATCACTCGTGGGAGCCGACCACAATGTCCTCATAGATTAATCTAGTCTTTTTAGCCATACATATTAGAATTAAAAAGAGAATTTGGGCAGTTTTCAGCCAGGTGAGGAAAGTACATACACAGTAAGTAGAGTTTAGGCAGGCAATCAGAACTGCTACTCTGACATTTTTTTTTGCAAATTTAACTAAATCGACAAATAAAAACATTTCTTACAGGGAAACCATCCTATATCATTTGAAGTCGGCAAAACTCTGCACTGCTCCATATAACCAAGACAAAATTTCCTGCTGGTTGGTTGGAACTAAGAAATATTCTACAATAATTGTGGTGTTTATTTGGTGAATAAAAATTGTTTATACAAACGGTCTTTGTTTTTATTCTACATAGTATGTTTTGATGAAGATAAATGCAGTGCCGCGTTAGTAAGGTTTATTACTGCTTACGGGGAATTTGCAGTCTTTAATAAGGGGAGTAATTGCCTGAGAATGACAGGTATGTAAATATTATGCAAATAGGGGGAAACAATGTAAACTGCTACCATTTACTGATGTAGATACATGTCTGCTGATCAATGAAAGAGAGCAAAAATACTGAACAATAGCAATCTTTTTACACAGATGAAATCGGGCAATTTCTATAATAATTATGTATAATAACTACACAATCAAATGCAACAAAAATATGAAAGCCACAAGTGATGCTAAGTGTATTGCACGATGTGAATATAAACATAACAGGCCGACTCATATTTTTTGGTTACAAAAACGTTTTTTTCCCCACTTTGTGAATGTCCCCCCAAAATATTTCCCCGATGATTTAGGCTATGGTATCACGTGTGCCATAAGGCCTTGAGAAAGCAAAGTTTGCTGCAAGGTCTGGCTCATCTCTGAATAGAGGGAGGACACTTTACACCACCAACAACGGCAACCAGATAATGAAGGTGCTGTATCGGAGTCAAATCAGAAGCTTCTCCTGCTACTAGTAAACATGAAAATTAGTACTTTTTCGTGTGTGTTTGTGTGTGTATGTGGGGGTTCTTGGGGAGGGGTTGGTTACAAACCACTTCTCCCCCCCCAAAAAAAACATCCTAAAGGAGGCGGGGAAAACAAGTCTGTACCCGCCAAAGACACACCGCAGAAAGTGGTGCCCCAATAATTCAGGCAGTTAGGGGAGCTGTAAAGCTGCCTCATTGCTGTCAGGGAAAATTTTACAGATTCGAGGCATCGTTGCTGTCATGCACTTTCTGGACAGATTTTTACATATTATCTGTATTTATTTATTGATGTTTATAATGTTTTGTGTATTGTTACCCAATGCTAAATATTTTGCACCCTGGTCATCCTGGAAGGGGGATTACCACTTGTGAGGTCCCTTCTCTAGGTTTATTTTCCTCTTGCTGAAGTTTTGAGTTTTTCCTTGCCCGCATGTTGGTTTAATGGTGTAATTGTAACCTGTACTGTTCTTATAGGCATTTTGTGATCAAGGGCTATACAAATAAATGTGACTTAACAGAGAGAGTGAATAGAATGCAATACTTTCCTACAGGTTTTGACACATGGGTGACAACCACAGTACTCACTGGTCGTTTTCCAACCTTAAATGTGTTTACATTTTGCTACATACATACTGAGCAAAGAGTAACATGCAGCATTTACCAAGAATGGTGGTCTTTATTTGTGAGGGAACTGCTTCAGGCAATGTGCAGAGCTTTACAAGAAGGGATGTGTTTATGTACTGTTATCAATTTGGATAAGTTAAGATTTGGCGTCACACCAGGCGAGGCTGACAGTGATGATAGTGCGTGTGGTGAGAACAGCGAAATGTAACCTGTAACAGTAATGAGCCCTACAGCACATACCAATTTGTTCCTTATAACTGTCTTCTACGGGAGGAGGGTGGTTGGGGGGATGGATGCATTTTCTGTTAACTTAGATTAACTCATGTCTAATGCATCATCAGCATGTCCGTGAGGCAAAGGCCATGCCAGCCACCCTCAAATTTAAAAATAGAGGAGCACATTTCAGAAAATATTTGCGTTTTCGTTGGTGGCGGCTTGACAACCTGTTCTAATGTTGCAGCAGCGTGACTTATGTGTCACAGCTTATAGTAACAAGAGGATGTGTATGGCAATGTTTGTGGACGTTGCCCTTTTGCAGATTCCACACCCACCTCTTCTTCACCAGCTCTCGACATGTTCTAGAGCAGTCCTGCTTTGCACCTGTCAGGGCATATCAGCAGGGAAGATGGCTAAAATTTGGCACCATGAAACTCAGACCGACAGTTAGAGCTTCTGTCAACACAATTTCAGAGGAAAAACCAGAACAACAATTTCAAGTGCAAAGAAAAAACATCATTTTCTTCGTGCTGTTTTAGTCAAGCCACTGTAGTTGAAACATGGACACGTTTTGAGAAAAATGCCAGTGAATAAATTTTATATATTTAGTTTGTGGTATGTCATGATTTTAAAGCATCTCACATGTTCATCATTTCAAGATGACAATTCTACAAGCAAGTATTAATACTTGCCGAAAAAAAAGACATTTGTGCACTATGACCTTGCATTGTTCTCTTTTCAACATAGACAAGTATCACAAACCATTTTGTACATGAAATTCAAATATTGGAAAGACGATTTTACACTGCATTCGTAATTTATCACTATACCCATTTCAAACCAATCAGCAGAAGCACCCAATTGTGTGTGTATTATATATACATAAGCAGTGGTTAGCACGTGTGTGGCGCAGTTCTGAGGTCATGGGTTCAAATCCAGCTACCAGTCTTCCTGTGCAGAGTGTGCATGTTCGTCCCCTGCTTGCATGGATTTCCTATGGGCACTCCGGTTTCCTCCCACATTCCAAAAACAGGCATGTCAGGTTAATTTGCCGATCCAAATTGTCCCTAGGTGTGAATGAGCGAGTGAGTTGTATGTCTGTGTGTGCCCTGCGACTGGCTGGCAACCAGTTCAGGGTGTCCCCTGCCCACTGCCAGAAGACAGCTGGGATGGGCTCCAGCACCCCCAGGACCCTATTGGTGCAGATAATGGATATATATATATATATATATATATATATATATATATATATATATATATATATATCAAACACATATTAAACAGTACACACTTCACCTTTCAGTCCCCCTGCTTCACAGATGTTTATAATGCATTGTGTCCTGCATTCTGATAGTCTAATAATAATAATAATAATAATAATTTCCTTTGTATTGTCATTCTTTGTAACAATGTACACAGAACGAAATGTCAATACACCTGACCCGTTGTAGCGAGCCGATGCAGCCGCAGCCAACAGAGGGCATTCCCTAAGACAGTGGGTACTGGTAAAAGATAACCTTTATTATTTTATAATGTTTGGACCTGTAAAATGTATAATAGAGTACTTAAATGTATAATAATGGTAAAAGATTAAGGTTTTACACTCCGTGAATTTCGCCTCGCACATGTTTTTTTGGGAGAGTAACCCCTGCGATAAACAAGGGTTTACTCTGTATATATTATATATAATTTCGTATTTAAAGATGCAGAAATAAACCTTGATCCATGCATGTTACACATAATTGGGTCATAACTTATTACACTTTGAGCAGTGGGATTCTACTCCAACAGCCAAGTGTACATTTTGTGCCATCGAGGCAAGATCGTTAAAATGTTGAACAGCAATTAGCATGTACCAATAATGATTAACGAAAATACGTTTTTTGTGCAGGTAATGAATTGAAAACTTTGTTCAGGGAGAACTATGATTTCAGTTTTAATTGTTGGTGTTGATTTTTAGATTAGTCTTAAGCTTTGGCAAAGCGATGCACTCACCAGTCTAAAGCTTTATGTTAAAGGACAAAAAATTACATTAGTTTTGTGGGTTATAGTTTAAATTATTGTTACACTTATTGTTACAGTTACACATCTGGTTACAGCTAATTACATTGTAAATCAATGTTTGAATGAGAACTTAAGGATATTTAATTTTTTTGAAGAATTATTTTATAACAAAAATATCAACCTATGTTAATAATAATTATATATATATATATATATATATATACCTATTTTTATTTGCGATCCTTACAAATAGACAAAGACTTTATACAAGGAAGATTTATTCCCTGTGGAAAATCTGTGGGATTATAGCAATTCCTCATAGAAGAGCAGATATGCCTGAGATAGAAGCACTTTGGACTCTGGTACCACTTGGACCGTAGTATCACTGATGTAGAACCACTGGCCCTGGGAAGTGATGCTATAGTCCTTTGCACCTGTAACACATACACAAAAAATAGACATACACAACACAAACATGTCTGTGTTCATTAAGCAGGTAATAGTTTGGTTTTGCAAATGCCAAAACCTCAAACTTGACCTTCTCATTTTTTGCACTGTTTATCATGGTAAATCCTTTTAATCGAGTTTGCAGCCTCGTAATAGTATAATGAATGGTATATGTTGTGTTTTAACTGAAAAGATTCTTGGAAAGCTCCCATTGGAATGCGGAACATTAGTAAATATGAAACACTGCATCAAAAAAAAAAAAAACAACAACAACAACTGCTGTCTCAGATGGCAATTAAGGGTCTATTAGCACTCAGTGGGTACCAGTGCTGCCGATCTCTTATAAAATAACCATCAATTTAGCATGCACTTAAATCTCTATGTCTTATTTTATTTACAGATTTTCCACACGATAAGACACACCACCAAAAATAGTCTTTTGTCAAATATTTCTCATACATAAAGCACATCAGACTGAGGCGCAGGGAATTGAGACTAAATAGACTGCATTTAGAACTACCGTAATTGATATGTTGCACTCTTCATATACTTTAGATTTATTAGACGATTAAAGAAAAATCACAAATCATATTATAAAACATGAATCAAACCCAGGTAGTTGTGGTAAGAGCACCGACACTTTACCACTAGACGACCAAATGACAAACACAAGGCATTAGAGGTTATCTCATTATCAATTGTTTTCCTTAAGATGCCAGAAACACTGATTTGCATAGTGCATTCTGTTACGTTAACCAGCTTCTCCACTTCTTCACCTGTGCTTCAAAAACATTGCGGTTTAATATGTATAGGTATGTAAAAGAGCTTGCTTAGTAATTTGTTGAGAGACGTTCTGTTTTTTTTTTCCTTCTCTTACATTTGTTGGTGAAGAAGGAGAGAATGTATAACCAGGTTGCACTCAGCAAATCAGTGTCTCTGGGACCGTGAGTAAAAATAGTGCGATAATGAGGTAAGTTCTGATGCCTTTCCTTGTGTAACTGCACCACTGGTCGTCTAGTGGTAAGGTGTTAGGGTACTCGCAGCCAACTCTGGTTCCTGTTGCATACAATATTATGAGATTTTAATCAGCAATGTGACTTATCAATCATTGCAAAAATACAGTAGTGTACCATAAAATTTAAGATAACGCATATCTATAATTACTCTATGCAATTTCAACCTTATCTACCGTATTCTGCAGTACAGCACTGTGAAAAAGCATTCGTTCCTTTCCTGAATTCTGTGTTTTTTGCATTTCTGTCATTAATAAAGGTTTAAGATCTCAAACCAATTTTAACATCACAGAAAGACAACCCAAGGAAATACAAAATGCAGTTTTAAAATATTGATTCCATTTATCAAGGCACAAAAACAAATCTAGACCTATCTGGCCCCATCTGAAAAAGTATTTGGAGAAACATTGTGTAGACCGATGAGTCAAAAATTTAACTATTTGGAATGTGCATAGCTTTTTATTTCTGCCGTAAAAATGGCACAGTATTTGACAAAAAGAACATGATGCCAACAGTGAGGGATGGTAGTGGCAGTGTGATGGTCTGGGGCTGCTTTGCTGCCTCAGGACCAGGACAATTTGCTGTCGTTGACGCAATAATAATCTCAAGTTCTTTTGGATCATGCAACAGGACAACGATCCGAATCAGACCAGCAAGTCCACCTCTGAATGGCTCAAAAAATAAAACAAAATGAAGGTTCCACAGTGTCCATGTCAAAGTCCGGATATAAATCCAACTGAGATGCATTGGTGTGACCTTAACTCATTACCAATTATCGTAAACGTTTGATTTCTGTTATCGCTGCCAAAAGTGGCCCAAATTAATATTGTGTTCAGGGATCAATTACTTTTTCACATCAGGCTAGATAAGTTTTGACTTTTTTGGGTGCATTAATAAATGGAATTTGCGTTCATAAACTGCATTTTGTAATTCCTTGGGTTGTATCTTTTTTATATTTAAGTTGTTTTGATGATCTGAAACCTTAGTGAAATATACATATGCAAAAACACTCAAATCACGTAGGGGGAAAATACATTTTCACAGCACTGTATATAAGGCACACTTTAAAATTTCTGGCCAAGGTGCGCCTTATAGCCCGGAAAATACAAGGCCTGAAAATACTGTAAAATGTGATTTGAAGAGTTTTGGAAAAGCGACTGCTTAAACCTGACCTGATAAGTTCCTGTGATGTTCTGTTCTCTTCTGAGGAGCGCGGACTTTCACATAGGCTGTGTAGTGACCACTGCGCATTGAGCCACTGTGTTCTACAATGCCATACAGACTGTAAAGGAGGCGGTCACCATGCCCCGGGTTCTTCTGAGGTTGAGGAAAAACAAATGACAGTAAGAAAAACAAGAAAAGTGTGGTGCTTAATGCCAATGGTCCTATTTTTAAACATATTTCTACCTTGCATGACGCCAAACAAAATGGTGCCACATCTAAAACCAGAGGAAAATCGACATGGCGGTTCACCTTTCGTAGAGTCATTCCAGCCTTTAAAAATAAAATGAAAGTAGATAGACATTATACACTGTTCAATGTACATAATATGAAATAGATTTGTGATACTTTAAAATATACACACACTGTATTTTCAGCAGTTAATGGCGCACCAGAATTTATAAGTCGCACTGACAATAAAAACTATTTTGTCTTTTTTTTTTGCATATATCAGGCGCACTGGACAATAAGGCTCACGGAATTGAAACTACAGTAAGAGCAACCATATTTATACACATTTTACACACTAGTGGTGTATGTTAGTGCGATAACTGATCAATCGAAAATAATCGCTGACCAAAATTGCAAAACATTCTAAGCAACAAGAATAGAACCCCTTGTCAAAACCATACTACTATACAGAGGGCATACAAAAAGGCATTGGACCTTATCTCACCGTCACATTATTTTTACTCACGATGCCAATGTAGAGTATATAACGTTTGGTCAGAATCTAGAACATGTTGCAATGTCAGAAAATGATCAAACAATGTCAAAACTTGTGAGGTGAATATTGTGCTTGAAGTCAATCACATAGATATGTTATCTGACTGATATTGCTGGAATGTGAGGTTGGGGACGTGGTCGTTGGCTTCATTTGCGCATCAAAGGTTGCTGTGACCACTCCACCACAGGGTATAGAAAATGTCAAAACGGTAAAAAGAATACACCTGAAGTGTGTGTAGCCATCCTTCAGAATAACTAAGCAAGGTTTTTCATCCGTTTTCCTGACATAATGATCTAAAAACGTATATGGTGCTCCAAAAAAGAGATACGAGTTTTGAAAAGAATAAACTCAGCTCTTTAATTCAGTTGGTCAATAAATTGTTTGTTAGAATAATTTATTTACCACGCATATTCGTCACACCAGGAAAATTTTTTAGAGAATGGATAAAACAGAAAATTGTCCTGAAAGATAAATGAACGGCAAAAAAGGATCACAGAGGAAAAAATCATTGGCGTAGTTGATGTACACGTGTACATTTATTTTTATCTTTCAAAACGACTTTCTGTTTTCTCTGTTTTCTAAATAGTGCTATGAGGAGATTAAATCCAAAGCCTTTTTGTAAGTCCTCTGTATTGTATTTTGTGGTATGTAAGGGAAATCTAGTAATAAGGTGCACTTTCAGATTTCTGGTCAATTTAGGGTCTTTGGGTGCGCCTAAAGGTCCAGAAATTAAGGTATATCAAAATAAAGTGGACAAACCTGGTGGAAGCGTTTCAAATGCAATGTGAGGACAGGAGGGAGTGAGGAAATAAGCATTTGTTTCCTTGCACAGGTGTAGACCTTATCCACTTTTTTATCTAGAGCATAAAAGCAAACACCCCAAAAAGTGAGGATCAAGGTAAGAAATTATTTCAGCTGATTTTTTTTTTTTTGCTAAAAAACATTTAAAAATATTTAAAAGGTAAAAGTAACATGTAACCTGTTGAGCTGCTCTTCCGAGTGGGCTTCTGTCTGCGTTCAGTGCAGCTCTCGCAAAGTAACCTGTTGTTACCCATTAGCAGTTCCACAGAGGTAAACTGGTGGAGACATGACTGAATGGAGCACTCCTTTGAGTTGGGATTATAATTTTGGGAGAGCGCTCGGAAAGCCCGCTGACGGTAATGATGGTGGATCTTATCTTGGTACTTGTTTCCCTCTGCTTCGTCTAAAGAACCTTGCAAAGGTAGGGAACTGTCACCTGAACAAATACCAAGGCTGACTTTCGACAAACAGCTTACAAGTGGCTCGATAGTGTCGCCTTGCTTGGAAGAGGAAAATGACGTAGAAACGGATGCGCCAGATGAATTTACAGCCGACGTGGGGTAGTACTGGACATGAGTTAAGCAGGTCAACTCGTTTTCGGAGGCTTCACTGTCAGCATCATTACTGCTGTCCTGAAGACCATTGCCTCTCTCACTACTGTCTGAGAGGCTTCCACAAGGGGTTATCTTTTGCGCAGAGACACAACGGTCGGGTCCACTCGTAATTTCCTCTACTTCGGGTTGTTCCACACTGCAATCCGCCCACTTGCCATCGGCAGAACTGGAAGTCTTCCGTGAATGTTTCTGTAAGAAAAACAATAAGGTTAGTTCTCTAGATAGAAAACAATGTCAGTTCTTAATGTACGCACTAGAAAACTTCTGCATTAAACAGGTATGGAATTTTTTCTAATATATTCACCTTAAAAGGTGAGGTGCATCATTTGAGGTGTCTTTAAAAAGTAGAAAGTTAAATATTTCTTCTATTAGGTATGTGTTAACAATTTTCAATTGAGTTCGAAGAGCCCTTATGCTTTTTTCTCCTGACGTGCTTATCTGTTTTCATCGAACTTTTTACCACGCTGTTTGCGGCAGAACATGTCACGTGTTTTTTTTTTTCCCGTTTCATTTTGATAGCTTAGCAAACTTACAACAATCATGGAAAATGTTGAAAATTAAAAGAGGCCTGCTTTGAGTACATTTTACTTTACTTTAACGAGCAAAAGTGACCCAAAAAAAAAGATTTCATAAAAAGAACGGCAAATGCCTTATTTTTGGGAGGAGGTAATTCATAACTGCCCACGCCTAATTCCAACTAGCCTTGTAAAATCAGGTATCAGGATTCTGGCAACTATCCAATTGCCAGAACATAACCACAATTATCCAAAATTTCATCAGGTAACCCTTCAATAATTTACCAGATCAATACATGTTTGGTTCGGCAATCCAGTCTCCGTGTTGCATTTATTTATGATGCAAATCCTTCATAAGGCATCATTTTTGTGCTCACACATCCTGTCCAACAGCCTAATTTGGTGTTAATCTTCCATCAGTCTCTGGTCTGTCAACTTACACGTAATTGCATGTGCAACATGAACATGCTGACAGAGGCGGCAATAATGACAAAAAATGCTGAATTCTGTACACCTCCTTTAACAAGAGTATCAAACAATACCATTCATTGATATGACATTCACTTATAAATATCAAAGTAGGAGAACATTTAGAAGGAGAAAATATTTGGAGGTAAAGTACTACATGAATCATTAACAAAAAATAACGATGAGTGCCATTGATAACACATAGGCATCAGGGGCCACCTGGGCATAGTATGCTACCTTTAGGCATGCATTTCTAATGAATAAAATAGGCAAAAAAGCACCTTGGCTATCTGCTGCAAAACCAACATATATTCTACTGCAGTAAACTAAAACCAAAATCGAAAAGGTTATAAAAAACGTTTTTCCCTCGCCGTGAAAGCTTAGGGTCCTAGCTTTTATCTTGTAGTTTCAGTGTTCATATCATCCACAAAAAAATGTTAGGGTCTTAAAAAATAAGTCCAAATGCTCAAATGTAGCTGGCACTTGTAATCCTTTTTTGGGGGGAAAATGGCTGTCAGAGTTGTAATAGTCAACAATTCAGGACATTTTGAGATAAGAGATGATAATACTTTATTCGTCCCACAATGGGGAAATTTCTTTTGTTACAGCAGTAAGACAGTGAATGATGAATAACAGCTAGAATATGAACAGTATCAACATGTATTTAGAAATAAAAAGAATAAAAACCAGAATATTTCCAATGGCAGGTGTGCAAAATAGTAAAAGTGGCCAGTAATGTGCAAATATGCAAAGTTGTAGAGGGTGTGCAGTCGGGAGCACTGCTTATTATATAGTCTGACGGCTGCAGGAAAGAAGAACGGAGAGGAACCACTCCTTCACACACTTGGGGTGAAGCAGCCTGTCACTGAAGGAGCTCTCCAGAGCAGATACGGTGTCCTGCAGGGGATTGGAGATGTTTCTAGTCGTGGATGACAGCTTAGCCATCATCCTCCTCTCCCCTACTACCTCCACTGATTCAAGATTACATCCCAGGACAGAGCTAGCCTTCTTGATCAGACTGTCCAGTCTTTTTCTGTCAGCCATCGAAATGCTGCTCCCACAGCAGACCACTCTGTAGAAGCTGGCTTATGCCACCACGATGTCATACAAGTTCTTCAGGAGTGCCCCATGCACTCCAAAAGACCTCAGCCTCCGAAGCAGCTCTGCCCTTTTTTTGTACAGAGCAGTTGTGTTATGGGTCCAGTCCAGTTTATCATTCAGGTAAACGAGCAAGTAATTGGAGGATGTCACCCTCTCGATATCCGTTCCCTGAATGTTCACCATTGTTGGGGGGTGTAGTTTTTGTTTGCGGAAGTCCACCACCAGTTCTTTTGCTACTTTCATTCTTTTAATTTGAATCTTGTAATAAAATCATCAGTGACTCACCTGCCCATTTAGTTTCCTTGTGGTCATGCGGTCCGAGTTTGTAGTGGAAAGGACAACGGTCTTGGCATCCTGCTCCCGAATTCCCTTTGTTGGCCTGACACTGTTAGATGGTTTTGATGCCTGCATGGTGAAAAACATAATTGGTACAAAGTTTTGATTCGTCAGCCCTAAAAAATATATTGATGGCAATAGACTTCAATAATATTTTTAGTAGGCTGGCAATAAATGGGTTTTAAAATATCAATCATTAATATCCACTGAGCTCTTAAAATTTTCAAAATCTTACCCTTTCCTCGATGATGGGCAAAGAAATGTCTATAAAAGCTTCCTTAACTGTCGAAATCTGAAAGACAAATCAGTATGTGGACCAATGTTACAAAAATCGGCAAAACGTAAAATTGCTCCCCCCCAAAAACTAATACAGTATGAATGGTTCATCACGTTTTCCAGGCCACACTTACATGTTCGCACTCTTCACACATAATGGTGTTGGTCAGCTCACCAACAAATATCCGGTCGACAAAGTTCATCTTAACACCTTCCTTCCCAAATGCTGGTGAGATGAGACAATGTTTAATTAATTTAACACTATCGATGAAAGATTATAAATGACAATTTGGTTAATATGCCACATGGAACCCAGACAACCAGCTATTGGAGATCTCAACCTTTCAAAATCAAAATTCTCAGATTTACGTCATCTGCAAGTATGGTTTGGAGATTTACTTGGGAGGCAAGCATGGAAATAGGTATGATCTTGGCATTTGAGGGGACATAGCACTTTTTCTTAAGTGATCACATAATTTTGGCGAGGGCAAAACAATGATTGCTCAATATACGTGGGGACACATCCCCTCCGTCACAGAAATATAAAATATGTTTATAAAGTCTTGTTTAACAAAGATTCCAAAATACAGCCTTTAATTTGTTACCAGAAATCAACTCTCCTTCTTCTGAGCCCCCAAAAATTAAATGTTGATTTTTTTTTTCCTGGGCTTGGTCCTGAAATTTAAGTTAATTGGTTGGGCTCAGGCTGGATTTCTTATGCCTTATCTACAGTGGAGGCATCTTGTATCTACTTAGTGAAAGCATTTCCCCATAAGGCCACAAGATGTCACAATGACACCTGTCCAGCTAGATTGGTACAGCATTATAAACCTTTAACTTGGCGCCTTGTTTCCTCATTTGCCGTCTTCTCGGTGGGATTGTTGAAAGCCCTTAGGATCCCTGCTTTGACCCTCTGTAAAAAAAAAAATCTTTAAAAATGTAAAATACACATTTGTCCATCAAAATCCCAAGGGGAATTCAGTTTGCGTTTCTTAACAATCTGTTAATTACACCCATTACAAAAACATCATCTTCCTTCCAAAAGGCCTGACAGGTTCGTTTCATATAAACATCATTAGAAAAATATTTTTTGTCCTTGTCGGAAACTGTTAAGCGAGGGCTCTTCTTATTATCCAAAATGTGTGTGGCTGTTGTATGTGTGCGTGTATGCATGTTTGTGTGTGAAAACTCTTTAACGGGGCTCTCTGATTAAAGGTGACATGGTCAGTGAGTTGTTGGTGAAAGAGCTGTGAAGGGGCACAGCCACAGTAAAGCACCAATCAATACATAATTGGCCATGGTCTGTGTCTGTATTTGAGACCAGTCACCCCCATTGTCCCAGGACCCACGCACTGGACCGGCTATTTAGGTCAAAAAACCTTGTTAATCCTAGTCCAGCCAGGCGATCGCCCCACTCAGTCAGCACAGTGAGACAGACTGAAGCTCTACTAATTAATTACCAGTATCCCCCCACCCTTCCTCAACAAAATAACAGCATGCACTGTCCCAGAAGGGTAAGGAAAGGGTGGGTTTGCCGGGGGGTGAAAGGTTGCTGGTAAAAGGGTGTAGGAGTGGAAACCAAAATAAGATGGGGCGAAGAAGGACAGTCCATGCCCTGAGAGAGTAATAACTACCATCTCAGTTAATTGCTGATAATTGACTGAGGCCAGATTAGCATATTTTGCTCCCTGATACTAATAGCCAATGAACACAAACACTTAGGGCCTCTAAAAGGATGGTCACACCCATGTCCTTCTCGGATTGAGCTACACACACACACGGCAACATGAATTAATAAAGAAACAATGTGTGAGTGGAGTACATCTAAGTTTGATTTATAAGTACAAAAGCCACCAAAAACACATGGATTACTCATTTCTGAAAAAAGGTCTATTTTTTACCCTGAGCAATAAAATTACCTTCAAATTCAGGTTATTTTTTTTCAAATGCACAAAATTAGCTTGTGCCACTGTATTTGTGAACACGCCTGGATGATTAAATGCATTTGATTACACGTATAAAGGCTGAACCTCATCCTCTATGTGTCCTTGATTAAATTGGAAAATGGCTGATGAGCGTGTGTGCGTGTGTAGGGAGGGGGGTGATGGGTGACCCTCAAGCACAATGGGGCAGCCCCTGAGTTCATTCAGCAGCTGTGGGTTTCCCAAGATCACACAATGATGTTGGTTATGCCACTTGCAAGTCCCTCAAGTGGCACAACTGCAAATGTTCACAAGTTTGAATAGGAGCCCAGACTGAGGAGCCTGCGGCTGGCCACTAAACACACCCGCTTACTTCCCCCGCTAGGTTCACATAGCCACTGGTGGGGCAACAGGGACATCTCAGCCTGCTGAAGAGCAGCTTTGGGTCATCTACAGGACTATCTCAGAAAATTAGAATATTGTGATAAAGTTCTTTATTTTCTGTAATGCAATTAAAAAAACAAAAATGTCATACATTCTGGATTCATTACACATCAACTGAACTATTTCAAGCCTTTTATTATTTGAATATTGCTGATTTTGGCTTACAGCTGAAAAAAACTCAAAAATCCTATCTCAAAATATTAGAATACTTCCTCAGACCAAGTAAAAAAATAATTTTATAACAGCAAAACTAAATCAAACATTTGAAAATGTCCATTGATGCACTCAGTACTTGGTTGGGAATCCTTTTGCACGGATTACTGCATCAATCCGGCGTGGCATGGAGGCAATCAGCCTGTGGCATTGCTGAGGTGTTATTGGTGCCCAGGATGCTTCGATAGCGGCCTTCAGCTCATTTGCATTTTTAGGTCTGGTGTCGTTCATCTTCTTCTTAACTATACCCCACAAATTCTCGATGGGGTTCAGGTCAGGGGAATTAGCAGGCCAATCAAGGACAGTGATGCCATGGTCAGTGCACCAGTTACTGGTGGTTTTGGCACTGTGGGCAGGTGCCAGATCATGCTGGAAAATGAAATCCTCATCTCCATAGAGCTTTTCAGCAGATGGAAGCATGTAGTGCTCTAAAATCTCTTGGTACACAGTTGCATTTACTCTGGACTTGATGAAACACAGTGGACCAACACCAGCAGCTGACATGGCTCCCCAAACCATTGCTGACTGTGGGAACTTCACACTGGATTTCAAGCAACTTGGATTTTGCTCCTCTCCAGCCTTTCTCCAGACTCTGGCGCCTTGACTTCCAAATGAAATGCAAAACTTGCTTTCGTCTGAAAAGAGGACTTTGGACCACTCTGCAACTGTCCAGTGCTTCTTCTCCATAGCCCAAGTCAGACGCTTCTTCCGTTGTCTTGAGTTCAGAAGTGGCTTGACCATGGGAATACGGCTATTGTAGCCCATTTCCCGGACACGTCTGTGAACTGTGGCTTTTGATACCTGGACTCCAGCTTCAGCCCACTGTCTTTGAAGCTCCCCCAAATTCTGGAAGCGGCTCTTCTTCACAATTTTGTTAAGGCTGCGGTCATCTCTCTGGGTTGTGCAGCGTTTCCGGCCACATTTTTCCCTTCCAACAGACTTTTTGTGGATATGCTTTGAAACTGCACTCTGTGAACAGCCTGCTCTTTGAGAAATTTCTTTTTGTGTCTTACCCTCCTGATGGAGGGTATCAATGATGGTCCTCTGGACAGCAGTCAGATCAGCAGTCTTCCCCATACTTGTGATTTAGTTTACTGAACCAAGCTGAGTGTTTTTAAGGCTCAGGAAACCCTCGCAAGGTGTTTCGAGTTAATTAGATGATTCAGGTGATTAGTTGAATAGCCTACTTGTATACTTTTTCATGATATTCTAATATTTTGAGATAGGATTTTTGAGTTTTCTTAAGCTGTAAGCCAAATTCAGCAATATTAAAATAATAAAAGGCTTGAAATAGTTCAGTTGATGTGTAATGAATCCAGAATGTATGACATTTTTGTTTTTTAATTGCATTACAGAAAATAAAGAACTTTATCACAATATTCTAATTTTCTGAGACAGTCCTGTATACAGTGCTGGTCAAAATAATAGCAGTCCAACGTGGCTAACCAGAATAGCTCAGCTTAAAGTATATTTTTTATTGTTACATGGCAGACAAGTTACTAGTAGGTGCAATAGATTCTCAGAAAAAAAAACAACCTCAACATTCATAATTATCGTTCTCCGAAGGCTGTGCAATTGGACAAAAAGTTCAAAGGGGGTGTGTTAAAAAAAAATAGCAGTGTCTGCTGTTGACTATACAAACTCCCCCCAAAAATGTAGGATTCAGCAATCCTAGTATTTAGTTGCATGACCAGTTAATTACAACTGCTTCGCGTCTATGCGGCATATAATCGACCAACATTTGGCACCTTTCAGTTGTCAATTCACTACAAGATTGCTTAACAACGTTCCACAATTCCTTTACATTTAGTGGTTTTGCTTCACAAACAGCACTTTTGATATCACCCCACAAGTTCTCGATTGGATTGAGATCTGGAGATTGGGCAGGCCACTCTATAACATTAATTTTATTGGTTTGGAACCAAGACTAAGCTCGTCTACTGGTGTGTCCGGGGTCATTATCTTGTTGAAAAACCCATTTCAAGGGCATGTCCTTGAACTGATCCATGATCCCTTGTATGCGAGATATGGGCCCAACACCAGAGTAGGAAAAACATGCCCAGACCATAATACTTGCACTACCATGATTCACTGTTTTCAATGTGTATTAAGGTTTGAATTCAGAGTTTGGGGCTCGTCTCACACATGGTCTCCGACCCCTGGACCCAAAAAGCACAATTTTACTTTAATCAGTCCACAAAATGTTCCTCCATTTTTCTTTAGCCCAGTTGATTTGTCTATTCTTTGGCAAATTGTAACCTCTTCGGCACATGCCTTTTTTTAAACAGAGGGTCTTTGCGTATGATTTTAGGAAATTAATTTGCTTCACACCGACGTCTTCTGTCACAGCACTTACAGGTAACGGAAGACTGTGTTTCATTGTCCTGGAGCTGATCATTGGCTGAGCCTTTCCCATTTTGGTTATCTGCGGTCCATTTTGATAATTGTCTTCCATTTTCTTCTACGTGTCTGTTTTTTTCTACCCATTTTGAGGCATTGGAGGTCATTTTAGCTGAATAGTCAACACATTTTTGCACCCCTTATGGGTTCTTCCCTCTCTAATCAACTTTCTAACAGAAGAACGCCGTTCTTAAGAGCAGTGTCTTCAGTGATCCACTTTCCTCAAATGCATGTTCAACCTGTGCTGGCCTTTTCGTCCTTAAACAGGCACCACTCAATTCACAATTGTTTTTTTCTTCCCCAAAATTGTTGAACTCAGAGATTGGTTGCCACGCACCTATTTTTTTAACACACCCCTTTGAACCATTTGTATAATTGCACAGCCTTTGCGGCATGAATGCTGGGTCTTATTTGTTTTCTGAGAATCTACTGCAACTACTGGTAACTTGTCTTGCATGAAACAATAAAAATGTACTAAAAACAGGGACATTCTGGTTAGTCACATTGCACTGCTATTATTTTGAACAGCAGTGTAATTATATTTTGAACCCCTAATGCCCCCAATAAGCAGGTTGGCGCCTTGTATGGCTGCACGGCCGCTATTGATGTGTGAGTGAGTGTGAATGGGTAAATGTGAAGCACATTGTAAAGCGCTTTGGGAAGTCTTCATTGACTTGAAAAGCACTATATAAATGCAGATCATTTCATTTCATATGCACAAAAATTTGGATTATGAATGTGGTAACGTAAAACGAATAAGACCGTATTCACTTTTCATACGCAAATTCGGGTTATTGCCTACATGTAAGAACAGTCATTCACTGAGGCTTTTCTTCAATTAAACAAATGTAAATAGTATATTAAATACGGCCTCATGCAAACTTCAGACCATTGTGAAGAAAGGGGGTTACTCACTTTAGTTTCCTCTACACGTATTGAATCCAGCAAATAGTGAAGAAGCTCCTGGCTGTCTTGTTGTTGATACCCCTTGAAGCGTGAAGACCTAAATACGCACAAAAAAAAACACAATGAGATTCTGGAATTGTTTTTATACATATTATGTGGAACAACGGAAAGTCCAACTTCAAAACAGCTCTACGTCGTTTCATCTATTTAATTTCACCAAGTCAGAACCCAATCTCAGACACCTCAAAACACAAAAACGGAGATGTATAGTTTTGTCTTGTGCTCAAATGGTTAATGGTTGGGGAGCAGTGATACTGGACGCTGCTATCTGGGAACAGTGATGGTGATGCGCACTTGGTCGTTTGTTTTCAGGAGCTTAATTGTTGCTGCGAGTAGCTAGTGTGTCATTTATGTGGAAGAGAGAGAGCCTCTGAAAGTTGATGATCTTTTAAACAGACCCATTGTGAAACTTTATTGATGGGATGGGCTTCAAAAGTACCTTGATGCTTCTCCCCCGCGAGCTTGAATCTCCTCCGAAATCATACCCTACAACTTTTAAAAAAGGTACAATGTAGAAACCAAAGGGGGGCAATTCCCTGTTAGTTCCACCTAACATGATGCACCCAAGATTAAGGCATTATGCAATTAGAAATCACGGTGATGCAGGCGTAAAATCATGGGGGCATCGTTACTTGAAGAATCCCAGGAACATGAGTCAATCCGTTGTTTGACATTCGGTCTGAAGTAAAGAAGTAGCACTTGTATTTCAGGCTGCAGATTTGCTACTGTACACAACTTACACTGCACCTCACCTCCATGATATTCTAGTATGCTAATCACAATGGGGATCTAAGCTAGGCCTTATACCAAAGCACGGGTACTTATGACTGTGAATGGACCCAAAACTAAACATTTGAACAATATTAAAATAATAATCAGCAGTCTAGATACTTGACAGACAGGTGTTTTAGCAGGACAAATATTTAATCAAAGGCTTTGTGGTATCTGTACTTTTTGTCAGTATTGGTGACTAGTTAAAAGTTGAGTTAACATAATATTTGTCTGAGGAAATGTGGTATCAGCCCTTCCCATTTAAAATGTACAACTACTTAGGCGAAAAACAGTGTATGAGTAGTTACTGTGTTCAGCTATCAGCCTACCGGTGTTGAATTTATGTTTTTCCCATGCTTTTTCTCTTTGTACTCCTGTTTCCCCACGTCCCAAAACAATGCATGGCAAGTGGATTGGTTTGTCCAAATTCTCCCTTGGTGTGAGTGCATGTGTGAATAGTTGTCTGTCTTTGTGTGCCAATTGGCATGGAACCAGTCCAGAATGTCCCCTACCCTAAATCACCTGGGATGGGCACCAGCACCCCAGCAAATGAAAGGATGGATATGTGAATGAATTAATTTGTGAACAGATGAACTACTTTTGGCATACCATATTTAGGATGCATGTTGATTATTTTTTTTTAATGCTGGACACCAGGGTTGGGCATGTTACTTTAAAAAAGTAATTAGTTATCGGTACTAACTACTTCTTCCGGAAAGTAACGATATTTAAACGCAGATATTTAAAACAGCATTATTGTATGCGATGTACAGTATATGAAGAGGAAAAGGCTGTTTTTGCTTTCGTCCTTTGGCTGTCCACAGGGAACAGATGTGGGAAATGGGGACAGATGTCATGGGCAGATGCGCAGCAAAGGACAGAGCCAAAGCAACCTGTTGGCTTGAAATAGCCACATTACCACAGGACAGATTAGCTTCATGGGCATGACACAAAGTGAGAAGAAACACTTTCAGAGAATAACTGTACAAGGTTGGGTAGGGTTTGTGGGTAAATTATCATGGTGAAGTAATCCCGAATGCCTGACAGTCCTATTTGTATGATGCCTTCTTGGAGCGCCAACAACCTGCCCTTTGCACAGGTCACTAGTAGGAGGTCTAGAGTTGCCTTAGGTCTACTGCCCCCACCCTTTAATGCAGAAATTATAATAGTCCCTACTCACAAGAGAAAGGCGGGTGGAGGGTAAAACTAGGTGGAGGGCACATATGTCATTTATTTGCAAGACGTTATACGAAATAGACTGCCAGAAAATGTTCACCTCTTGTTTTATTATCCTTCTTTCTAATGAGTGTACTCACACCGGAAGAATGACGATTACTAGCGAGACATAGTGAGAAAGGGGAAACACAATGTTAAAAAAGGAGGGAAAATACAAGTTAAAATGCTTGGACTTAGTGGGAACGAGGAGGTCTGGAAGCTTGTCCCAGTGGAGGGAAGCAGAAGGGCCCTGTAGCGTTGATCTCAATCTGGCCAATGCAAACAGCTGCGGTGCTAACGCAATTAATAAACGGATGAGTTAGTACCAGACACAAGGCCACACAAGCTTATACCCTGAACATACACGTATAAGCAACATGCACCCGTAAATAAACTAAATAACCTTAACATGAAGACATAAACTCTCAATTTTGGAGATGCAACATCAAATTGCTAAGTTTCCTGTTATTTAAACATATACTTACAAACACAACTGTAGATCAAAAAGCAGTTGTCAAAATAAGATGACAAGGAAACAGTTTTGACCAGGCCTCTAAACTTGTTGAAAAAGCACACATGCCAATTTCTGCATTAATTAAAAAAAACTGAACATGTTTCTGGTGAACATGTTTCTGGTCATAGCCAACTGTACTGATAAATGCTTATTGGGAGAGCAATGTTAAAATGTTTTGTTGAAAAATAGTTTCAGTGGCAAAAAGTAAAAAAAAAAAAAAAAATCACGTCCCGTAAAAGGATCATATCTTTTGAAAAAGAACTGAACAAATACTGTGGAGAGTCATTTTCCCAAAAATGTGGTTAGAAGTTCCAAACTAGGTGTGATCAGGTTTTTATCCATCGATCCATTATCTGCACTGCTTATCCTCATCTCAGCTGTCTTCGGGCAGTGGGCAGGGGACACCCTGAACTGGTTGCCAGCCAGTTGCAGGGCACAAAGGGACAATTTGCTCGCTCATTTACACCTAGGGACAATTTGGACCGGCCAATTAACCTGCTATGCATGTTTTTGGAATGTGGGAGGAAACCAAAGTGCCCGGAGGAAACCCACGCAAGCACAGGGAGAACATGCAAACTCCACACTGGAGGTCCGATCTCATGACCTCAGAACTGTGCCGCACACGCGCTTACCACTGCGCCGCAGTGCTGCCTATCCGGTTTTTACTTGACCTCAAAAGAATCGGCACCTGACGAGAGGCAAGATCGGGTTCTAAGATACCCAGCCCGACCTGGGCCTGTGGGTATTAAACAAGACCCTGTCCAATTAACTTGATTTGAGGGACTGAGCCTACAGAAAACCTAAATGTTCATATATTATTTGAGAGCTCTAAGGAGAAGGAGTGGTGATTTTGGCTGACTCTGCTGGCGTGCGAGGAGCACTAACACGTGCTGCGCTGCGCAAGGGGGACGGAATCCTTCACGTGGATCCCCCACAGTGATAAAAACATTGTAGTGAAATCAAAGATTTTCTCATTAAAGCGCTGGTTACTTGTCTTCATCTACGCATGCAAAAGATGAATTCTCACAGCAAACTGGGGAGGAAAATCCAGACCATGGAAATGCAATGCTAGGCATCAGCCATAAAGCCCATGTAACAAACAAAAAAGTGTGCGACACTGGACCCGACAAATAACTGTTAAAATTGGTCAAATTGAAAACCTTCCATTTCTCCAAAGTTTTATACATAAAAAACAAGTAAAATCGGTAAACCATCAGCAGTTGAGCTGTACAAAGTTGCGGTTAAGGAATCCAAGAAACATAATCTTGAAATTCAACTTTATTCCTTTTGTGTTTGAGTAGCGTAGCGTAAAGATCAACACATCATAGCAGCCGAAAAACATGGAAAGTATTCAATGGAGGGAAAGTGAGGTTTCTGATTAAATTACTATTTGGGGGGACAATTATGTTTAGCCTCTGATAGTACAATAAATCAAATTGCTAGAAACGCTACTGCATCAGCATCCATGAGTACTTCCGCGAACAATGCATTGCGTGTGATGTCACAAACAAAAGAAGATGAAAAGTCACAGGAGATCGCATATGAGTCGCATGTAACAAAAACATCGGATTTCACCCCACAATCGGAATTGAGCATTAAACTCCAGACTGTAAACGGCAGCCTCGTTGTATCCTCAGCTACTCCCAACGCTTTACATCACACAAAGGGCGCAAGATAGGGCGCACTGCACAATAGGGCGCCGGCACAATTAAAAGAAAATTTGAGACTTTTATGTGTGCCTTTTAGTTGTCAAAATACAGTACTTTGTTTTTCTGCTACTTGTAGATGCTATTTGCTGTATCCTAAAACTACTCCACTTTTATTTTAAGTAGTTTTATTTTAAGAACAGTATTTTTAGCAGCAAGTAATCTTTTAATGTATTTCCGCAGCGTAGTATGTTGAGCTAAAACACGGCATGGCACTGGAACGAGCATCAAGTCTCTGAATTCATCTGGCCATTTTTAAAACATGCATATTAGAGAAAATATTTATCTTTTAAAACATTTAATTTGAAATTAATAATGCTTATAATATTTTTGTTGTAAGTATTGAAGTATGATGGTGATTGTTGCGCATGTCCTGAAAAAAGAAAGGACTATATTCAAGCAAGCCCTTTTGGAAGATTGGAACACAAGTATGCAAATCCATTGCTTATTGGTTACGCACCAAATAATGTAGAACAACCACAACATTAGAACCTATTGATTTAAAAAGTTGAAAAATGCGGCATACCAGACCACAACAAACACAAGCACAATGTCTTTGTTTGAAATACATGTAAGAAGAAATAGATTAGCCAAACATAAAATTAGTTACATTTGAATGCATGCAGGTGGTAGCAATGCTTACTGTCTGAATGCACTCGGGCCGCTCAAAAGCTTTGGGCTGAAATGGTACCAGGTGACATCGCAAGGTAAGACCACAAACGCGTGCATGCGTCTGCACGGACGAGAACAAATGCACACACGCTTGGCTTGATAATAACTCGATACCAGAATAAATTTCAAAGCTGCACAGGTTTTGTATCTAGTCACCCAGCATCAAATATCCTGGTCACCCACCTGCACTTAAGCGCAATACCAAACGCCAGCAATGTTGCACCATGTTCAAAGATGGAGCCACCATAGATATTACAGTATTTTTTAGACAAATCCAAATCTGAAGAGACCAAATCATTTGCTTATTAAAATAAACACTGTACAACATTATCACAAAACTTTCAGGGGATTCTTTTTCTGCTTTGTGAATACAAGAAACAAATCATTTATAACTACAGAGTACACGGGAAGAAGCGGCAGCAAACAAAAAACAACTAGCCGCAGCCAGAAAAATGATTGTGGCACAAGACCCAACAGACTTGTACGCATTTACTGATGGCTGCATGTCAATGGTATGAAGAATGGAGCCACAGGAGTAGCGGTATTCCAAGGCAAGTCTCTGATCCACTCCTGGCACGCAATCAAAGGGGCCTTTAGCAGCTCCCATGAAGACAAGAAGACTGCACTAAACGCAGCCATCAACTGGCTTGGACAGAATGATGACTGGTCCTCAGCTTCCACCATTACAAAATATACATCCCTACTTCCATCTCTTTGACAAAATCTTAATAGCCTAAACCCTGTCATCCTCAAAATACACTCCAAACTTGCGGTCTTCCCCCACACTGAAAGGATCCGATTAACATGGGTCCTTGGCAATGTTCCCTAGTAGCTTATATGGATCTGAGCAATCACACAAAGTCTGTGAGCGTCGCTTGGAATAATGGTGAGCAACATCAATCCTGCTTGTGGCAACCAAATCATTATCAAATATGTGCAAAGCCTGAGATCAAATCAAGTTACATTATACTGGTTTTTCAGCAACACTAGTTACTTTTTCAAATTTGACTGACTTGACGAAGGTAATATTACATTAGATTTCTATTTTAAAAAAGAATGAGGCATAGAATAAGCTAACTAAAGAAAACATGATAAATAGATGAAAATAATACTGCTCCAAACTCATCAAACACCCAACACAGGGAGACCCTGAGGTTCTTAAGAGTTCTGGCCTAGGAGACGGTGACAACTCCCCTATCAGAAAAAGTAGAGGCAGAACTCTTAATTAACTCGCTGAAGACCTGAAAGTCTCCAGGAATCGACAAAATCCCCTCAGAACTCATACTAATGGTGGTGAGCAAACTAGACATCTTGACAAAGATTTGCAGAAAGGTCTGGCAAACAGGACAGTGGCCATCTGTATAGACAAGATTGCTAGCAATTATGCTACCAAAGAAAGGAAACCTTCAGAACCATCAGTCTCATCAGCCATGCAAGTAAAATTATGCTAGAGGTCCTACTGAACGGACTGAAACCACATGCTGAAAGCTTCCAAGCCAAAGAACAGGCAGGTTTCAGGAAGAGAAGGAGCACCACAGAACAGACTTTTAATTTGCGCATCCTGAGTGAGAAGTTTCAACAACACCAGAAAAAAACTATCACTTTTTTGTTGATTTCAAGAAGGCATTTGACAGAGTATCGCAAGCCGCTTTATGGGTCACCATGCGGAAGTACAACATGGGCCAGAATCTAGTTCCGCCAACTGAACAACTGTATGCCAAAGCCAACAGTGCGTTACTGATCAATGGTACCATTGGAGCGTGGTTTGAAACCACAGTCGGTGTGAGCAAGGCTGCATTCTCTCTCCAACTCAATTCAACATTTTCCTGGAGAGGATCACTAAGCGCTGGACCAACATGAAGGTACAATCGGTATCGGGGGACACAACATCACTAACCTCTGTTTTGCTGATGATATTACTGGATTGGCAGGAGACATCACCAATGCAGAAATAGTTTTTAAGCTCTCCCCTTGACAATTGAAATGTTCTGTGACTGGTTTGGCTTGATTTTCATGTTAACCCATTTGATATTTCTTAGTTTACCAAGTAGCCACATTCTTCATGCTTGCAGTAGTGGTCAGTGCCGCAGCATGACATTGAGCACAGGAATGGTTTAAGAGAGATTGCAATACGGATGACAAAAAGTAAATTTGAAAAAATTAGTCAAAGCAGGAAAATGATCCTTAATTTTAATTATATTAATGGCTCCAAAACATTGTGTGTTGTCCATCACAGACAGAAGAATCTGAACTAGTCCATTAAAGCTTAGAACTTTGAGTTTCTAAATGCCAATTTTCAGTAAAGGCTTATGCAATTTTTGTTTTTGTTAGACAAATTTGAGTTAGTATTTTTGCGTTCTTTTAGTGGTTTCAGTCAACATTGGTGAAAAGTGAAATCGTAAATAGTTAAAAAAATATTGTATTTGGATGTTTTATTATAGCACTGAAGAGTTAATATTTCATATTTTTATTTTACTTTGTAGTTAGATTTTCAGGGATTCAATGTGGCTTGACTTCAAATTCGCTTAGTATAAAAAAAGTTTAATTTGGTTAAAAGTTCTCTGTAGGGTGAAAAAATAAAGGCTAGTATAAAAGTATAACACATGTTTCATTCATTCAATTCGTGCATAATGTTACATTATTATTAGTAGTAAAGCATTAACAAAAACTCAAGAGCGGTTTGGGAGCTCTCTAAAAAGAACCGTAATTCTTATCACTAATAGGTTGTGCTTTATTATAACAGTCCTGTAAAACTTATACTGTTTCCCTATATTCTATACGTTTTTTAATCATTTCAAAATATGTAAGCCACATAACAATTTTTCTATGTGAAAAAAAAAATCCAATGAGGAGGGCATGGTCCCGGACGCCGCCGGACCCACCCAAGACTGTTCCCACCCAAAGGTGTTTCACAAAATTCCGTGGGAAACACTAAAGTGGCACCATTGTGAATAGATTTTGCTAATGCACTTCACTCACATGCACCCACACGAGTGGGAATCACACCATTTCCACTTTTTCGCCCGCTTTGAGACTGGGAGGTCGGTGGTTCGCGCCCCGGCCGAGTCATTCCTAAGACTTAAAAAGTGGTCGGCGGCGCCCTCTGTTGGCTGCGGCTGCATCGGCTCGCTACAACGGGTCAGGTGCAATCGACATTTCGTTCTGTGTACATTGTTACACAGAATGACAATACAAGGAAATTATTATTATTATTATTATTATTTTTCCCAGTTTCAATGAAACATTGAGTTTCAATCTCAATCGATGTAACTGTTGGCGCATACGTACTCACATGCATTCACGAAAGCTGCAACTGTAAAATACAAGATCTTGGGAGTCCATTACGGGTCAAATATATGATGGAGTCTGGACCTAAAAATGTTGTTTTTTTTAAAATAACCTGACTTTAAAGTTATTATTGAACAATATGGGACAAAGTAAGAAGGTTTTATAAACATGGTTTCATAACCAAAACCATTTGGATAAATTCATAACCGTATTGTGTTATTCAGAGGCAGTGGCTAACAGTGATTCTTAAACTCCAAAAAATCTTTGCTAAAATGTATGGATTAGTTTGCGAATACCCAATGGCCTGCACACATAGTGACTTGGATGAGAAAATACATGGTGGATGTCATTTTCTTCAAGAGAATACTGCAACAATGGCTTAACACATGCAAATAAAAATAAAATGTATGTTTCACGTGGTGAGCTTGCGACGAAAGATCATCAGCATTCAAAGTTAACCAAGGTAAAAGGATAAAATATGAGCCTATTAGGAAATACATTTCGGTCCATTCAGATTTTCCTGGGCCAAACAAGTTCTGGCTTTGCAACTGATACAGACAACATTAACATTAACTCAATGGTGGCAGTCAAGCACACCACTTTGTGTTCGGTTGAAAGTAACATCAGGAAAAAAAGCATAGAAGTCTAAGTCATGATTAGTCACTAATTTTATGACACATATTCATCCTTTTTATGAATAATATTATGCACGCAATGGTATGAGGCCATCCAACAATACATCCCATGGGCCAAAATAATTTTTGCATGTCACCGAGGCCATTACACTTGTTAAACTACTGTATGCCCAGCAATCCTCAGCAACCCTTCTACTTCCTTTTAAGTACATTGCCAAAAAATGTAATTCTCTTCAAAACAAATAAAAGCATTTACATTTATTTAGAAAATGGTAAAATAAGAGTGCCTTACTTTTGGCAGAGCTGATTAAAGAGGATTTTGGGGTTAATTGGACTCTTTCCTGGTTCTTTCATATTCTGGAAGAAAAGGATCATTGCTGCTGTCAATGGCTCTGGACTGGGCAGCATTACTAGTAAAGGGGCCTGCAGAAAATGAAAAATGAATAAAGAACATTATAACAATATTTTTGCAATTATGGCATAACAAAGTCTTTAAAATATTTATTTTTTTGTGGCAAGTCTAAAACAAACAAAAACATTTTTAGTAATTTCCCGATTAATTTTTTAAAGACAAATCCTAAAGTTAAGAAAAAGCATTACCAGATTAGTCTCTTCTGGAGGGCAAATCCTTAGTTTATCACCTTTCTCTTTCACTTGTTGGATGAGGTCAATGAGCATATGTGTTTGAGATAAATTCTGCAAATAGAAAGATATTTTGAATTTGTTTATATTGCATGATTATTTCCATCCAATACGGTACAAAGGCATGCTGCAATATTTGATAAATCAATTAAATCAGTCAGTATATAAGAACAAAATCAGTCATTTTGACGGCCTCCACAAATTAAAGACAGTTAAATTTAAGACAGTTGTGCTTTTCCTGTCTGTATGCCACACACGCTGTATGGATAACAAAAACCTCTCACTGACTATTTTTCTCAGCACCTGATTGAAATCAGACCGTCTTCTCATTATGTAAAACCATGTAATGGGCACTGAAATCCAATTGTGGTCATAGTTTGTATGATTTAAATGGTTGGGTTATTGCACAACTTATAAAAACACAAATAAAGCAATGGAAAACACTTTTGAAGAAAGGAGGAAATAAACATGGTACCTGGTTGATTGGGGTAACATCATTTTAATCATTTTTATTTAATGTCAAAAGTTGAAAGAGGGAATGACATTTCTTTACTCACAAATGCCTTGTAACAGTAATCCATTGTGAAAACGTGAGTGCTGCTCACTGTTGGTGAGGAATTACTTCTATGGTTGGAATCAATCGGTACTATTTCCAGTGCTTACGTTAGGTAAAACCATGTACACTAGCACAAAAATACGCTTATGGTCTTGGTCTGACTGCAAGTAGTCCAATTGAAATAGTTGGGTTAGTCTTTTCATTTTTGGATTACTCACGCAAGTATACCCAATCAAATGGTGCAACTGCTTCTGTGCAATACAATGCTCGGTCTTTTTCTTTATCCGGAAGATTTTTCTTTTGTCTTTGTCAGTGCTGCAAAAAATGTTGGACTTGTAATAGAAATACATGATATGCGCTAACTGCGGCAAACTCGCCTCATGTGTATTGGTTGATTTTTCTGAGAGCTTCCCATTGGCTTTATTTTTTTCACGGCAACGATTCTAAATATGTATCCATGCATTTATAGTCTAAATATATGCTTCTGGTAAGCAGTAGCAAGAAGTTAGTGAGCACAACTTCTAAAAATACCATACGCAGCAATAACATACAGGGAGCAAACAGACATGGTAATTTATTGATCATGGTGAGTGACATGGATAAAATAAGCTTTTGCTTGTGTTAAATGTGGAAACGTCTACATATTAATCATTATTTTTTTTACTTACAACTGATGGTACATTTAAGATATACATAATTGCAATACAAACATTTCTTTAAAATGGCCATCCTAAATGTAATACAATTTTAGAACAATTGAGTCAATTTCTCGTGTGTTGCTTTAAAATGAAGGAAGAGTCTTGGTTAGGAGTAGTCGGCGTCCCATAAGAGAGCGAAGTATTCCTTTGCTTTCAATAGATTTGTTTGGTCACATCTTCGCAATGAAGACAGTTGCTATGGAAAATGGCACAATGGAGCTGGCATTGTGCATGCGGACACAGCTCATCCTCTAACAATTACATGTTTTCACCCAAAAGATTGCAGTTTTCAAGGAGACAATACAAAAGAAAAAGAGTGTGAAAGAAAGAGGGAATAGCATTCGCACCCACTCGAATTTCAATCATAGAGGAAGGTCCTAGGGGTGATTAACAAAATGGCGGAAAAAACAGGTTTATTGTGAAAGAGGCATGTCAGTTTGCAGTGACCATGACACAACTAGAGAGAGACAGGGGAGCTCTATGTTCGAATTGAATTGTGATCATGCTCTGTACCAACTGAAAGCCACTCATCTGTGGGCAGGTAAACATGTCCAAGTTTGCATTGCATATGTTTCAAAGTGAAGTCTGTTTACAGACAAACTCATTGTCAGGGTTTGTGGATGGTTACACATCCAGTATTGTGAAGGCCTATCTAGAAATCACGTCAAGGGAAAAAGAGGGCCAGAAATATACTCTCCAAGCAGTTTTTCAATATCAGAAAAAAAAACACTTTTCCCCCTTTGCCTGATAGTCTTACCAAACAAAACTCAACTGCCAAAATGATGTGCAGAGCTGCCAGTTAAAATGAAAATCAAAGGGTGAAAGGTCATTTTAAACACTGGTCACACATTTGGATTAATCAGAAAATCCCAGAAATAAAATAATACACAGTTGCAATGCTACTGAGGGCTTTTTTTCCTCTTTTCGCTTGGCTTCCTCTAAGCAGGACCCAGGAGGCGTGGAGCATGACGGCTTGAGTGTGTCCCTCAGGAAAAACAGCCCGACTCATGTGGCATTCGGTCTTTGCAATGTGATGCCAGGGGAGGCAAGTGTGACCCGAATAAATGGGGTTTTACTCCTTTCCATTTATTTCTTGGATGGGCAAGTGCTTTTTACTGCACTAGGCTATGGCACATCCACAGCAGCAGGTGGCAGTGACACACTCATTGCAGAAGGATTACAATATAAACAAATTAAGTTATTCAAAAAGGGAATTTGTATTTTTTTGCTAACGTACCATATTCATTCGAGTATAATGCACATTTTTCACATTCAAAAATAACTCAATAAATGGGTGTGCGTTATACACGAGGTTTAAGTGTATCGCTGACCACGATCACAAAACACTAGATGCAAAGGAAATCAAACCGAGGTCGTGGCTGTGAGAGTGCCGAATCCTAACCACTAAACCACCAGTGATATAGATGACGTATATATAAGCCATTAGGTTTTATCTAATCACAACATTATTTTTAGTCACGGCACCAGAGATGAATGTAAGGTAATAGACAAAGTCGTCCTGAAAGATACTGTATAAATAAACGGAAAAAGAGCACCAAGACAGAAACAACCCTTTGGTGCTTCTGGTGATGAATTTGTCACCTACAATGCTTGGAATAGAATAGAATTTATTGTCATTGTATCATGTGATATGCAAAATGAAATGAACATGCGTCTCTGAAAATGAGAATTTAACCCCTTAAAGTTCCTGTAATTGGACTACAATCTCTAAAATCCCAATCTAAAATGCACCCAAACTTAACTGAATGCTGTTCTTGAAAATGGACTGTTTGGGTCTCTTTTGAAATGTGAGACTCCGAGGTTTTGTCCCAAACTAAAATAATCACTGCAAGTGCTACTAACATCGAGGATCCTGAGTTGGAACACATAAAACGAGGTGGTTATTATCGCCTGAATTTTTTTCTCGCAACTAAATGCCTGCAAATGAGTGAAGTATGGACATTTTAGCTAGAAAACAAGTTAGACAATAGCAATAGTATTTTACACATTTTTCAAAGGGTAGGTTTAGGCATCTTTTCCAAAAGTGGCTATTTAGAAACAACCAGTTTTCAACACATATCTTTGCAAATGTGTATTTTACTTTGGCCAATTTTTTAGACATTGTTAAAGAGTTTAAAATGTTTAAAATCTCTTTCCAGAAGTCAATCAATGATTGTGGAAACTTGCCCGTAGAAATAGTGCGTACAAATGAATCACTAGTGGGGTTACGCACACTTATTCCAGGGTCTAATTTGAATACAATAGGGACATCTAAATATCGATGTATTCAAAATTTAATTGGCTAACTGATGTGTTAATTATTATTTGAATCAGTCACTATTGGCTAAAGTTATTTGGAGGTAAAGAAGGTGGGTCCTTTACAGCAATACAAGACTGTCTAGGCCAATGCGGGTTGTGGGCTGTAAAACAAAGCCTGCAATTGGCTGAAAAAGATGTCAATCACAAGTTCAGATGCCAATGGCCTATAGAAAAATTAAGAATTAGGGGGCTAAACAGAAGACCAACAACATTATCGTGTGTTTTGGTGGAAATATTGTACATGGTTGGATTCATTTGACACTGCAGCTGTAAGGAGGCCATGGTTGCGTACGAGCTCATTAGCTCAGGACCTAGAGCGCTAGTCATGGGATCAAGAGATCGCAGGTTCGAATCCCGGCTCCTCCGTGTTACATGTCGAAGTGTCCTTGGGTAAGACACTGAACCCCTAATGCCCCCAATAAGCAGGTTGGCAACCTTGCATGGCTGCTATTGGTGTGTGAGTGTGAGTGAATGGGTAAACGTGAAGCACATTGTGAAGCGCTTTGGGAAGTCTTCATTGACTTGAAAAGCGCTATATAAATGCAGATAATTTCATTTCATTTCATACTACTCATGAATTTTATGGGTGCAAAGCGACGTTTTTGGTGAGCTATGCCAGATTTATAGTTTTTGGGTATCTTGTTTCAGACTGATCGTCATGCTTCTTTGATGAGTACATATCTTGGATCCCAAGAGTTTAAGCTTTCCAATCATATGTGGCATGACGTATTTCAGTGACTGGTCACATTGTTCAGACACGTATTTGCTTCTCAACAGTCCGACAGCTCGCAGTGGGACCCTCAGAATGTTGAAGAGATAACTAAATAGTGTGATAATGAGATAAAATCCAATGCATTTTCGGATTTAATCTGTATTACTGATGGTCCAGTAGTTACAAATTGGTGCTCGGACCACCGCAACCCGGCTTTGATTCCTGTTGCATCCAACCACAAACTTTGAGCTGAGAAAAAGTGATTTGATACAGATTTTTTAAATTAGGGGTGCCCGTAATACATGAGTGTGTATTTTGCAAGAATAAATATGGTAACCATATATGCAATGTTAAGAAATTTACTATTTTTATACACACATAAAATAAGCCTAGTGGAAAGCGAGAAAGAAGGTGATTCTCTCTGGTCAGAGGGTATGAAATTCAAAAGCTCGTTTTATAATTTTTAACATTGTCAATATTTCATATTAGTATTGGAAATATTATGCATAAATCATCTAAATTAGTTTTTTGCACAACAAATTAAGAACAGTACTAACCTGCATCACAGCATTAAAGAAGCAGGTGTTGCCAAGATTGTTGATGCCTTTGACAGGAACCGAAGCACTGTTGATGATTGAGGTTTTGCTTTTTGAGAAATCAGTATAGTCAGGTGTTTCTTCTCTCAATGTTTTGATCTTAGGAGATGCTGCTCGAAAATTAGAACACACACACAACAATTATATCCATAAAATAGTAATACAGTTTATTGCTTAACCTGAGCTTCGACATTAAAAACAAATTCAGAAACAAGAATGTATGCACACTCTTAGAACAGGAAGTTGGTGTATAACCTGAAATAGACGTTTGGCTAATTTTTTAATGCAAGCACGTGAACAGTGGTTAATTTGCTTAAGCAGTATGGGTTGGTTGATTGAAACACAGCAAGGACTTAAATATTATTTCTAAATACCACAAACAGTATCGATTTTATATTCAAAGATTGGGTGAATAAAACATAATTCGTGTTCATTGTAAACAGGATATCTATAGCATAATTTCTGAACAATTTATAATATTCATAATCCCCAAGATCAATCAGAAAAAAAATACATAGGACGTCATAATTTAATCACGAATATTGTTTTAAACTTATTCTTTCACAATGAAATTAACTGAAGTCTAAACCAACATCTAATAATGCACATCATATTGGGATGAAATTAAAACATGTCTCCATATTGTAGGGTTAAAGTTAATGAAAATACAAACAGACAAACCAATGTCTTCAATGTTCTTCCCTGAATTATTAGATAATACGAAGATCTTTATCCAAAACAATTTAGGAACAGGTCTCTGATTGTCTAGGTGTCAGTGAATATTTTCTGTTTAAAAACGGAAGAGAAGCCAGAACTATTTATTATAAAAGCCTTATAGTCTAAACAGGGTTTGAAATTGTATTACATTTGCCGAATATGAGTAAAAAGGGGATATCCAACCGCTTTTATCTGTTCTAGGTGATAGTTTTTTTACTTCTTGGTGTTGATTGAAAAAGTCCATAATTTCCTTAGGGCTCAGGCAAACATCAATTGCTTACCTGCTTTCTAAAGCAGAGGTGTGATTGATTATTGCCAATGCTTTAAGCAACAAGGGGAGTGATTTTCAATAGACAAACAATTGATAAATTGTAATCACCAAATGTTGAGTAAAAAAACTGAACATAAATTTAATCAATAATCTATTTAGACTAGTGTGGGAACACACAACATACTGTTATAAACAAATACATTGGGTTTATTTTCCATGAAATTGCAAGACTATAGTTCATTTCAAATGAATACAGTAAAATAACAGTGCATTGAAAACTAGAATGTAACCCAACACGTCTTGGATAAACGGCACAACTTCAAAAAAGCAGAGATTTTTTTTTTTAAATAGCGTCGTTTTGCAGTAATGGTCTCAATAACATCACACAATAGGTATTGAATTTTGTGCAAATATTTCATCGTTTCCTTCTATTAATAAGTCGTGGATTACTTTTTCTGTGCATGCCAAAAAAATCCACTCACAATTCACGATCTGGTGTTTTTTTGTTTGTTGTTGTTTTTTAGAAAACCCAAGTTAACAAATAACGGACTTTCAAGGCCGACCTCCGGAGCTTAGTTTGTTGAAACTGTTGTCGGTTTTAGTAAAACACATCTGGCCTACAATGCTGGCAACATCTGGAGTTTTTAGCTGACAACATCTGGAGTTTTTAGCTATTCCAATGAAGCCATAAGGGAGCACCATATGTCAAAGTTTCGAATCGGAAGCTTTAGATAGAAAAATGCAGCACACTGTAGTTGTCACCGGAAATATAAACAAAGATTAAATTTAAGTAAGGATTGGACGATAGATAAAACGCATATGTAGTGTCAGGACACACTAAACATCCCCAATGGAACTAAAGCCAGAGATGCGACTGGCACTAGCTAAGAGGGAGGAGAGGGACGAGGAGACTCTGGGCGGAATGTGGATGCCTATGGACACACTCTGCATCTGGGACCGTAACCCAAGGTAAACAATGTTCACAGAGCCATCTGGTTAGGACTGGGTGATGGTGGGGAGGGTCAGGGAGCAGTAGAGGACAGTTGAGGGGTGTAGTGGGTGGAGGGAAGTGTTGCAATGAGCACAAGCATATGGAAAAGCAGATTTTTCCTCTCCCTGCAGCAATCAACGAGGGCAAATGTCAGCATGCGCCATGTCCACGCTTGACTGTGCCTCACTAAGCACCACCACCTGGCCCTTATTGCACAGCCAACGAGTATGAGCAACAGTAACATAGTGGAGCCTTTCCCCTGGGTGGAAGAAAGCACCTCGGCGCTCGGGCGCATCCACATGCACCCATGTACACCAACACCTCCTGCACTCCATGCTTAATCACACAAGACATACCCAAAGAATGACAACTATTGCTTACACCAGCGGCCTGCAAACTTTTTGAGTTGCAGGCCACATTGGTTTGAAAGAATTGTACAAGGGAGAAAATAATAGCTCAATGATGTGTTAAATCTAAAGTTAATTGTTACTGCATCGTTTAACACAACCAAAAACGAGTGATTTAGAGCACACGGAAGATTACATACTATTGAGATTTATAGGGACCAAGCTGCGCCATTTTTCTCTTAATTTCTTTGCCCTTAAATTTTTTTTAAGTTACCCATAGCAGCAAAATGGCAGTCATTCATGCCTCTAGGTGAGCCTCATGACATGTAAAATAAAGTAAATACAAATTTCTTAACCAACAATTATATTGAAAATAATCCACTTTTATATGCTTAGTTCATGTATCTTTACTTATTATTCCAATCGATAGTTTTTTTTTTAATCAACACAGGTTTTTTTTACTATGTTAAATAATAGACAATGTCCCTTTGAATATAATTCAATTTATTTAATGAGAAGAGAATTATTTGAAATCAGTTTTAATGCAAAATAAGCCCTTGTATTTCACTGCAAAAAAACTGCTACTCGGAAATCGTGGCTAACCTGCTTACATGCCACAATTAACAAGTAACTTGTCAAGGCAAATTACACTTGATTCAACTAAATTTTATAACAAAAAATATTTAAAACAATTCCAAATTTAACTTTTAAACGCCGACCCCAATTTCATGATGAAGCAAATGGTCAAAGAGTAGAAAATTAAAATTATAAAATAATCTGATTAATTCAATTTATTGCCTAGCTCCACTTGTAAACATGACACTCTTATAGTTAGGCCAGTCAGGTTTACGGTTCCATATTTGCTTACGGAGAAGCAGAGCAGAGGCAGCTCCTTTCATGCAGAGCAAGCAGTCATGAGGAAAGACGAGCAACACCAAATGTCTTATTAATTCGCTAATTTGTTGTGACTACAGGGCATAAAAAGCTTGCGTACTTGCCATCTGAGGCCAGGCTAGCTTAGTGGCATTTTACTTACAGTTACATACACATGCCAATATATTCAGTTGTTCTTGGTCAAATGCAGGCTATGCAGTGTGATTTTGCAAACACCAAATGTAATAAATAAGAAATGATATGAAATTTAGAGAGAATCATGTTGACATTGGATTTTGTGAATTGGTAGGGGAAGTGTATCACAGCCTCACATGTAGAGTGCATTGGTGCACATTGCACACACTGGCCTACTTTCATGTGCAGTGGTAAAAATTAAGACAGGATCACCCTTGATTACCTCCATGAAAAAACCACCAGGGACCACGCATTTTGCTGGCCACTGACCCGTCTACTCTTTAAGTAAGCAAATACCACAGTTTCAGGTCCATTTTATCTTATGAGTTGAAACTTTTGGTCGAAGTTTTCTGTCAAACAAGTCAATCAATCAAAATGTATTTGTATAGCACTTTTCAGGCAACAAATAACTCAGTTTAACCATTACTACTTGGCACTCGTATGACAAAAAATATATTTCAATGATTTGCATTTAAGTTGGCCCTGCAGCTATTTCATCCAACAAAAACAGTATACCTCAGGGCTGGTTGATACTGCCCAAAAACAATATTAATTTTTATCCATCCGTCTGGACGTTTATCAATTTTGAAAAAATAACCAAGCTATGGCCCCATCTCTAAAAAGTATTTTTAAATGTATTGATTAAAATACATTACCTTTGATAAATGTTCAGACAAAAATAATTCATTCTAAATCAGTTTTAACTTTAAGTTAGCAATCATAACTTCTGCCTAAGTTGCTTAAAGGGACAGTGTGTATTATTTGACCACTCGATGTTATGTGTGGCGGAACCTAAAACGAGTGCTAAAAAGCACTGAAACCAGAGTTGCTCTTTAGACCAGGGGTGGGCAAACGACAATTTATGAGCAATAATATGGCCCGCCAAGCATTTTAATCCAGCCAACCAAAAGACAATGTTGAAAATAGAATTATTCTATATAAAATTGTCAAAAAAGTATCACTAATAAAGATTTATTGATTTGGTGTCGAGCAGCACAGCGGCGCAGTGGTTAGCGCGTGTGCGGCACAGTTCTGAGGTCATGAGATCGGACCTCCTGAGTGGAGTTTGCATGTTCTCCCTCTGCTTGCGGGGGTTTCCTCCGGGCAGTCTGTTTTCCCCCCACATTCTAAAAACATGCATGTCAGGTTAATTGGCAGGTCCAAATTGTCCCTAGGTGTGAATGGGCGATCGAATTGTCTGTCCCTGTGTGTCCTGCGACTGGCTGGCAACCAGTTCAGGGTGTCCCCTGCCCACTGACCGGAGATAGCTGGGATGGGCTGCAGCAACACTGCGACCTTACTGAGGATAAGCGGTGCAGATAATGGATGGATGGATGATTTGGTGTCACTCTTCTCCCGGTGTCCTTTGGTGGGTCCAAAAATGTTGCTACATATTTTCAAAATAGCAGTGAGGATGGTATAAAAAAATGACCTCTCTAGATGCTTCTTGCAATTTTTTTTGGATAAAATGCGGCTCCAGATTAAAAATCTTTGCTCACACCTTCCATAGAAAAGCAGTGGAGTTTGTTTTCTGAAGGGTGACATTTATTTAAATGGGTTAAAAGACAAAATAAGCTAAGCAAATATGACAGTAAGGATATATTTTGGGGTAGCTAACATTTAAAAAAATGTAACATATGTGTACCTTCCTTATTAAGATGGACCAAGTACTGTCTATGGATAATATTAAGTAACATTAACATAATTGGGAAAACAGTGTTTCTTCGGTAGTTGAAAGACCAAAATAAAACCAGAAGGGCTAAAAAATGATCGTGGAAAATATTCTTATGGCTCTTTAAAACCTTTTTATTTGTTTCACAAAGACAGCCCAGCTGCATTTGAGGGCACAGAAACTCGCTCCCTGAAGTAAACCGTTCTTTTAGTGGGACTCTGGTACTCGAGCCAAAGACCTTGATAGTGAGAGAGCATGGTTAATCGACTTTTAGTCTTCAATGAGCTGTTGTAACAATTTACGGTGGATTCTGAAAAACATCCGTGCTAGGGATCCTTTGTGATTTGGGGAGCATAGGAGAAGCACAACAACATTGTTCTCTAAAAAACCTGGCCTTCAGACTCAAATGGCAATTTTACAAGCTCCTCAAATGACAACAACAGTCTATTTTGTACAATAATGGACGTCTATTTCTATAGCCATTTGGCCAGCTAGTGCGGGACACTTGTGTGGTAGGAAGGGTGACAGGTAATTTATAGAGTCAAAAGAGTGGCTAGGCTAATTTACCTAATTTAATTGTCAAAATCTATGGATATCAATTCAGAGACTAGATACCCTCCATTTATATAATTTCGGAATACTAACTATATTTAAAAAAACTAAGTATAAAGTATCCATCCATCTATTTATCTATCTATCTATCTTAGAATCCAAGATTACACATGTATTTCCTATTTGCAACTATTTTGATGTTTCTTGGTGCCTTCAAATTACCAAGACAATTAAATTCTATTTTTATACATATATCATAGTCACCTGAGAGCGGGATCACCACAGCATGCAAGCGCATTATTGATCCAAAATAGTGGGAATAGGAGAATTAGTATAGATAGAGCGAGAGGAGATTTGTATGCTGAGTTTTTAGGGTCACAATCTACAAAAACAACAAGCCCAGCTGTTGTGTGTACGGGTGCACAGATCACAGTTTTAAGGAACACAAATTTTTGCCAATTCCCAAAGGAAACAGGCATTTTCAAAAGCACCATAGGAGCCTGTGGCTGCAAGCCATTAAAAGAACTGACTGGATCGAGGACATCATTCGGAATGCCTGCGTCTGTGATGCCCATTTCATATCTGGTACCTCATTGCGGCTATCTGGTTTAGATTTACTATATTCCGATTTATTTAGTAAGTAGGATAAGTGTGGAGGATTTGCGTTTGCTCCCAATTCCTTCAATAGACTACTACTGGGGCTAGCTAGTAGATCTTTTATAATAATATTAATATAATGATAAAATTTTTAACATTATTGTTAATGTCTATTTTATATATGTAATAATACCTGTACATTATCATATTGTTAACAATAACTATTATTGATTTATTCATTATTATTATTATTATTGATCCCACAAACACTAACAATGTAATAAAAGTTAGTGCAAGCCAAGGAAAGTCAATTATTCTGCAGTTTAACTTATGTGTGACCAAAGCTACTGTAAATATAAAACTTTCAACTGAGCCACTATTTTCGTCCATTTAACTTGCTGCTATTATAAGGTATTTTACTCGTTACTTACCAGATATGGACCGGCGTTGTATATGAGATGAAAAAGTCACACACACAAAAGCTCCACTAAGTGGCTCACACAATCTATGAGTAGCGCTGATCATTTTTTTTTTTTGTTTTGTTCACTTAGTTGACTAAAAAGTCACTACCTTGCTGCTTGACTGTTTCCTCATACATAATGCACGCAAGATCATAAGGTGCTAGGAGGGGTTACTTGTGAATGTATTGATCATTTGGAATATATCGTTGATCAAAATTGCATAAGATTGGATACAACGGGAATAGAACCCAGATCGCGGAGTTGTCTATCCAATAGGCCACGAGGGATGCAGGGAACACACGATAAAGCATTAGGTTTCAACTCACCATCACAAGTTTTTAGTTATGGTACCAAATTGTTGATACTTTTATTTGACCATGCCAAGGTAGGACACATTGGTAGGACACAATGACTCTTAACTGTAATTAGAATTGTGTCCTAAATATAACAGACCGACTCCTTTGATTGCCAGTTTCGCCTCGGCTTCGCATGAGCAACTGTCGCCTCTACATGAGGCAACATATTCAAATATTGCGCAAGGTTCATTTTATCTACGAACCACGTATTCATTAAAAGAGCCATGGGTTCCCGATCCCTGGTCCGGGGCTGTCCCCGCACAACTCCAATTCTCATTGCATCCAATTTTACTTAATTGTGAACAACCATCCATCTGTGATTTTAACATTACTATCCGGTATGATCCTCGTTGCATCCAATGTTATGCAATTATTGTCAGTGAATAAAAATCTATCGACTGATCAATAATTGCACAAATATGGCAATGGATTTCAAATATTGTCCACATATCAGCACATTCAAGTTTCTTGCAAATTTGGGGATTTGGGGTGGGGTTTATGGACCGGAAAGTACGGTAATCTCAGTTTAGAAAAGTCAAAGGTGTGATATGGTTAAAAATAATAATAATACAAATAACTTTTATATAAAAAAAAACTCATCACCACATTATCTTTCTGAAAATACCCAACAGAGTTAAGTGCTCTACAGCTGTGACAAATGATCCAGTTTCCCTAACATAACCAACATTGTGACTCCCACAGGTGCTGCGCATAGGCCCATAGGTGGGAGCATCAGCAAGAACAGGAGACAAGCAATTTAGAAGGAAAGACAATGGATAAGAGCAGAGGTGAAGCCCTGACAGCTGCTCACGTTCTTCAGGGAACCCAGCCGGGAAGCATCACTCGAGCGCTTAATTCCACTAATGTGTGCATTCATGTGGCATGCACGGAGAGAGTGGGTGACTGTTCATGCAACTCTCAGCTGAGGCTGAGAGACTGACTCAAGACCAGTCTCAATGTGCATGGCTGGCTAGTCTATGAATACTGGTAAATGGGCAATGTTGAAGTGGTTTGTCGAAATTAGTGAGACCGGATATAGTAAATACATAAAACATTAATTTACTTACAATACAAAGTGTCTAAATGTGCAAGGTAGTTATTTTAATCAAACATTTATTTTAATTGTTTAAGTAAGACAACATTTCAATGTCATTGCCCAATTTATTGTCAAATATGTTATACGCACAAATTCCAGCACAGATGAAATTACTTACCCTCAACCCGCATGCAAACATAAATTAATGAAGACACAAATTCAAATAAAAAATTACAACTAAGTAAAAAAAAGCAAGCATATAAAAACATGAAAATAGGTAAGGTTTAGAAAAAAAATGTGCACATTGCAAGCCGTAATCTAAATCATGTAGTTGTGCATTGATTTGCATTTTTCCAAACAAAACACTAGGGAGGTAGGAGTCCTCAAATTGAAGGGTCAACAAATGTTAATTTATGATTCAAAATTATGGCCCGCAAACCACATTCGGCCCGTCAGGCGTTTTAATCCGGACCTCCAAATGTTAAATAGAACGATAATACGTATAAAACAGTTAAATAAGTACAGCTATTAATTTGCTTTCTTTTTCTTTGTCACTCTTGTCCCCAGAGTCCTCAAAACTCAAATAGCAGGATATATTTTTCTTCACAAGCTAATTTTTATCAGGTAGTTTTTCTTATCTATTAAGATATTTATCAAATTTATTTTAAAAAAGAAAAAAAAATACTTATGAGGTAGCCGTATTACATCTTGAGTTTTTAAATGCATGCAAAAAGGGAGATTGTTTTTTACTTTGCGTTAACGCTGAAATCAAATACAGGTCCAGTTATTTTATCTTTCATTTGTCGAGAAAGAGTTTTTGTTTAATTTTGTCTGCTTTTAGTATTCTCTGTATGTGTCGAGTTGGGTGTGTTTGTCTCCCTATTTGATATGCAGCATTGATGCACTTTTTATCATTTTCTTTTTTCATTCCTAGTGACTGGAAATGATAAATTAAAAGCTTTGAAACTTGTTTATGCAATCCAATGACAATATAATAGTTCTCAAGGTTTTTTGTTGATTAGTGCTTCACTGCAGTTAATAATTTATGTTTCTTTGTTAATTTTTTTTTTTTAACTATTATGTTTGATGCCATGCTTAGTCTGTGTCTTGAATATGTTCAAATTGAATTACTTTAGCATTGATGTAACTGCAGGACAAGAAGAGTGAAATTCCTAAGGCAAATACCCTACCTGATGCTGTCTTGACAGAGTGCTTTTGCAAAAAATCCAGAGTCTGTAACAAAGCTTTTTTGTTGCAGTGAGTAGAGAGTTCTTCATCACATTCAAAACACCTGTTAAAAAAAGAGTAGCCAGACAATAGAAAAGGACTTATTAAACTAATGTAAAATTAACAACCAATTTTATTATTCCGACTTAGCCTGTGTGACTAAAATGTTTTCAAGAATGCACAAAAATGAAATATGAAAAATATTACTACTTTTACTAATCCTATATGTATCCATTTATATTTCATTTTGATCCATGCTATGCATTTTAGAATGAATTTGTCGAGTGTCTTACCAGGCTTTCCAAGTGCTCAAATTTATGGTGACGCAATGAGACTCTGGATGGAAAGCTTGGTGGTGCTTGGCAGAATGTCCAATCCCAGAGTGGTTACATCCCTAGAAAAAAAAACACAATATTAAATGCAACAGGTAAAAGAAATAGTTTGTTTGAATAAATTGATTAAAACTATTGTTTTGATTAAACAAACAAAATTAATTACTTCAGTACAAATTGTCAAATTGTGATTCATATTGTGTATTAGGATGTGTATCAGATCATCTTTTATAAGTGTTGTACACAATTAAGACACTGGGTTACAACTGACAAATTCAGGATATATTATATATACATTTTGCTTACTGAAGAAGGCAAAAGCAAGCCACACCCATAATAATCTGATTTATTGTCGAAGTTTGTTGGTAGTGTTTGAATCAAGTCTTACCTGGAAACCACATTTGAGGCAAACTAAGATGTCTTGAAATGCTGCTGGCTCATTATTAATCATGGTCCTTTCCTTCAGGCACTCGGAACACACCGACCACAAGCTGGACAAAATTGATTTCTTTACGGCACCTATATCCACTGCTTTGGTCACATGCTGGCAAGTCAACCCTGTTCAGGAAAGGCAGAACATTGAAATTAACTTTGTGTTCAATTATCTAAATGCTTTATATTATCTGTGTTGAAGAAAACATTCTAAAGCATGCAGGACTGCCGCTTCAACTTCTTGACAACAACATAAAGGAGTTTCCCTAAAGCCTCTAATAATATTAGAATCATCTTTCTATTGAAGCAATATAAATCATTTTGCATTTCTTACAAATTATGGATTTTCTGGACTTGTTAAAATAGATTATTTCAGAGGTGGACGCCTTGGACCAGACATCGGTGATATGCTTCAAATCTGTAAAATTATGTTGAACATTTTGTCCAATTTCTGAGGCGTATGAACCACACCAGTAACTAGAGGCACACTCACACTAGGGCAATCATACCATCACAAAGCACACTTGCTGCTAAGCCCGCAAGTATTATGTCAAGTACGTGCGATGTACATTGCGAGCAATCAGAAGTAGGGAAAAAAAATGTTTTTACTACCGTGTAATTGAATTAATTCTTCATAGCGCTGCTGAATCCACAAAACAAGCACTCACCTATAACTATGTCTCATCATGGCCCAAAAAAAGTCAATTAACAAGTCAAAAATTGTTCCTATGAATGAGTGTGAGTGATTTGTTGTCTGTCTCAGCGTGCCCTGTGTTTGGCGAGTAACAAGTCTAGGATTTCACGTGCCCACTGCCCCAAGTCAGCTGGGATAGGCTCTAGCACCCCCTCAATAATAATTTTTAATCAACTTGTGAGGGACCCAAAGATTCCCACCACAAGGAGGAACTTGCGATTTGAAGTCCAGTGTTGCTTATTTATGAACAAAATGTATTTTCCTTTATAAAAGTAATGGGTGTGGCTCATATCAATGTGTGCCATATAGTCTTCTTTCTTTTTGAATAACATGGTGAATTCATCTTCTTCACGTTAAAATATCTCATCTCATCTCATCAGCTGCACCGCTTATCCCCGGTAGGGTCGCAGGGGTGCTCCCATCCCAGCAATCATTGGGCAGTGGGCAGGGGACACCCTGAACTGGTTGCCAGCCAATCGCAGGGCACACGGGGACAGACAACTCACTCGCTCAGTCACACCTAGGGACAATTTGGACCGGCCAATTCACCTGAAATGCATGTCTTTGGAATGTGGGAAGAAACCGGAGTGCCCAGAGGAAACCCACGCAAGCACGGGGAGAACATACAAACTCGGCACAGTAAGGCTGGGAGCTGGATTTGAACCCACGCAGGAGGTTCCCACGACCTCAGAACTGTGCTGCACACGTGCTAACCACTGCGCCGCCGTGCTGCCCACGTTAAAATATGTTGTTTGAAATTAAACATTGTAATGATCGGACTGATAAAATGATCAAGTAGAGACAGATTGATTTAATTTTGAAATAATTGTATCTTGAAGCCTAGATTTCCTGTCAGGCTGAATTCCCCCTATAATCTGGAAGCAGAGCACCATGTGTGCATGTGTCATTATCTCAGGGAAGCGACTATGAAAAGGCAGTAAACCAATTTTATGGTGTTTTTCCTTTAGAGGTTTGTTTTCCTTTATAATTAACCCAAATGCATGTTACCAACTGGTGCAAAAGAGACAACAGTATTGTAATTGCAACAGCATCCACGGTGAATATAATCCATATCTTAAATTGTAACAATAAATTCAAAGGTCATGTGTTACACATGGAGATAAAATCCTATTTCAGCATCCATGAGCACAATGTATTGTACAACTGCCACAGTGAATAAGCAACTATTCATTAACTATCACTGCTATATTGTGTTTTTCCATTTTTCATGCCCATGCACATTCTTCATTTGTTAATTCGTTTTACTTGGACTGAAAGGAGAAGCCCTCGAATTTTCTTTAAACTATTGTATAAAGACAATAAAGACCATTAATTGTTTTCATCGATTCATTGACTTTTTTTTCACTTTTACAATTGGAAAATACCTCACAACATATCTCGCTCAAAGGAGTGCATCAATTCTTTGGTCGGTCGATTTAACTGTCTCAGGCTTCTAATTTTGGGGATCTTGCTAATTTTGGCTAATTTCTTGTCAAATGAATTTAGCTTTTTCACCAATCTAATTTTCACTCTTTGTTGGTCTGAAAAAGGTCCATAACGGTCCTCGACACTCTTCATTTTTATTACAAAATGTCAATTAGAATATATATTCCTGTATATAATATCTAATTAGTTGTGATTGCTTCAGCAAGGCACAACTACATTGCCAAGTGCTGTAAGCACAGGGCTGCGAAGCAGGCACAACTAATATAATCCCCCGAGAACTTTTTATTATTATTATTATTATTATTATTATTATATCTATCTTCTTCCGCAAGGGGCCCCGGAGACGAAAAAAAGTCCCCATCCGCTCTAATGTATTTTGAGAGTCTCCCATCCGGAATACATGGGCCCATTCAATATAATGGGGAGCCATGGTAAACAAGGGTAGTCATAGGAACCAGGGACTGTCCTGGGTGGCTTGAGGGGGCCCAACCCCACATTACTTTTAACATGGGTAAATGGTGGATTCCAAAGAGTGGATGCTAGCAATAGGATGCTAACAGCTATGTGCACCAATATTAAAGTGTTGGGCTGGCACAGCCAGCCCAAATATTAGCGCAAGCTAGCTGTAAACACTGTCGGCAATGCTAACTTCTTCATAGTAAAAAATTTGGTAATGGCTATATTTTAACGACTTAATATTTACAAATTATGCTAATGGCGTCATGTTAATGAGTTATGCTACCAGGTACATTCTAAAAAGTGATGCTAACGGCTAAATGCTAACTTCTTCATGCTAAAAATTTTTGGTAAAGGCAATATTTTAACGACTTCATATTTACAAATTATGCCAATAGTCTCATGTTGATGAGTTGTGTTAATGGGTAACTGCTAAAGAGTGATGCTAACGGCTAAATGCTAACTTCTTCATGCTAAAAATTTTTGGTAATGGCAATATTGTAACGACTTCATATTTACAAATTATGCTAATGGCCTCATGTTGATGAGTTATGCTAACGGATACATGCTAAAAAGTGATGCTAACGGCTAAATGCTAACTTCTTCATGCTGAAAAATTATTCTAATGCTAACATGCAAACGACTCAGCAAATTGAATGGGCTCAATGCATTCCGGATGGGCCAATTCAAATCGAACGGCCCATTCTATTTGAACATGTATATTTTAAAAGTTTTTAAAGTGTAATAACAGTGTTATTACTATGGTTTTACCATGAATGTGTTTTTTAGACCTCCACAAGGCATATCCTTGTTGCTAACGGTTGTGGGCCCATCTCAAATGAACTTGCCAGTACCGGGGGGTGTGGGGGGCGGAGTCCCCCCCACAGAACCAAGTAAAAAATGACAGAAACATCTCTCTGAGCTAAAAACTTTATGCTAACTCATAATGCTAACAACCGGGGTTATATATACATACCGGGATCATCTTCCAGATCAATCACAACTCTTACAATTGCCGCGGGAATTGTCTAGTATTCACTCTATATTTCCAAGCACATACACTGTAGCACAAGCAGCCAACGCTGCTCATTTACTTAAAACAATATCAATACAATGAGGTTAAATGTTCTACCACAGTGACTTACCACTGACTTCATCCGATGATTCTTCATCTCGAGGTTTTCGTGGTTTATTTGTCCGCTTAGTCATGTTGGCGGCTGTCAAGGACAGGGGGTCCTTGAGACGCATTTGGAGCTCTGCTGGTCCACAATTTGACTTAACTGTACGACACAAGACAACCACAAAGTGATAAATGTCAGCTTGCAGGAAAACATATTATTTTCAAGACTTTTATAACGACTTAACAGAACACACCATTCATTGAGTAATCAGATTGTTGATATACAGCAGCTGAATAAATGAATACAATTCAGAAAGTGATCTATTTTATTTAGGTTTGTAGCTCGCAGCTAAAGTAAGAGTCAACAGAACAATACACAAAGTCGCAAATACTGATACATTTGAAACTCTCGAAAATACCTCATTTAAAGCGGGTCATTGATCGAACTACCGCTGCTAGCTTGCTGGAAGAGACATGTGCGTCTTATAAAATATTTACAAGTTGGTAAACTTTTAAGGCACCATATCAAATATTTTTGAACTCATCTTTAAGTGTCTTTTGGAAGTTGGAGTAAGTGATTTGGGATAGGCTGCAACACAACCGAAACTTTTGTGAAAAGCATACGTGGATTTTGAGAATGGATACATGGATAGATGTATAATAAGTCATTCCATAAGTTAATGCTTATTCCACTAGTGCAGACCGTTTAAATGGCTGCAAGGAGACTCAAAAGCATTCTGAGAGTTATCACGTGTGACATTTTTAGGGGAGCATTTACTTTTCAGACACATTCAAAGGCTACTTTCATGCGAGGCCAGAGAAGAATATAATATGTGCTGAGAACATTTGTATCATATGGAGAAAATCATTTAAACCTTGCAGCAATTCTCCAAATTTAGAACCAGAATCACATTTTAAATCTACTGCTTTATTTGATTTGAGAAGCTGTGTTGTTGATGTGTTGGAATTCTTAAACAATTTTAGTTATCACCTATAGTTATTGTTGATGTTGACTATGGTTAATATTTCTTTGCCCAAGCATTATTTATTGCAACCTGATCACCCTGGAAGGGGGATTACCTCTTGTATTTTTTCCTCAAACTGCTTCCAGCTTTCATGCAGGGGATGTTGTAATTTCGGTTTGCGCAGTCCTGTAAGACTTTCTGTGATTGAGGGCTATACAAATAAATGTTACTTGACTTAAATTGAATTAGAAGTAAAATAAATACTATATATCCAAAATGTTATAAGTATTGAGACCAACCTCAAGAGCTCATGTCGTTCCAGTGTGATTGTTGTTGACGAAACCGTGTTTTTTTTTTTTAATGTTTTGCATGCAGATCGTACAAGAATTTAGTCTTAAAGTCTTGAAATTAATGTGTGCACGGAGGCATTTTCTTTATTTCGATTTTGTTATTTTGACTACTTATTATTTAATCAACTTGACATAAAGTAAGATATGTCACACACAATGTTGACATTTAGATGATCGTTTACACGGGAAATTCCCATGTCACTGTAAAACATTCGTGAAAACAGTCACGCAGTTAGGCAAATGGGTCACTTACACGTTTTTAAGACATTTGCACAACACATAAACAAAACATTAATAACGGACATAGAAGCAAATTAATCTACGAGAAGACAAATCAAATAACTCACTTCTTCGTTCCAGTGACTGAGAAACCCGGAGCTAATCCCAATGAGGCTAACTTATGCAAACACGCTAGCCGTTGGAGGTCGCCAATGATTTTACACGTAAGACAAGTGTGTGTATCCCATTCGTTTCACAAAACAGTGTAACAAAATAAAACATAACACGCCGAATAAGATCTATGTGACATACATTTACTCAAAATGTTTATCATTTACTGTCGGAATTTGTGGCATCTACTAGCATCACAAATAAACACGTGACGCATCAGGAAGCCCCAGTGTTGCATTCATAAAAATCGGGAATTTTGGTTACCCTGAGTCTAACGGCTAACGTTGGATCATTTAGGAAAATATTGATTTGTGTTTTCCACAAACGAAATTTCAACGACCGGTATTTGTTCTAAGTGGGTTGTGGAACCCAGAAGGGAGAGGACCCACGCAGAAGGGAAAGGACCCACACAGAGGACTGGAAGAATGCTGCTTGGGAGGGTGGGATGGCAGAGCTATGCCCTTGCACAATAGTATTGCCTTTTACACGCTGGTTAACTACTGTTAAAAGAAAATAACTCTGAAATTGTTTAATTGATGTTGAAAATGTCAGGAAAAAATGTAAAAACGTCATATCGTCACGTCATATTGTCAAATATAAAAAAATTGTGAATATGCTTGATGGCTGTGTTTTGCTGCTGTTGGTGTCAGTGGATTTGTTCAGACCGAGGACAATCGACTTTGGCCTGGACGGATCTATTGACACTAACAAAGATGTTATATAATGAAATTGTGAATATGTTTGATTTTCGAGAAGGTTTGTTCAAACCTCACTTTGTGTTTGCTGTTAAAAACGTAATATTGGAATATAATATTGTGAATGTGCTTAATTGCTGTTGAGATTGTCATGATTGTTTTCTGTTTTTAGTGTCAATAAATTTGTTCAAACCAAAAAAAAAAAAAAAAATGTTGATGTGATAATAAGTAAAATGTGTAGTGTCTACATAGAGTTACAATATAAATTACTTGTAAAATGTGCCGGTTACACTTGCACCAGTAGATATCAATGCCTTAAGCAAATTCGCCTGTGGGTAATTTACACACCCCAGGAAGATAGTATGAGGCCCCCGCCTTAATTAGAAATTGTCGACGTATTGTACAGCTTTGACTATAAATTGATAGTTTCAATTCAAACTACAAGTTCAAGCTAATTTCAGGTACCTTACGCGAAAGAACAAAGTTCAGTCTGATGTCAAGAAACCACGAAACCAAAGTGCAAACAGGGGTTGGGAGAATTTTTGAAAAGGCTGTTAAAAACAGCATAAGATGCCAAACTGCAACTATGAAAATTGGCTGATAACACCAAAATCTACAAATAGGTGGCATACAGAAAACTGAAGTTGCAGTTTCCTGTTGACCTATACAATGCCTCACAAAAGGTATAAAATCTTGCTTCAAAATGTCAAAGGGGAGATTTTTGGTAAGATTGTCTGATTGATGACATGCATTGCGGTGGTCTCCAGAATATATTCTGCCAATAAAAACTTCTCGCGAAGAAGTTCATCTCCAGCCTCTCAATTTACCAACATTCTTCTCACCCGAATTTGAACGAACACGTGAAAGATAAGATCAAAATCCACAATACTTCTCAAATAGTTAAAAGCACATTGTGTTTTATTTGACCACTAAATGCCGTTGTATTCGGTCGTGCAATGTATAATGTGCTGAAATCATAAGTATCTATGTTTCTATCTACCCTGGTCATATGCTTCGAGAGGGTTGACTGACAGCAAGACAATCACATACACAAAAAAAGAAAACAAAAAAGGGAAAATTAGTAAAAAAACCACCAATATTTTTGGGGACCATGGCCAACCCAAATGTCCAAACATCCAAACAAGTTAAGCACATCGGCACCCAAGTTGGTCATGCTTCCGTCTCTCCAGATGAAACGGGAGACAAGAAAGCGGCCATGTCACTCGGGTCAGGGTGACACAACACACTCTTCTATTCAACAGCAGGGCCTGTCAGCTTTCACGGGTTTAACCCTGCCACATCATACAGGTGTCCTGCCCATCCCTTAGAACGCATCCAAACATAGCACTATCCTTTCACAACACCTCTCCACTCATTCCTATCACCAACAAGAACTCTAGCGTCAAAGTCATCACACAGCACCATGTTTCTTCTATTTCATGTCCAGCCTTTAGCCAGCCTTCAATTAGTTTTTAAGGGGGTACCTGTAGCAGCAAGAAGGTGAGGCTCTGTTAGTAAAATGGTTATAAATTTATCGACATAAGGTATTTAACAAAGCACATCTTTATTATTTGTCATGCATTTTTGGTAATTAATGAAATCAATATTGTGTTTTTTTTTAATGGATGACATTTTTACAATTATAAGGCACTGAATAATACACATTGTCTATTTAAGTGCAGTCCTAGCTGATTAGGAATTAATTTATTACAGATTGAATGATTTATTTTTAAATTAATTCTTAATGGGTTTTTTTACATCTTATTTTGTGTAGGGAATTTTAGCAAAACATATATTTGAAAACAGTGGAATGGTTTTATCTGAAAACCCGAACATGCTAACCTTGCTCTAGCTTCGGCGGCCCCCAGATAAATTGCGTTTTTTTTTTCAACCAGTGTGCAGATTTTACTACAAAAAAGAAATGAACAAAATAAAGTCTACAAATGTGAATACATATTTTTAATCATGTATTTCTAAAAAAAAAAAAAAAAAAAAAAAAAAGAAACCTAGAAACTGGTTTAAAACATTTTTCAATGGACGCTTTTTTTTTTGCTCATTTTAAGTGTTTTGTTGTTATTTTTGGGGAAACGTTTCAAATACACTAAACACAAAATCACTGGTAGAGCAACATTAATAAACATAATCAATACCCTGTCTTACCTCCTGAGCCACAGTGACCAATAAGCTAATAAAACGGTTATACTGTCAATTAGGGCAACATAATACGTAAATTATGTTGGGGGGAGAGCTTAATACGACAGGCAATTAATTGTTAATAATTTTAAGAGACTGTGAGCCTCGAGATAGTTTGATGAAAAAAAATGTGTGCCTTGGCATTAAAAGGTTGAAAAACTTTGATTAATTGTATGTATTGAGTAAAGCAACAATCCCCTGAGAAAATACTGTTAGGTTTTGGGAGAACCTCAACATCAACAAGGGTAGGAGGAATTTTGGCCCTAAGCGCCACCCGTACTCTCTTAAACAAATGCGCATGCTCACAATTAGTCCCGTGAACTCGATCAATGTTACGTTATATATTTTTGTTTTGTGGGAGGAATTCGCCGTCTTAAACGGTATTATTTTCACATGGCTCTCCGATTTTGTTTAAAATTTTCCAGGTCTGCTCCCCGACTGTTATGGGACAGCAACGTCCTTTATAGTGGCTTTGTCTCAAGTAACCGAACCCCCCTGTTAGGAATTGTCAACACTCGTATTTACTCAAGTGAGTTTTGTGTTTTGCGAAAATAACAAATCATCGAATTTTCACCTCTAATTTAGTATGACGCATTTTCAAAATGTAAACACTTGTCTGGTTCTCTTTCACCTCCAGAGTTTTCCCCTGGTTGCCGTAGCTTTGCTTCAGTGCCGCCGAACACGGATGTGACTTATTCACAGTTGAAGAAGCTCTTGGCCGGTGGCAAGTCGATCGTCATCGATGTCAGAGAACCGTGGGAGCTCCGTGAATACGGCTCCATCCCCGGCTCGATCAATGTACCTTGTAAGTGTCATTCTGTATACATTGTAATATAAATCAATTATGTTGATAATATAATTCGTGTTGTTAGGAATTAAATATTAAAATGTACCGTTTACCAAATTGTTTCTTGATGGAAAAGATGGACAAGAGACCGGCATTTCCAAATGGGGGGGGCAGACTTAATTTCTTAAATAATTCAACTAAGTGAACTCCATTGAATATGGCCGAATTAGTGTTGCTCGAGTCTCTGTCAAGCCTCCTCTCTCGTTCTCCTGCTTCTCTTCTCGCGGCCCACGTTTTTCCGCAAGCTGGTGTGTCGGCTCCTCCCATGGGCGTGCCAGGGAAGCCCCCACGTGGGCTCCTCCATCTCGGAGAAGAGCGTCCCGATCTCTGAAAAACTAATAAACAACACCGAGCATTTCTATGTCATCATGGCCTTGCTCTCAAAACATCGCCCGCCGTCCCGCGTCAGAGATCTGTTATCACTAGAACTAGACAAAACATTCCGCATTCGGATCAGCGTGACCTGTCATTGAACTTAAGCCTACTTGGTGAAAATCTTCATTGCACTCAATAAATGTAACTTGTATTTAATCGTACAAAATCCTTTATAGTAAAATGTAAAAAATCCTTCAGTATGCATTCGTGTTCTTAGGCGTTATCTATCGGGGACCAACTCTGGCGCATGTACCACATAAATAAATAAACATATAAATAAAATGTGTAACACCTAAACATATGACATGTCAAGTCAAGCCAACTCATGTTTATTTGTACATATCCCTTAATCACAAGGAGTCTAAAAAGGCTGCACAGACCACAGATTATTGTAATCTACAAACTATTACTACACCATCCCCTGATCTAAAACCCAAAAGGGCAAGGAAAATGCCATTAATTTATCTATGCATTTTGTCATTTATTTAGTCATGTATTTTGTCATCACAACAAAATGTTGTTCAAATGAAGAGGTGACCGAGTTGCCTGAGCCAGTAGTCCCCAACCTTTTCGGTACCACTGACTGGTCTGATGTCTGATAATACCCTTGTTGCACGGCCCAAAAATAACAATAGTAATATTTCATATATATATATATACCAGAGCTATATCCCCCTAGTGGGAGGTGGCTAGAGTAAAAAATCTGACTCTTTCTGCAAGATTGATATAGAGGAGGGGATTCCCAGCCCCTCGCTCAACCCAACTGCTGTGCTGGGAGTCATTAGGTGACCAAACCCCCCCAATTCCAACCCCTAATGCCGAGCGCCAAGCAGGGAGGCAATGAGTACCAATGTTGTAAGTCTTAGGTATGACTCGGCCGAGGCTTGAACCACCGACCTCCCAGTCTCTGAGTGGGCGCCCTACCTGCATGGCCACCGAGCTGGTACAGTAGTAATAAAAACAAAAATAAAATGAGGCCTAAATCAACTGTGTAATCACTAGAACACTAGGGATGTAGGAAAATGCATTATATTGTATCTAATGTTACTTGGAATAATGTTGGTCTTTGGTATTATGAGTCAAATAGTGTAATGATTAAATAAAATATAATGTTTCTTTTTTATATTATCTACAGCCCAAGTGGTCTTCTAGTGGTTAGAAGTCGGTGCTCTCACCGCTGTGATTTGGGTACGATTTCCATTGCATCCAATTTTGTGCAAATGTTGTCAGCGATTTTTTTCGACTGATCATTCTTTGCTCAAATATAGTCAAACAGCGTGACATTAAAATTTTCGGAACAAAGTAGTTTTTTGCCCAGTGATCTAAGCTCTAGTATCACCATAGTTAAAGGTCGCTCCCTGCCTTTGCCAGCGTTTTGCTCATCTTTGAAGTGCAGAAAATGGTATACACTGAAAAACAACAGCGATCAGATAACGAAGGTGCTGTATCTGAGTCAGATCAGAAGCCTTTTCCTCCCACTGGTAGCCATGGAAACCAGTACGATCTGAATTATGTGGGGGAGCAAAAACCCCTACAACAAAAAATGGCCTATGGAAATAAGGCACCTTTTTTTTCTAAAATAAGACAACTTTTCTTCCTTTCTGTGTGGGCCAGTACCATACCAGCCTGGTGGTTGCTGATCATTGTCCTAAGCTTTTCACCCAATGGTTGATCAGTGATGAATGAATAAGCTACTACACCGATCAACCAATAGGTGAAAAGCTCAGCTAGTTCGACAACAAAAACAATGACAAAATAAATGCAGTAGTCAAATAATTACTGGGGGAAAAATGAGAAAATGCATGAATGACCGAATAGATTGTATTTAGTGATATGACATATATTTGTATTTATTTATTTGTACATTTATTTTTACATACGACTGGATGGGTCTACCATAGTTGTTACGCTCTTAGCATTTTATCTCAAAATGGGCAATGTATTGTTGAATTTATATAATATTTAAAGACAAATTTGCCTTTAGGAAATAAGGATATAATCTGTTAGATGCTGTATCAAACATCACTCTAATTCAAATTATGTATATTGTACTAAATGTAATGGAAATCATATTTACTGTGTATAGTACTTTGAAAAATACTCAGCCAATAAATGAGAATATTTGGGCTGTCACACCTCAATTGTTTTACGACTTGTTTCCGCTTCCCAAATAATAGTTTCAAAACCCAGTTTGAGGTTCTCAATCTTTTAGTGCAAATCAAGAAAAAAATATCTGTGTGTTCATGTTTTCCCAGTAGGCCAAGTGAACACAGCTCTACAACTAGGTCCAGAAGATTTCAATGAGAAGTATGGTGGTGAAATGCCCAAGAAGGTCGACAATGTCGTGTTCACCTGCCTGGCCGGCATCAGAAGCAAGAATGCACTTGATATGGCCTCTGAGCTGGGATATAAAGAGTAAGGCTCCTTAGTTGGGTTGAAAGAATTGATGTTAATGACAACTGATTACATTTCTGTAGACCCTTTGATTGTTTTGATCCTCTTTAGAACTGTGTGTTAGTCGATCAAAGAGGTTAATCTAGGTGCATATTTTTCCGCAATACATTGTGTTGATTTGCAAATTTAGTCTAAGAAGTTTAGTTTTCCAATTGAATAGCACAAAATCTTTGTTCAAGATTCTACCTGTCATACCGAAATTACTTATTGTTTTTGCCACAGTGTCGAGAAGCATATGTAGGAGTTAAATGCTTAACTTAAATGCTCTCAATTCTCATTATCCAACAGATTTTTCAAAAAATGCTAATAAAATAGGACTAGCACGCATGTACACTATCTAACAATCCCATTTTTTCATGTTTCAGTGTTCAGCATTACCCTGGAGGATGGCAGGACTGGGCAGAAAATGAACATCAAAAGTAAAGGTTTAGCAGAAACCTCAACTCTTTTCATTGCTTTTTGATTTGGTTAGCAGGAATGGACATACTGTGTGAAATAAGAGTGATGGAAATAAATCTACTGTGAATACCAATATGTATGAGATTGGGTAAAACACATCAACTTGCTTGCCTAATGACTCCTTTGTAATTACTACTGCAATAATACTTGATACTTGAAGCATTATTCTTGACATTTTAATACCTGAAACTTTCAAGACTTTTAGTAATTCAATATTAACTGTGTGTATGATATGCAGAAGTTACCATTAAATTATTACCACTGACACTAATGAATGCAAGATATTTAGTCAAGGAAAACTATGTATTATTTAAATCACTGTGAAGAATTCTAAATTGTAAGTTCAAGTAAACATGTTTTGTAAAATGTTTCCGTTGCCATTATGCCAATTGCAAACCTCTGAGATATTAAAGTGTTGTTTTGCTATGGCTTACTTTTTTTTCAGACCCACTGCCTCAGATATAGTATTAAAAGTAGCGGACGTAACTTTAAAATATTCTACTTACTGCCCCCATCTTTTGGCTAAAATCATTATTGCATCCTCTGTCTTTTGTTGTGTGTACAAGTATGTGAAACGTTTAGACCCCCATGGAAAAAGACTTTCTTTTTTCTATCTTGGTTTGGGTTTGCATTTGAACTGTATTCTAAATGGTCCTTTTCTTACCACTTTCATCCTAGAATAAAAGAAAACCACAAAATCGCACATGAAATCAATCTCCCACCTATCCCTCCGACCTCCTTTCCTCCGGCGTAATGCGTTCCATTGCCTGAACACCAAGAGTAATAGTAAGATAAAAGATAGTCACTGTCGAAAAATGTGCTGGTATATAAAGGCTATTTGTACTCAGTTGGGCATTGTTAACACATACTTAATAGATAACATATTTGATTTTAAACTTTTTAAGGACCATTTAAGCCTACGCACCCCACCCCTTATGTTTGTTTGGAAAAAAAACACTGGACACAGGAAATACCATTGTGCAGACTTGAATGACTATTATTCTTTTTTTAATCAATCGAGTTGAACTGATTTGTCTGTATTGATATCATCATTGATATCAAGTTGTTAGACATTGTGTGCAACAAGATTAGACATGGCACACCAGAGTAAACATGTATTAAAGACTATAAAGAGAAAAATAGAGTAAAGGACTGTAAGGATAAATTGGCAAAAATATGTACAAGGTAGTGCTTAGAGACTGGCCTAAGTTATAATAAAAGTGCAATGAAAGAATAGTGTATTGTAGCAGTAGTGCAATAAAAACAAGGACAATAATATTTAACAGCAACAATAAACACCACACCGTTCACGGATCCCTGAAATAAACAGGTTGTCGGGGCACTGCTGAGGATGCAACTCAACATCTTTCTCAACCTCTGATTGTTCCTGGCCTGAGTTTGGGTTGTGGCAAAGTTTGCACTAGTCCTGGAGAATAAGCTTGGCCAGTCCAGATGATCTTGTGATGTGACCATACCACTGAAGTTTCCGCCTGTGTACAGTTCACAACAGTTCTTCGTCTGGTCCAATGTGCCCTCTGATGGTGTTCCACCCTGTTTTGTTTTTTTACATGGGCTATGTAGCTGATGTCTAGAAGATTCATGTACTATCACATCTCCGTGACCTGGATTTTCTTTTCAGCTTTGTTGTGAGAGTCCATGTCTTGCCAGTGTAGGGGAAGATGGAAGTAACCAGCGCTTGCATGAGTCTGATCTTTGGTTTCACTCCTATGTTCTTGTCCCTTAAGATGGGTTTAAGTCTGGCGAGTGCAGCTCTGGTTTAAGCTATCCTCTTCATTGTTTCTGGTTTTGGCTACTCTTCATACAGTATTTGACAGCTCCAAAATATTTAAATTTGGTGACGGGTTCAGGCTCTTGGTGGTTGATGGAGATGTTTGTGGTGATACATTTTAGTTTTTTTTTCTGTGCTGATTTCCATCTCATATTGGGTTGATGCCTTGTCTAGGCGATTAAACAGGTCTCTAAGTTACTGTTCTTCTCCTGCCAGTCTGGCAATCTCAACAGCAAAACGGAAGTTAGTGACGTTGTGTCCCCCAATGCTGACTGTACCTTCATGTTGGTCCAGCGTTTCGGTCATGGTCCTCTCGAGGTAAATAGGCTAAAATTGTTGAAAATGAAAAGATCAATCAGGGCGAGGCAAAATATTTATTGGATGTCGAGTTATTTGAGTTTGTTGCATAACTTTAAAAGATAAACATGAAGCCCTCAAACCATATCTAGATTCTAGAGAATAGTGGTCAAGGTTGTTCATTGAGATTGACCGACAAGAGACTTCAACCCCTCAGATGTCAGATGGGGGAGGCAACATCTGCGTTAGATGCAAACTTGAATAATAAACGTGAATCCCTCAAACATGTCTTGAAGAGTGGTGTCAAGGTTGTTCATTAACCAACAATAGTTACACCAAGTGTCTTGAACCCTCCTGTAGTCAACACGAAAATTTAGGGATTTTACAAATAATTAGAGCTGAGCCACAAAAATCCTGGCACAATGGTAATGGGACATAGGTTTTAACACCTTTTGGGCAAAGACAATTCTTTGAGGAAAAATTAATTTGTACTTGTATATTAATTTTGGGCATTGTTCTGCTCTATAATGTCCTGACCTTAACCCTAATTAGGTTATACAAAGGATGGCTTTGAGGAGTGTTTTCCCTATAATGTTTGATCAAGTAGTGCTTTAGGTAACAATAGATAATCCCCCAGAGCAGGGCTGACCACTATTTTCTCTCCTTAGATCACTGTGCCATGTCAACTGTAAAATTCAGACTGCACTTGCCCGCCCCCATCATCTGCCTTGCCAATGCCCCTCAGTGGTAGTTAATTCCATTTTCTTTTCCCTACATTTCTGCATATTCCCCATTTTAATGTGGCAAAAACAGACCAGACTAATAAGTACTAATTTGTGTCAAATCTCGCCAGGGCTCTTTGTCCCTCCACTGCCCTCATCAGGTCACCCTCTAGCTTCTGCTTGGGATTCAATTAAAGTCCCTCGTCCCATCAGAGCAGATCACATCAGTTCTACATCTGCACTCCCTGCTTTGACTGCCCAGGGTATTGTCTTTTTGTCCTACTAATGGCCAGTGTTGTAGTGTCAACCTTAGAAGAAGTGTGACCCTGGTGAAATCTTAGTATTGGTGGATGAATGGAGAGATGACTTATTCAACACATCGATATGGAGAGCTTTGCCCCAAATTCTACTGCATTATCTTTTGCTTATTGTTTTTTGTTTGATACATTTTTTACAGTCCTCTACAGTGTTTTAACAGCTCCCGTATGTGAAGAAGTTATGTGAAGGAGTGAAGAAGACATCATTGGTCCTAAAGTTAAAAATTCCACAGCTAAATATTCCCCACTCAGGCACGGGGAGAACTTGGAAACTCCACGCAAGGGCTGGTAGTTGTTTGTAATTGAACCCGGAACCTCCGAACAATGTACGGAATGTGCATTGCCGTGCTATCTCTCATAATTTATGTCATTCGTTGGTTCATTTCATTTATTTTGTCTGGCAGTCTGACAAATGTATATGAAATCATAAAATATTCAGTTTAATTATGCTTCTAAAATGGGAGTATTTGTACCTTATTGGAGTAAGTGAATGGGCTATATGTGTTACGATGCAATAAAGTCAACACCATGCAAAAATGTTTTCAAAATCATTACTAAATGATGTAAATACTTCAGAAAATGAATTTTCTATTCAATCGGCTATAAATCTATTACTACAAAAAAAAAAATCAGTGACCCCTTCCCAAAATGGTAAACCCTAACCTTCATATGCCACTAATTATTGACCTGTCAATCAATTAAAAACTATTCAAATCAAATTTTTGATTCTTAATGAAAACAGCATGATGGGATAAATGTATTTTGTTCTGACCAGGATTTGGTGAGTACCAGTACCAGGTATAGGTATCTGTACCAATACATTTTACATTGGAAGGTTGGAACTTCTGCATGGCTCATTGGGTTAGAAAAACTTGGCTGAGGGGAAAAAATATTGATCGATTGGAATTTTTGTCTGTCTGCCAATAAAATGTCTAAAATAAAAATGTTATCTTGGCCTATCCAATTTTTTTCATACGCATTTATAAATAAATATACTTGCAGACATGTACACGTTTGCAAGTATATCTCACATTTGTTCATAAATAGACTGTTTATTTAACTGGTTTTGAAACACTCAGTATTAAAGCAAAGTAATGTGTTCCTTTTTTTTAAACACTAATTTTGATAATATTAAGAAAAACTCAAAATGCAATAAGGCTAGCTTTGAAATGTGTTTTCTTTCTATGCATGGAATTAAAGAAATATACTGATGGATGAAACAAATTTATGATTTTAAAAACAGCAGGTATACATTTTTTTGCCAACTATTCGTCCTTGAGGTACTAGGTACTGACACATTTTATTTACTGCGCAGGGGATTCAGTATCCTTGTTGGTCAGGAAAGAGTATAGAACGTCCCTTCTTATAATGATTAGTATTCCTCCTTGTTCTTAACTATGCCAAACCAAATTGTAAGAATATAACACACACAAAATACAAGGAGATGTCACTATTCCTTTAGCTGAAAGATGATTTTTTTCCCCTAAAAGATTGAAATAGCCTATATATACACAGTAGATCATTAGAATTGTTGCCTCTATGGGTTGCCACACCATCTGTGCAAACATCCGTTTCCAACCGCATAAGGATAGTGTATACCATTCCAACTGGTTGCCAACATATCCATACCTTTCAACCTCCACGGCTCCATGCCGGTGACAAATTGTCGTATTTTCCCTTACAAAATACAAAATAATCCTATACCATTTTTGTTCTGAATGATGCATGATAGGAAATTCCAGGCGGCAGACGCATGCACACGGTAGCATCAAACCACTCGTTTCGTTTGCAACGATACCGAGATAGACGCTACCGCGACGAACTCGTTAGACTTGATTGATTTGCCGTTTCGTGATAGTCGGTGTTTACCGGATGCTACCCATAATTGACAATTTTGCGTTTGTCCGTACAGATTTTCTTGTACATCGTACACGTCTTAAAATGCATAATAAACATACTTTGTACGGCAAAACGTACAGGTTGACAGGTATGCATATCACAGGGCACACTTATACAAACAAACATCCAAACCTGCACCCTAACCTACGGACAATTAAGAAATGCCAAATAACCTGCCATGTAGATTGCCTGGAAAGGATGCTCTCAGTTACAGGGCAAAATCCACACAAGGAGACTTGTAGTTGGAATTGAACCTATAACCCCTGTAGTCTGAACTGTGAAATGGGCGTGCTAACCAATCAGTCATCATGTGCAAACCATGATAACAACAGGATAACGCCACAACGTGTTCATAGTATTTTTATGCCTATTATCCACTAGCGAGGTTATTATCTGTTTGCATTGGCAAAAAGTTAATTAACTTGAAGGCTGTCTATTTTATTAGAATATATGTCTTTTTTTTTGTAGTGCATTGATTTTCAACTACTGTGCCCCCTAGTGTGCTGTGAGAGATCGTCAGGTGTGCCGTGAGAAATAATACAATGTCACTTTTGAAAATTTTATAAAACATTTATAAATCATTTTCTGAAAACATTATGTCATTGTCAAGTGTCTGTTCTGTAAAAACTGGGGGTATTATAAATTATGTTATAATTAAACATACTGTTCAATGTCATGTTAGAACATTTTTGGTTAGTGGTGTGCCGCAAAATTTTTCCAATGTATAAAACATGCCCTGGCTCAAAAAAGGTTGAAAAACACTGGTCTAATGATTCTAATCTGAAAAGGCACTTAACACTAATAACACGTTTTAAAAGGAGATATGGAATTTAAAATGACTCGTAAATCTAAAACACATAAAAAAATAATAAGATCACCTGAGGTAACATTGTTGATAATAAAAAGATGAATGACAACCATTTGTGTTATTCACTGCAGTGAGGACCGTGTAGTGAACACGCTTGACAGTGATTGTTGTACAGTATTCACATGAAATTGGAGCGTCTCTGGCATGACGCTTGCTTGCACTAGGGCGCCTCCTAAGGGCTAAACGACCAGTTGAAAAATATATCTAATTTGGATTCCCTTGGATTAAATCAAGTCATCTCTAATTGTATAGCTCTTAATCGCAAAAAGTCTCAAATGGCTGTACCGACTATTATTACACTCTCCCCTTTTCTAAAACCAACATAGGGGAAAGTAAAAACTCAAAAACCTCAGCATGAAGAATAAAGAATCACACTTTTTTTCCCTTTGTGATAGTCCCCCCAAAACGTACGCTACAAGGCATGCCTTATGTAATAAAGAGTAAGCATTTGAAAATGTAACACAATACAGATCTTGCTTCATTCTTTGCTAATCTATCTATCTAATTATGTGTTGCAATTTTTTGATGTTTGTCTAATGATAAAATACACAAAGGTCATTTCAGATGTATAAAAGAAAACTCTTTAGCAACAGAACAGCATCATCTTTGAAATAATTTATGTAAATGCAACCGTGCTCCTTGAACTGTCTTGAAAAGGACTACATTTGATTGTGTCAAAGTGTCATGGTTCACAAGTCAGTAACCCTTCCCAGTATAAAATATTATCAACAACTGTAATAAGTTGCAGGCATCTAATCCAGGGTGCTCCACCCCACCATCCAAAATCTGTTGGGTTGGGACTCCACCTTACCCGTGACCTTGATTCAAATATTGGAAAGTGGATTAATTGCCATTCACTTGTTCAATAGACTTACATGACATGCCTCCTTCTTAAATGAAATCCCTCTTCATAGAAGTAAGCAGTGTTAGCACTTACGTGTTACAAAGTAACACAATCCTGGAAAGTAATTACTTTTCTATGTAATGAGTACTGCAAGGCGTTATTTATAACATTTTATAACTACTGTGGTTACTATACAGTGTGTTACCCCTCTTCCTAATAAGTGGGGTCATGAATTAAAGTATAGTTTTGTTTCTGATAAATGCTACATCACTTACTAAGTCACAAACAACGCTTGAACTGTCAGCGACGAGTACAAGAACTCTGGATTTCTCCTCATGGAGATATTTTCCCGACCGTACACACTCATATCCAAGCCGAATTTACAACTATAAAATAAAATACTAACATCTGGGGATCAGTTTATACATGCAAATTTCACTGTGTCACCAGTCGCGCATGGTTGGAAGCGCATGGGGAGAGGTCATGGCTTGTAGAGAAACAGCAAACCAATGGGAAATCAATAGGACATACGTAAGCAAAAACTTTACAGCAAAAGTTTGTGAATGATGGCCATTTTATTTGTAAAACTATTTTTACATCACACCATGCCTGTAGAAAAAAAGAACACGTCTTGGACAGTACCCTGAAATAGAGATGGAGATCTTTGAGTGGTTTGAAGCCCAAAGACAAAATGGCTATGGAGTGTCTCAGCCAAGTGTTTGTTTGCAAGCTCTCCAGATTGCACTAACCGAGAAATATGAAGGGTTTACTCTTTCCACTTTGGTGTACACGTTTTCCTCTATTTCTTTGATTATGTGGCTATTTTAAATCAGTTTTAGGGAGTTGGCGAGTGTATTCAGTAATTTGTTACTGTTTACTTTCAGAGTAATGCGCTACTTTTTAATGACTGTGATCTGTTGTTGGGCGGCACAGCAGCTGAGCGGTTAGCGCTTTCGTGGCAAAGTTTTAAGGTCATGGGTTGAAATCCAGCAACTTGCGTGGGTTTCTTCCCACATTCCAAAACCATGCATGGCAGGTAAATTGGTGTCTCCAAATTATCCCTAGGTGTGAATGAGCACGTGAGTTGTCTGTGTGCCCTGCGACTGGCAGGCAACCAGTTCAGGGTGTCTGCTGCCAACAGCTGGAAGATAGCTGGGATGGGCTTCAGCATCCCTGCGACCCCACTGAGGGCAACAAGCGGTGCAGATAATGGATGGATTGATGGATAATCTGGGGTTTAGATGAATTACCTTTTAAATTAAGTAACTAGTAACCCTAACTATAGTGTGTTTCAGTTACACACCCAACACAGAAGGTAAGCAATAAGGATTACGTGGTGGTCGGTTGGTGACCATTGGTAGAAATGAAATGAAATGATCTGCATTTATATAGCGCTTTTCAAGTAAATGACTTCCCAAAGCGCTTTACATTGTGCTTCACATTTCCCAATAGCGGTCGTGATCTGTGCAGCCATGTAAGGCGCTAACCTGCTTAATGGGGGTATTGGGGTTTCAGTGTCTTACCCCAGGACACTTCGGTATGTAACACGGACAAGCCGGGATTCGAACTGGGATCCCTTAATCCTAAAACGATCGCTCTACCTCCTGAGCTACTGCCGCCCCGGTAGAAGAAAAGGAATCACAAGTGACATCTATTCTCTCATTTGCAAAGCCCCCCTTTACGTCTTTATATAGACCATGTCTGGAGAGTGGCCTTTGACCTTCTCTCTTGAGCAGACTCACTTATGATTTGGCATCATAATTAGAATTTTGGACGTTAAATTTGCCTCTGCCTTGGAATGGCGACCACATTTTCAAAACATTATTCTTTTATTAGACTTGTTTGAAAGTCCAAAATGACGGATGGAGGGACGGACACATCTTTGAGTCTGAAGTGCATATTTCATTTAGTTCAGATAATATTTGACAAGCAAGTAGATAGAAACAAGTACAGCTAAGAGAGAGTCACCTGAGGGTTGAGGCAGTTGACCTGACACATTCTGTAGGCCCCAAGAATCCATCGATCAAATTCTGTGCTTACAACCGAGTGACAGCACGCAGCCGTTTCCTGTCCTCATTCCATCCACTTCCACACCTTTTCTTCCTGCTGCTGATTGAGAGCGATCGGATTTGGCCGGCAGATGCCAAACACACTCACTGTCTTTTTAGCAGGGAAAGGGATCACACTAATCTTAAAGAAATAAAAGACGAAAAAAGGCAGGAAAAAATTATCTTTTCCAATTTAGTGTACTAAAGAAAAAAACAGGATGTCTCTGTGAATTGTTTTTACACGGACACAATTGTGTATTGCTGTTTTTTTTGGTGCTATGTAAGAAAGGTAAAACAAGTACACTTAAAGGAACAAATTATAATTTGCATTTTAAGTTACAGTATTTGAATTAAGGGATATTGTGTGACCACTAGTTGTTGCTGTTTTGGAATATGCAACTTAAACCAAGTGCTACAAAGCACAAGGACGAATAGAAATTATGGAACTATCAAACCACATCATGTTTCTTCTCGTTTCTTTGCCCAACTAACCCGCAGGATTTCTTCACAGTCAAGTCAAGTCAAGTCATTTTTATTTGTATAGCCCTTAATCACAAAGATTCTCAAAGGGCTTCACAGGTTATTACACAGACTATTTTTTTCAGACTATTATTACACCATCCCCTGATCTGGAACCAACATGAGGGCAAGGAAAAACTCAAAAACCTCAACAAGAGAAAATGAAGAAACCTTGAGAAGGGACCGCACATGTGGCATCCCCCTTTCAGGATTACCAGACAGCAAAGGATGTTGCAATCACAAATAAGATATTGTCCAAGAAAAGTATAGGTTATTCATATGCTATAGAGTAGAAGTGTGTTTTGAGCTTAGATTTAAACATTTCCACTGAGGTTGCAGAACGGATCTCAGGGAGAAGAGCAATCCACAGCACCGGTGCCCGGATGGAGAACGCTCTTGGACCAAACCAAACATTTTGAGAACAGAATTTTACCAAACACTGGAGTTTACATTTTCTGGAGGGTGAAATTGATTTTCAACGTGAAAAACCACAACATAAACGATGCAAATATGACACTCGGAATTAATTTTTTTAGTAGGTAACTTTAAAAATGTGTCATATGTGTTCCTTCCTTATTAAGACGGAAGAAGTATAATCTATGAAATAATATTAAGTACAATTTAGATAAGGAATCTCAAATTCGCATCTCAGGGATCATTTGCGGCCCTTGGGGTAATAGTTTGAGGCCCCAGCCTTAATAAGATAGTTAAAGGGACAGTTTGAATTATTTGACCGCTAGATGTTGTAGCTGGGAAAAAAAGCTAAAAATTGCAAGTGACAATGAAAATTACGGAGACTCAAAGTGACCATAAAGCACCAGTTTTCTTCTATTTTTTTTGCCTAGCCTTTCACCAGGTTTTTGGTTTTGGGCGTACTCTTATCAACTAAATGGCGAATAATTGTGTCAACTCCCTCTAGCTGAGCCCCATGATATGTAAAATAAATGCACATTTCCTCAACTTTAAATAAGTAAAAATAGGATCGTTTATATGATAGTTAATGTATTTCAGCTTTTTCAGCTGAATTGTTTTTTGTTACCACTAGGAGGCACTGAATAATACACAATGTCTCTTTAAAAACGTGAAAAATAACCTGCCATTAAATTATTTTAAAAAAACAACAACATTGTTTTGTTACATTTTATTCAAATCAATCCAAGGTAAATTAACTTTTTTTACTCTGCATGCTTTGAGGGGGTAATTAATTCGACTTAAGAAACGTCAATCGCTTTTACATTGACACGCAGTTCTCTGTTTATGCCATTAGATCACATTTTGTTAAAACGATTTACTAGTGAGCATCCAATCTGAAGAGTGCATATGAACGTGTATATAGATTTGACTTGAGGGGATTGGAGACAAATGATGGACGCGATGGAATCCGTCATGATTCTAATTATCACTGTGAACGTGTACGCGTGCGTGGGTCCGTGAATGTGTCGGCAAATTCTCTCCAGCGTATGGCTGGAGCTCTCCATGGTCCTTCATCTTCAAAGATGACGTCTATCTACAGTATATCTGTCTGTCTGTCTGTCCAATAAATTAATACATGTATCATTAATATATATATATTATATATATATATATATATATATATATATATATATATATATATATATGGGGGCGGTGCAGAGGTTAGCGCGTGTGCGGCACAGTTCTCAGGTCTTGGGAACCTCCTGTGTGGGTTCAAATCCAGCTACCGGACTTCCTGTGCGGAGTTTGAATGTTCTCCTCATGCTTGCGTGGGTTTCCTCCGGGCACTCCAGTTTCCTCCCACGTTCCAAAGACATGCATTTCAGGTGGATTGGCCGGTCCAAATTGTCCCTAGGTGTGAATGAGCGAGCGAGTTGTCTGTCCCTGTGTGTCCTGCGATTGGGTGTCCCCTGCCCACTGCCCGATGATTGCTGGGAAGGGCTCCAGTACCCCCGCGACCCTACTGAGGATAAGTGGTGCAGCTAATGAGATGAGATATATATATGGGCAGCACTGCAGCGCAGTGGTTAGTGCATGTGCCGCACAGTTGTGAGGTCATGAGATCGAATCTTTTTCCCACATTCCAAAAACAAGCATGTCAGGTTAATGTGCTGGTCCAAAGTGTGAATGAGTGGGTTAATTCTCTGTCTCTGCCCACTGCCCATAAGATAGCTAGGATGGGCTCCAGCGACCCTCCAGCAACCCTACTGAGGATAAGCGATGCAGATAATGGATGGCTGGCTGTATATATATATATATATATATATATATATATATATATATATATATATATATATATATATATATATATATATATATATATATATATATATATATATATATATTGTACATTAGATGTATTCAATATTTTCTTTAACAATACCTAAAAGTTACCAAGCTAACAAAATGTCCTGATATTTTACAATGAACTTGTCACAATCACCCGGATCGGGAACACCTGTGTTCAGGATTTGGCGCCAACAGCCAGGACAGCTGATTGGCGCACCCTGTATATTTAAATCCCCAGCTTCCAGTTACACTTTGTTGGATTGTACTCACGCTACCTGTTGCCTTCAGCTCAGTAAGCCCGTACCTCTGACTCTTTGCCTGCTCCCTGTTCTCTTCTGATTGATCTCCGTTGCCGACCCGTTTCTGTAAATCTGCCCTGCCCGTCTGACTCCTGAACTATTTTCCGAACACTACGATTACGCCTGTCCGCGACCATTCCCGCCAAGCCTTCACCCGCCTGTCAAATTCCGTCAATCCACCAACCAACGGATCGAAGAATCCCACCTTGTCATTTCCTTCCTTTCAATAAAACCAAGAAACGAGCGCAGGTAATCTCAGTCTTCCTTTCGTCCTGTCTGACAGAACTAGCAACATTTTCTATCTGGGTTGTGACTGAAGGAAAAAAAAAATCCAACATATTTTATTTCATTATATTAAAAAAAACACTTTACTTATACTTAAGCCTGTACTGTCTTTCATCTCATTTCAATGATATCCTATGGGGCATCCTAATTACAGCCATGGAGTGGTTTCCAACCCACAGTTTTCTAGTGGACTGCAGAAAAACACTAGGTTTTTCTACCAGTACGCTAGGTGCTGCCCGACCTTGTCTCATGTGCCGCAAGAATTGCCCAATTTTATCCCAGCAAAATGTTTTCAGTATCTTGCAGTGGTCAGCTGAGTAACTGAAACATGTATCTATATCAGTAGGTGGCAGCAGATTTCTACTTTTTTCATTTTATATACTAATAATCTGCTTGTGAAACAGCACAGCAAAATACATTTTTGAAAAAATGTGTTTGTCTGATAAATCTGTTTAATATGCACTGCAAAAATATTAAAATCAATAAAAAAATCACAATCTTGCAACCAATTTTACAGATTCAAATCATTGTTTTACTAAATATATTAAGTAAAATAGTAATTATTATCATTAGACCGTAGTAAAACATTTTTTGTTCCACTGGCAGATAATTGTTGCCCATTTTAAGTATTATTTTTGTATGTCGCTTTCTGGAAAGCATAGACTTACATGTCAAGTAAAAGGATACAACTGCATTATTATTCTTCTCGAAAAACAGGATGACATTCTTTGTAAAACTTGAAAAAAAGGTGGAATATAGAGTAAAATCCCAAATTACAGTGATACGACTAGACAAAATGAATAACCTGTATTACCTACTGAGACACAGTGACCATAAATAATAAGAAAAACATACTTTGAATTTAGTCAACTTGCTAAATTAAGCTTAAAAAAAACATGAAACTGGTTCCATGAATTACTTTTTAAACATTTTCGAAAGACGATGTGCCTTGACAGTTTTAATGAAAAAAAGTGTGCCTTGGCTTAAAAAAGGTTGAGAAACACACACATAAACTAAAAACTATTTATGTTAAACATAATTAGTTTTTAGTTAATGTATTAACATTTTTAATATCCAAAGATGCAAATCAACATTCTCAAATTTAAAGTATTTTTTTCAAATTTCAAAACATTTTCCTGTTTTGAGGGTAAAAGTTCTAAATTAAGCCTGATCAAAAACAAGTGGATGTAGTTGGTAAATTACAGATGCACAATTTAAAAACAATGACATTTGAAAGATAAAAGCCACAAAACATTGGGTTCTTGTCAAGTCCACAGGTTGCATGTTAGAATCATGCTCTTTGCCATTAGTTGTTTTTCTCAGACTTTAGGTTCGCAGGCTAAAATGGGTCACTAACCTTGATCCTTCTGCAAAAAATGCTGTTTTTTTCACCCTGAGAAGATGGAGTTTATTCATCAGGGAGGGCAAAAGTTGTGACTCTCTTAGAAACTGGTGATCTTCAGTCACTTTGTGCGTATGCTTTGGTGGCTAAATCCCAATTAGAGTCGGCTGACACGCTGCTCCATTCATGCGCAGCCCTCCCTGCATACATTTGCCAAGGAATGAACGGCTTAAATGGATGTGCCACTAAATGCCTCGGCCGCCAGAGAAAATCGGCCTGAGTGACACTTTCTTTCTGAGGCGCTCGAGTGAGAAAAGGTATGAATTTATAAGGTACACCGAAACACATCAATTCACAAGGCTTCACACGCCTTTGTCCAAATCCCCTCAAGCAGGACAAAGTGTGTTTGAACCCGGAATGGGGCTGAAAACTTTCAGAGATTTAGATCTGTCAAAGATTCTGAATAAATCCAAACAAACAGCCTTGTGTAGGTTATTTGCGCCTTTTCTAATACCATTTGGAATATTGGTCTGGGTTAAATTCTCAACTGTGTCACCTGGTGGGTGTCTCGTACGAGCTCAATTAACTATTCACGGGGTTCTTCAATGTTCCACCCGCATTAAGCAGCTGGTCTGTGTGCACAGATTGCATCTTTCCCTGGGCTTGATGAGTGCGGGTGCAAAAATAGGACATGCAAAGTCCTTTTTTTAATCTGCGTGGTGTGCGGCAGATCAGAAAAATAACACATTCACTGCAGTGTGTTGTCCACTGAAAGAGGTGTGACTGATGAATGCAGGGATGTCCACTTCCACAGAGAGAAATAATTAATTTCTTTTCATTTTTTTTTTTTTTTTACAAAGCCACTTCTTAAACGTGGGAATCTTTCAGATATATGCTACACTGCAAAGCGGGACAATGTTGGGCACCTCTGAAAAGAACCAAACAAAGTTTTATGGGTCGACATAAAAAATGTGTTTTCTTGCAGCTCACAGGGGTCTTGAATAGTGGGGGCCATTGAAACCAGTCCAGGAGAGGTGGTGGTGAACCCTTGGCACTTCTCGGGAGCATGAATGGAGAACCCTGGTGGGACATTGCTTTCTGTATTTACGCCCTTGCTTTGCAGACAGGTTGTTCCTCTATATTCATGGCTCATCAATGGCCAACCAGTTAAATCAGAGCCCCGCCACTTATATAGCAAAACATTCTGACAAAGGGACTGGCAAGATCCAGGCTTAGGCGCCTATAAAACCTTCCTATCCACTTCTTCCCAGGTCGTAATGAAATAACTTAACAGAGCTTCTGCTCTTAAATTAATTCTACAATATTGTCAGAAGATCTGACAATGCACCTAAAAACAGCTGGGTTATTTCAATAACCCAATAAATGCATAATATTTGTAGGTCAAATGCCAGGGTTATTTTGTTTAAAAGGAATGAAATGAAATGAAATGATCTGCATTTCTATAGCGCTTTTCAAGTCAATGACTTCCCAAAGCGCTTTACATTGTGCTTCACATTTCCCAATAGCGGCCGTGATCTGTGCAGCCATGTAAGGCGCTAACCTGCTTATTGGGGGTATTGGGGGTTAAGTGTCTTACCCAAGGACACTTCGGCATGTAACACGGACAAGCCGGGATTCGAACTGGGATCCCTTAATCCTAAAACGATCGCTCTACCTCCTGAGCTACTGCCGCCCCCTAAAAGGAACATGTCTTGGTCAAATTAACCAAATATTCAGTCGAGTTTATATAATAGTAAAATAGTACTCACCAAAAGTGCTCACTTTGTCTTGAATATGTGTCATTTTTGGTTGGAAACATGAGTTCACAGATTACTTCTGGTTATACATTGATTAATTGCAGTTCAAACAGGTCAGTTACGGTTCAAACAAGTTAATTCTGGTTGAAACAAGCGCTTAATGTTGAAGACGGGTTGATTATTCTTGAAACAGGTTTCTTTCTGTTGAAAATTGGTTAGTTCAGGTTGTCACAGGTCACTTTTAAATGGATTGCTTACAGTTAAAACTGGCTTTTTCTGGTTGAAAACAAACTAGTTGTGGTTTGAACAGGTCATTTCCAGTCCAAAACAAGTTGTTTTTGTTTAAAACAAGTCACTTGGGTTTAGAATTGGTTAACTCTGGTTAAAACAGTCTACTTTAGTTAAAAACTGGTTAGTTCAGGTTGTTACGGGTCACTTCTGGTTGGATATGGGTTGATTACAGTTAAATTAGGTTACTTCTGGTAGAAAACTGATTCTTTGCGATTCAAACAGGTCGCTTCCAGTTCAAAACAAATTAATCCTGGTTGAAACAAGTCACTTACGTTTGAAAATGGGTTAATTCTAGTTGAAACAGGCCACTTTCAGTTAAAAATTGGTTAGTTCAGGTTCTTACAGGTCACTTACGATTGAAAACGGGTCATCCTTATAACTTCCAGTTAAAAAATAATCTGAGTTTTTATGTTTTTACCCGTTAATATTACTGTTATATATGGCTCTTAATGAAATAATCCGATTTTCTGGATGAATTTAAAGGGGCACTGTGTACTGTTTGACCATTAGATATCACTGTATTGTGTTGTGCAACTGAAAAAGAGTGCAAAAAAGCACAGGAAAGAATACAAATTACAGAGATGAAAGTGACCAAACGGCAACATTATTCTTCCCATTTTTTGGACCAGCCTTTTGTGAAGTTTTTTTTTTTTTTTTGTTACCTGTAGCAACAAAATGGTTGACAAGTAATTCAGCTTTTCGGGTATTTTGAATAATGCATATTTGAAGATTTAGTTCATGTATTTTTGCTTAGTATTTAAATCAATATTGTTTTTTTTTAAATATTTATTTTCTTACCACTACGATGTTCTAAATAATACACACTGTTCCTGTAAATAATCCAATTTTATTGAGTCAACTCAGAAGAATAATAATTTAATTTTGTTGTCATTCTTGTACCCATGCACACAGAACGAAATGTCAATACATCTGACCCGCACAGTTAAACTGTTGCGGGCCGATGTAGTCGCAGCCGAACAGCGCGCCGCCATTTTAGACCCAACTGCTGTGTTGGGAGTCATTAGGTGACCAAACCCCCCAATTCCAACCCTTAATTCCGAGGAAGAGTCAATGAGTACCAATGTTGTAAGTCTTATGACTCGGCCGAGGTTTGAACCAGCGACCTCCCTGTCTCGGAGCGGGCGCTCTACCCTCAAGGCCACCGAGCTGGTTGCAACTACCTGACATGGGTCAAAACTGAATAAGTTTTGTGGTCAAATGAACCCTTTTGGGTCAAATTTGAATCTGCTTTTTAATGTGTGTAAATATGTTTTACTTTTATTGTTAGCGATAGAAATAAAAAACAAAATAAGAAAAGGAAGTGCGGGTTAATTCTGGAGGAAACCAGTCACTTCTGGTTAAAAACTGGTCATTTTCCTAAAAAAATAAACTATATTTTTGCATTCTGCCTAGTTTATTGTGTCCAATTAACTATTTTATTTGGGTGAAAATTAAAGGGACAGCATGTATTATTTGACCACTACTTGAAGCTGCATCGTGTCGTGCAACCAAAAATGAGAGCAACAAAGCACAAGGAAAAATGATGGAGACTTAAAGTGACCAAACCAAACAATTTTTATTTACAGTTTTTTACCCAGCCCTTTTACTAGGTTTTTGTTTTTTGGTTTCCCGTAGCAACAAGCTAACACACATTTCATTTCAAGTCCCTCTAAGTGAGTCTCACGTTATGTCAAATAAATGCAAATTTATTGAACTACAAATATTTTTTAGAATGCGCTGTATTTCAGATTATTATTTAAATTGATTTTTTTTTTCAGATACGTTTTTCAGCACTAAGAGCCGCTACATAACACATAATGTCCCTTTAAATAATCAACATTTCTGAATTAATAACTATCCAACATTGGTAAAAACTGACTTAATGAAGTATTGGGGTCAAATTACCCCCCTTTTGGGTCAAATCTGAATCAGTTGTTTCTTAATGCGTGGATTTTTTGTTTAATTTTATGGAAAGAGAAAATTAATTAATTCTGGTTTAAACAGACTACTTACCGTTGAAAAGTGGTAAATTATGTTTTTTACAGGTCACTTTGGGTTGAAAATAGGTCACTTCCCGTTGTTTTTTTGGTTACCCAAAGGAACAAGATGGCAGACAGTCATGTCAGCTCCCTCTGGGTGAGGCTCATGTTATGTCAAATAAATGCATTGCAATTTCTTGATCTACGAGTAGTTAGAAAAATGCATGTTTGAAAATGTAGTTTGTGAATTTTTGCTTAGTATTTAAATACACACACACACACACACATATATAAATATATATATATATATATATATATATATATATATATATATATATATATATATATATATATGTCTCATCTCATCTCATCTCATTAGCCGTACCGCTTATCCTCATTAGGGTCGCGGGGGGGCTGGAGCCCATCCCAGCCATCTCCGGGCAGTGGGCAGGGGACACCCTGAACTGGTTGCCAGCCAATCGCAGGGCACACAGGTACAGACAACTCATTCGCTCATTCACACCTAGGGACAATTTGGACCGGCCAATTCACCTGAAATGCATGTTTTTGGAACGTGGGAGGAAACCGGAGTGCCCGGAGGAAACCCACGCAAGCACGGGGAGAACATACAAACTCTGCACAGGATGTCCGGAGCTGGATTTGAACCCACGACAGGTTCCCATGACATGAACTGTGCCGCACAAGCGCTAACCACACAATGTCGCTTTAAATAACCCAGTTTTTTAAATTTAACTATCACATAAGGGTCAAATGAACCTGTTTGAAACCAAACTTGAAACAGCTGTTTTTCACGTGTGTACTTATTGTTTAATTATATAGTAAGATAAAAAAATAAAAGATACATTAAGAAAAGTAAAGACTGGTTCATTCTGATTGGAACAGGCTACTTCCAGTTGAAAACTGGTTAATTCTGGTTGTTACAGGTCACTTACAGTTGTAATGTAGGACCTTCCTTATCACTACTCGTTGATAGCAGGTAACTTCCCATGATAAATGAAAATTTAAAAAAAATACAAATTTTGCTTTTTTGGGGGGAAAATTAAAAAATCCAATGTCCTAAATCAATTTACAGTGTAATATTTGACCACTTGATTTAGTTGTATTGTGTAGTCCAACCAAAAACGAGTGCTATAAAGCAGAAAGAAGAATACAAACTGCGGAAAATCAATGTGACCATACCACATAGTTTTTATTTTCCTTTTTTGCCTTTAACAAGGATTTTTGTTTTTCTGGGTACTGTACACCTATTGTACATGAAGTATATCAGATTTTGTTATAGATGGATATTTTCAATGCAAGCTACAAGTTCAGAATAATGTCAGGAACTTCAAGCGAAGGAGCAAAGTTCAGCCTGATGTCAAGAAACCAAGACACCAAAGTACGAACAGGGAACTGAAACATTGAGAATTGGCTGATAACACAAAATGTGCAAACAGGTGGCAAGCAGAAGACTGAAGATGTGGTGTGTTGACCCATACAACGCCTAAAAAAGTTAACTGAAACTTTGAGAATTGGCTGATAACAGAAAAATGTGTGAATAAGTGGCAAGCAGAAAACTGAAGTTGCGGTCCCTTGTTGACCTATGCAACGGATCAAAAAAAGGTATAAAAATCTTGCTTCAAAATGTCATAGGGAGAATATTGCTAAGATTGTCTGCTTGCAGCCTTGTATTCCGGTGGTCTCCAGAATATAGTCTGCCAATAAAAACTTCTCGAGAAGAAGTTCATATCCAGCCTCTTAATTTACCAACATTCTCCTCACCCAAAGTTCAACGAATACGTGAAGGACAAGATCAGAATCCACGATCCTTCTTCAGTATCAACAGCAGCTAGATGTCACATCCGTTCAGGTAATTCTCATGTTACGTAATATAAATACACATTTCTCAACCTACACGTTTTTTTAAAAAAGCATGTTTGTATGATGATTCATATATTTTAGTTTACCATTCAAGGTAAAATTGTTTTTTAATTGAAATAAGGTTTTATTTACCAGTAAGAGGTGCTGAGTAATACACAATGTCCCTTTAACTATCACATTTGGGTCAAAACTGACTAAACCGAGTGTGGGGGTCTAATTAAACGTTTTGGGTCAGATTAGGGGGCAGTCGCTCAGGAGGTAGAGCGATCGTTTTAGGATTAAGGGATCCCAGTTCGAATCCCGGCTTGTCCGTGTTACATGCCGAAGTGTCCTTGGGTAAGACACTGAACCCCCAATACCCTCAATAAGCAGGTTGGCGCCTTACATGGCTGCACAGATCACGGCCGCTATTGGGAAATGTGAAGCACAATGTAAAGCGCTTTGGGAAGTCATTGACTTGAAAAGCGCTATATAAATGCAGATTATTTCATTTCATTAGCACCAGCCTTTTTTAATGAGTGCAGTTATTGTTTAATTTTGTGGGAACAAAAACGATAAATGAAAAGAAAGACACAATAGTCTGTTCAAACCATAAATATATTAAATTCCCTCAGCCTTTGACTGCTTTTGGCTTGTGCCTCCACACTAGAGTGGTGTTAATTATTGTCCTTCCTTGAACAATTAAGTGTGCAGAGGCATGTTGATTTCCAACGACACATGGTACAATCAGGCCCCGTGGGGGGAAATAGCGAGGCATTAATAGGTAACTGCAGGCGCAAAACATCGTGCCTATTGATGAAAATATCTAAAACATCGCATTTATTGATGAAAACATTCATTTAATAATTCAATTTTTAGGGCATCTTGGATTGGAAGCGCAACTCTGCAGAGGCATGTGTGCACATACACCCTCTAAACCAGTTTCATGTCCTCTGTATGTTCAACTTGCTAGTGAAAAAAATCAGTTGGGGATTTACCATCGCAGTAATGAATTACTGCATTAAAGTTTTGACATTGGTATTCAAACACATTGCGTCAGAATGACCCCTTGTGGACAGGTCAAAGGTCGACGTGTCCACCCCTGAATGGCTTGCCTACAAGTGTTTGCTCTCTTTATCTGTTTGGGCTCATCATCATCAAAGGATATGCCAGTTTAGAAAAAATACTGCCACATGTTAGTGCATCTTATTTCCACTACAGTCACATAAAAAAGGATTTTTTTTATCCAAAACAGCCCATAAGATTGTTTTTCAAAATAAAAATACATGTAGATCTAATGCAGTACTGTCTCAGAGAACATTTAAGTATCATGATACAGTTCTTTATTTTCTGTAATCTGCTAAAACAACACAAAAATTGTATACATTCTGGATTCATTACAAATCCACTGGAATATTAAAAGCCTCTTATTGTTTTAAAATGTTATTATTTGAATGCCCTACTTTTCCATTAGAATCTAATACTTTGAGATGCTATATTTGACTGCATGGCATAATTAAGAGTATTAAAACAATAAAATATTGTAATATTTCAGTTGATGGATAATAATTCCAAAACTGTAGGGCTTTTTTATTGCATTACAGATCATATGGATTTTTTATCAAAGTATTCTAATTCTCTGAGACAATCCTTTACTTACACACGTCATTTTTAGCAGTAGAATATTTTCTCGTTATCAGTTGCTATACTTTTGATTCAATTATATTTTCATTTTTTCATCCTATAGTATAATATTTGTTTTTCTTTTAAATTCAATCCTAGTATTTATATTTTCGTGATATCTTTTATCAATTATTGATTATATTTTTATAATTGTTTTTGTCCCTAATTACTTATAATTTTGCTCGATTTTCATTCATAATTGTATGTATTGGACTATTTCTGCTACTTACTAATGTCATCAGTGATTTATTTTATTAACTATTTCAATTAACTAATGATTTTTTAATTGAATCAATGTATAGATTCAAAAAGGTTTTTATTATCAATGTATAATTGATCAATATCACATACAAATAAACATGACTTGACTTGACATAAATACTACATTATGTGCATACTATAAAATAACCAGTGCTTACCAGATATGGACCACATGTTCACTGAGGTTGTGTTAAATGTTTACTCTTTAAGTGTTAAATTAACATTGTTAATGGGTATTTTGAAACAAACAATGTTAGATTAACACTTAAAGATTATACTTTTAACACTACCCCAGTGAACATAAAGTCCGAATCGTATCAAAAATCTAACCCATGAACCTTTGAATGTTTTTCGATCTAGAAAATTAATCTTACAACCAATTAAAGGACATAAAACATTCTGTATGTCACCTATAAAAATGAAGTATGATCATTTGTGGAAGAAGAAGGACGAGTTTGACGTTTTTTTTCCCCTTCTCCTCCTGCTAGCTGGTTCTTCCCTTTCAGTACCTGTCTGATCTCAAGCCGGCACACGCCGAGAGTCAATAGAAGTTAACAAGTCCTCTAAACTTCCCCGATCCTTTTGTCTAATAGGGACACAAAGGAGGGGGAGAATACTCTCCTTTGAAGTATCTAAAAAGGCCAAAGAATGCCGGCAGAGTAGATTTAAAGTAGCCATTGATTCCTAAAACCTGGCTTGAATGGGAAGAATAGGAAGGGATGAGGATTTATGGAGAAATTATACAGTGGATTTGTCAGTTAAAATATCGGAACTGTCGGGGAGACAAAGCCACATGCTGAGGATTAATGGTTGCTCTGGACCTTTGATTATGCACCCTCTTTTCTCTGCCCTTGACAAATTGGATTTTGGGGATGGGAAGGTCGGCTGGCCCTTTGTGTCCCTTGACCAGTTTGGAGCAATTCATTATGCAGAGGGGGTGAGGGAAAGTCTCCATGTGACCACGCGAGGCCACGCCGTGAGTTGCACTGGCCTACTCACAGCTGCTGGATTTGCTAAGCTCTCTCACACTCATGTGCAGCTCAGGACAAGTGTTGGGCGCGTTACTGGAAAAAGTAATTAGTTACAGTAACTAGTTACTTCATTCCAAAAGTAAGTGTGATGTTTTTTTTCTTAAAAAAAAAGTCATTGGCTAGCTGTTTAAGGCAACACAAAACGTGAAAATTAAAAAAATAGCACCTGGGTGTCTTTGCAGAAGTTTAAAAAAGCTTTAGGTCGTTTCTATAATAGGCCAGCAAAATGACCCAATGAAAGATTGGATTCGGCTGTTTAGAGTGGTCTCTAGTTGGGAGCTGCATTACACAATTTGGCCACCAGAGGGCGCTTGAGACGACACGAAAGCAGACCAAACGAAAGCAGATATTTACCGATTTTGTTGGTACACATCCGTTCAGGTAATCCTCATGTTACGTCATACAAATACACATTTCTCGGGAGGGGGAGGGGGTGCTTGAAACTAAACCTAGCTAAAGACACTAGGGGAGGCCTAAAGTATAACTGTAAAAATTTCACAAGGTTCAGCCCTTTTGGAGCCTACAAGTCTCATACAAACACACAGACTCAACATCACACATGAATCGAGATTTATAAAGAAGTTTACATATTAAATCTAACAACAAAGTTTCCATATTCAGGTAAACCTTTTCCCCAAAAATAAAACACAGAAAGACTCTTGAATCATTAAATCAGTGATTCACATCCGTTTTTGTGTGTCTGCATGAGTTTTCCCGAGTTAAATAAACAGTAGTGGAAATGAAAAAAATTGTTGTTTTACTTTGTTTTTACATATGCACAGTTGATTAACACTACAACAGATTAATTCTTACTGGAAGATGATAAATAATGAAGAAAAAACCCTCAATAATCGTTTTAAAATCAAATCCTAAATGCCTGGATCATATTTTAATTATGAGCCTCCAAAAATCTCATGCCATTAATATACTAATCTGGCCCCCGTCAGAGTGTTTTTTCTACCATGTGGCCTCCGAGCAAAAAAAGAGTTTGACACCCCTGTAATATGTGCACATAAGATGACCCCCTGATTTTAGTATTTAATTTTATAATTGTAATGACAGCTTGGATGCGAGTATATATATGGGAGGGAGAATATCTGTATATCAGTGGGGAGAAATACTGTGTGCTTGCTACCCCGACACTATTCAGTTGTATTTTGTAGATGGATATAAACAAGCCCAGCTTCTATTATTGTAGTCATGAGCCTTGTGTTGCTGGCAGATTGGGGATTGCGTGTTACTTCATGATTGAAGGATAACCCATCATAGAACGTTTACATTGTAATTCCTGATCTGCTTTCAAGAAGCAGAGTAACACTTTATGTTGTAATGACAGTTGAGTTACAAAACGTTATAACGAAATAGTGTGTTTCAGTACTCTTCAAGAGAAAAGTAATTGCGTTCCATGCAGGAAATTAAATGGGACGCGTACTGGTTACACTTAACAGTTGGGAGTGCGCCACTCTGCTACCTTTTAAAAGCAGATCGAGAATTACAACGACTTGTTACACTTTTTGAGGGTGGACCCATATGGGGGGAAGAACGAACTGAGGTGGGAGTGCTCAAAATTATAGAAATTTTATATGAAGTAACTTTTAACTGTAACTAATTACTTTTTTCAGTAACGTGCTCAACACTGCCCTCAACACTGCTCAGGACCACTCTCATCCCATCTGAAACCCACTCGCATCCCGAGGGCCGGAGGAGGGAGGAGGAAGGAGGGAGGGGTTACCTTGCATGCACCCATCTCTAGAAAAGCGGGGAGCGAAACTCCACCACATCACTTTGAGGGCGGATATTAACCGGTCCTCTTCCTCCTCCTTTTCCCTTCTTTAGTTTCCAACTGCCTTCATGGTTCTGATCTCACCCCACGCTATGCAGGCCACCCGGGCGTCCACCACCATCAGTGTGGTTTCAGATTGCAGCATCCCGGCCGGGCTCCGGATTGGTCCGGTACCTGGTGTCTTTAAATTGGGGAAGTACCTGACGGACCGAAAAGAAGTTGGGCCTAAGAAAAAGGTAAAATGTAGGATTTTTTAAAATTTATTTTTATTATTTTACATCCTAACCCTCATGTGGTCCTCATTTTAAGGGCCATCTTTAAGGGCTTGTTTATTCAGCTTGCATTAAAAACGTTTTTTTTTCCTAGGATTTTTTTTGTGTGTTTTTAGGAAAAGTCATCATATATGATTTAGTTTTTTTTTAACAACGCGGTGGTAACATTGACCCGAGGACACTAGGAGGGTTAAATTATTAAGGATCATCGTTTGTTTACTCCTGTATTTAAAACAAAGTTCCATCCCTCTTAAAATGAGAAGAACCTAATTATGTGTTATTAAAGCAAAACTGCGTACCTGTCAACCTCAGTCAATTGCTCCCTTTATTAATAATTACAGTTCCCCTTATTAAGCGATAACGTACCTTACGAATACAACGCGGCACCTGTTTACTCACAGCAAGACAGACTAAGTGGAAAAAAATTAAAGATAATTTGTGAAATAAAGTCTATTTTATTTACCAAATAAACAACACGGAAAATTCTCGCAGCATTTTTCTTAGTTCTTTCCCCACTTGCAGAAAATGTATTGATGCTAATGATACATAGCAGAAAAGATATTAAACTGGTAAGAAGAAACAAAAACAAACAAAAACTGATTTTTAAAATTTACTTTCCAGAAATTGATATACGACATACACAATTTGAAATGATCTAAAATGTATAAAATACGGGGGAAACGTATACATTGACAGGTATGAAATGTCAGAACGAATTTCTTCTATTAATCGTTTTTGCCTGTCAGGCTTGAAATAATTGAGGCCAATAAGTGGCCAACTTGTCAGTCTGCACGTCTACTTAACCGTTATAATGGGCGAGCGCCTTTCATGTCCTCACATTTCCCTGCCTGGCGGGCCTGTTATTCCGATGAGTTGTTTAATTTTAATGGAATCTGGCCATGGAAAGATGTCACTGGGGCTAGGGTGATTAAAAAAAAACACTTTCGTTTACTCAATCCTAAAATAGTATATTTAAAATTTTAGGGGTTCACTTGCAGTTTGCACCGCGCCCAGTTTTTTTAAACGATAGTCACATATTTGCCCCTATATGCATCGAAGGTCTGAGCCAGTTATTGTTGAAACTGTCAGTGGGGGTGATTGATGCATCTAAATGAAATGAAATGCGTTGCCTGAAGGCTTTTGTGGTGTTCATCAGGTGCAATCTCCGTGTCCGATGTCACGCTGAAACCTTTAATGTTCTTGAACAGTTTCAAAACGCTTTGACACTCCTCAAATTCGTTTCCCATATCAACTCAATTAGGCTTGTGTGTCATTCACTTTGGGGAATTATCAGCAGAGCGGATAAAGACGTATTAAGAGGGTTTTTGGTCACGCGTGAGCGCGCCGCCCCTCGTATCCTTATAGAATATTGACTGAAAGAAACCAGGAATATGTATGTCTTTTGAAACTTAAATTGATGTTACTTTTAATGCAGATTCGCTTGGTGCGGGATGAGTTTGTGGATGAGTCCGGATGTCCCATGGCAGATTGGATCGGAACCATCAGACCTGCCAGAAACAGTCAAGAGCAAAATCTAGAGGCTGTGACGGACCTCCCAGGTGGACAGGTGAATATTTAAATGATGTTTGTTCTCTCCTTTATATAAAATGTTTAATTAAACTTCCTTTACCTCTCTTTTTTATTCTAAGATATTTTACCGCGTGATGAGAGAAATCCACGCGGGAGAAGAACTATGCGTTTGGTATTCAAATGCTTTGGCCCAATGGTACGACATGCCCATTACAGCCACTCCGACGCATGACGAAAAAGGTGTGTAAAATACTACTAAATTATTTATTAATTAAATGCAAATCACAAAATTAAACCCTAGGATATCGAGGAAGTTAATTTAAAGCTCAGTCAGTTAGGATCAGTCTTTAATTCTCCGCCAATATATTAAAATTGGCACGTTCCACAAACATCCTTTTAATAAAATAATGGAAATATTTATCATCTTTCAAACCAAACAGAACTCCTCTTATCGCCTGTCTGTGTAATTATATCTATTTCTTATATGAAATAACACAATATTGGTTAGATTGCTGTACACTACTTAGACGGGAATGCGCAATAATTACAATGAATGATTTAGTTAATCTTTTTTTCTTTCTTTTTAATATTACTATTCTGATTACCCTTAACTAATCAAAACGGTAATTTTTATTTCCGTTTTGAATTGTACTTGTTATAATGACCATCGACCCAATTCAATTCAATTCAATTCAATTCTATTCTATTCTATTCTATTCTATTCTATTCTATTCTATTCTATTCTATTCTATTCTATTCTATTCTATTCTATTCTATTCTAGATCAACGTTTATCCGTAATTCGATGTGATTAAATTAAATTACTAAATAATATATATAAAAAAATGTATATAATTCAACCAGTCGGACACAGTAAAAAATCTTTATAGTTTAATGTCAACGAAATTGTGTCAACTTTCCGTTTGTAAATCTCCATAATCCCAACAAAACACCCGCTACTTTGGAGTTAATCATTGTCCCAATTTTAAAGACCATTTTATACAGTTTACACAAATATTCGTATAAAGACATGACGGTTTTCTACTGTTTGGAAAGACATACTATTTTAAGTTCAAAATATCCCTAGGTGGATTTTTTTGGGGGGGGGGTTTAACAACACAGTGGTGGGCTATTTTGACCCGAGGACATCAGGAGGGTTATGATAGCTGCAAAGGCCTCTAAAAAGTCGAGTAAACGTGCCAAACGTCAGATTAAATTGTAACACTTTCACAATAAAGTTTTTTTTTATTTTAGAATTAAAAAAACAATACAAACACTGCAAACAACCTCAGCGGAACGAGTGTCATTAATATTCATCTATTCAAAAGCAAATAAATTAGGAAAACAAGTGCTTCACGCTAAATTAAGTGGCTGCGTTAAGGTATTGTGACCTAATGAATGCGAACTTTTATGTGGGCTCTATATTGCCCTGATTCTGCGGGCCCATACAGAAAGAACACCGCGTGTATTCTCTCTCGGACATACGCCGGCAACTATTATTCTGCGTCAACAGATGGGCCAGCTTCATTGTTTCTGCAGACTTGCGATTTCAAGCCACAGCTGCTGTCACTTCCACGGGAAAAAAGGCCCAAAAAGGAAAAGTAGAAGCATCAATGCATCGCCAGATTGACTTGGGCGTTTGCTCTTTTGATGGGCTCCACTCACAAAGGCCTGAGTGACGATTACAAAATCATTACATCTAGATCAACTTCTGAATACTCGCTTGGGAGTCGTTAATAAGATGACTTGCATTGGCTGCCACCGCCGAGACCTCGTCTGTTTCGATTTTATTTTTTTTTCAAGGAAAATGTCGAAAGAAATAATCATTAATAACGAAATGTGTCTGAGGTATTGTATTTAAGCCATACAATCTATGTTTCTAAGTTGAATATATTTAAAGCTTTAATGCAGAAGATTAACAAGTATGAACCTCGTACAATATTTTCGAATCGCTTGAAATTTGTCTAAGGTTTTACAAATTTTATTTTCTCGACAAAAAAGTTGGTGGAAAAAAAACAGAAACTGTCAAAATTAATATCGTGATTTAAACAACGTGATCATTTCTGAATTTGATAACAAATGATTGTTATAATGAGATGAGGTATAATAATTTGTTTAAATGAGTGATGGAAGAAGAGTCCAAAATTATTTTAGGGACGGGTCTCATCTAAGCTTTTGGCTTCAATCAGCCATCCTTTTATTCCCTTTCAGGTAATTTGTTGATATTGTGATGTGATGTTTGTTACATGATTGAAAAAATAAAATAAATCGGAAAAAAACACGAAACACAAAAAGGACGACGCAAAGGTTTAATTAATAACAACAACAATAGTAATGATAAAAATAATCATAAAAATAATAATATTTTTTCATTTTCACCTTGAATGAAATTTATCTTAGATTTCAGACAATTTAAGTGTGCAAAATTAATTTCAACGTTCGATCTCTCCTCAATTGCGCAAAACTGCTTCTCAATTAAAGCTGCAGCAATTTGGAATTTAATTGAATTGTTTTTATTGTTATTGATATTATTCTTGTAAAACATTGATTGAGACGAGACTAGACGTGGCGCTCCAGGGTAAACATGCAATAAAGACCTAAAGAGAGAAAAAAAAAGGTAAACATATTATTTTCCAGTAAGCGTTTAGCAATCTGTAACATTCAAAAACCCTAGAATCCTAAAAAAAATGCTTAAAAGAGGTTCAGGTGTGTAATCGTTTCATGTTAATCGAGCATTGCAAATGTTTTAAATGCATGATTTTCTTAGCTGGCGTTTTTAATGATGGTTTATGTCCTTTCGTTTCTCCATTCGATCAGTTCTGTATGACAGCACTGTCACTGTTGCTGAAGTTGTTTCAGTTTTTGTTTGACTTTTCTGAGGGAGTACAGATCAAAATGAGCTTGAATCTAAATCGGATTTGTGCAACACATACTGCGCATGTTTTTGTTGAATCCAAACGATTTTGGCATTGATAAACCTTTTTTAAAAAACATAATTATATAACATAATACTGGTGGTGACAAAATGTTTGTTCGATATTAGTAGGGACACATCCCATTTGTCCAAGCCAAAACTGGCACCTTGGATATTATTATGAATACATACCTGTCATTTTATACATTTTCCCTGTATTAAATATTTTTGTATATTTAAGATTATGTACGCCGTATAACTTAAAGATTTGAACTGCATGGAAATGTTCAAGTGTGAAGGGTTATAAATTAGTGTTCTGCGAAGCACAATCATATCTGACAAATAATACGTTTTCCACGTATTTAATACGTTTTTATAAGTTTGATGGTCATTTTAAATTGTGCACGCCGTATATAATTTTTTGCACAGGATTTTTTTTAAACTAATTGTTTGCTAGATCGACTTTGTTTTGCCCATCTCGGCTCTAAGTCGGATCATCTCGGTCACGGGTAGCAGACGACAACGTCATCGTATTGCAAACCTTGACGAGGTATCCTACATAGTCCGTCTTGCTGTAAGAAGGTGCTGCGTTGTGTTTGCAAAGTTTATTATTGCCAAATAAAGGGAATTGCAATCATTAATAAGGGATGCAATTGGCTGAGGTTGACAGGTATGAATAATTCATGTTCACTGAGGAAGAGGCATTTTTACGACCTGCATCACCATTTACTTTTTCTTTTCTCAGGTGAAGAACGTTACATTTGTTGGTACTGTTGGAGGATTTTCAAATACCCCAACACCCTCAAAGCCCACGTTCATTTCCACTGCGCCCTGAGCCACGGCCGTGGGTTTGTGACCAGCGAGCAAGCCAGAGGCACGGAGACCTTCAGCCGGTCTCCAAAGTCAGGAGACATCCCGAACACGTCTTCCTCGGCCAGGAGTTCTCAAAACATCTCTTCCATCTCCGAGTCTGGCAGGAGGTCCCTGACGTCTCCTTTTCTGGGAAAGGCCGGAATGGTGAAGAAAACCATCACTGAGGAACAGGAGAGAGCCCTAGACATGAGCGTGACGTCGTCCCGGAACCACCAAGGACACCTTCTGGGTTTTGGTCCACCATCCTCTGTTTTGACCTCCATGGGCTTCCACCCGGGTGTTCGCTCTGCGTTTAAGCCGACGGGTGTCACCAAAGTGGGCGAGGACGCCCTTTCCAAAATGGGATTCGGGAAAGTCATCGGGTGTACGAAACAAACGCTCACCGGAAGCGGGAATCCGGGTAAATGCACACCCTTGGTTGATGCCCCCGGCATGGTGCCCATCCGAAGCTTCCCGCTCCTACCTCATATTGAAGAAACATCAGCTTTCAAACATGTGGAGAGTCGAACGCACGCTGGGTTTCCTCCATCCCGTTACCCGCATGTACACCCAGGTCTCCACTTTGAAAGGGTTTCACTACCCACCATGGACAGCGCCAAAACTTATGCTGACAACATCCCACTCATGCCCTTCACTGTTTATAACGGAGAGCTCCTGTACAGTTCACCCTATTACCCTTTAAAATTCCACTTTGGGAACCTCCTCAAGTACCCCGAGTCTATGCCCTACTTTAGCGCCCCTTCCATGAGTCAAGACATGGGTTCGATCACCAACATCGACCGAGAGATTGCAATGCATACGCAACAATTGTCTGAAATTGCCAACGACAAAAACCGCACCAGATTGGACCCTCTTCCTGCGGGAAGCGCCAACAACTCCAGTGCCGGAAAACCCAAAAAAGGACACCTGTGTTTATACTGCGGGAAACTGTACTCCAGGAAATACGGTCTGAAAATCCACATGAGGACTCACACCGGTTACAAGCCGCTCAAGTGCAAAGTGTGCTTCAGACCTTTTGGGGATCCCAGCAACCTCAATAAGCACATCCGGCTCCATGCAGAGGGAAACACCCCGTACAGGTGCGACTTTTGTGGCAAGGTTCTAGTCCGGAGGAGGGATTTGGAGAGACACGTCAAGTCCAGGCACCCTGGACAAAGTGTGAAAAAACTGGAGGACAAGGTGGGCCTGTTCGAGGATGCTGAGCTGAAGAGCGATAACGACAGTGATGTGGACGTCTGCTTCACCGACGACCAAAGCGAGCCCGAGTCCGGCAAGAATAACGACTGAAACAAAAAGAAAGAAACTATGCTTTGAACTCTGCTCCCTTGAACATTAATTTATAACCCTTCTCCCTTGAACATTCTTATACCCCACTCCCCCGGACTCCTATGATCAAATTAAAATGCAATGAAAACATATCTGTCAAGAACAGAAAATTACTCCCCTTATTAATAAATGTAATTCCTTTAATACGCAATAACAAACCTTACAAACGCAACACGTCACGTATTTACTCACATAAAGACAGACTATGTAGAATACCGCGACACTATAGCAATCTACAACGAACTTGACGTCTGCCACCAGTTGGCGACACGACCCAGGTTAAAAATATTATACATTTAGTTTTTTTCCCATACAAAAAATATTAAAAGGCGTACACAGTATGAAACGATCAAAAATGAATACAGGGAAACCTTAAAAATTACAGTGACTGTGCTCCCTATATACCACTAGTTTATAACCCGTCACACTCGAACATTTCCATGCAGTCTAAATACAATGTATAGAGTAATCAAATGATTGAATTAAAATGTAACAAAAACCTAAGGTTCGTTGCAGCGCAGCTCTCCGATTTTTAATAGCATTTTTTAAAAAACGATTCTTTATGAAAAACATGTCAACCTCAGCCAATTGCTCCCTTTATTGATAATTGCAATTCCACTTGTTATGCGATAACATACCTTACAACGCGGGCACCTATTTACTTAGAGTAAGACAGACAATTTGGAATAAAAACAAATATACTTGGTGTAAACAATTTTATTTACCAAACAAACAACACAAACAAAAACGAATTCTTTCCCCCCTTCGAACCAAATTGTATACACAGCGTATTGAAATCATACAAAAAGGTATAAAATACGGGCACAACGTATAAATTGACAGGTATACAATTATTATTGACTTTTTTTCGTATTGACACTTTATCAATAATACACACCCCATCCCAGGCCTCTCTGATTCTTTTCGTTGGATTCTAATACTGTGTTATAAAATTTAGGAATGAAAAAAAGGCCAATTGTGTTTTTTTCAGCGAAGAATAAATTTGATAGTTAGATACATTTCCCCCCGACAACTGCACTTTAAAAAAAACAACGAATTTGCTAACCGGGTGAATATTGTTATAATTGCTTCCTTTCCTTTGTACCAACTCGTTACGCCTCCCACTTAAATTTGCACTTTCTTGCCGAGGTGAGCTGTTCTTAAAAAGGAAAACAGCTATATTTATTTATGGATTTATTTCTAAAGAAAAAAAGTGTTGATCTATGTAAAGATGTGTAAAGATATTTGCATTACCGTGTTGTAAAAGCTTGTTTATATGCTATACGTCATATGGTCAAAAAGACAAGTTTGCTCATGGTTTGTATAACGGTTGGCATTTCCCCCCTTTTTGCTTTCAAATAAACTCACAAAATGTATGTGTTTTTCTTTTGTACGAATTCATATGAACAATTTAAAGTTTGTAGTATTATTTTTAACATATTTACTTATCCTTCCTTTCGTGAATTATTGATAGGCTGCACGGTAAAATTATCACTGTTAATTTAACACTGTGCATATGGACCCAATATTCACCGGGGTAGTGTTGATGAGTTTTTATGAGTGTTGAATTAACACTACTTAAATTGAATAGTATTTTTGTCATTGATATAAATGTTATGAAACAACGATATTAGACGTACAACTCCATGGTAAACATGCAATCATGACTTTAAAGAGAAAAAATAAATAAAACTAGGCAAAAACATTAAGAAATTAGTGCTTAGTGACTGGTCTAAGTTGCAAAAAGAGTGCAATTAAAGAACAGTGCGTCGTAACAGGAGTGCAAGGAAAAACAGTGCAATAACATTCAACAACAATTAAAAAGAAAAAAAAAAGTCGCAAGATATAGATCTCCCCAGTTTTACGTGCTTGTTTAGGATTGTGATGGCCCCTGGGAAGAATTTAAACCGATTTCAGTGAATATATGGTCCTTACAGTGTTAAATCACTACTGCTAATTTTACTGTGTACACACACATGATTATATTTAATAATATAATAATGCTAATAAATCCAAAAAATAATAATAGTAATAAAAAGCATGCTTTTTAAACAACAACAGTGCTGGAAAAAGACAATCTTCGGTGGGGGATCATTTTAAGCTGATCTTCCAGAATGAGAAGTGATTTAAAATCTTTCTGGCGAATATTTGAAATAGTTCACATGGGATATAATATTAATAATATTAACAAAAATAAAGACCATAACAACAGCCACAGCATTAACAGCAGCAATAATAATGATGATAATAATAATAATAATAATAATAATAATAATAATAATAATAATAATAATAATAATAATAATAATAATAATAATAATAATAATATTGCTGTTAGCCATCTGCCTTTTTTGTCACACAGAAATAATGAAGGGAGCATCCTTGCAAAGGCAATGCACTTGGATTGCAGGTGCACGGCATAAGTGAGGCTAAGGTGCGACCTTGATGAATTATAAAACTCTGTTTATATTACCAACGCAATCAACAGTTTGTAGTTGTCCCAGCGTTCCAAGGGTAATGGTTCGAGACAAACCTAAGAGATGGATGAGGGACAGAGTGAGACATATTTTAATAAGTTAAGAATAAATAATATATGCACAACACCGCATTACTCCTAAGTGTATTGTTACTTTTTTTTTTTTCCACATGATGAACTGTTCTTTTGCTAGTTGGTCTTTGGGTTTGTTTGGTGGTGTTTTTTTTTTTAATTTTACTTTATTTTTGTCTGTAAAACTGTTAAAAACTCAAAATTGTTAATTAGAAAAATTAATAAAAAATGTTTATTCCTGAGCATAGCACTGCTCTTGCTCACTGCCCTCTCAGATGATGGAAGACCAAATTCTACTCACTTGTTTGACAATTATTCATAACTTTGATTTAGAATGTTGAGATTTTTTGACTGTTGTTGTTTGACTTTATACATCGCAGTTCCAAAATTTACTTTTACCCAAACAATTGAAAAAGGCTGGGTAAATAAAAAAAAAAGAAGGGAAAAGGTGCGTTTTGGTCACTTCGAGTCTCCGAAGTTCGTTTTCTCCCCTGTGCATTTCAGCACAAATTTTTGGTTACACTCAACTATACAGCGACATCTAGTGGTGAAATAATACACACTGACCCTTTAAATAAACATTTTTTGTCAACATAACATAGTTTGAATGAATACATTCAACCCAATTAAAAATCATATATCTGGAATCATCCAGTGGCAAGGAACTCCACTCAGTTTCCAAACACACCACTTTTAATCATGTAAATAGCTTCCCTGTAGTTACTTCCTCAAAGTTTCCCAGAGCTCAGTTAGTACATGTCAAGTAAATGTAAATGTTAATGGTCTGCATTTATATAGCACTTTTCAAGTCACCGAAGACCTCCCAAAGCGCTTTTCAATGTGCTTCACACTTACCAATTCACACACAAACTCAAACACCGACGTCAGCTGTGTTGCCCAAGGACACTTTACAATTATATTTTAAGCAAATTAGACACAGAGCCTCTCAATAACATGCAAACTATAGATTAAATTAGGTAAACAAAAAACTAAAATATTGAATGTACTCTGCTTCGAGCAATCAATATCATTCCTAATCACAAAATGTCATAAATGAGTGCAGAGGCCATAGTTGCAACATACTGTAATCTGAAACCGGCATGTGGGCAAGGAAAAACTCATCAACTTCAGCATAAAGAAAATAAGAAACCGCGAGAAGGGGCCACAAGGGAGGTAATCCCTCTTCCAGGATGACCGAGCTGCAAAAGATGGGTAACAATACACAGAATGTAGTCAACATCAACAATAAACATAGGTAATATGTAAAATTGTTCAGATGATGACATGCTTCAGGTCCATGTGCTTGTCCACTGACGCATACAGGGTTTATCCTCCCTTATTTGGCCACCAGTCAGGCAGCTGAACGGGGGGGGGTTTGGGGTTTTTAAGGGTTATTGATCTATCTTCGTTATTCATTATCCATTATCCATTATCGGTCAGTTCATAATACGCTACAAAGCCTAGGAGCCGGGACACTTACTCTCAGCCAAAAGGCCAAGCTAGGGTCCTAGCCCTAAAGCCTTGCTGCGATCATTGCGAATGCACCGTTCCCGGAGGTACTGCAATACCGGGCCGATGCGTGGAGTGGACAGAGCAAGCTCATATTCCATCTCCGAAATGCAAAAATCAAAAACACAGCCATCGGTATAGTCCAAGACCTTCAGCTGACATAGAAGAATTTTTTGCTTTAATTGCTTCCAGGAAAAGAAAAGTATGAGGTCGGCATCACTCATAAGATAGAGAATATAACTGTGTCTTAAGTCAAAACATAAACACTTTCACTGAGGTTGTAGATCTTATCTTAGGGTGCAGAGCATTGCACAGCACCAGGGCTCAGATAGAGAATGCTCTCGAGCCTGCAGATTTCTTCTAGGCTCTTGGAGTAACAGGTAGACCAGCATATTCCGAGAAGAAGCTCCCAGCAGGAACATAGAGCGAGACCAGAATCTGAGAGATAAGAGGGGGCAAGTCCGTGTTATCCTATGTTTGTTATGTGGCAACGCAAAGTCCCATCCTATAGGCAGGTTGTACTTGGCGGGTAGACACGCCCTTTCCTATTGGGCGAGTTTGTGACCCCACCGTTACTTCCCAGTACATGCCCTGCAATCATTTGGCTCCTGATAGTCGTCCCATCTGAGGCTAATCCACTAATTTCCCAGTGAGCTGTATTTAATGGCAGCTACCGGGAGAGAAAGGGAGATCACAAGTCTGGTAGGGTAGTGACGGGAATTTTTTTACAGAAGTAAGAAAAGGAACCTTCTTTTGTTTGGGCTTAAGACAAGGAAGAACCCTGGCTTTTGGGAGTGTTTAAATACTTCCTTATATTGCTGTACACTTTCCCCCTGCCTAAAGTGTTCTTGCCCCAGGAAGCGGAGACAAAAGGACCCTTGCAACTCCTAAGCAAAGGCTACACCAACCACAGAGAGCCTACCGCTGCTTAGAGTAGAACCTCATTTTTTGGGGACATAACACCCCTTCCTTCAATTGTCCCAGATCATTTTCTGTAGTTAATAAATCTCTCTTTGTTCAAACCTAGGAAACTGTCTCTTGGATGTGTGTTTTCCAAGTTTAAGACCTACCTCCGACTCCCCGGGTTGCCACAGTTAGTAACAAATCCTTAAAGTCACATATTAAATGGACACAGAGTCAATGTAAGTCAGCTAAAGTTGGAGTTATATGAGCAAACTACTCTGTCCTAGTCAAAAGTCTGGTTCGCTGACATTGGGGGTAACATAGATGACTGCATAGTGAGCGCTTGAAATGGTTTCAACACAGAAGAGGTACTGGGTGTAAATTTCATTATACTTTCCGAGATATAAGCCACAACACCCCCATTTTGCAAGGCCGTTCTTACACCTGTTTTTAGGAGCAGGTCCATGACTGACTGCTGCCTCAACCTTGGTCTCACCTTCACTGGAATGCCAGTGATAAAAAGGCTGTTCTGAGAATAACATAATACATTTTGCTGTTCATTCATATTCCATAAATGCAATAGCAATAATGGGCAAATAAAAAAAGAAAAACAAGTAGGTACAATTCTACAATTGTATCTAATGAACTCCATCATTTGTGACATCATTTGAAAAGTTTACCACTGGGTGTAAATTTTCATATGTTGGACTTAAATGGCAGGCCAAGGCTGACATGTCCCCATGCAGTCTATAACTCATTCTCTTCTAGAATGTGTCCTTGAGCCAAGCGAGTCTTTTTAGCTGTTTGTCAGCACTAACCTGCCCTCAGACAAGAGGTCACAAAGACATATTTGACGTTGGTCGCTCTTCTGCAATTTCCTCTCGTGATTTTCATAAGGTCTCTGCCTGGTTGAACAATCTAGTGGATTTTTTTGTGCAAGGACACAACAAAGCCAATCATTGCAGAAAAGCTTCACTGTTGTGCTCGTATTATGTGGTAAGCAGGGACACTGGCAACAATGAGGGAGGTCAGGGCTGTGGTTCGGTTTTTACTATGCGACTTGCAAAGGTGATGTCTCTGTAAGTGTTCAGACCTGCTTTGTTGAGAACACATGCTTAGTGCAGCAGAAGCCTTCATACTTATCGTTGTGCTTTCATGTATTCTCAGATCACGTTTATGTTAAAAACAAATGTACTTAATATTACATTGTCTTCATACTGGGACATGTTTCCTGCACTAAAGACATCAAAATAATGCTTCCTTTAAGGATGTTAAAACACGTAAACAATGCATGACGAGTGGTAACACACGTTAAATTAAGGTAGCTGAGTTAGCTCTAATGTTTGACTGCTAGAATTGTGTTTTGTTAAGTTAATTTTGCTTTTGTCTGTTTATAATGTTGGACACCTGCAAAGGAGTTTACATAAGATGCCAGTGCGTTTGTTATTTTGACCATTATTCCTCACTGCTGTTATTATTATTATTCTGACTATTATGCTTTTTTAACATCATTGTCCCTATCGGAAAACAATGTTGATGTTCTTAGAAATTCCACACCCTTTATGGTGGATATCCTTTTTTAACCTAGGAGATTTTTATAAAAAGACAGGTCTTAGGAGAGGCCTTAAGGGCGGCAGTAGCTCAGGAGGTAGAGCGCTCATCTTGGGATCAAGAAATCGCAGTTTGAATCCCGGCTCCTCCGTGTTACATGTCGAAGTGTCCTTGGGTAAGACACTGAACCCCTAATGCCTCCAATAAGCAGGTTTGCGCCTTGCATGGCTGCACGGCCGCTATTGGTGTGTGAGTGTGTGTGTAAATGGGTAAATGTGAAGCACATTGTATAGCGCTTTGGGAAGTCTTCATTGACTAGAAAAGCGCTATATAAATGCAGATCATTTCATTTCATTTACAACAGATTTAGAATTTTGTATCGTGGTGTTTTGTTGTACATCCATTTCTTGTTCTACTTGCAAGTTCAAAATCCAATGATACCTTATTTTTTGAGTCTCCACAAAAATTTAACCTTACAATAATGCTCCATATAATGTGAGGGGTAACTGGGAATACTATTATCTAGGCAGTGTTTGATAGTAATAGGGGCCCTTAAACAAGCCACATCATAGCATATAATCTGACCGCAATTATGTTTTTGACAAGATGTACAGTTGCCATTTTGCAGTTCAATTATTGTACACGGAAAAAAATAAATCAAAAACTGCAACAGAGAGTCTTTCTTTTTGTATAGTATTTCTTTCTTTCTCATTTTCTACACTTCAAACTTGTTTTCCAGTAAATTAAGAATAATCGTAAAGAAAAATGTATAGTGGGCTGTTTATCTAACTGCTTGATAGATTTTCATGATCCTTATATTCTGCATGGTGATTGGCTAAACATCCCCTCAAAGAGCACGTACTGATAAAAAAACTAATTAATAAATGTTTTTAAGGTACAGTACATAGTACTTTTTTTTTGTTAAACGAATATTTATAGCTTTCAAACGGTTTGTTATATGGTTTCCATGTATAACAGAACATTTATTTGTATAATTATTGTACAAAAAATAAGGTTTATACTTCATTGATTCAGCTTATCATGTTTTTTTTAAATAGAACTAACCCTCCTTGATAAACAAGGGTTTAATGTAAAAAAAATATATACCTCACATCGCAACTCTCCAATGCAAATAGCATAATGTTTTTGTAAGCACATACACAGCTGTAGAGGCACTAATACGTCTTATGGACACTGACCACTGCCACCTACGGTTGTGGATTTGAAATTGTATATAGTTCTAGACAAAAAAGAAACCAAAATAACAACATAATTAGGAGACTAACATGTTCAGATTATCACCACCCTAAACAATTGCACAACATTGTAAAAAATATATACCTTGCCAGTTGTTTTGAAAAACAAATGTGTTTGCTGTTAAATATTATTGCATATCTTTTCATTTCACGCTTGTTACGATGCAGTGTGTTTGATCGCACTATTATTTCGAAAGAAATTGCACTTACAAATGAGACCAGTCTCCAAGCACTAACTTGTAAGTATTTCTGCCTATTTATACTGATTCCTTTTTCTAATTTCTGTGTTTTAGGTCATTATTATGTGTTTATACTAGAGTGTCATGACTAATATCGTTGCAAACAATGTTCACTACGTTGTTATGGCAACAAGGACTATTCGATTCTATTCTATTCTATTCTATTCTATTTTATTGTATTCTATTCTATTCTATTTGATTCCATTACATTACATTACATTCTATCCTATATGATTCTATTACATTCTATCACATTCTAATAATTTGAGAGTGAATTGTATAAACAAATGGCATTCCCAGTGAGCTGTATTTAAGGACAGCTACCGGCATTTGTTTATACCAATGAAAAAAAAACTTGAGAGTGCATTTCAAGGTTGCACTCATCTGGCTTTGCTGATATTTGATGAAGTCTCTTTGACAGTGGGACAGGGAATGCCGTTTCCCTTAGCAGGGCACTTATTCTTAGTGACTGCTCTGCTGCAGGTATTTCTGGATATAAACACAGGTAGAGTCATCACGCACTACTGGTCAAACAATCTTTGATAGATATAGAGCAAACGGCGTGACATCCGCGCAACATAAAAGCTGTCTGACGGAGTAAGGAGGGCTGATGTGGCCACGGCCGGCAGACTGTTCTCCTGGAGCAGGTAAACCTGGTAGTGTAAACACACTGCTGGTTTTCCAAAGTTGTACATTGGGGGATGAAATACTTGCATACGTGGAATAAAACGGAAGGCGCAATGAGAAAAAAGTAATGAAAGCTGACATCCATGCGCGAGTATCTGGAGGTTAGGCAAAGAGAAAGGATATCAGCGGACAGAAAAATAGACTGCTATTCATGTGAATGAATGCATCACCTAACATTTACTGCCTTTGGAACTGTATTGAAGGTCACAGAAGGCATCTTGTTATTAAAGTGACCCAAATGTTCTTTTTTGTGTGCAAGACGAATGCTAATGTGGGCAATACTACAGTACTATATACAGTATATACAGTATATACAGTGTATATATATATATATATATATATATATATATATATATATATATATATATATATATATATATATATATATAACTCTTAATTTCTAAACAGCCAATCACATGGCGGCAACTCAGTGCATTTAGGACTGTAGACATGGTCAAGACTCTCCTGCAGTCAAACTGACCGTCAGTATGGGGAAAAGGGTCATTAGAGTGACTTTGAACGTTGCATGGTTGTTGGTGCCACAAGGGCTGGTTTGAGTATCTCAGTAACCCCTGATCTACTGGGATTTTCATGCACAACCATCTCTAGTGTTTACAGAGAATGGTCTGAAAAAGCAAAAATATCCAGTAATATATATAATATAATATAATTTCCTTTGTATTGTCATTCTTTGTAACAATGTACACAGAACGAAATGTCGATACACCTGACCCGTTGTAGCGAGTCGATGCAGCCGCAGCCAACAGAGGGCGCCGCCATTATACCAATAAGGTATGTCTCGGCCGAGGCACGAACCAGCGACCTCCCAGTCTCAAAGCGGGCACACTACCATCTAGGCTACTGAAGCGGCAGTTCTGTAGGCGGAAATGCTTCATTGATCCTAAAGGTCAAAGGAGAATGGCCAGACTGGTTTGAAATGATCGAAGGGCATTCTAAACTAACTGACTCAAATAACCACCCCTTTACAACCAAGATGGGCCGAAGAGCATCTCTGAACGCACTGTACGTCGAATTTTGAGGCAGATGGGCTACAGAAGCAAAAGACCACGCTGGGTGCCACCTCTTTCAGCTAAGAACAGGAAACTGAGGCTAAAGTTTGCACAAGTTCATCAAAATTGGACAATGGAAGATTAAAAAAAAACGCTCCCTAGTCTGAGTTTCTATGTGTGAGGAATATTTTCTTTGTACTCTTTGAGCTCCTTGGTACCATTCAAGCATTGTTGCAACGCCACAGCCTAGGTGACTATTATTGCTGATCGTGTCCATTGTTTTTATGACCACGATGTACCCGACTTCTGATGGCTTCTTTCAGCATAATAATGCGCCATGTCATAAATCTCCAATCATCTAAGACTGGTTTCTTGAACATGAAAATCAGTTCACTGTACTCAAATGGCTTGCACAGTCACCAGATCTCAATCCGATAGAGCATATTTGGGGAGTGGTGGAACAGGAGATTCGCATCATGGGTGTGCAGCCAACAAATCTGCGCCAACTTTGTGATGCCATCATGTCAATATGGACCAAACTCAACAAATGCTTGCAGTACCTTGTTGAATCCGTGCTATGAAGAGTTGAGGCAGTTCTGAAGGCAAATGGTTCAACCCGTTACAACCATGGTGCACCTAATCAACTGGCTGGTGAGTGAATATGCACTGATACCTTCTTTATCCCAGCACAAGCCTGTAGCAAGTTAATATCATTGGCCTCTGCCCTAAATGTAACCCCTTCTCAAACTTACCTTGTTTTACTTTTTAAAGATAGTATTGAAAATCAGCCAAAGCCTTCTTTATTTGGCAGTAAACTATTCTTAGCTTTCTTTTTTTAGTTTTTTTTGGGTGCCCAGTGATTGGCTGGCAACTAGTCCGAGTGTGCCCTGCCCATTTACTGAAGTGATCAATGCAGCCTCTGTCAAGCTCCTTTTGTGGAATGCGCAAGTATGCGCATTTCTTAGACACACTCTAATAAACTTTTCTTTTTTGCGGTTAGGTTTGTCATTTGGACTCTACTTGAAGCAGGCATTTCTCACTCTTTCCATTTTGACGCCACACTAACAAAAAACTGCATTGACGAGCATAAAGTGGGTCAGGTCGGGCTTGGACCCGGCCTTGGACTTATTATCTTACCTCTAGAAGCAGGGGAAAACAAGCTGACGAGTTGTACCCAGGTTGATAACAAGCAGAAGCAGTTGATGGACAGGCCACAACTTCAGCGGGATGAGTCGCCCATTTGGTGTGTCAGTTGTGATAGCAGCAGGTAGAAGGTTGGGACTGTGACACACCAGCTGTGGCCCACTGGTACCCACTCCTCCTCCATCCCTCCACCACCTCTGCAACACATACACATGCTAAACAGGCCAGTGTCTCCTCAGCTTGCCCACATTCAGCTGCAAATGAGGCCGCTTCGGGCCCCAGCCTTGTCTGTTTGATGTCGTGAATAATGAGCGATGTATTTTCATCCGTCCAGGTTTGTGAAAAGTAGAATGCGTATTGTTCGGCTCGCTCGCCTAAAGCAGTCAGGTCTGAGAGCTCAGGAGTCCATTCATGTTCAACTTATAAACAAATCTGCAATTCAAATGTAAACATTAGCAGACAGATTTGGTGACCTTGGTTATTTGAACATTGTGGCCTGCGCTGCCAATGAGAAAAGCTCATGTTTGCCAAATTAAACATAACCTCATTCATTCATGTGACACACGTGTCTTGTATTTTGTGTATTGTTTTCATTAGATTCAATACACACTAGAAGTGTGCAAACCTATTAATTAGAGGACAGAAAATGGACTGATTAAAACGCTGGTTGGCCGTGAAATCGCCTTTGACAATAAAGACATCCTAGTTATCTTGTTTTGGGTCTAGGGACAGCGTTTAATACTCTGAAACATGAAATACTACTGCAAAAACGGTTCGAAAATGGAGAGAGAGGCGCAAAGGACCAGTTTGATATACATTTCTAATTAACAACTCATGTTGTTACTATTCTATTACTAAGTTCCTACAAGGTTTACAATCAGGTTTTAATTATTAGATGTTAAGTCAACTACTAAAACATGTCAGTTAAAAATCCTTTTTCCCAGAAAGTTGTGATGACCCATCACTGGTTAGCTATTGTCTGCAGGCTCCTATTCTTAGGGGGTTACCTGGTGCCAAAGGGCACCACCTTGGACACTCTTCATTTGAGTAAATAAAAGATAATTTGTATCTTTGTATGGTCACAAGACCGAAAATACTTGCATTAATAGGCCTATACGGCACTTATTATTTATGACAGCACAGCTTCTACCTCTTGACTCTTTTTTTTAAATATATTTTTCTAAACTAGTTTTTCTGGCTGTGTCAAAACCCATTTCTGCTTTAAACAGAGTAGGTGCTGCCCTATTCCTGTAGATGGGCTCCCATGATGTACACAGTTATAAGAAATGAAATGAAATGATCTGCATTTATATAGCGCTTTTCAAGTCAATGACTTCCCAAAGCGCTTTACAATGTGCTCCAAATTCCCCAATAGCGGCCTCGTATTGCAGCCATGTAAGACGCTAACCTGCTTATTGGGGGTATTAGAGGTTCAGTGTCTTACCCAAGGACACTTCGACATGTAACACAGACGAGCCGGGATTCGAACTGGGATCCCTTGATCCCAAGACGAGCACTCTACCTCCTGAGCTACTGCCACCCCAAGACAGAACATCGTTTGCCTTCGTATCAGTAGGATGATTAGCAATAGGGATTGTATTCAATAAAAAGACAGCCGACTCTACAGGCATTTAATGTAAACCTGTTCTAATAATTTGCGTTAGAGTTAGTTAGTTAATTTATTAGTTTGATGTAAATATATTTGAGGAAATCTCACTTTGGACATTACCCCCGAAAAAACCAAAAACTTACCAAATAAACATGACAGAAGATATGCACGATTTATTGAATTACACTGTATATGGTTATCTAGATTGTTTTTTTTATAAATCTCAAAAAATAATACTAAATACTAAAAAATAAAGCAATGTCAAAGGGGTATCTTTCACTAATCCTGACTAATCCTAATTAATCCTAGTCCTGGCAGGCACATACAGCACAGTATATCCAACAGTAGTGCTGGAGCCCCTAACAACTTACTCTCTCTAAAAAAGTGAAAATGTATTAGAGATACATTTTTATATTGTTTTCCTAACTGATAATTTTATAGTTGAGTAAACACACAAAATAGGAAGAGAAGACATCATGGATTTAGAACTTACAATGAAAACAGAAGAGGACCCAGGCCTCAGACAAAAAAAATCCAGCCTGTTATTTATCCTATCTATTTTATCAAATTTCATAGGTTAAAAAAGTAGATTCACTTTAAAGGGTGTGGGTATTAAAGGACAGCAACATGACTGGATAATAGTGACAATGATTTAAACACTGCATAATAATCAAAACATAATAATAAGGTCTAATAGTCAAAAAAACAAACTGGCATCATACGCAATCTTCTTTGCAGGTGTCCAAAATTAAAAACTGTCACGGTCGCCTTGGTGACCAGTCTGCCCCGCCCCCTGGGCAACAGCTGAAAGCAGTTCCACTAATGGTGGATCTGTATTTAAGGCTGCATGGTGGGCTCTGCGGTGGCGGGTTCATTCTGTCACGAGACGAGGTGGCGTGGAAGGTGACCGGACCAGAACGGAGGCAGGAGGCATGAAGGGAGAACTCAAATGCGTTGACGATCCATAGGTTTTATTTAAAAATAAAAGTCGCCCAATACTCCGAGGCAAAACAGAACAATACAGAGTTCCTCCGGCACGAACTCAACAGGACAAGGCATAACAGACTAAAACAGGACAAGGCATAACAGACCGGGATTGTGAATAATGAGTAGTAATGAACCCGCCACCGCAGAGCCCACCATGCAGCCTTAAATACAGATCCACCATTAGTGGAACTGCTTTCAGCTGTTGCCCAGGGGGCGGGGCAGACTGGTCACCAAGGCGACCGTGACACACACTCAGGTCAGGCCGATGCAGAAGAGTCGCACTCAGGTCAGGCCGATGCAGAAGAGTCGCACTCAGGTCAGGCCGATGCAGAAGAGTCGCACTCAGGGGGGTCAGATTCAGAAGAGTCGCACTCAGGGGGGTCAGATTCAGAAGAGTCAGACTCAGGGGGGAACAGATTCAGAAGAGTCAGACTCAGGGGGGAACAGATTCAGAACAGACAAGACAGGACAGGAAAGACTGAACAAAATCAGTACAGGGAGACTCAAGGCAGGCATGGGAGTCGAACAGGCAGGCATGGGAGTCGAACAGGCAGGCTTGGGAGTCGAACAGGCAGGCTTGGGAGTCGAACAGGCAGGCTTGGGAGTCGGAGTCGGCCCGACGGGCAGCGGAGTCGGATTCGGACTTGCACGCAGGGGAGAGGGAATAGCAGGCAATCGGCACGGGAGTCGGGCAGGCAGGCGTCAATTCTTCCTGGGATCCCATTCGAGGCACAGCAAGGGCCACGACGGGCGGGGCCGTGGTTCGAACGGGCAGGGAAGGCCAACTCAGTAGGCGCCTGCCGAACTGCGCTCTCCAGCTCTCCCCAAGTCGCGCTGGGATCGTTCGCTGAGTTCTATTTGTTGGCGGGTTCATTCTGTCACGAGGCGTGGTGGCGAGGAAGGGAAGACCGGGCCAGAACGAAGGCAGGAGGCATGAAGGGAGAACTCAAATGCGTTGACGATCCATAAGTTTTATTTTACAAATAAAAGTCGCCCAATACTCCGGGGCAAAACAGAACAACACAGAGTTCCTCCGGCACGAACTCAACAGGACAAGGCATAACAGACTAAATCAGGACAAGGCATAACAGACTAAAACAGGACAAGGCATAACAGACCGGGATTGTGAAGAATGAGTAGTAATGAACCCGCAACCGCAGAGCCCACCATGCAGCCTTAAATACAGACCCACCATTAGTGGAACTGCTTTCAGCTGTTGCCCAGGGGGCGGGGCAGACTGGACCCCGCGTTCGTACATCTGCCCCCTGACCGCTATAAAAGTCGCCCAATACTCCAAGGCAAAACAGAACAATACAGAGTTCCTCCGGCACGAACTCAACAGGACAAGGCATAACAGACTAAAACAGGACAAGGCATAACAGACCGGGATTGTGAATAATGAGTAGTAATGAACCCGCCACCGCAGAGCCCACCATGCAGCCTTAAATACAGATCCACCATTAGTGGAACTGCTTTCAGCTGTTGCCCAGGGGGCGGGGCAGACTGGTCACCAAGGCGACCGTGACAAAAACACAACAAACTACTGGCAGTTCTTTATAGCTAGCCACTCCTTGCACATCTGTTCTCCTCTGCACTATTGTACTACAGTGTTATTTTTACTGTTTACCTGACTTGTTTACCCGACTGCCCATTTTGCACATCTGGTTAGCTGCTCCTCTTGCACTCTTTGCACTACTGTAAAATACTATACATAGCCACAATTATTAAGTATATTATTAGTACTCAATACTCCAACTCAATACAACATTTTATTTATATCTGTACATTCAAGGAAACTGTGCGGGTCAGATGTATCGACATTTCGTTCTCTATACACGTGTACTATAATGACAATAAAGTAGATCTGAATCTGAATCTGAATCTAAATCTGAACTTATCAATATCAAAGAAAAAAACATTGAGGGAAGAAACACTATGGAGATGAAATTTTCCAGTGTTCAAAAGTGCTGATGTAGAAAATGTCACAAACCAGAAACGGAGACGGGACCCAATAGAGCTCGTTTTCTCAGTTTTTATTGATAAAAGAGGGAGAGAAAGGCTTGCTTGCTTGATCCGAGGGCTGACGGACAACAGGAACGAGCGAGACGGGAGTGACACTTCCGTGTCGGACGAGGAGGAACGGAGACAGGCGGGAATGGCAAGTCGTTGGCCGGGGCTGGAGATCAAAGGCATTGTCGAGTTTGTAAGCGAGGTCGGTAGCAGGAGGCAGGCAGGTAACGGGGCAATACAGGTCACGTAACAGGAGGCAGGCAGAACAGGCGTTATCAGGTCCGGACACGGGTCGGTAACAAAGATCAGGCAGGAAAAGACTTAGCACAAAAACGGGGTCGGACGAGAGGGCTAACTGAGCAGAAGGTAACAGTTCGCAACGATCTGACAGCCACAAAGAGGAAGCCTGGGGTTTAAAAAGGGAGTGTCCACCAATCAGCTGTCCGGGCTGTTGGTGCTAATCAAGCTGCTGCAGGTGCGCTCAATCAGCAATCTTGACAGAAAATGCCAGCACACTGTCCTTCGTAAAGTTTAATACAAACGCTAATTATACAATAATGCAATATATTTTTGTAGCATAAAACACTGTTGCAATAACTGTTTTACTGCATGTAATCTTGACAATTTAAGTATTTTAAAAACTGTGATGATAATTTTACAAATAGGTTTCATTGGAATCAAAATGTGTGAGAGTGAAACTTGTTTACGAGTAAATGTACACTTTTGTATGTAAATGGGCCCTTTTTTCCAATCTGAGCATTTGCCTCCCATAACATATACGCACGCCACTAAAAATCAGTATTTTACTAAACGTTCTTAAAACAGAAAGATCACACAGTATTTTGTCAGTATTTACTGGGTCTTTATACACGATGAGTCAAAAAAATGGCTGGTCTAGCTGCATCATTGACAAATTAGTACACTAGAAATTGGATTTAATTGAAGGCCCAGAGGAAGCTACAGGCTATTATTGAACCCTAAAAGAGTGAACCGTTTAGCCAGTCAATTCCCCACCATGTTCCCATTGCAAAAGAAGGCCCTCTCTATGGAATTTCAATTTATTCATGTTCACATGTGTGCTGGGTTGCCAAGGAGATACTTAGGATGAATAAACCCTACTCCTCATGGTCAAGATTTTTATCATTGAGCTGTGTCAGTTGCAAAAGTTGTGTATGCAGTAGCCTATTGATTTCCTGATTACATTTCAGCCTACTAAACAAAAACAAATGACTGCTAATGCTCTTGTCATTATCATTCAGCTTGCCGAACAAGGTCTGTCTTTCCATTTTCAAATGTCCCCAAGGACAAACACTTGTTCTCTATAGTATACAATTGTTTAAATAGAAGCATTAACACATGTGAGAAAACCCCAACAAGACATACTTGATCGTTTTGGTTAATCAGTTACTTCTCCACAGAAAATAAACATTTTTATATGGATGATATGTCTAATTCTCCTTGTGTTCCATAGGTTACAAAACCACTTAACATGACCTGATGCACAGTTATTGAAATTATTTGCAAGTTGTAACCACGTTGTGACAATTAGATGTTAAGTCAACCACTTAAATATGTGAGTTAGAAATCGTCTTTCTAGAAAATTGTAATGACCCCTCATTGGTGAGCTATTTTCAGAACCATTCAGCCGGCTCCTCATATATATTCAGGATTTAAGTTTCTATTAACTTTTTTTGGTCTTTCTTAATGAAAAAATACCGTTCTTTTCACTTGTACAGCCAAAAAATTGAAATAAAGTAGTATGAATGTGTCTGTATGTTGTACCTGTCAACAAGTAAAGGCTGAAATGTGATTTGTTAGACGCTTGAATATGAAAGCACACATCTGGAAGCAGCGCAACCAGGAGATAAGAAATGGAGAGAATACATATATAGTATATATACATATATATATATATATATATATATATATATATATATATATATATATATATATATATATATATATATATATATACATATATATAAATATTTATTCTTATCATTTCTTATCTCCTGGTTATAGATATATTATGTTATGTTATGTTATGTTATGCGGCGCAGTGGTTAGCGCGTGTGTAGCACAGTTCTGAGGTCATGAGATCGAACCTCCTGTGTGGAGTTTGCATGCTCTCCCCGTGCTTGCAGGGGTTTCCTCCGGGCACTCCAGTTTCCTCCCACATTCCAAAAACATGCATTTTCGGTTAATTGGCCAGTCCAAATTATCCCTAGGTCTGAATGAGCGAGTGAGTTGTCTGTCTCTGTGTGCCCTGCAACTGGCTGGCAACCAATTCAGGGTGTCCCCTGCCCAATGCCCAAAGATAGCTGGGATGGGCTCCAGCACCCCCGCGACCCTACTGAGGCTAATCGGTGCAGATAATGCATGGATGGATATATATCATCATCAGATTCAGATTCAGATTCAGATCTACTTTATTGTCATTCTAGTACACGTGTATACAGAACGAAATGTCGATACATCTGACCCGCACAGTTTACTTGAATGTACAGATATAAGTAAAAGTTGTATTGTATTATGGCTACGTATAGTATTTTACCATAGTGCCGATAGTGCAAGAGGAGTAGCTAACCAGATATGCAAAATGGGCAGTCAGGTTAACAAGTCAGGTAAACAGTAACATTAACACTGTAACAATAACGCTGTAAGTACAATAGTGCAGAGAGCAAATGTGCAAGGAGTGGCAAGCTATAAAGAACTGCCAGTAGTGCAAAAAGTCAGATTAGCAGCCGTTTAGATTTAGGTTAACTATATGTTAGATTGACCATTTAACAGTCTAATGGCCAGGGGGACTAGACTAGTGCGGAACCTGATGGTCCTGCACCGCACACTGCAGTACCTCTTCCCAGAGGCTAGCAGAGTGAACAGTCCATGATGGGGGTGAGAGGGGTCCCCGATAATGTTCTTAGCATGGGATAGGCAGCGCTTCTGGCCAATGTCCTGAATGGAGGGAAGTGTAGTCCCGATTATTTTCTCTGCTGTCCTCGTTACCCTCCTCACACTACCCCAGTCGGTAGCGCTGCAGCCTCCACACCACACAGAGATACAGCTGGTCAGGATACTCTCTATGGTGCCCCTGTAGAATGCGATGAGGGAAGGTCGGGGCAGGGGGCTCTCCTAATCCTCCGCAGGTACAGGCGCTGCTGTGCCCTCTTAACCAATGATGCGGTGTTCACGGACCAGGTGAGTTTGTTTGTAATGTGCACCCCTAGGAACTTGATACTGCTGACAACCTCCACAGCCTTGTTGTTGATGCAAAGTGAGGCATGGTTGGGCTGGTTTTTCCTAAAGTCGACAATGATCTCTTTAGTTTTGTCAACATTCAGGACCAGGCTGTTGTCCCTGCACCAGCCCACCAACTGCTCCACCTCCTCTATGTAGGCCAGGTCGTTGTCGTCCCTGGAGTCAGTGCAACGGGCCGGTAATCGTTGAATGATAAGATCTGGGGTTTCTTTGGCACTGGGATGATGTTGGCAATTTTGAAGCATGATGGTACTTTGGCTTGGTCTAGCGAGGTGTTGAAAATGTCTGTTAGTACACAAGCCAGCTGATCGGCGCACTCCCTAAGTATCCGCCCCGGAATGTTGTCCGGGCCTGGAGCCTTCCTTGTGTTGACCCCTCTCAGGGTCTTTCTCACATCAGTTGAGTCCAGGTGGAGTGCTCTTTCGTCCTGATTTGGAACCGCTTTCGCTGCAGGGGTGCCGTTTTGTGCCTCGAACCTTCCAAAGAATTTGTTGAGGTCATTCAGAAAGTCCATGCTAGTGTCCTGCACTGGGGCGGTGGTTGGCTTGTATTTGATGATGGCCTGAATGCCTTTCCACATATCCCTGGTGTTGGTTGTACTGAGGAAACGTTCCTGGATTTTTTGACTGTGCGTTCGCTTTGCTAGTCTGATAGCACGGTTCAGGTTAGCCCTCGCTGATCTCAGCGCCTCCTTGTCACCAGATTTAAAGGCAAGGTTCCGTACTTTTAGTTGTTTGCGTATCTCAGCAGTCATCCAGGGCTTCTGATTGGCACGGGTGCATATAGTAATATAGTATATAGTATAGTATCAGCAATCTACGATGACATCATCTGCTACCATTGACCACGATTATACATATTAGAGCCAAAATGGGCATGAAAAATTTGGCCAAACAAAAATAAGATTCCTTTTTTTTTCTGGTAGGAACATTTTTGTACGGCATACACAATGTGACAAATAAAGAAAAAACTTAAAATATGGGGAGAACTGAATAATGGATTGTTGCAGAAAATTCGTAAAGGAGCCACCATAGAGGAAGTCCATAGAGAGATGGCATGGTATATAATGGATGGGTGCTCATGCCCAGCTAAAAACAGTAAGCCCCTCAACTTCAGAAGCAAGATATGATCGAACAAGTGCTTTTTTCTTGGGCCCCCGTAAATTGATCAAAACATCATTGTCTTACTGCAACTGTTTATCATGTCACACGATTTATTTTTGTGGAGATTTGTTAAATGGTTGGTCCATGTGCGCAGCAATTGGCGTGGATAAGCGGAATGCATAAATAACAGAAGCTGTTGCAACAAGTGACAATTCAATGCTGGGACCCGTTTGGCATGAAGTTGACTATCGGCATGATACATGTCGTGTGATCAATGATGCTCACATTGAACATCTTTGAGCATTTTATGTAAGAATAGGGATTACAAGTGTTCTGAACTTACCAGATGTGTTTTTATATTCCTAATATTTTCCGAAATATTGAATAATAAAATGTGCCTGAGAGCTTTGGAACACCCTGTATTTCTAATTCCGAAGTTAGTCATTACTAAAACATGAGAAAGCTTACTATTCAACCCATTTGCTCCTATTGAAAGGTGATTATTATTGACTTAGATGAAAAGTCTGAAAAAAAGAAAAGAAAGAAAGGCAGCAGTAAAAAAAAAGAAACAAAGGCCATGATGCACACTGGGAGAATACGTGGACGAGAATAAGAGAATGGGTAGACAGAAAGAGGGAGACAGAAAGAACAAGACATGTATTGAGAGAAATGGAGAAGAGGAGGTTCTTTTGGGGTGCACTGGGCTGTGAGACAAGCCCATTGACTGTGATCTAAACATTGCGTCCCACTGCGCATCAGCGCTCTCACCCGGGCAGCAAACACTGGCCCCAGACTCCAAAGTTAACCAGTCAACTCCATTACAGTGCAGGGGGCGTGTACAGACCTGCCACACCAAAGCTATCTTGCCAGCCAGCCAAGAATATTAATTGCTTTTAAATGAAGTGGAAGTCTCTTTATTGGGTGTCTGGTGTTGGTTTGTTATCTGTGGGGCTGCAAAGGCCCCATTGCGCTTTGGTCTTGCCGCCTTTAAAAGCGAGACTGACTCTTGATGAGGTCATTGATCAGCAGGGGCTGTATACTCCCATTGGCTTTTTGTGCGTCCTGCCCCTTTAACTACCTCTTTTGTACTCTGTCTATTGAGTCTTCAATAAACACCGCTCAATAAACATATTTGTTAATGGTGTTCCTCCAAGAGTCGATTCAGTTCAAAGCATGTTGTTGCACAATTGCTTCAAGATATGAAATGAAAACACAGTGCTGCAAGGCCTTCTCTGCTGGACAAAAATATCTGAGTCATGTGATATTATATTTTGTCGATGAATACTTATGAAATATTTCCAAATGGCCTGTCATCTTCCTTTCATTGTTTTTTCCATGTTCGCGCTACTTATGAAGTGTGCTTGAATATTTAAGCATTTAACCAATCATATTACAGCCATTACTTGTTGCCAGGGTCACAAATCTTCCTGGGTGCCCTCACAAAGACATCTGAAGGCCCTGAGGTATAACATCAGTGTTTGATAAAGCTGTTTATTTTTGGCTAAGCAGCATGACAGTGCAGTGGTTAGCGTATGTGCGGCACCGTTCTGAGGTCATGAGATCGAACCTTCCTGTGTGGAGTTTGCATGTGCTCCCCGTGCTTGTGTGGGTTTCCTCCGGGCACTCCGATTTCCTCCCACATTCCAAAAACATGCATGTCAGGTTAATTGGCCGGTCCAAATTGTCCCTAAGTGTGATTGAGCGAGTTAGTTGTCTGTCTCTGTGTGCCATGCGACTGGCTGGCAACCAGTTCAGGATGTCCCCTGCCCGCTGCCCGAAGATAGCTGGGTTCGGCTCCAGCACCCCCGCAGAGACAGATAAAGGATGGATGGATGGATGTTTAGCTAATCCGATTTCGAGTTGGGTGAGTCAGAGCCTGCTAGCGGACCATGGGAAACGTTACTTGTTTTACAGACTATGATTGGTTACAGAGCTATAACGAAAATATCACTGCAAAGACGAGAACAAAAAACTCAGTGTCACCATTTCTGATGAACGGACAATCACAGCACTCTAAAGAATAAAAACTTATGCCAGAAATATTACAAGACAGGCTCCACTGTCCGCATTAACTTCGATGGTGCACAACTGGCCCCTAAACAATATAACTATAAAAAGTATTAGAAACCTAAAAGATGGTTAATGTAGTAATTGAGGGCTTCAACTGTGAGGAGGACAATTGAACCTGGAAGTGAGTGACCACATACGGGAAAGAGAGAGAGAGAGAGAGAGAGAGAGAGAGAGAGAGAGGGGGTACCTTCAGAGACAGAATTGTGACACAGTTATGAATTGTTTGGTTGAGTAGTTGAGAGCCTGATAAGGAAATGGGTGGTACAACAAATGGAGCATCAAAATCAGAAAATAGGGTTGTCCCTCTCCTGGTTCGGAATGGGATTTTTCCTCAGGTAAAGGATTTAAGGCATCTTCACAATGAGAGAATAATGGTAGAAGAGATAAAAAGCCAGATTTTTGCAGCTTATTCAGTGTCTTTGAGAGGAATGAGCGGAGCCGAAAGGTGAAATTTTCAATTTACGGGTCGCTTCCTCGATTATGATCTCGAGATATGGGTCAATGTGCCTAGTAGAACAAGATCCTGGATACAAGTGGTTAAGTTTACTTTCTTGTAGAGTGTGCTGAGGTTTTCTCATTGATAAAAAGTCCTTTCGGGCATGTCACATCGGGTGTTTCTTAGAACAGTTAAGATACTGTCTTACATAGATGGCCTTGGAAACCATTGGGAGACCCATTTGATAACCAAAAAAAGAAGAATCAAAATACAAACATAAACTGACTTTAATCTCAGCTTATTTTTCCAATCGTCAAAATTTAAACAAACAAAAAACAACTTCAATTGGGGACTGACTACACCTTAAGAAAGGGAATAATCAATTATTCTTCTGATAAATCTATTCTGTTTTTAATATTGAACACCTGCAAAAGAGATTGCATGGGATAGCAGTTGGTTATTTTCACTTTAATTCATAGTTGTTGTGTTTTATCATTGTCCCTTTCGTCACTTTGCTGTTGCAGTTGTTTGATTTCCACACCCATTTGTGCAGATCCCAAGGACACTTTGACATGTAACACAGAGGAGCCCGGATTCGAACTGCGATCTCTTGATCCCAAGTCGAGCCCTCTACCTCCTGAGCCACTGCTGCCCAGTCTGAATTAGTGATCTGTTTTTCGCGAATTTGCCCGTTCGTTCACAAGCGACACATAGTTTATTGGTTGCTGCAAGTCAATATTTCAATTAACAGGTTGTTGTGTGCTTTTTCAGATATTCCAAGTTGCTGTAAGTTGACATTAAAGTTGCTTAGTATAAATAAGTTCAAAGTTTAAAAGAGTTACACAACAATCTTGGGGTAGAGTGAACAAATAATTGATACTATAATTGGGTAGAATAATGGATTTTTCCTAAATCATGAATTCATTTTGAGCACAATGTTCCATTATTATTGGTAATATACTGATTGAGGGGACCCCTTAAAACTGTCTTTTTTGTTTTCTCTTCCCCCTGTTTTTTTCTTCTTTTTCACCTTTTTAAAAAAAATTATTCTTTGTTCATTTTCTGCCTCATAACCTCCTTTTTTCAAGTGATTACTAATATATACAAATCCAACCCTTAATAGCTATTTCATAGATTTAAAACCTTCATTGCAACTACAGCTGTGATTCATAAAAAGCATCAATAACAATAGATCCACACTTTACTCACCAAAATAAACTTTTTCTTTAAACACAAATTCCATATTGTCTTTTCTTAAGACAATTTCCATTACTTTGTCGTGCAGATTATCAGTGCGTTTCAGTTCCATCAAAAAGTTATTTTCTATTGCCATCACAACTACTGATAAAAGTTGAGCTTGTACTGTTGTATTTCTGGAATACAGACAAATAAAGCTGAAAATGTCTGTTGGACAGAAGCACTAGACGTGCAGAATATTTTGTATTTGTTTGTGCAGTGTATAACGGCCCAATCATTTTGGTGAATTACCGCACCCCTATGTTTGTTAAAGTAGTAACGTTTCCCTCTTGGCCTTCCAGATTCCACATTTGAACCAACTCGAAATTTGATGGGCTGAATCCACAGCAATGCCACAGCAATGTTCTGCTGTTATGATGCCTAAACATAAAATATTGCAGGCCTATATGCAGATTTCTGGCCAAACAACAATTAACCCATATATATGATTGGTTAAATGCTTAGTTGTGAAAGTACACATCTGGAGGCAGTTCAATCGGGGGGAAAACAATATAAGGAAGCTGACAGACTTTTGAATTACTTTCTTCTGTGTTTACAATCATTTGTGAATTCATTCAGACAAAGCACCAAAAACACAATCGGTCATTAATTAACAAATATTGATGGACAAAATATAATTAGGATCACAAGATTCTGTTATTTTTTAGGCCAGCAGAGGAGGCTTACAACCCACTATAAACTATAAACTTTAAAGTTAGGATATTCTTAGTACCTTATGAGACAAACCTACCTTTGCTACAACTGCTGTTAACCTAGACCTCATTTTCACAACTCTTAACAAAGATTTAATTTAAATTGTGGTGCACCATTTTGGCTGTGACTGTTGTGTGTTTTATTGACTATTATGAAGTGTTTGCATCATTGCTACTACCATCAAGTCAAGTTGCTTTGATTTCCATAACATTTTGGGCGAATCTGCTTTTTGTAAAGAAGAATAATTGATAAAAGAAAGGGTTCAATCGAGGGCCTTCAAATCAGGGTGAGGGCCTTTGGAACAGGTTAGAATTATTTAACTAAGGTTTGTTCCATCCCCTTTTCTCCCTGCAAAATGTGTCGATATTTTCTCTCCTTACTTTCACTGTCTACTGAACTTTAAAATGACCAAGTGTGTTTATTGTAAGTGAACTGCATATACAAAGTGTAAGGTTTGGCATCTGGATGTTCAGAGGATTCCTAAAAAGAGAGCATATAAACATGAGTGGAAACATTGAAAGTATTGTAACAAAAAAAGCATCAAAAACAGCAGATGTGCCAACAGTAAAAACTGAGACATATAAAATGTACAAATAGATAAAAAACACACAAAATACACCAAATACAAGAGCCTCCACAATCAAAATAATTGAGGCATTTTAAGCCATTGGGACAACTGATGTGTCCTTGTTACAATAACAACTCTTACAGACCAGTTGATAGCAAAATAGCAAGCGGGTATGCAACAAAAGGAGAGTATATTCACCAAGGTTGATACGGTTCACAAAAACGAATAACATTGTTAAAACTACCCATGGAAAAAAATAAAAACTGTTATTATCAAAATATGATGAAAATAAAACATGCCGCTTTTGAAAAAGAACCCAAAACAAATAAGATTAAAGCACTTTATCGGACTTTAATCAAAGGGGAAATTACCTTTGTTTTTGTCTGTGTTAATTGATGTTGGGAAAAGAGCAGTTGATGTTCATTTTAAATTGTACCTATGAAGGAAGGTCAAACAGTGATCTTCTTTTCCGATCATATTGCACCCTTGAACTAAATGTCGTTATTCTGCAAAGATGGCTATGAGCTCAGAATAATCAATGAGGAGAGGGTGTGTGGGGATGTCCTTATCTTTGAAGACATTAAGAGAATTTTGAAAATGTTAACATCTGCATTGAAAACCCCTTTCCCCATGTTGGAATCAACATCTAGGTCACGAGATGAGATGCATAATCTTTTAAACTGATGTTTAAAACCAAACACAGCTCTGAGGCCTCAGATGATCTCCGCTGTCAGAAGGACATCAAGTATCATCCTCTCGGCTGTCTCGCTCTCAGAAAGGGGTAAGGGTACCAAACAAAGCCAACGCCTGCCACATCTTTGGAGATGAAGACCAAGATTTCACATCCCTGTGAATAAGGTTAGATATTAATCCAGCGAAAAGAAGAAAAAACATTCTACAGGTTGCTTTCTAAGCTTCTTTTGTGAGAGTATTTCTTTGTGTTGCAGTCTCTCCTGCTTGTGAATAGAATTGTCTACCCCCATTCCCACTATGTCCATTGAAAAAAATTGGCTTCTAAATACACGCTATTAGAATATTTGTGCAGTTGAGTAATAAGTTATTAGTTGCAATTACTGGTCATCTATTAGCTTGGTATAATAGACTGATTAGGCAGTGAGCCTTTTAACTTCTGAAGAAGTAATTTGAAGGACAGCCTACCTTTTGACAAGGCAAAGAAAGGCTTCCTTTATTCAGAACATATCTGGCTATTGTACTAAGAGACATGTTATAATGGGATTACTGCCGACTGCGGTGGACTGATAAAATAAATGGTGAACGCGTCATTTTGTGTAATTCACAGGTACTGGAGATGAGAAGAATTCACAGCTAGTGAGAGGGCTCTTCAGACTGAATGAATAGAGAGTCATATATGCACAACGCAACCTACATTTCATTTCATGTATCCTATGGGGACATGCAGCTGGGTTATGAAATATTGTTTTTTGTATTCTCTACATTGTTTTTGAGGTATTTGTCATATGTTACTGACCTTGCAAAATGGGAAGAACTGTCTTCATAGTTGTTAAGTTTAAACTTTAATTAACACTCAAAATAAGGTGAGAAGACATCAATTGATATTGAAGTTGTAAGAAGGGAGAATAGAGAAACCCAAAAATAAGAAAATTCCATACCTTCCTAAAGCCATTTTCGAGCCCTCTTTTTTCCACAAATCTTCAAGGTTACAAAAACAAATCAGCACTCAAGGGTATTAAAGAACAGCAACAAGATTGGCCGGTAGCGACAATGATGCAATAGTCAAAACAATAAACAACAGTGAGTCAAAATAAAAAAAACGGCATCCCATGGAATCTCCTTTGCACTTGTTCAGAAGCAAACACAAATCTAATAACTTTCTAGGGGTACAAGAAATACCGGTTCTTTGTCAGAAGAGAATCATTGATGTTTAATATATAGATTTACCTATTTAGCAATTTCAATCCTTCACATTTTACCTCTCTTCACCTCCATTACCGACTGTTGATGAAGCAACACTGGCAACTGTTTATTTGGCATCTTTCTCAAGGACACTTTGCCATAGTCACAAGAGCTCCTGATCCAGCCCTCAACCTCTTGGTGTAGAGACAATCACTCCAGCACCTGAGCCGTGCCATCAAAGTGCCTCTGTTTATGGTTTTTAACATCTTGTATATCGTCCATTTGGACATCTGTACTCATGTTCAATGGAAGAATTAGTCCTACGTCTTTAGCACTGTTTCCACAAGAGGCCCTCGGTGTAAACTCAAACGTGATATAATACATTCATAAACGGCAATTGTTTTTTAATGCGGTCCCAATCAAAAGGGAATCCCGCATAACCTTTCCACCCTTGCTTACTGACTCAAGTTGTTCTCTTTGGTTTTGGCAATAAGTGTATTGCTTTCTTCCCTGGCCACTTGTTTTTCCCTCTTAAAATCCTCAATTCCTAGCTTGAATGTTGTTTATTTTAATACAGTTCTGATGGAGCAGCTGGTTGTGACACGGGGTTGATTATGCTGTTTTCACCCTGACATATTGAATAGGGGCCAAGGAAGGCGCCTTTGTCCCTCTAGTCAGTGGATGTCAGGCCTGCCTGTTGCACCAGCTCCACGCATGGCCAGTTCCTGTTGGCCCCCCCAAAAAACAAGTTTGCACTGATGCACATGGTGAATGAAGGAAAACTTTATTTCGAACATTTAAATAAAAACAGGATAAAACAATGAGTCAACAACAAAATTTCACATAACATGTTCAAAAAGGTGTAGTCAGAAGAAGATTCTTATTTTCCCTGCTCCTTTATCTTCCCCATTAAATACATTTTACAAATCCTCTTCTCCTCTTGTGTCTAATACAACAAAATCTCCCGGATATACTTATTTCATAGGTCGGATATCAATAATTATAATAATTACAATAACCACATATTTTATACACTAATCTTCATAATACCAATCCCTCAACGTCATAATGCCACTAGTTACCAAATATCACGGCGGCACCAATGATTATAACAACGATATAAATAAACATAATATTTATAACAACAGTTATGATATAATAATAGCAACAATAACAACAAGTTAACCATAGTTTTAAACACAATATTTCCAATCTCACTCATATCCCATTTTCTTCATCCCTGTATTTTGCCAGTAATGTTTTTTTGTATTCAAATTTCAACACATGAATAGTTGGACATCGTTTGATCTCATCTTGTAAATTATTCCAATGATTGACTCCACACATAGACACACACATACTTTTCCTAGTTGTTCTCACCTTTGGAATTTTGAATTTACTACAGTCCCTCAGATCAGTGTGCTGGGGCACACTAGTGTGTCGTGAGACCTTGTCTTGTGTGCCACAGGTAATTCTTTGCAAAAGGTTATGCCATTGTTCAGTATCTTTGCTTTCTTTCAGTGATAAGTCGAGTAACTGTAATATTCATCCAGAGTGGTAGGTGGCAGGAGATTCATTTATTTTTATTGTATTAAAAATTAATTATCTGCTCAAAAGGTTGTTCAGGGAAAAACATTGATTAACCTATTCTCAAGGTGCTGAGGTTTTAGAGTTGTTCCTTGCCCTCGTGTAGATTTTAGATTGAGGGGGATGGTGTAATAATAGGTTTGCAATAGTATGTGGAGCCCTTTGAGACTCCTTGTGATTAAGGGCTATACAAATAAACATGACTTGGCTTGACTTGATAAAGCTGTATAATATTGCAAAAAACAGTAAAATCAATCAAATAAAGGAAACATTTAACAAATAATTTGCAGATTCTAATTATTGTTTTATTTGACAAAAAAACAAAACAGAAATGGTTAGAATATAGCAAATATTTTTGTTTCACTGGGAGTTCATTTTTACTCATTCTAAGTATTGTTTTTTTATGCGGTTTTCCAGAAGCAGACACTATACCTGTCAACCCCCACGGCTCCATGCCCTTACAAACTGTCGTATTTTCCCTTACAAAATACAAAATAATCTTACAATTTATTTTTTTTAAACTTGTTTGATTCTGTAGTTTTACATGTTATGTTGTACACGTGTTTCGTTATAGCATATATATTGTTAATTAAAATTTTGTTGGGAGATCCTGAGTTGCTCGACATGAATTAGGTTTATTATGAAAAAAAGTTAAAAAATTAAGTAGATTGGACATTCCCTGTAGAAGGAAAAAATACATGCAAATATAACTAAGTAGAATAATACATTTTCTTGATCAAATTTTGAATTCATTTTCTGCATTGTATTATTGTTGGTAACATACTGATTAAAGGGATAACCACAAACCTGTCTTTTTTCATTATCTCATTTTATACTTCCTTTTTTTCTTAACGTCTTTATACAACATAATTATTTGTAATATAATGCATCAAAGCAAGTGAGCCGTTTGAGAGCCGGCTCTCTTTAATGAGTTGAGCCGAAAAAGCCGGTTCTCTAAAAAGAGACGGACTGCCGACTCCCCAGGCGGCAGATGCATGCGCACAGTTGCATCCAACCGCTCGCTTCGTTTGCAACGAACAAAGACGATACCGTGATAGAGGCTTCCGCGGCGAACTCGTTTGACTTGATTGATTTGCCGTTTCGTGATAGTCGGTGTATACCGGATGGTACCCATCATTGAAAAATCAGTTTTTCCGTACAGATTTTCTTGTACGTTTTACACGTCTTAAAATGCATTATAAACGTACTTTGTACGGCAAAACCGTACAGGTTGACAGGTATGCGAGACTAACACTACATATGGAGGGATACAACTATTGCGTCATTATTTTTTGGGCAAAACACAATAACAATAGAATAAAAGTGTTTTTGCAATAATTGTAATCATCCCAGCCATCTCCGGGCAGTGGGCAGGGGACACCCTGAACTGGTTGCCAGCCAATTGCAGTGCACACGGGGACAGACAACTGACTTGCTCATTCACACCAAGGGACAATTTGGACCGGTCAATTCACCTGAAATGCATGTTTTTGGAATGTGGGAGGAAACCGGAGTGCCCAGAGAAAACCCACACAAGCACGGGGAAAACATACAAACTCCGAACAGGAAGTCTAGAGCTGGATTTGAACCCAGGCATGAGGTTCCCATGACATGAACTGTGCCGCACATGCGCTAACTACTGCGCCGCCATACTATAGGTAAAGAAATATATTTTATTCTTTTTAGCCTTGCTCTGTTAGACATCATAATGTATGACAGAATAATGGATTCACGACAAAAGAAGAACAGAGGAGCTATAGTCACTTAGTCGGTCCAGCTAACTCATCATAAGGCCCAGTTTGGATCATTTGGTCTGTAATTGCTACCCACAAGTGAGCCACTCGACATGAATGGAAGTGCAGTAAAGCGTCAGTGGCCATGTTCAGTGTCAGACCTCAGGTAATAGCCTCCTAAACCCCCCCTCCCTGGTCCCAATTTCATCCCTGCTTCCCTCTCATGAGTTGATTCCCTCGTTGAATGAAGGGATAAAAGTAGACGGCGAGATGCAGCAGAAATGGGAAAGGTGGGGGCCATGTAGGTAGTCCATAATTACATGTAATGAGACTTTTGTCTTGGAGCATTGTGAGGATGTTCTTGAAGTCAGGCCGGAGGTGGTTTTCAGATGGACCAAGAGCCACACGCGCCTCAAGACCTCTCGTCGACAGTCTCATCCATATGTGCAGTAATAAGTAATTACTGAAGTCTCATTGAAGTCTGCCCGGAGTATTCTGCCCTGCTCTCTCGTGGCAGATGAATACCCGCCACTCACCTATTACACAAAGTGACACTCCTGGAGATCCAACGTGTCATCTCAATCTTCCTCTTCAGTCCACCCCCTCTTCACAAGGCTCTTATTTCCTCCGATTGAGAAAACAGCTGGCACTCTTTGATGTGCGACTGACGTGCATCGGGTCATCTCCGCTGTATCTGACAGGGGATCTATTCAAGCTTTTTCTGAGCCTTGAATTCTTCTATATAGCACCATGCTCCGAAATACAACTGCAACAACTACACAAAGGTCCACAGGCATATAAGTGGTAAAGAGATCTCTATCCTCTTGTACGGTAATATACAGAATATGATTAAAATTCCTTTAAATGTACCACATAGTGGAAGACCATGCCATATGTAGAAATAAATGTCTAATTGAATAAATACCTACAAACATCCATCCATCCATCCATCCATCCATCCATCCATTATCTGCATCGCTTATCCTCAGTAGGGTTGCAGGGGTGCTAGAGCCCATCCCAGCCATCTTTGGGCAGTGGGCAGGGGACACCCTGAACTGGTTGCCAGCCAGTCGCAGGGCACACAGGGACAAACAATTCGCTCGCTCATTTACACCTAGGGACAATTTGGACTGGCCAATTAACCTAACATGCATGTTTTTGGAATATGGGAGGAGACCGGAGTGCCCGGAGGAATCCCACGCAAACACAGGGAGAACACGCAAACTCCACACAGGAGGTTCGATCTCATGACCTCAGAACTCTGCCACACACGCGCTAACCACTGCGCCATCATGCTGCCCACCTACAAACATATGCCATATAAATAAATGGACTTATAAATGATTCTTATAATACATAAATATATAAGATGAATGCAATTTATTCATTCATTTATGCATTTCGTCATTTATTTTGTCATTAACTTTTGCATATATTTGTTGTGTATTTCATCATACATCATGTCATTTATTTTGTAATGTATTTTGAATTTTATTTTGTTGTGTATTTTGACGTGTCTTTTGTTGTGTATTTTGTCATGTGTTTTTTCATGTGTTTAGTCGTGTATGTATTCCTGTATTTTGTCACTCATTTTGTGGTTTATCTTGTCATTTATTCTGTCATGTAATTTTTCATTTATTTTGTAGTACGATATATATTTTTTTTGTTTTTTGTCACGATTTTTTGTATATAATGTAATTTTTTTCCGTTTCTTTGTCGTGTAGTTTGTCAATTTTTTTGTCATGTATTTTGTCATGTATTTTGTCATGTACCCTATCATGTATTTTTCATGTTTTTTGTTTTTTATTTTGTCGTCTATTATGTCGTTTATTATGTTGTTCATTATGTCATGTATTATGTCGTGTATATTGTCATTAATTTTGTTGTGTAGCAAAATGAATACCCAAAAAATACATTACAAAGTAAAAGACAAAATGCATAAATAAATTAATGGATTGCATTCATATAATATATTTAAGTATGATATGAATTATTCATGTGTTAATTTTTTTATATGGAATATATTTGTAAGTGGGGGGCACGACAGCTGAGTGTTTACCGCGTCTGCGACACAGTTCTGATAGTTCTGAGGTCATTTGCAGATTTTGCATGTTCTCTCTGTGCCCGCGTGGATTACCCCTGGGCACTCTGATTTCCCCCTACATTCCAAAAACATGCATATGGTTCAAATTGTCGCTATTTGAGACAAAACGTGTGGATGGTTGTTCTGTTTGCCCTGAAACTGGCAACCAGCTCACTGCCTGAAAATAGCTGGGATGGGGTCTAGCACCCCCGTGACCCTACTGAGGATAAGTGGTGGAGATAATGGATTGATATATTTGTAGGTATTTATCTATTTATACATTTATTCTTACAAATGGCAGGATCGGTCCTACGTACCACATATGACAAGTATGTCAAATTTATATCAATCCAAAATAATGCAAACTATTGTACACCTTCCAGTGTCCATCGAATTGCTAAAAATTTCAATAATGTTTGGCCACATAACATATGTGGAATCTCATACTTAAATATCTACTTACAGAAAGGAAAAATAACCCTAGCCCTCATTTGTCTGAAAAAAAAAAAAAAAACAACGCCAAATTTGATCAATTTAATTTTGCCCATAAAATCTGTACAGCTGAGCCTATCCATCTAACCATTTTCTGACCCACTTATTCGCTCTAGGGTGGCGGGGGTCCTGAGGCCCATGCCAGCTGTCTTTGGGCATTGGGTAGGGGACACCCTGAACTAGTTGCCAGCCAGTCACAGAGCACACAGAGATGGACAATTCACTCACTCACTCATACCTGGAGACAGTTTGGACCCGCCATGCATGTTTTTGGATGTGGGAGGAAACCTGGGTACCTGGAGGAAACCAACGCAGAAACGGGGAGAACATGCAAACCCTGCAAATGCAGGCCGGTAGCTCTAATTCAACCCTGAACCTCTAGACTGTGGGTTGGGTGTGCTAACCACTTAAACGCCATGCCAGCAAAGCTGAGAATACTTTTATTTAATGACAATATGAACAATCATTTTACAGTCATGGCATTTCCTGCCTTTGTTTGTCACACAGTTCAGAGGCTGTTGATTCATCCGCAGTCTGATCATACTAAACATTTTAATAGAATAGAATGGAATAGAATAGAATAGAATAGAATACAATACAATACAATACAATACAATAGAAAAAAATAGAGTAGAGAGCCAATGTCAATGAAATTCAAAGTTGAGATTAATTGCTAGACTCACATCACTAAAAGTTGTAAATGAGTCTTTTATTCACCAAATAGTTCCAGTAATATTTAGTAATAAATTGGGCAAATCTATAGAACAACTCCTCTCCGTCTTTAGTGTGGTTGAGTTGATTAATTAAATAAAGAAAATAATAAGTTCATTTTCTCCACTTGAAAAGTTTTAAAGCCAAAACTATGGAGGGAAGTGTGTAAAATAATGAAAACTTTCTTTAGATTTTTTTTTCAGGATTTGAATATAGTTGTGGTGGAATCTTAATTTTTGTCGAAAAAATATATATAATTTTTACAAGTATGGTTTTCCAATGACGCATTGTTTACAGATCCCAAATTTAAACACATTTGGAGTACAATTTAGTGAGTGAGCGTGTGAAACTAAAATAGGAATGCTAAAGAGTGTAGATTGGAAGAAATGTCAACATTGTCATTTGTCACATAATATATTATTACTCAACATTTTGTAATGTTTTCCCCCAGGATCTGGTATCACTATTATCACACAGTTCCCAGAAGTTTTTGGGGGCTGCTGTGAATCAATACCAAGGTCCAGCTCATCTTTAAAGAGTGAGATGACCCTCTACATAAAAAAAAAACAACGATGACCAGATGATGAAGGTGCTGTATCTAAGTCAGATCAGGAGGCCTTTCCTTCTACTGCTTTCCATGAAAACCATTACTATCTGTTTCATAAGGGGGAGCAAAACCCCTACCCAAAATAAACAGCCTGGAGAGGGATGGGCACCACCAGCCGCCTGTACTTGCCCAAGACACACCTTTGTTTTTATCAAATTTGTAGGATACAAAATTTAAAAATCGGAAATCAAAAAACAGCAACATGATTAGATGATAGTGACAATGAAAAGAATAAAAAATAAACAAAACAATGAACAACAGAAGTCCAAATAACAAAATGGCATCCTATGCAATCTCCTTTGCGTGTATGTATTATTAAATCAAAATAAACCTATCAGGATGCCAACCAAACCTTTCCTTTTTAAAATGTAGCAAATATTTGTTCCAACTGTGCAGGGGCCTATAATGATATTACTTTATGCACAATTGGCCTTGCAGGACTCATGAATGTGCTCTGGAGTGGCTCTTCAACCAGTATTATTTTACAGTTATTGCATGATGAAAATGTTATAAGTGGTTCAATATAATGAAAACCCTCTTACTTACCTACAGTTCCCTTTTGTATGGATGGATTTCAATATGATGGGCTTTTATCATTAATTCAATGACTGGTTTCATACTTTCCCTCCAAATAGTACTTAACACGTGGCCAGAATACAGTAAGGTCTCAAGAGCTCATTCTTGTCACATCTGCAGATAAAATTTGCATTCTTATGACAAAGCCAGTCTATTCTATTTCATTCCATTCCAGAAGATTTATTCTTTAAAGGGACATTGTGTATTATTAGGCACCTCTTAGTTGTAAAAAAATACTTACAATTTATCTGAAAAGACAATATTGATTAGAAAAATACATGAATTATCATATAAACTGGTTAAAAAATGGTGCTTTTTAACAATCATTTTCGGTGGCAGGACACGAACAGCGACATCTAATGGTCAAATAATACACGATGTCCCTTAATTAATGTCAAATATACCACGCTAAAAGGTTTGGCAAAAATAATGAGAAGGAAAATGGTGTCATTTGGTCACTATGAGTCTCCGTAATTTCTATTTTTTCTTGAACTTTTAGCACTCATTTTCTTATTTACGACACAATACAGCGACATCTAGTGGTCAAAAAATACTGTTCCTTTAATAATATTTAATAACCCACACAAAAGGCTTGGCAAAAACAATAACATATAAAAGTAGGGTTAAGTCACTTTGAGTCTCTGTAGTTTTTATTCTTTCGGTTGCACAATATTCAATAAAGTGACACGTAACAGTCAAATAATACACACTGTCATTTTAAAAATATTGATATAACCTCGCGAAAGGTTTAGCAGAAAGGAGAAATGGGGCGGTTTGGTTACTTTGAGTCACTGTAGTTTCTATTCTTCCTTGTCTTTTTAGCAATTATTTTCGGTTGCACGACACAATACGGCTTGAATTTTTGGTAATAAAAAACAAATAAAATGTATATGGTAATTGTCCTGCCTTTGAGAAACATGTAGAGTGGTCTTTGAGGCCCGTCTTGTGGTCAACATTTTTATTTTTTGTTGGCAAAATTATTTTTTGTCGAAAACCAGATGTTAAAATGTGAAGTGATGTTTCACAAAATAAATTATTTTAATATAATCATATTTATATATTTTTTATGCCACCCTAGCTCTTACTGTAGTTTTATTCCATGCGCCTCATAGTCCTGTGCGCCCGATATTTGAAAAATATATCACAAGACACTATTTTCCGTGGGTGCCCTTATAATTCAGTTCGCCTTATAGTGCAGAAGAAAGACGGCAATTTATTCAAAAGTGACACGCGAACCAGCTCCTTAATATGCAATCTTGAAGAGTCGATTCTTTCTGTTTGTGTTCTCTGTTTGCATGTTTCTCCCGCGCTTTTGTTTTTTGTCGCCAGTCGGAAAATTAGCCTTGGCGGAGGCCCATACGGAGACAAATAAGGACAAGTGGGCACGTGCACGCACATACTCTCCCACACACAATAAACAGCTGTGCGGGTGGGTCATATCATTAGTGGGCATTGTTTTTCTTTCCACGCATTGTGGCGAAACTCTCCTCGATGTATGTTTCAGAGTGAATGTGTGCCATGTGGATCCGTTCTCAGTGACCACTCGGCACAGGGACTAATTTGCATTCCTTTGTGCATGAATAATGGACACCTATTCGGAGGACAGATTTTACCAGCTGCCGTCCAGGACTAGTCCTTATTAGGGCCCTGCTGTTCCTCTGAGAACGCCGGCACATGTTCAACACGTGCTGTTGCTCACACAATCGCACAACACGAATGCACTCAAGGACACGTGCTGCCCTATAGTTATATCACAGTCATCTTTTCATACACAAATGAAAACACACTGACACCAAGCACAGAAAGTATTCTACACGGAAACCCTTGCGGAGAGTCCAAACGGTGACCACTGGTTTATCTGATGAAAACAAAGAAATAAAGTGCTAATGCAAAGATATTGTTTGTTTACAATATTTAGAAAAAATATATATAATACCTGTCAACGTCAGTCAATTACTTCTCTTGCTAATGGTGGTAGTTCCCCTTATTAAGCGATAACAAACCCTACAAACACAACTCAGCACCTATTTATTCACAGCAAGACATACTATGTAGAATACCGCGACAATATTAGCAATCTACGATGACGTCGTCTGCTACCAGTGACCGAGACAATCCGAAATAGAGGCAAAATAATCGAGACGAGACTAGTCCAACAAAAACCGAGTATCTTCCCCCCGTAAAAAAAATGTTTTACTGTGTACACAATTTGAAACAACACAAAAAACATATAAAATACGCTTGATACCCGCAGGCCACGTTGGGTTGGGCTGGATTTTTTTAGACCTGATCTTACATCATTTTGACGGTCACATGTCAAATCTGCCTCCACATATAAGTAGAAACACAACACAGCACCTATTTACTCACAGCAAGACCTACAATGTAAAATACCACAACAATATTAGCAATCTATGATGAGGTCGTCTGTTATCAGTGACGAGACAATCTGTAATGGAGCCGAAATAATCAAGACAAAACTAGTCTAAAAAAAACTGAGCACGTTCAAATTATGCAAATTCGGCTTTTTTTAACTATTGTTTTATATTTCACAAAAAAATGAATGTGAACTAGAATTAGCCTGGCTGCTCACTGTTTACGCGCGTTGATTAGTCAATTTTGAATTTCGTTGATCGGTCGTAGCCTCCAATAGATCTCCTTGTGTTACTTTTGCCAGTTAGATCCTCGCCTTCTGTTGTACCACCACTGCATCCACCTGCGTCGCAACGCCTCGGCATTCTCCACAAAAACTACCAAAATTTTGCTTAAAAAAGTCAAAACCTTTACGACCAATTAACAACTGAACCAATATGGTGACGAACCTACTCGGCTTCCTCACGTGACATCACAGCTCAGGATGTCAAAGACTAATCAGGCTGTCTTCAAAATGCATTATCTTGGATGAAAATAGATTTTATGCAAAAAACATTTACAATTTTTCTTAAAATTTTGCATGGTTCAGAATTTTGGAATACCTACGAAAGAAGTGGAAATAATTCAAGTTTTTTTTTTCTTTTGACAGGAAACAAATGCTTACTTTTAAAATAAAACTTCAAGAACTAATACAAATGCATCAAATGCTTGTCGAAGCCCGCTAGCTTAAGTAACATCAGATCATTGTATTTCCCACACACAATTCATATGCAACTTTCTAGAATTAGCTACCAAGGTAGGATGTCTTTCCCACTTGGGAAGAACAGCAACACAGCCTCCACGTGGTTTGGTGGATTTCTAAAAGAACACTTTTATCGTTTTACAATTTTACAAGTATTTCTGCTGTTTAAAGTTGTACTAATATTTTTGAATATTCAACTGAGTTTGATTTTGTGTATGATGAAAATTAAGACAAAATGTGTCCTTTGATTTTTTAAATACTGTAACTACATGGGAGGATACCACATCACCTCTTCTTACTGGATGTAAAAGATTATTAGTTGGGATTCTTTGTTGCATGGAAAAAAACAAAACCCTAATTGATTAATTTGGGTTTAGTTCGAAAAGAACGTGCTAGCTGACCACTGTGACCTCAAATTAATAGCTAATTGAAACATGCTAAATGATGAAGGTCTCTCTGTAATTACAGAGAGATTAAGACAGAACCCCCAACCTCAATTGGTTTTGTTAGAACAGACATTTGCATATTTAATCTTGATCATGGTAAGCATTTAAATTGGGTGACCGTGCTTTTAAAGTGAATATTCAGGGCCATATAATGTGTTTTTTTCTTGTAATAACACTTCACTATTCTTCCTGATTTCTTTCTCTTGTTCCAGTTCTCATCTGTTTTGCATTAATTGCACCACTTTTGTTTGTTCATCGGTGGCAGTTATCTTGGTGCCCACAAATTGGCCGTGATAATGTCACTTTCAAAAAGTCTCGTATACTAGCTAGCACTCAAGTCCACTCTAGAAGAAGGGCGGAATGGTAATTTTGTGATTGACTAAAAATCTGTTTAAAATGGAATAATGTTTTGGGATGTTTTTTAATACCACAAACAAGTTGGATCGGACCTTTCTGTTGAAAAGTAACACACTTGGCCATTGTAAACAAGCACAATAACTTGGAGAAAAGGTTGCGGTCCATTCTCAAAATGTCTTCATTTTCCTCATGCTGAGGTTTTTCAGTTTTTATTTGCCCTCATGTAGGTTTTAGATCAGATGGTGTAATAATAGTCTGTAGTTTGCGATAGTCTGTGGTCTGTGCAACCCTTTGAGACTCCTTGTGATTAAGGGTTATACAAATTGACTTAACTTAAATGACTGGATGGTAGCACAGACAGAAAGCATGGACAGACAACGAGACAATCATTAAGTAAGGCTGGGTTTGATCAATCCAAATATCACAATTATCTATGCTGAGCAAGTATTTGGGTTGGATCGATCATATTGTCCTAAGACGGATACTGTCTTCCAATTTTAACAATCACTATAAAAATGCTGTAAATTATAAGGTTATTCATACATTATAACTTTCAGACTATATTAAATTGTGGTTACGCATTATTTGAACTACTGATTTAGTTTTTGAAATATTGTGCAGTTAAAAGAACTGTACTTTCCGGACTATAAGGCACACCTTAATTATAAGCTGCACCTTGAAGAATATATAACATAGTGACAGTTTTTTTCATAAATAGAGCGTATGACATTAAAATAGAAGACAAAAAAGTATTTCGTAAAACAGAAATATTAGGGAATCTTGTTTCACAACTAAAATGAATCAATTCATATGTCAATGATTATCGTATATAGAAGCATTCAGTTGTAATTATGCATTTTAAAACATATGTATCCCTTTTCTGACTCTATAAATGCCATCTATAAATTTGAGGGTATTAAGTGTGCCTTATAGTCCGGAAAATACTGGTCTTTTGTTGTCTTGTTGACATTGTTATACAGTATTTATATTTACACTAGATTGCTACTTTTGGGGTTTTACAGCAATTCACTTTGGTTCTGAAACATTTTTAATATATATATTTATTTTTCTACTGTTAATTTAAGTTTGCATTGTAGTTGTTCAATTAAAATTAGATCATTTTTGCTGCTTTTATCGTAATTATAAACTAACTCAAAGGAGCTGCTCAATTGTTCAATTATCAGGATATTTCCTAGCAAAAATGATCTGTATCGTATTGGTATCAATCACCCTGTATTTACTTGGATTGTATTCATACCCAAAATCCCAATATTGCCCATCCCCTAGTGTCAAGGGCTAAGCTTTGATTAACCTTTATATTTTTTTATTTTGACTTCAAACAAAACACAACCAAATTGACTTAAATAGTTTTGTGTTTTAAGGATTGAGGACATTCAGGTAAATATTTTGTTCGGAAGAAAAAGGTTTTTATTGTCTTTCCCAAAATTAACATGTTGAAAGTTTCAACACGACAGTGGCAAAACCTATCAATATTTATGTCATATATGTTTCCGGACGTCACCTCGGTGTTTTGTATTTAGAGAGCATGTGTTGTGGAAAAGAGCAGCTCGCCATTTTCCTCTGTGCCGCTATCAGGGGAAAAAAAGAACAAGCCGCACCATATTTAACCCCACAGTGTTTAAAGTGTAGCAAAAAAGAAGCAGCTTGTAGTACGGAATTTACAGTCGTTGCTTTCTACAGTATACAGTAGAGGTAAAATCTTGGACCGGGGCCTGAATTTCCAGCCAGGTTTCGGCTTAAAATGTCAATCATTAAGTCTAGCTGGGCCGGGACGGGCTTTTCTCTCTCGTAGTTTTTTTCTTTCTCTCCATTGATGATCTGCACGGCATGCACATACTTTTATCCAAGTAATAATTTAAATGACTGCTTTTTACTTTTACTTGAGTAACACACTTCAGCATTGCAGCCAAAGGTATATTATTGATATACTGTAACTCTATGACTAAGAACATGCTTACTGAACTATTAGTTTAACTCCAAATCACAAAATCCAAAACCATTTTCATCCCCAATGTGACAGTAAAAGATGTGCCGCTTCCTCTTTCCACCTCAACGTGGCTTGCGTCAGACCTCACTTCCGCTTCTCACCAATTGTTTACAAGTTTTACAAAATTTATTTCTGCTTTTCAGCTAGATATTTCACTATTCTTATCTTGTAATCTGCAGAATATGATTTTCTTTTCAGTGCCATTTGTTTAAGTTTAATTTCCCTGCACTTGCTGAAATGCGCACAAGTGTTCATTTCTGCGCTGCACTTCAAAGTGCACACTTGGACTCGGCCTGAAGTAAACCCGAAGCTGCATACTTCAGCCAAAATACACATATCTGCGCTGCCAAAGTACGCACAGCGACAAAGTAAAGCTTCGGGTCCCTCAAAACAAGTTAATCGTCCTGGTCGGCCGGGTTAAGGCTTCGGGATCGGGCGTTGGCTAGATCTTTTCAGGCCCGATCTTACCTCTAGTATACAGTAATCACTAACTATATCACGGTTTACCTTTCATGGCATTGCTGCTTCAATGATTTTTATTCTGCATTCTGTTCTGCATTCAGATTGACTGGACAGTCCCGAAGAGAATGTGTATTGGTAAATAAATACATGTTAATAGGTAAAATAAACAGTACATGTTTTATCAAACAAATGCATGGGTATAATCTTCGGTTTAGATGTATAATAGAGTATTTAATTGTATAGATATTTAAAAACAAAATCTTGAATCTCGTCCATCACTTCTTTTTGGAACGTAACCCCTGCCTTAAACCAGGGTTTACTGTAGACCTTAAAACTAATCGTACCCTTTTGAAGAAGATGCAACAACACGAATAGAAGAAGAAGCTTTTTTGTCAACTGTGCAAGGGAACAAAAAAACATGGTACCCGATGAAAGGACCATCTTCCTGCTGATTTGCACAGATGTTTCCCTTCATCCCCACAAGCGAGTGACCACAGTCGTTGCTTCGTCCTAGCCCGCCGCCCGCTTATGTAGCTTGCCTTGCATTACGCACAGCTCCCTTTGACCGTGATGGGTCCTGAAAGCCAGAAGACATACGCATCGGTAACAACATCAATGCGCTTCACCAGGTTTTCAACTTAAGGATATGTCTTACTCAAATTACTACCTTTGTGTTAGTTATTTCCTTCAACGAGACACGTCCTCGTGGTGCTTTATAGAGTTCTGTGCTTTCGTTTTCCCCCTCCTCCTTCTTTTCCCCATCTTTGGCGAAAATACTACAGTTTGGAAAAAGGCGTAGGATTGTGGCGGCAGCAATGATCTGCAAATCATTTATTTACATTTGGCATCTGCATAATGAGACAGGGAGCCAATAGCAGCCCCGGCTATATCGAGACAGGGTGGCATGCTTTCGGTTTTAATGGGCACATGGAAGAAACTTGCAATCCTTCTTGACATTTCTCATAGCAAAACAAACGTGCTCTGGGTCAGAGTGTCTATTAAGAAGATAAGAGACGAACAAGTCAATTATACTTCAATGACTCTATAGCCAGGGGACCTCATTAACATGATCAGGGAGGTCCTTGCCTCTGTTGTGTGTAACTCCTGATTAAGTAACGGAAGAATGACAGGGCTGTATCCCTTTACGTTGAAAAAAGATGACAAAAAACACAAATATATTCAAAAATTCATTGCTGCAGCACACACGTTAGTATACATGGCCAGGACGAAGTGTCTAGCCAGCGAGCCAGAAATTGTTGACACGTTCAAAAAAGTGAGACGAGCCCTCCATCAGGAGGTTGCGGGAAGCTTTTATCCGCTGTGAGGGTCATAGAAGTGAATGTTGGGGGAAAACATTTGTGGCAGGGGATGTTGCGAGCTGTCATGCACGGGCAGGGTGCATGGCCTTGGGTTGCGAGGGTGGCGGAGGGGGTAGCGAGCAGACGGGGCACGGGCGCAGGCGTGGGTTAAAAAAAGCAGAGCCTGGGGTTTGGTGGGCTCAGTGGTGCATGTTTTTTTTCCCCTCGTTTCCTCTCCACTCACTCGTTTTCTCCGAGAGGACGCCGAAATCGCTTGACGTTGATGGGATGAGTGCAGACAGGGCGCAGGGACAACGGCTTGTCTTTTCTAGTGCTTGCATAGTGTGCATCATATCCAGCCGCCTCTCGGATAAGGCTCTCATTAAATCGTTTGCACGCATATCTGGATCGATGCAAATTGATCATCGTTCATCTTATCAGTGACAAAACTAGGCACTACTAACTGAAGGGGAAATATTCGTATGAACTAACCCTGGGTGGACTGCGCAAGCATTTTGCATTGATCGGACAGCGAAATGAAATCACTTCATCAGAGGATGTGTGTGTACAAACATTTTAATTAACCAGTGATAAGTGGAAAGTTTAGTGGACACTCAAAATAAGGTGATAAGACACCAATCGATATTGAAATTGTAAGGAGAACAGGGAATCTCAAACCTCGGATAAAAAATTACATCCTGTCTAAAGGCCCTGAGCCCTCTCTTTCCATTAAAATATCCTTTGCTACAAAAGCAGATCTGCCCTGAAGAGTGTGGAAATGATATAAGATTACACGACTAATAAGTTTATAGTTTATTTATAGTTATAAATAAGGATATACCACATCAATTAATTTTGTTTTGCAAGGTGCACTGGAGCGGACTGTACAAAAAACTTTCTGAATGCTCTCCCCAAATCTATTCCTTTTCATTGAATCTCTTACGTTACAAAATGATCCAACTAAAAAGGTGTGAAAATCAAAGACCAGCCACATTATTGCTTGATAGTGACATTGATGTTGACGAAATAACGAACAACAGTCAGTTCAAATTACAAACTGGTATTCTATGCAGATGTTTGATAATAAAAACAGACTTAACATATCAACTACCTGACAACAGTGTTGGACGCATCACTGAAAAATAGTAATCAGCTGCAGTTAATAGTTACTCTATTTTAAAAACTCAATTACCCTCCAGGTTACAAACACTGAAAAGTAATGCGTTACACCAAAAGGCATGGGGAGGCATTGGCTCAGGAAGTAAAGCGCTCGTCTTGGGATCAAGAGGTCGCAGGTTCGATTTCCGGCTCATCCGTGTTATATGTCGAAGTGTCCTTGGGCATGACACTGAATCCCTAATGCTTCGGACTAGCAGGTAGTTGCCTTGCATGGCTGATGCTGTTTTCGGTTAGTTAGTGTGTGTAAAAGGGAAAGTGTGAAGCATATTGCAGAGCGCTTTGGGAGGTCTTCATTTACTTGAAAAGCGCTATATAAATGCAGACCATTTACATTTACAATTAAAAGTTAATATCTACTTACAAATTACTGTATACATGGGACGGTTTAAAACTGCTCTAACATAGCCACATATTAAGAGAAATAGAAAATATGCGTACACCAACCTGTGGAAGCAGCGAACCCTTTATATTTCTTAAGAGATTACAAACGGACACTCAATATCCATTCTATCTCTGGGCCTCAAACCACTTCCCCTTCTCCATTTCTGAGTACTGGCCAAAAGGTTGTTTTTTTCTCCAGGCATGTTGTTTTGCAAAAATAATTTGACAAACAAAAAGACCAAAAATCATTACACTTTTACCATACATCTGTAAGTTTGCCCCATTGATATCACATTGGTTCGTTGTTCCTTCAAAAGCATGCCCCATGCGCTGGCTTCCATTCGTTGGTGACACAAAAACCAAATATGCGCATATAAGCTGAACTCCTGATTTCAGTATTTGATTTTATAATTGTAAATTCGGCTTGGATGCAAGTATATATGGTAGGGAGAATATCTCTATGAGGAAATCAGCACTTTCACACTGGATGCTTGAGAATAATCTCAATTGTATTTATTTGTATTTTGTTGATAAATATAAACGTGTGCTCTTTTCAGATAAAGTTGTTAGCGGATCGAGAATTATATGAGGCAATGAGAGTGAAGCAGTATTTTGCGTAAGTCAGATGATTTTGAAAATCATGATCTGTGTTTAACGTGTGGTGTAATAACTCTGCAATGCACATTGTAGTAACAACAGTAGAATGCTGTTCATCACATGATACAGGACACGTTACTGAGAAAAGTAATTATGTTCCAGGATTATATTTCTTTGAAACACTGCATATTTCTATGTATGCAACTGGTCATGTTATTTTTTCATCTTGCTGTTTGTTGTGAGAATGTTTGGTTTTCTGACGAACAGCGACAAGTGGACGGGCTGTTACACTAAAATGCCTTTGTGCGCTGGGAAACCAAGCCCACACAAAGACATCCCACTAGGATGGGCTTCTGGCTGCATACCTCTGCTCACATTCCTTGATCATTGCTCCCTGAAACATGAATAATTTGATTATTGGATGACAGCTTATTTCTTCTATCTGTTCCGGCACCATATGTGTCTAATACGCGCTTGGCCCATTATATGAGTGGCACGCCCCGGGGTCAGAGAGAGACCCGAGTCATTTTCAAACCTTGCAAAGGCGTGCCGCTCTTCAAAAGTGCATCGGACTGGATTCAAGTGCATATTCATGCTTTGCACTTGTATTTATTCACTCCTTTGTGAACCTGTAGCTCTCTCATTCATGTCACTCATCTCAAGTGGAATAAGACTCTTATTATTTTCATTGATGCATCTCCAACAATATTAAATTAACACTGTAAAACCTGAATGCCTTAAAGTCTAATTGAAGGTCATTTTTAACCTGTGTTTTTCTCTACTCGTTTCTGACAGTGATGGCCACTTGGTAAACTAGGGCAGACTGTCCATAATATTGTAGACACATTAAATTAGCTCATTTCTTGCCTTTTGATAATTATCCTGAGTCAATGTCACTTTCTTTTATTTTCCGTTCAAGTGAGCAAATTAGTTACACTTTAGTGTTAGGGATTTTTAGCTCTTTGTATCTATAGACTTGGATTGGCGGTGACACATTATTGGAAAAGACTCAATTGAAAAGCAACAGTCTTGTACGAAAAAACGTCGAATGGCTTTTAAAACAGAGGTCAGCATCCGACAGGCAGCAGACAGCGCAAGAAGAAAATAAAGTTGCCTAATTTCTTGCTCATGCTGTATCTATTAGTGTGTACAAATATTTATTATTACCCAAATACACTCAAAGTTTGGGTATGCGGTATACAAAAGAGTTTGTTTATTGATCGGTCGACAAATAACGCTAACCGCATTTGCTCAGCATTAGATGCAATGAGAATTGAACTCGGATCGTGGCAGTGAGAGCGCTGAATCCTGACCACTAGACCACTAGGAATGTAGATGACATGGTAAAAGGTTTACGATTAGATCATCGCACTGTTTTTGTGGTGTCATGTTATACTATGTTGTAATGGATCCCATACAATGTTGTACTGCGTGAGTAAAACTAGTGTGATGATGAGATAATATATATAATGCCTTTTGCTATGTCATCTAGACCAGTGTTCCTTAACTGGTGGGGCAAAAGTGGGTTGCGGACCCGTTTTCAGTGTCTTGCCTTTACCTTGTCTAATGAGAAGAAAAAGAGAGGGTGTGTAACACAGGAGATGGCAATAATGCCCTGCTGGAGTTCTTCCTGTTCAGACATTCGGAGCGTTTGAGAGGGACCAGATCGCATTTTTCGGAATTTTATTTGTTTTATTTCGTTTTTCTGCCAATTATAATGGACCCAAAGAAAGTTAGTGATTAGGGGAATGAAAAGTGGAAAACAGTGACAACAACTATTGAGTCGAAGAAGGAAATGATTGTGAATGTACAGTAAGTGGATAAAAAATGTTCTGTTTTTAGCTTTTTACCAGTATATTATTTTTTTTGAACCACGCAATTTTATAATTATCGCTGTTTAAGTACATGCTTTTCCAATATTTTGAATTCATTTTATGATGTGGTTATGTTAAATACATTTTAGGGGGTCGTTTGTATGCTATGTAGGCTTATAAGCGAGTAAGTATGATACTCAAAGACCTTTTGGTTTTGCTTGTCATTTTGTTTTTGGGAAAAAAAAGGTGAATATATTCTATTATCTCGGCTTCAAACTACACAATCCTTTTATTGGATAAATTCTAAAATAAGAAGATAAATATCTCCTGCCTTTACATGTCCACACTTTCTTGTGTAAATAATGTTTAAATTATCTTTTTTATCTGTTTTAATTGTTTTTTATCCTTACATTTAAATGTGATACTGGAGTGCCACGTCCAATTTCGTTGTCACAATATGTTCAACCCATTTTGTAACAATGATAATAAAGGTATATTCTATTCTATGCTATTCTTTGAGAAGTTTTTTTTTCTCTTGATTTTGGTAGCAGCTTGTCATTAGGGTGGAATGGTGGTTCCTGAAGTCTAACCAGTTGAGAACCAGCGATCTACTGTAGATCCCTAATGATCTAATGATGAAACAGTGGATTCAGGTGTATTCATATTTTTACTAAGGTTATCATTATTATTACTAATGTTACTATTAGGCCGAGCTGCCGCATATACAACGTGATATTGAAGATGCTGCTTTCTATACCATATGAATGAACATATTGTAACTGGCATCTATTCGAACAGAAGATTATATCAAATGTAATTAAATAATTTTATTTTCTCAAGTATAAATGTGTTTTTGAGCATTCTTGCGCTGTGCTGAATCGTGGTAAGACGCGTGCTTGTTTTGTGTGCTCGTTGCCCGGGGGCTTTGAGAGTCCCGCTTACGATTGCACGTAGGGGTCACAAAGGTCCCCGCATTGAGGCCCGTCTCCCATTCTAATGAGGACTGTACAGAAAAAGCGCCTGTCACGTGTCCCGCTCTCCTTCACACCTCATAAAAAGAACCTGATGGCTCGTCATTAGAAATGATGCGATTGTGACTCTAACAAGGGTCCTGTCAAAAGAAATCCGTTCGACTTGTGTATGTCGAAAGCTTTGGCCTCAATGTACTTCACTGCATTGTGTGTGTCTTGACGGGCGGCAAGGCAACGTCATGACCGTGAACTCTTTGCTTGCTGTTTTCCTTCCTTTACCTGTCGTCGGCGTCTTCTCTTGCGGTACTACTGCCCACGTACAGAATTTTCACCTTAGTGTCCACAGCGCCTCCGCAGTACTCACACCATCAGTCTGCAATGCATCAACGAGATTTTCCTAACTATCCATCCACCCATCCATCCATCCATCCATCAGTCCATCCATCCATCCATCCAACGGGCCTAAAGCCTGACTCCCTTTTTTCACACCCACTGCCTTCAGGAAACTATGTCACTTTAACACTTCAGTACCAAAATAAGCTAACCTTACTCATTGCACATCGACTCAGAACTTTTGTCTGCAAAGGTACCATATGCACTTTATGATGTATGTGTCTGCACTGTCTATTTATGTGTCGTACTGTCTAATTGTGTGTTTTAGTGTAGTGTGTACTAGCATATTTTTTTTCTTAATCTTCTAGACACTTTGGTTTGAGAGTAACGTAATTTAAATTATCTGCTTATGCTGCAGAATTGACAATAAAGTTGACTTTGACAGCCTGAACTGTTTGCCAGTCAGTCACAGGGCACACTATAACAATAAAGCTATAACTCACTCGCCCATTCACACCGAGGGAAAATATGGACCGGCCAATGAAACATAAATGTTTTTGGAATGTGGGAAGAAACCGGAGAGCCCGGATGAAACCCATGAAAGCATGGGAGGGCATGCTAACTCCGCACGGGGAATCGGACCCTGGGCCTTCGAACCGTGGGGCTCCGCGGTAACCATCTAGATGCTTCTCTCTCTCTCTCTCTCTCTCTCTCTCTCTCTCTCTCTCTCTCTCTCTCTCTCTCTCTCTCTCTCTCTCTCTCTCTCTCTCTCTCTCTCTCTCTCTCTCTCTCTCTCTCTCTCTCTCTCTCTCTTTCACTCTCTCTCTCTTACTCTCACTCTTACTCTCACTTTATCTTTCTCTCTCTTTCTCTCCCTTTCTCTCTCTCTCCCTGATATATGAAACTTGCCTTTATATTTTATTTGAACTCTTAGGCACATTATTAACCTTGATGGGGTCTATTTCCATTTCCTAATAATAATTTTAGCTTTGGGACATAATGACTAAATATGTCATTGCTGCTTTTGGGTGAAATCTTCGATTTTCTTTTTTATCATTTTTTTGTAGAAGTCCAACATTTCAACTTAAAATTCTAAGGAAGAAAAAGGAGAAAATGCATTTTACTACATTATTTTGAATATTGCAATCAGTGTGATAGTTGAAGAAGTTGAAAATGATTAATTTCTTAATTTAGATTGTAGCTTCAGCTTAATAAATGAATACATAACTTACTAACTAACTAACTAAATAAATAGAAGTCCAGTTTCTCATCAAGCGATAGTGGTGCTGCTTGTGGGCTACCTTTCTTCAACAATTAGCCTTTAAAAAGACATCTTGTATTATTTAGCATCTCCTAGTGGTATAAAACGTCATCCATTAAAACAAACCGACAAGTATTAATTTAAATATTAAGCAAAATACATGAACTACCCTTGAAACGTACATTTTTAAAAAATACTTGTTGGTCGAGGAATTTGAATTTATTTTATCTAACGTAAGGCTCACCTAGGCAGCTGTCATGTCTGGTATCTTACTGCTAACGGGATCCCCAAAAACAAAAGACCTCGTGAAAGTCGTGAGAAGAAAAATGGTGTGATTTGGTCACTTTAAGTCTCTGTAGTTTGACTTCTCTGTTGTGCTTTTTAGCGCTCAATTTTTTATTAGCTCTTCCCAATACCATGACATCTTGTGCTCAAATATTACACAGTATCCATTTAAAAAGAATACATGAGTAATGATTGAAATTGCTAGCGGAGATCTTCAATTTTTAGTCAATCTTCTTGAATTTTTTACTATTGCACATTGAGATGGAATCGCTTATTACTGCAAGTAAGTGAGGCATATAACATCCGTGCCTCTCGCAACCTCTGAGCCATACGAAAGCGGTTATGTTTGGAACACAGCACTGCACGAGTGCCACGACATGCTCTCACGGCAGGTTGTTTTGCTCTATTGCTCAGGTGCAAATTTACAAACCGTGGTGGATTTTGAATTCAATGAACACGTTGCTTAGCAATATGACACCATTTTTTCATTCTATGAGGCACAGTTTTTCAACCAGGGTGCTGGGTCACACTAGTATGCCCTGAGACTTTGTCTAGTGACTCGCAGGAAATTGTCCGATTGTATTTGCAAAAGCGCATTCCTCTCTTTCAGCATCTTTGCTTTTTTTTGGTGATCAGCCGAGTGACTGTAAAATTCATCAAGATCAGTAGGTGGCAGCATCTGCTTATGAGGTAGTACACCGAAATGTATTATGATACTTATTTGGATTTATGAAGCTGTTTAGGACCGCACTACAAAAATAATAAAGTGAATACCATAAAAATCAGGCAGCACGGCAGTGCAGTGGTTAGCGCGTGTGCGGCACCGTTCTGAGGTCATGAGATCGAACTTTCCTGTGTGGAGTTTGAATGTTCTCCCCGTGCTTGTAAGGATTTCCTCTGGGCACTCCGGTTTCCTCCCATATTCCACAAACATGCATTTCAGGTTAATTGGCCGGTCCAAATCCTCCCAAGGTGTCAATGAGCGAGTGAGTTGTCTGTCTCTGTATGCCCTGCGATTGGCTGACATCCAGTTCAGGGTGTCCCCTACCCACTGCCTGAAGATAGCTGGAATGGGCTCCAGCACCCCCGCTATCTTACTGAGGATAAGCGGTGCAGATAATGGATAGATGGAATAAAAATCAGATTTTCATCATTTTATTATTTTACTAAAAAGAAATAGAAAAATGTTAATAAAACATGTTTGGTTTGCACAGGAAAATTAATTTTTCCCCTTTTAAGCATGTTTTATGGGATTGTTCCAGAGGAAAAAAACAAAAGGAAAATATAATAGGACTTAAGAAACATGTAAAAATGTAGTACAATACCAAATCACAGCGAATTTATCAACCGAAATGTATAACCTGTGTTATCTCCTGAGCCACAAAAATATTTATAACTGTCATTTTTGGCAACAAGATAATTTAAGCCATAAAAAAACTCAACATTCCTGTAAAATTAGCGTAAAATCACAATCCAAGACGTACCCAAAAGTAGTTGAAAGCTGTTCTCTAACCATTTGGAAAATATATTTGGTTTTGATCATATTTGAAAGGTAACACCCTGAAGTTTTGTCCCAAACGAAATAATCACTGCAAGTGCTCCTAACATTGAGTAATCTCAGAAATATAAGTTTTTTTTTTCTTGCCATGAAAAGCCTGCAGATGAGTAGAGCATGGGCATCTTAGCCGGAAAACAGGTTAGACAATACCTTGAAGCCCCACCTGGTACCTTGTAAAATCTGATCCAAATTTGAAAAACTGAACATTGTATTTTACACACTTTTGTAAGGGTAGGTTTAGGCAAACTTTTGAAAATTTTTATTTTACTGCGGCCATTTTTTAGGCATTGTGAAAGAGTTGTAAATGTTTGACTTATCTTTCCTTATCTCTATCACTATTGTGCACACTTGCCAGTAATAATAGTGCGTAAAAACTAGTCATGAATTACAACTTTGAAAATAATCATTATCTAATTATGACATCATAAGCGATGTAATGTGTAGGCAAAATGAATAGTTTATTCCCCACACCTAAACACTAGATTGCATCCGGAAGGCAAAAGCAAGAAAGAGTGTCAAAATGCTCATTTGGATTCTAAAGACCAAGAACAATTATCACATTTCATCGGTATTGCCTAATTGAGCATAATTGCTGAATTAACTGGTCAATAATTTATTTTTAATTATTCTTATTTTTTTCTTAATATCATCCCATCACTCTCCCCCATAGTGTCTGACATAAAGACCAAAGCTGTTAGGTGTGTCACGTTGAATAAAGCAAACAGCGGTTGGATCCAATTAATTTCATGAGCTGAACTCTCCAAGAAAAACTAGAGGGAAAAAAAATCTAACAAGGGCTTCTCCTTTTGGATGTAATTGAATCTGATTACATCGGTTTTAATTTGAGAAAAGCTGCCTGCAGGCAATACTTTTGTTGTGAAAGAAAATGTCCTAAATGACTGAAAACACTGATAAGATTTTGTACACACCTAGGAGTGTGACCATTCCGTTTTCTATTATTATTTAGCGCTCATTAGTGGTAGATTTTCATTAAAAAACTGCTTCTTAGGTTATAAGCAAACATACGTCAACTATCATCTGAAAGTGGATTTTATGAAACTCTCATTGGTCAAGAAATGTTCATTTATTTTACAGAACATGAGCCTCACGTACAGGGAGTAGACATTGTTGCCCGCCATCTTGCTGTTACGGGTACCTGAAAAGAAAACTGGCGAAAGGCTGGGCGAAATATATTCAAGCAAAATTGTACTTTTTGGTCACTTTGTGTCTCCTTAGTTTGTTGTGCTTTTTAGCACTCGTTTCCGGTTGTTCTACACAATGCAGCGACATCTTATGGTCAAATACAGGACACTGTCCCTTTAAGAGATCTTTTTGTACTTTATATTCACATTGCTTCTATAATAATGCACAAATACGTTATGATGAACTGAATATAAATGTTAAAGTAATGATGCACACTCCAAAAACTCAAATAAAATAAAAAACATAATCAATTAGGTGAAATAATTGTAATCATCATCATTTTCCTAAAAAAACTTTCTTGGTCCACTGGTAAAGGAGTTTGTTTATCTCAGTTGTTAGGGTTGTTTGCCCATTTTAAGAAATATTTTCTTATTTTACTGGAATTCGAAAATTATATATTTACGGATTTTTTTTCCTAATTTTATTTGAAAATTATCAGTGTGGATCTCAAATAGTTGTTGAAAAAAAAAACAGATTAAAACTATAATTTAAAATATAGTGATATAAGAAAATACAGAAAAAAAGCAGAATTATCTGCCAAGAAAACGATAAAATCAAACTTACCAGTTGTTTCAAATTTTACCATATTTTATTTTCATTCTATTGGGAGTATCCGCAGTACTATTTGTCAGCTTTTTGCAGAATACATTTTGAAGCAAATCTTGTCATATTAAATATTATATTCTATATTTTGTTTTATTTCAATGTTTTTTCCTGATAGAAAAGTATGTGCGGTAGCAGATACTTTTGGTCTATTTGTGCGATCTTGTTTCTATATTTTATTGTAAGTTGATTTATAAACACAGCAACCAATTTGGTCGTTATCATTTTAAGGATTAGTTTCGTTTTTTCGTTTTGAATAGAAATCTTTGAATAATTCATAAATAAATTTAACAAAACACGTAAAATGAGAACAAATACGCACAAGTTACCTGTTTCTGTTCATTATAAGTAAGTCTTCTCATTTTTCAAGAAGATAATAAAAATACATAAAATTGAATACTTGAAGAATAAGTATAAAAAGATATAAAAAACATAAAATAATGAACACGAGCTAAATATTCTTATTTGATTAGAAAATGTTTTAAAAGTAGAGTAAAATAATCGTTATCAATCATTGGAACAAGATTTTCTAAATTATTCACCATAATCATTCTTTTGTTCAAAACATTGGGTCGAAGACAAAGTTTAAAAAATGTTGAAAAGTTTATACATTAGTAGACTCTCAAAATGAGAAGGGAAGACATTAATCAATTTTGAACTTACAAGAAGAACATGAAAGGACTGTGCAAATAACCATCAGATAAGAACATTTGAATCTGTTCTAAAGGTCCACCCCTGAGCCAAAAAGCAGATTCGCCTTAAATGAAAACAGTAACAGTATTGGCCAATAGTGACAATGGTGTAAACGGTGTATAATAGTCAAAATACCAAACACAGTGAGCAATACCAGTCAAAATAACAAACAACCCTGGCATCGTATGGAATCTCTTGTGCAGGTGTCCAATATTAAAACAAAAAAAAGCAGAATAAACTCATCAAATGTTCACCGTTCAAAAAAATTACCAAAAACTCCTTCGACTTTCTCTCTCGGCTCAATGTTCAGAAAGCCTGAAGCACTTTCTCTTTTCGGGTGGCTTACAAGTATCCCAGCACTGTAGACCTTCAAATCATATCGGCCATTACACTTACAGACTCTTGAAATTGTAACCTTATGATCCTCCAGGCCAAACTCCAAAAGACACCAGAGTCCCAACCCGCCCTGACCAGTTTGGTGGATTAGCGGTTCTCCAAGTCGATTACGTTCTGAGCCATCACATTGGCCTTTCAGACCCACTATCCGCAAATCGGATGCGGCACCACAGGCCCAAGACCTGCCCGAGTTTCTGCGTAGCCTGGAGCTATTCGACTTGACCGACCAGCTTTGATGCCCTCAAACCTCAAAGCAGGAAGAAAGACAATGGGGGGAAAAAAAACCTGACCCCAAAAAATCAGCATGGTCAGACACATGAGGGTCCCATGACCTCGTTCCTGCTGATGGAGATCAGACATATTGAACATCTGGATGCTCTTTTGAATAGAAAGTTTTGTTCGCAATATCAGGCTGGTTAAAAAAAAACAAGGGTTTAGATTTCGGCTTTCGAGGGCTATTCTTCTTGATCACACCTGTACCATGTAGCTCTACCACTAATATTGCTGATGTTCATAACAATGGTTGGTTCAGTTTAGATTACCTCATTTGGTGAGGTTCCAAATTAAAAAATAAACGAAACTACAATACTTATTCATCATTTGATTGGCAGAGCCAGAGAGCAAACTGTATATTAACTGTAAAAACATTTTATGGTCTTACCTTTAGGTCATAATATGATTGTCAATTTACTAAGAAAACAAGGAAATTAAACTTGACTTTTTTTAATTTATTTTTCTGCTTTACCATATGTTGTCTTAATTTTGGGTTTATTTTTTGCAGTCCTATTAGCAAGGTAAATGTTAAAGCAAATTAATGTCGTAATAAATAGTATTTCTTAAAATTTTATTTTATTTCAATCCTTTTTTCCTGATAGAAAAGGAAGAGTGGTCAAGTATAGTTTTGGTTTATTTGTGCAATTTTTTTCTATATTTTAATGGAGATTGATTTATAAACACATTTTTTCCCTGTTATCCTATTAAGGATTAGAATATTTTATCATTTCAAATATTCTTTCAACAATTCATACATTAAATAAAAAAAAACAATGAGAATAGTTATGCACAAGTTCAATATTAATATGATTGGAAAGCTACTATAAGCATGTCCCTTGGCTTGTACTAAACCTTAAATTTGGCCCTGGGTACATTTGACCTCGACACCTGACTTTTATTTTTTACTAAATTGTATTCTTACTTTTGACAAGCCTTTCATAAGGTTTTTGATTTTTGGGGCCCTGTAGCAGCAACATGTCAGACAATTATGGACCCACTTGCGTTGCGTTTCTCACAAGTTTTATTGGAATAAAGAGAAAGGGTTGCGCCCACGATCCGGTGATTCCTGGACGGGGGAAGCAGGTCACTCTGACCGTGGAAGTGGATCCTCCGTGGCGAGCGATGGCGGTGTCGGGATCGGAAAAACGGGTCAGTAGGAGCAAAGGACAGGAGAGCAAAACCGCGGTCGGGGTTGGAAGCGAGTCGTAAGCCAGGAAAGGAGAGTAGACGTGGTCGGGGACAAAAAGAGGTCGAAAGCCGGGACGGCAAAGTAGATGGGGTCAGGATTAAAAAACGTGTCGAAGCCGAGGGACAGACGGGAGCAAAAAACAGATGGGAGTCATGGTTGAAAAAGTCTTGCCCAGTGTTAACTGAGGTTCACAGACGGACTGACAAAAGGGGACAGATAGGGGTGGGTTTAAATAGTGACAGGGAGCCAATCAAAGTCAGAGGCAGTTGGCGCCAAAGGAGCGGGCACAAGTGATTCACATCGGTAATAATGACACTCCCTCTATGTGAGCATCATATTATGTAAAATAAATACAACATTTACATGATAGATCATGTTGTTTTGACTACTATTTAAATCAATATTATTATTTTTTTAATGAATCAAGTTTATTTTTACCAAGAGAGGACGCTATAGAATAAACACTGTCCCTTTAAAGATTTGTTGTGGTGTGGCCATTTATCGTATGCCACACTGAACAGTGGTGTGCACGGAAGACACCAGGTGGTGCTAGAGCTATTGCACCTTTTCCCTCTGAAAAAAACTGCCCTTTTGGATTTTCTTTAAACTTTTTTTTAATAATTATTCAATAATGTTGGCACTTTTCAAAGTTTTATTGTTACATTAAAGACGATTTTGAAAATAAAAATAGGGAACTGAGGTTTCAAATTGTTGTATTTAAAATGTAGATTTTCAGTATCCATGCTGTCCTTTCCAAACAGCTAAGAACAGTTTTCTTAGAGAGACAACGTGGGAAATCTACAAATTTTGTAGCCTCAACTCCAGTTGCTAAGATTGATTTTTTTCTCGAGTATAGTGAACCGGAAGTCCTGAAAAACGTGTTAAGAAAATTTCATAAATAAATGTTGAAATTATTTTTACCATTGCTTGTGCAGTACTAGATGTTTATGTTTAATGTAGTGCAACTAAAAGCGAGTGCTACAAATCACAATGAAGAAACCAAATTATGGAAACTCAAAGTGATCAAACCACACCAATTTTCCAGCCATTATTGAACCCTTACTTTCATGAGGTTTTGATTTTTGAGTGTACACGTAGCAGCGAGATGGCAGACAATCATGTCAGTTTCAACTAAGTGAACCTCTTGTAGAATAAGTACATAGTTCTCAACATTCGAAAAATTTGAAAATTGCTAATTTATGTGTTCGTGTATTTTTGCTTTTTATTGAAATCAACATTTTATTGTAATGAATAAAGCTATTTTTACTATTAGGATCCACTAAGTAATACACAATATTCACTACTTGTTATGTATTGTAGGTTGTATTAAGAAAAGTCTGGTTTTGGGTAAAAAAATAACCCAAGTTTGCTTAAAAATGTGTTAATTTACAGAAGCCCCGCCTCCGAAATAAAATGGTGGAATGTTTGAGTTTTTTTGTACGAGAGAATCGCGCGAAAAAAATAGTAATAGAATCCTGATTTGATCCAACATCTACTTTTCATCTCTGCTAGTTTCCCGACTACTGGAGTAAGCTAGGAGTCGAAAATACACTAGAATGGCAAAAGAAGCAGCAATGATGTCATTATAAATGGTCTTGGATAAAATACCCTGAGCTCCTTGGGAGAAAAGAAACAACCCTAACAACTGGGTCGTTTTTTGTAAAACGACCTACAAAAATGGGTAAATTCGTCCCCATTAGGGGTGGGTCCCATTTTTGACCCATGTGTTTTTAAAGTGTATGGACAAAAATGACACAAAGGCCTTTACTTTCAATCTTCTTGTTTATCATTACCATGGTTACATACAACCAACAGGAACACAATATAAAATCAATTTGCTACATTAATACAAGATTGCAATATCACGTGGCACAAAAGAAACCCCCAATTTGGCTGGTGCACAGCTTAAATGAATGAATGAATGAATGAATGAAAACTATATTTCGAACATTGGAAAATAAAAACAGGACAAAAACAATGACTCAACAACAAAAATAATGTTAACATAACGTTTTCAAAAAGGGGTAGTAAGAAGCAGACGCTTAATTTCCCTACCCCTTCATCTTCCTTATTAATTGCATTTCACATATAGCTCCTCTTTTGTGTCTAAATATAACAAAATCTCACAGATATACATATTACGGAGGTCGCATATAAATAATTATAATAACAACTATAGTCACATATGTTATATACTAATCATCGTAGTACTCATCTATTAACGTTATAATGCTACTAGTCCCTAACTATCATCGAGACACCAATGATAATAAAAACAATAGCAATAATAACAGTTATGATATAATATTAGTAACAATATCTCATTATCTCATTAGCTGCAACCGCTTATCCTCAGTAGGGTCGCGGGGGTGCTGGAGCCCATCCCAGCAATCATTGGGCAGTGGGCAGGGGAAACCCTGAACTGGTTGCCAGCCAATCGCAGGGCACACTGGGACAGACAACTCACTCGCTCATTCGCACCTAGGGACAATTTCGACCAATTCACCTGAAATGCATGTTTTTGGAATGTGGGAGGAAACCGGAGTGCCCGGAGGAAACCCACGCAAGCACGGGGAGAACATACAAACTCCGCACAGGAAGTCTGAAGCTGGATTAGAACGCACGCTGGAGGTTCCCAACACATGAACTGTGCCGCACATGCGCTAACCACTGCGCCGCCGTGCTGCCTTAGTAAGAATATCAACAAGGTAAACTATAGTTGTGAATCATCCATTTTCTATGCAATATTTCCAATCGCCAGTACCGCTTATACCCCATTTTCTTAATCTTTTCAGGACCACAATGGAAACAGGACCCACTTGCGTGATGTTTACCACAAGTTTTAATAAAAGAGAGAGAAAGAGCTGCGCCCACGTGTTCGCTGGGCGCGGGAAGTAAGTCGCTCTCGTACTTGGATTGTGATCCGAACACAGAAGTGGATCTTCCATAACAAGCAATGGCGGTGTAAGGGGCAGAAAACTGGTCGGTAGCCAGCACTGGGAGAGCAACACGTGGTCGGGGTCGGAAACGAGTTGTAAGCTGGGACAGGAAAGCAGATGTGGTCGGGATCAAAAACGGCTCGTAAGTCAGGATGGGAGAGCAGACGTGGTAGGGATCAAGACAGGTCGTAGTGGGAGACAAACAGGAGCAAAAAACGGGACAGGCGTAAGTCAGGGTCAAAAAATGCTTGCCTAGTATACACGGAGATTTACAGACGGTTTGACAACAGGTGATTGACAGGACATGGTTAAAATAGTGACAGGGAGCCAATCAAAACCCGTCAAATGAGCGGGCGCAGCTGAGTCAGATCAGTAATCATGACACATGTGTTTTGCCAGTATTGTTTTTTTGTTTTTAAATTTGAACACGTGAATATTTGGACATTGTCTGATCTCGTCTTGTAAATTGTTCCAAAGTTCAACTCCACACACAGACACACACATACTTTTTCTGGTGCTTCTCACATTGGGATTTTGAATTTACTTCAGCCCCTTAACTTCCTTTTTACGAGTGAATCATTTTTGTATGTTTTCTGGCACTGTGTTGTTGTTGACCTTAAATAGCAGTTGTGAAGTGAAACATTTTACTAAATCATCCAATTATAATAATTTAGACTGCAGGAATAAAATATTAGAATGATCACGATATCCTACCCTGTGTGTGGTTCTAATTGCACGTTTTTGGAGGATAAAATGGGGCTGAAGTGAACTTTTGCAATTATTGCCCCAGACTTCTTCACAGTATGTTAAGTATGCAAAACCAGAGAACAATGTAATAAATACAATGCATTCTAGTTTATAAGGAATTTGGCTTTATAAATTATTGAAATGTTTTTAGATACCATAGTTTGAATGTGTCTGATGTCTGTTTTCCAGCTTAATTTATTGTCTAGTATGAACACTAAAAATTTAATTTCCGATACAGTGTCTATTGCAGCACCATCCATTTTTGCATCTAAATTTTGATTTTCTTCTTACACAAACAAACATTTCGACAAGTATTTCATCTAACTGGATCACTGTAATCCCGCAGACATTGACAAATACAAGGCTGGCTGCTACCTCCATCTCATTTTGTTAACAGCTCCTGGTGGGTGGAAAGAAGTGATGGATAGATGCAGACTGGATGACCTATATGAAGGCAAATGACCACAATTGTCATCCCACTTCATATAAACCTCATTTGGGGTGTTCAAGACAACTCGTACATCTCCGTTTTCGTTGCTTCCGGGCATACATGTTTTGCTATATATGTGCCACATCGGAAAACCGTCATAATAAGAGGTTAAGGCATCTGGGTGACGAAACAATTATATAAGTCTACCAGCAGCTTAACTACTAAAAAGGAAGAATTGTTTACATTTTATGCTTGATAAAGGGATATTATATTCCAACCTTTTCATGCATGAGGCTTTTTTTGCAGTCTCGTCCTCATTATCTTTTTCATTTACAGACTGTTGTGAACACGTCCGCGTTTTCAATTAGGAGGCCCAGTGTTTACCGGTTTTGTGCAGTGGTGTGTTGTTCAGCCCGCTGTGCTTGCCGGCTCAGAAAAACAGTAGATAATGAGCTATATGCAGACACCAATACCGAGGACACTTAGACAGGCACAATCACACATTGTATAATTTTCACAGGACAGGGTGTCACGACATCCAATTGTCTATTTTTCGGGCATCCATTCACCTGCCTTGAACAACACAGTCTAACCAGGGAAGATCAGTTGAGTTAAGCTAAGTGATAAAAAGATTCGGAAAAAATACATACATTTAATAATATATACCGTAAATTCCGGACTATAGAGCGCACCTGATTATAAGCCGCACCCACCACATTTCGGGAGGAAAATCGATGTTGTACATACATAAGCCGCACCTGTATATTAGGCGAATGCGCCCACATTGAAAAAACGCAATACAAACACGAAATTAACCCATACTCGATACAGTCCAGAAAACACAGCAGGGAAAATGAACGGAAAATAATACCGGTACTTAACATTTAATGCAGACCTGCAGAGTCCAGGTGCCCGTTGAAGGTAATCCAAGGAAAAAAGTGCATATTTCCAAAGGTAAGGGTGGGAAAAATATATATCCACTATTGTCGACCGCGTCCACAAACACGGCTCACCTTTACTCCACTTCCCATCAGCCCGCGTTTGCCCTGCCCCTTCTTTCTCATTTGAAGTGCAAAACATCAGAATAAGTTTCTAAAATAAATACATTACAAAAATATACAGCTGCAAATACATATTATACATGGTTACACATATTTACAAAGAAAGACACCGAGAGAGTTTTCAAAGCTTTAATAATAATATTATAACTTTCATCCCAAACCGTGCCTGTGAAGGGTGGCAAAATGCTACTAGTAACACGCTTGCAACTCAGTAAATAGCCCTGTTAAAAAAACATACCGTATCTCATCCATCTCATCTTCCTCCTTATATCACCTTGGCTTTGTAGCGTATTATGAACTGACCGATAACGGATAATGGCTAAGTAATAAAGAGAATAGAACAATACCCCTTAAAAAATCCCTCCCCCTTCTTCCTTATATCTGGTCGAATGTGAAGATCTAGAAGTGTCGGCATGAAGGGAACGTTGCATTCGCAATGATCGCAGCAAGGCTTTAAGGCTAGGACCTTAGCTTGGCCTTTTGGCTGAGAGTAAGAGTCCCGGCTCCTAGGCTTTGTAGCGTATTATGAACTGCCCTATAACGGATAATGGATAATGAATAAAGAAGATAGAACAATAACCCTTAAAAAATCCCCTCCCCCTCCTCCTTATATCTGACGTTTATTAAAGTTGTCTTCCTTCATTATAAGAAAGATAATTTGTCACATAGACTTCGTCCCACGCTCCCTTATTCAAAAATACGCTAGCTTCACGCTTGCAAAGTAAAGTTTACGTGCGGTAGCTTTGATTCCTTTTATATCGGACTGCTCGATTGCGTTTAGCTTGAAAGTTGCGTCGTGTGCCTTTCTTTTAGCAATTTGCATGATGAGGATATGTCTTCGCTAGTTTAATTTGTGCACAAGCTAAGAAGTTGCAGTCTAAATTTTACCTTTTGTACTCGAGCGCCGCTGGCGGCCGTTAGAAAAATTACATAAATTGGCCGCATCACCGAATAAGCCGCATTGTTGAAAGTTTGGGAAAAAAGTAGCGGCTTATAGTCCGGAATTTACGGTAAGCAGTTTGTAGTTAAAATTAATACACATCTTAAATGTATTTGTAAACATAAAACCTTCACAGTAATGTAACTGAGTATTTTATAGTATAGTAGATATCTAAACTAAGGAGAGAAGACATAAATATATTTTAGACTCTAAGGATAACAGGGGAGAGAGTCCAAACCGCAGATAAGAAATTCCAACATGTTCTAAAACATGAGCCCTTTCTTTTTATTGAATCTTCAGGGTTACAAAAGCAGATTTACCCGAAAGTGTCTGGGAATCAAAGAAGAGCAACATGATTGGCTGATAGTGACTACAATCTAAAAATGTAACAATAGTCAAAACAACGATAAAACTGGGGAGAAATAGTCAAAATAATGTTCTGGCACATACAATCTCCTTTGTGTCCAATATAAAATGTCTACTTATCAGTAACATAAAAAATATATAAATGTGTTGGCAAGTAATGGCTTCTCATTATAGTGCGTTTGCTTCAGATGTGTGAAAGTAAAAGGCCCGCGGGCCACATACGGCCAGCAACAAGGTTTTCTACGGCCGTAATTGAACTTGTGTTCTTGATTAATTTTTGGATCATACATTAGGTATTATGTATTTTTTCACTGTAGGTTACTTCTCCTGTAGTTTTAGGTAGATAGATCTTTGCAAGTTATTGAATTTAAATCCAACTGTATTTCCCCCACAAAAGTGTGTAAAGTTGTGTAAAGAATAGAAGATTTTTTATATTTTGCACCAGGTGTTTCCAACCTTTTTCAAGCTTGGAGCTACTTTTTATGACTAATTAGTGCAAAGGTCATCAAGTTTGATATGCAGTTCTAAAATAACAACTAATCACGTATTACTATGATGTTACGATGTTAATGCCATTATTGGGAGTTGGGTTGAACAGACTTAGTTAAACACTAAAAAAACATTTATCTAGAAAATCCCAATGAACCAGCACAGGTGAGCTATTTACAGAACAAGTGCGCGAGCACCTCAACTGTCCTTTGGCGGCTCCTTGAAGACCCCCTGATTTACACTATAGGATACTGAAGGTGCCAGAAAAACACCAGTTTCATTCATTTAATGTTATGGAATTTCCTTTTGTTCCTGTTAAAAATGAAATATTACTGACAAAACCATAATAACATTTTGGCTTGTTTATCCAATCCTAGGGCGGCACGACGGCGGATTGGTTAGCACGTTGCAGAGGTTCAGGGTTCAAGTCCAGCTACCCCAGCCTCTCTGTGTGGAGTTTGCGTGTTCTCCCCGTGCCTGCGTGGGTTTCCTCTGAGCACTCCGGTTTCCTCCCACATTCCCAAAACATGCATGTCAGGTTAATTGGCCGGTTCAAATTGTCCCTAAGTGTGAATGAGCAAGTGAGTTGTCTGTCTCTGTGTGCCCTTTACTGGCTGGGAACCAGTTGTCCCTCTGTCCGTTTAACTTTGTTACCACTGGTTTACACTAACTAAAAATTAATGTTTGAGCTGCTGGTAAATTAAATGGAGATGCTATGTTGGTCTGTCCATCCATCCATCCTTTCATCTGTCCGCCCCTCCGCCTTTCAGTCCTTCCGCCTGTCCATCTATCAATTCCTTTACAAATGTCCATCCATCAGTCTATTGATTCATCAGTCGGTCTGTATCTTTCCAACTGTCTTTCTATCCTTCCATCCATCCATCCATCCATCCATCCATCCATCCATCCATCCACCCACTTACCCTTCTATCAACTGACCCATTCACCCACCCAACCATCTATTCATATGTCCACTGAACCATTCATCCATCCATCCATCCATCCATCTATCCATCCATCCATCCATCCATCCTTTCATCCGTCTGCCCATCCGTCTTTCAACCCTTCCGCCTGTCCATCTATCAATTCCTTTACAGATGTCCATCCATCAGTCTATTGATTCATCAGTCGGTCTGTATCTTTCCAACTGTCTTTCTATCCTTCCATCAATCCATCCATCCATCCACCCACTTACTCATCCATCAACTGACCCATTCACCCACCCAACCATCTATCTATACAGTCACTGAACCATCCACCGACCCATCCATTCATCCATCCATCCATCCATCCATCCATCCATCCATCCATCCATCCATCCATCCATCAGTTCAACCGTCTGCCGTTCGTCTTTCAACCCTTCCGCCTGTCCATCTATCACTTGTCTATTGATCTATCAGTCGGTTCCTATCTATCCAACTGTCCGTCGATCCTTCCATCCATCCATCCATCCATCCATCCATCCATCCATCCATCCATCTATCCAGCCATCCATTCAACCATCCATCCGGCTATTCCCTGTTTCATGATGCATAGCAACAGTTAATTTTAGAATAATACCAGATTATAATATATATTTCTAAATTCCAATTAAAAAACAGCTTCAGTGTACAGTACATCATCTCATTCGTATTCACCAAATATTTTTGATATGTACTGACTTGTATTCATGGTGGAGCACGAGTGAGGGATTTAGGTCAGATGCAAATGCCTTCCTTGTAATAATTTCAGCATGTGTTGATCCATCTGGAGCCCACAGCAGAATAATAAGCACAAGCCTCGCTAGCATGTGCCGACATTCAAAAGGCGGCAAAGACATGCTCGACGGCTTAAGGCGACCGAGTGCACACTTCAGCCTAACTAAGATAAAACGTGTTCAAATTAAACTTGTGCGAGCGAGCGAACGATTCCAATGACTGGACCAGCACACCTCCTGCACAAAAATTAAATTTCAGCAGTGATACATGAAACGCTATCAAAACTGACTTTTGTTCACGGCGGGAAGCTGCAAGGAATCAGGGCTCACACCCCGTGTAGCTGCAAAAATTAATTAAACTCGACTTTGGGTCGTAGTCACACATGTCACGTCAAATTTCTGGAGAACAACCAGAGGTGGGTAGAATAGCCATAAATGTTACTCAAGTAAAATTTCTGTGACTTCAGAATAAAATGACTCAAGTAGAATTCAACAGTCGTCATCCAAAAAGTTATCTGATTAAATGTGAAACGTTACTTGGTGAAAACAATTAATCAGGTACTGAGTAACTGTTGCAACGTTTTATTTATTGTTTATTTTTACCCTAAACAACCTTTCAATCAGATCATCAAATCATAGAAGTCCATCCCATCAACAACAATTTACATTCAATTTAGAGATAGATTAAAATGATCAAGGTTGTTTCAAGTTCTTTGATAAACGATGAAATAATAATTCTAGAAAGCAAAGGAAAAAAAAATAAGCACAAGTAGCGCATTAAAAGCCCCAGTGCAAGCTTGCCCATGTACTCGTATACATTGTGTGTGTGTCTGTGTGTCTGTTGGTCTGTGTGTGTTTCAGTCTCTGTGAAAAATAAGAAGGAAAAAATAGACAGGATGGGGTCCCATCAATTTAGTATATTACCAATCATAATGTAACATTATGCACAACATTGTGTATTTAGAGAAAATCTATTATTCTACTAAAATATAATGCTATTTATTTTACTCTATCACAAGATGTCGCTGTGTTGTGGAACATATTTAAACTTTTTTTATATTAAGAACCTTTTATGTTGACTCCAAGCAACTGAGAAGGAAACACTACAAAATGTGATAACAATTTTAAACTTTTGTTATAATCGGTCAATAACAGAATCCCTGGATAAAAATAGCAGGTTTGTTTGCAAACGACACATAATTCGGAATGGAGTAAAGACAATGTCTGTGTATTGTTTGTTAATGCTACATCCTTTGGTCATCATTTTTATTTTGTTAATTCAATTTTTTATTGTACATAATACTTTTTGAATTTAATTGTTTGTTATTGCAACATCCGTTGCAGCCTGGTCATCCTGGAAGGGGGATTGCCCCTTATGTGGTCCCTTCTCAACGTGTCTTTATTTTCCTCATGTTGAGGTTTTTGAGGTTTTCCTTGCCCTCATGTAGGTTTTAGATCAGAGGATGGTGTAATAATAGTCTGTAGTTTGCAATAGTGTCACGGACCAGGAACGGAGACGGGACGCAATTGCGGTCGTTTTACTCAGCTTTATTTAGAAGGAGGAAAGGGCTTGCACCCATGATCCGGTGATTGTCGGTCACGGGTAGCAAATCACTGGAACGCGGAAGTGGCACTTCTGTGTCGAGCGAAGGCAATGTCGAGAGCGAGGAAAAAACAGGTCTATGGCCGGGACAGAGGAGCAAAAACGTAAACTTACGACCATTCGACTTACGAAAAACAGTAGATACGGACATTTTTTTCGGGATGTTGAAAAATATCCGCACAAGTTAGATTTTGTATTGTGTGCACCTTTGTCTGAGTACAGAACAGTACTGTAGTGCTTCTTTCCGCCGCTTCCAGGCTTGTGGCATTGTTAGAGGTCACCTAGCATCCACCCCGCTTCCTCTTCTTAGTTCGTGTGTAAACACACTGTATCTCCAGCGCGCTAAGAACTTTGACATATTTATTGTTTAATATCTCGTGCATCCATTTAATATGGTTGGTGTAAAGTGTAAAGAAGAGGCGAGCCGTTTCTTTTGAAATGAAAGTGGAATAAAAAACTTTAATGCGGTTGAGAAAATGGTTGGATCGCTTTTTTTCAGCCACTTTCAACCACGCAGGAGGAAGACGCCTAAATCTTGAGGCCCATCTTCCAGAAGTAAGTTAAACTTAACTTTATCCATATAGAGCATATCATTTTATGAAATGTTTACTTATAGGTAAAAAAAAAACAATACAGGTTACGAATACAAGCCTTAAAAATACTTATATAAACCTTAAACATACAAAATATAGCACATAAGGAACTTACAAACAAATATAACTTACGAACGATCGCGAGTAGGGCACCGTTTGTACAAATAAACATGACTTCACATGACAAGTGTTAACCACCGGAGAGACAGACTTACGTACTTAAGTAACGGGTTCAATGTTGGCGAATGTAGCGAAATGAGAGTACAATTTCTTCTTATAAATCTACTCAGGTAAAAGTAAAAAGTACAGCGATTTAAAACTACTCATAGAAGTACAAAATGTCCCAAAACTTATTCAAGTAATTCGTTACCATACCACCTCTGTGAACAGCACTAGATGGATCGTGTGGAGGCCTCATTTAATTATGCTGAGGCATCGGCGCTTCTGCCTGATATCTGTGTGTGGTACCGGCACAAGATACGACAGGCTGTCGGAAACCTGCACTTGTCACTGCCTCGGAGGCCAAAACCTGTGCGATTGGTCGTGGCAAACTGAAAAACCAAGTTGGCTCAGCAAATAATCCCAATTATCACTTACAGGGGCAAAGACCTTTACTGAGAGGCTGACTTCATATTAATATACTGCACTGTTAAGTAAGTCATTTTTTCTGTTTTTCGGACAATAAAACCTGCTTATAATTTCTTGATTTCACTTACATAAAAAGGGGGAATGACAAACAAATCGTTTATTCTGTTTATGCGATCTGTCACTTCCAAAGAAGCTTCCTCAGGATGGTTGTTTGTTATTTTGGCTATTGTTGCGCACAGTTGCTTGTTATTTTGCATCACTGTTGTTATGACTGTTACTTTGCACTCTTGTTTGTTATTTTCACTTTTCTGCACTATTAATCTCATTGTCAATATTAGCCAATCATGATGTTGCTCTTAGACTTCAATACCCGTTAGGGCTCATCGGCTTTTCGTAACCTAGGAAAAGAGCAGTTTTTAATTTCTTGTCTGAGGTCTGCCCTCTCTCTCCTTTTCTCTTTGCAAGTTCAAAATCCATTGTTGTCTTCTCTCCCCGTTCTGTATATTTCATTTGTAAACGTATTATTTGCCACCATGTCCTAAAGGGTCAATGTGGATTATTTGGCCAGTAGATGTCACTGTATGGTGTCACGCAACCAGAAAAGAGTGCTAAAAAAGCACAAGGAAGGATACAAACTATGGACACAAACCACATTTTTCTTTTAATTTTTTTAGCCAGTGTTTTGTATTTTTTGGGTACCCATAGCATAAGATGGCTGACAAATAGGTCAGCTCCCTTTAGGTGGGGCTCATATTATGTTAAATAGATGCAAATTTGTCAACTTTTGAGTATTTTTGAAAGGTGCATGTTTACATGATAGTTAACTTATTTTGCCTATACTGTATTAAGATTAAAGTTGTTTTTGTTTTTTAACTAATAGGAGACACTAAATAATAGACACTGTCCCTTTAGTGTGTCCTGGTGAAGAAACCAGTTCATACATGTAGGCATACGGTTACACATCACCTACTATTCACTTGTACTGCATTGTATAAATCTATAGATGCCATTTAAGCATTTTTATTAGGGAAGGAGTGTAACATGGTGTTTATTTCATTGTTTTTTTTATGGATTTCATTATCATTGTTGTATATTTCTTTGCAGTAATTCCAATGCAACGATAAGATTTGCTGTTCAAACGTCCCTGAAGTCGTTCAATATTTTCCGTTTAGAAATGGCGTGTTGTAGCGCCCTCTGCTGCTCCATATCAAAAGCCCTGACAGACCTCTTCTGGATTTCTTGCCTCTAAAGGAGGGTGGGCAAACTATGTCGGGGGCCTGCATTGGATAGATAAAATTGCCAGAAAGGGAAAAAAATATGTTTTGGGGGGCGGCAGTAGGTCAGGAGGTAGAGCACTTGTCTCGGGATCAAGGGTTCCCAGTTCGAATCCCGGTTCGTCCGTGTTACATGTCCAAGTGTCCTTTGGTAAGACACTAAACCCCTAATACCCCCAGTAAGCACGTTAGTGCCTTACATGGCTGCAAAGCCGCTATTGGGAAATGTGGAGCACATTGTAAAGTGCTTTGGGAAGTCATTGACTTGAAAAGCGCTCTATAAATGCAGATTATATCATTTCATTAGATTTTGTATTTATTTATCAATACGACACCTTGGCTATGTACGACGAAAAATAAATCTTATTTTTCCAATATGTATTAATCTGTAAAGATAGATGCAGACTTTTATATGTAAATGGAACTTTTTATTTTACATTTTTTTAATTAATAGACCAAAACATCCAATTATAACACTCAGAACCACAGCAACATATTATATCATTCCCGTTTTTAAGCACGAAGCATTTGATCATACAAACCAACAAACTAAAAATGCAAATATATTTTATTTTGTCATTTGATACATATCTGAAGTCAAGTCAAGTCATGTAACATTTATTTATATAGATAGATAGATAGATAGATAGATACTTTATTCATCCCCGAAGGGAAATTCACTTTTCCAGCAGCATCCCTAAGCTGAGAACAATCGAAAAGAACAGAACAATCGAAAATAACACGGGAGCTGCTGGAGTGGCTGCCATTCGTGACGGCGCCGGAGAAACGATTCAATTTGAATCATGTACAAACAAACAAACAATTGAATCATGTACAAGAAACGATTCAATCTGAATCATGTACAAACAAACAAACAATTGAATCATGTACAACAAACAAACAAAATATTTATGTTTCAATAAGTGGAGTGTTAATAAAATGGGGGGAAAATAATTTCTGATACTGATATAACCAGGTAAAACTAATTTTAAGTTACCTGTCCAAATGAATGTTGTGCCATCTCACCTTTCCCACTCTCTCTGCTCGCTCCTGAAACTTTATCAATATAGCCCTTAATCACAAAAAATGTCTCAAAGGACTGCACAGGATTACAAGTACACCTGATCTTAAATCAACATGCGGGCAAGGAAAAACTCAAAACCTCAGCGTGAGGAAAAAAGAAACCTTGAGAAGGGGCCTCACAAGTGGTAATCCCCCTTCCAGGATGACCAGGGTGGAATAGAAAAAAAAACATGGGACTTGAAAAAAATAATTACAAAACATGCACGGTTGAAAATACATTAGAATATGTACAAATATACATGAAATACATATCTTCATGGAAAAGGGGGCTAGCATGCTGACAAGTTGGTGGTAGATTAGCCCGAAACTAGCGCAGAGTCAGACAGACGAATGGAGGATGTGCAGACAGACAGAGGCGGCGGGCGATCCCTCGGGGTCTTTGATGATTGGGACTGAGCGCAAGGTCTTAGCAAGGTGCAATTTAATGTGAGAGTGTAAACAAGGTCACAAAGATTAAGCTCTGGTCCCAGCACGAAAGGTGGCAGCAAGACCTTCAAGGTGATAACAGAGACACACTTTTAAACGTCGCACTTCTAATCAGGAAACAGTTGGAAAAAAAAACACACATTGTACTGCAGAAATCATTGTGATTAATATGTACTCTACCGTTCAAAAGTCTGAGATTGCTCAGAAATGTCCTTATTTTTAAAGGAAAAACAATGCATTTTTTCAACGAAGTTAATAATTAACTAATCAGAAATACACCCCAAACATTGTTAAGATCTCAAATGTCTATTTTGGCTGAAAATGTATTTTTATGGAATATCTACCCATTTACAGCAACCAGAACTCCAGTTTTCTAATAGGACATTGTGTTTGCTAATTGCTTTAGAAAAATAAAAGATTGATATAGGGCGGCATTACCTCAGGAGGTGAGTGCTTGTCTTGGGATCAAGAGATCGCAGGTTCGATTCCCAGCCCCTCCGTGTTATATGACACTGAATCCCAAATTCCCACAATAAGCACGTTGGCGCCTTGCATGGCTGCACGGCCGCTATTGGTGTGTGAGTGTGTGAATGGGTCAGTGTGAAGCACATTGTATATAAATGCAGACCATTTACCATGATTAGAAACCCTTGTACAATTATGTTAGCACAGCTCAAAATAGTTTAGCCGGTTAGAGAAGATATAAAACTGAACTTTCTTTGAGCTAGTCAACTCTCTGGAGCATTACATTTTACGGGTGTAATTCAACTTTCAGAATGGCCAAAAATGAGATCTTTTGTTTCTTGTTCTTAGTAGTTAAGGCTGTTCAAATCAAAGAATTGCCCAAAAACTGAATATCTTTTACAGCGGTGTTCAGAGAACAGCACAAGTACAATATTGGTAGTAGTATTAGAAGTACAATAGTTGTCTCTAGTTTGAGAAATAGATCACTTACAGGTCGTCAAACTAGCAGTTTGGTTGAAGAGTTCCCCGCAAAACAGCAGTGTCAACACTTACTGTGAAGAAGCGACTCCGACATGCTGGCCTTCAAAGTTATCGTTGCAGAGAAAATTCATCTCTGAGACTGAAAACCAAAGGATGAGATTAATATTGGCAAAAGATGACAGGTGGAAATAAAAGTGGGAATTTTCATGGAAAACATTAAACTGTCTAGGTGACCAACAACTTTTGAACAGTATTATTTTTTTGACCAAACCTTCCTGTGGGGAGTTTGCATGTTCTCCCCATGCTTACGAGGGTTTCCTCCGTGCACTCCGGTTTCCTCCAAAAACATGCATGTCTGGTGAATTGGCCGATCCAAATCGTCCCTAGGTTTGAAGAAGTGAGTGAGTTGTCTGACCCTGTGTGTCCTTCGACTGGCTGGCTACCAGTTCAGGGTGTCCCCTGCCCACCGCCTGAAAACAGCTGGGATAAGCTCCAGCACCCCTGCGACCCTGCAGAGGACAAGCGGTGCAGATAATGGATGGATGGTATATTTCCTTGACATTCGAAACACAGAAACACCTCGCTACCTCACGCTTGAGTAAGCTCTGCTTCACTGCCATATTTAATCATTCTGTGCTAGAGTTCTCATGCATTTATCTTCACAATTTTTGGGATTTTCAATTTCAAAATTACTAAAAAGTTTTATGAATATTATGAATACAATTAGTGTCTTTGTGCAAGACACTGAACCCTGAATACCCCCAATAATCAGGTTGGTGCCTCGCATGGCTGATGCCGCTATCGGTTTGTGAGTGTGTGTGTGAATGGTTAAGTGTGAAGCACATTGTAAAGCACTTTGAGAGGTCTTCAGTGACTTGAAAACAGCAAAAATGAAAAATATACATGACAATGTGACAATGAGAAAAGACTGATTGGATGGGTCAGCGGGGCCTGTTGTTTAGAAGGGTGCAGCGGGTATCAGGCTTTTCCAGAGGCGGGTCCTTAGGAATCTTATTGTCCTGTATCTGTGCCTTAATGGTAGTGGGATGAAAGATTGGTGAAGTGGGTGAGATATATTCTTGACTATTGTGTTTGCCAGTGGGATGATGGACCTTTTATTTAATTCTAAAAGCCTGGGCGTGGTTAGGCTGTTAGTTTGAATTGTTGTGTGAGTGATTCAATACATTCCAAAAACATACATGGCAGGTTGATTGCTGGGTCTAAATCGTCCCTTGGTATCAGTTAGCATGCGAATGGTTGTATGTTCTGAGACCAGCTGGCAAGTAGTTCAGGACGAATAAAGCAAGGTGCAGAAAATGGATGGATGTTGATACAAAATCTTCAGGATTTTCAGACTTGACTACAAGATTTAGTTAAAGGGACAGTGTGTAAAGAGTGCTAAAAAGCACATGGAAGACGGGACGGCTTCAGTCGTTCGATTCAAAGAGCCGTTTCGCTCGCCAAAAACAAATCGCTAGTAATCATTGACATCCTGTTTTGTCAACAAGTAAGCTTTGAAAACGTGGCGTCCAGCTGATTGTGTTATGAGACAACCACAGCAAAAAAAATTGTGCTAGTTTGGGTCTGTCTGTAAATACGAGTCAATGCTTGAATCCCAGGTCAGACAATTAGTACCAGAGGCACTGGCTGGACCACTGGCCATTCCAGTATGGAATCAATATGGAGGCAACTGGACCAGTCAGCATTCAGCATTCAGCGTCCCACCTCAGGCACGAGAAATGTTGCCGTTACAAGCGTTCCTTGCTAGTCTCTCAAATTGCCCTAAAATGTCCTCGGGCATCTCATGCTCTAACATGTGGATCAATATGTCTCGATGGTAAAACCGTCCATTGTGCATTAACTGTCTGGAAACGTCAGCAGTAAAAGGCATATCTTTATGCACCCTAAAACTGCAGTTGGTTCAATGCAAGAACTGTATGTTTGAGAATCCTAAAAGAGATAATACACTTGTAATAAACAGTATTTCTAGTAAGTCTTAAAGAGACAGCGTGTAATATCCGACCGCGAGATGTATTGAATAGTGCAGGGGTCACCAACATTTTGGGAACTTGAGAACTACTATTTTGTTACTGATTAGCACAAAAGGCAACCAGTTTGAAATGCATTACTAAAATTGTTATTTTGTTCTTACAATGTTATCATTGTATTATTACCACCTTGTAGTTTTCAGAAGTAGGATTAAAATAAGCACAGTCAACCACTGATCAGCTCAATGATGCCTCACGCCAGTTAGAAATCAAATATATTAGAAAATCACTATGACCCATCAATGGTGAGCTCTTTTTAGAACCGGTCCACGAGCTACTCAGGTGCTCTTGCCTGCGGCACCATGTTGGAGACCCCTACATACTACGCAGACTCAGACCAACCCGTGCCGTTCTTAGGTTTTTGGTTTATGAGGGTGCCCATAGCAGCAATATGGCGGGTTATTTCTTTAGGTAGGCTCCACCCAAAAATCTCATTATTGGTGAAACCCTTGAAGTATAAACCTTTATTTATTTATTTATTTATTTATTTACAATTGTCAAGGTTGTAGTTTTGGTACTGACAGAGGGGATGTGTCCCAACCAGATAATGTGACCACTTAAAAAAATGACGACGTGAGGGGGACATTTAGGTGTTATTTTTAACACAGATTTAGTAATAAACAAAAATTTACCATATAACCCTCACCTATAGAAACTCTGGGTTCCTTTTTGAGCCCTCCATGATCATTTATCTACTAAAGAAAAGAGCCGTGAAGGGGGCCAGGCACAAGTAGCCGGTGATGTTAATATGTCAATAAAAAAATCGGACACAATGGTGAGTTGAACAAATCTATTTTTTAAGGAATTGATATTAAGTCAACAATTCAAATTGCTAAAACATTCATCTGATGCAACACAACACTGTAAAGTACGTGACCTATTTGACACTTTTTATTTTATTTTATTTTATTCAAGCAACATACAAAAGCTATTTGGTTTTAAGTGCAACTGCGAATATTGGCCAATAGAGGGTATTAAACTCCCGTGAAACAAATTTTCCCAAATGAGCTTTTGACAGCAATCCTTCGCTATAATAGGGTTCAATTTTCACCGTTCTGCTACTTCACAGTTTTGCGTTGTGCATTGTGTTCTGCATTTTGAATGGAAAAACAGTCTCCCTGCCAAGGGGCAATAATAGGTTCAGAGCTTTGTGGGTGCTGAGCACCCAGAATGACTGACATTGATTTGAATGCTAGGCAAAACATACATGAGCTATTATTACAAAATTATTTAAAAAAAATCTTAGGTCAAGAAATTTGTCTTTCTTTTAAACAGTAAAATCCACACTTAGGTCGCCGCTATTTTTGCCTGGCATCCAGACGCCATGCTGTGCTCTGCAGCATTGGCCCTCCCTCGCACCAGACAATACATTGCCATCTTGCGGTTGTCATAATTACTCATTGCACTCACCTGTGCCCCCTCATTTGGCGCCAGCTGCTGCTGGTTACTTGATTGGTTCCCCTCCTATTTAAGCTCAGTGCTCTCACTCACCCTTTGTCAGTCCGTCAGCGAACCTCCGCTTATGCAAGGCAGGCACTTTGACTCTGTCTGCCGTCGGTCCCGTTTTTTCATCCGTATACCACTCGACTTCCTGATTCCCCGTTTGTCTCCGGCTACGACCCGTGTTCGACCACCGACCATGTTCCGATCTCCCGTCCTGGCTTACGAACCGTTTTTGACCACCGACCACGTTCTAGTCTCCCGTCCCAGCTAACGACAAGTTTTTGATCACCGACCACGCTCTAATCTCCCGCTCCGGCTATCGACACGTTTTTCCCGTTTGACCACGCTACGATCTCCCGGCTTGCTTCCCTCATCCATCGAGCACCGGATCGCTGGCGTTGGTTTTTCCTCTATATCTCAATAAACTACGCATCTGGGTCCTCCTGTTCTGGTTCTGACAATTGGGGCTTTAAAGTGATATAACATACTCTCACCGTAATACGCCGCTATGCCGCAAGTGAGGGAGGAGATAGCGGTGCTAGGAATCAAATGGACCAAACCATTTCAAAGCATTGGAGTATTACCGACGCTGTATTGTTCACATTTTTGGTTTTTATTTTGTTTTTATATAAAGCCCCCCAAATTCAACTCAAGCACCCTCTAAAAGTATAGTAAAATTCTTTTCCTTAGTAAAGGACAGGATAGGCTTAAATATGATGACAAACACTAGATAAAAAAAAGAAAACAAAACAAAATGTGAACAGCGCAGTATCTGCAATATTCCTCTCCCTTGAAATGGTTTAGCCCATTTGATTCCTAAAACCGCTACCACCTTCCTCCCTGCTCCTCTTTCGAGTATGTGTGTTTGTGTATTCTATCAGAAAAATAGAGAAAAAACTGGGCATGGTGTAGTAATAGTGTTTCTGATAACCACAAAGTGTAATTAGACGTTCAAAGATGGGAAGGGACACTGCAGCATACACTTGAGGTGCTTAGCACCCCCAAAGCTCTGAACCTAAAATTGCCCCTGACTTTGAATTAACAGTTAGAAAATTCAGAAATTATTTCGCTATTGCTTGCTATCACCAATGTCTTCTGTAAATTGATATTTTCTAATGTGTAGCTCTACCAATTGTACAAAATTAAGCCTTTGAAAAAACAGCAACCATCACAGATTTTTATTCAAAATATTTTTATATATATTACAGTAGATTCAGTAATATCACAGTGCGATTTCACAAAAATTGTACATTATTTGAGAGTGTGTACACATCGTAATGAGACAGTATGTGGTTCAAAATGGAGACATTCTTAAGCAGGGGTCTCAAATTCAATGTACCTGAGGGCCACGGGAGCTAGGGTCTGGGTGAGGTTGGGCCAAATCAAGTTTTCCACAAAAAAGTTTAGATAAAAATATCCCCCTGTTTTCAAATATATTTTTTTAATTCCTTGCACAAACCAAAACAAAACCCAACAACATAAACAATTCATGTGAAAATAGAAACGATCAATCAGTAAGGTATTAATCCATAATCAACTAGGGATGCTCTTAAAGGGACCGTGTGTATTAGCCATTGCCTACTAGTTGTAAAAAAAAATGTCATTCATGCTTTTAAAAAACAATGTTTTAGTGGTTGACTGCTAATCTTAACCCTACTTCTACAACATATTAATATCATAATAATATTGTAACAACGTATTAAGAACATATGTCGCTCTTTTAGAAATGTATATCAAATTGGTAGCATTTTGCACTAATGAGTAACAAAAAGTAGCTCTCAGGTACAAAAAGGTTGGTGAACCCTGGCCAGAGGGAGATGATGTAGTTGTCCATCTTGCTGCTACGGGTACCCCAAAAAAGAAAACCGGGACACTTTGCATCTCCCTAATTTTCATTCTTGCACTCGTTTTCGGTGGCACAAAATACCCCAACATCTACCAGTCAAATAAAACACACTGTCCCTTTAACTATATCATCAAGGCGGAGGTTTCAAACTATCATCCCGAGGGCCGCAAATGGTCCCTGGGCTAAGAGTTTGAGATCCTTGTTCTAAAGTGAAAAAAACCCTTTCTATCCAAATCACACTACAATCACCCCTATATCCAAAATGATCTTAACAATCGAAAAAATGCAAAAAAAAAATCATCCAGCTACACCAAAAAGCCAAAAGTGTCTTTGTGTCCCAAATATTGTACACAACTATATTTGTATGAGTGTTTTATTTGAAGTCAAAGTTTGCACGAGCGCACTGTCATGCTGTCCTCTGGCCACCGGTACGAGTCTGCAGTAAATTCGTCGTAGTCGGTGGCGAAAACCAGCGAGCGCACAAACGATTGCTTGTCGGAGGGTTCTGGGCGAAGCATGGCTAAGTTGTGCTCGTAGGCGTATTCGATTATCTGCAAAATACACGTTTCAATAAATAAACTCGTGCGCCATACAAGGAAATGTCAATGGACATGAGCTGAACCGTCACCTTTACTGCTAGCACCAGAGACACTTTCCTGATGGAGCTGAGAGGAGGATACAGTCTCCCTTCCGAAAGGTCCTTCTCCGTCACAAGGTCAGCAAGTGCCTGTTTTACAGCAAACACATTTAACTCGTTATCAGACTCATCGACGATGTGTTTGGACTAATAACAAACATGAAAACAGACAAAGGAAGTGCACAGTATGTCACAACTGAAATCTGACAGAAATATAATATTTTTTTGCTTAAAATGTGAAGAATCTTTTGCTGACAGGCTCTTTTTTCCAACTTTTTTCCCATTTAAAGGGTCTGTGTTACATTTGACCACTAGATGTCGCTGTAGTGTTTGCGGGGGTGTCCAAACTTTCCACATTTGGTAAGCTGAAAATGTGTAAGGGCCAATTATTCAGCCTGGCATTCTTTGAACATTCTTTAATAAATTCTCCCTCTGTTATAGGTTTGCAGTGCTTGCCGATCAGCGTCGCGACCTCATAGCTTGCATTTGTAGCATTTTCATTTGACTCACAGATCTCCTGAAAAAGCGCTGCTGTGCCGTTAAAACATCTTCCAGTTGATTCACCTTTTCATAGCCTTTGTTTCCATTAAGCTTCTCGTGAGCATGTTTCGTCTGTCAGTGCCATTTGATATATATTCTTTGAAAACAGCCACAGTCTCTTGCGAATTAGGCAGACACAGTTGTTTCAGATTTTGGTGAAAAAAATACTCCATCTTCCGCTTGTCGTGGAAGCAGTGGCCCTCACAGTTAACTTTTCTTTTTTTTTTTTTTTTTTTTTTTTTTTACAGACGCCATGACGGAAATAGGGTGGGCTAAAATTCACACAGAAAGCCAAAGACAAAGGGCCAAAGGGCTACTGCCATCATCTGATGAAATGGTGATTTTTTTGTTCTTAATGTTCTGTCGTACAAATGAATTTTATACTGCGGTCAGCATATGCATAGACATATATATACGGTTAGCGCGAGTGCGGCACAGTAGTTCTGAGGTCGTGGGAACCTCCTAAGTGGGTTCAAATCCAGCTCCCGGCCTTACTGTGCGGAGTTTGTATGTTCTCCCCGTGCTTGCGTGGGTTTCCTCCGGGCACTCCGGTTTCCTCCCACATTCCAAAAAACATGCATTTCAGGTGAATTGGCCGGTCCAAATTGTCCCTAGGTGTGACTGAGCGAGTGAGTTGTCTGTCCCCGTGTGCCCTGCGATTGGCTGGCAACCAGTCCAGGGTGTCCCCTGCCCACTGCCCGATGTTTGCTGGGACGGGCTCCAGCATCCCCGCGACCCTACTGAGGATAAGCGGTGCAGCTGATGAGATGAGATGATGATATATATATATATATATATATATATATATATATATATATATATATATATATATATATATATATATATATATATATATATATATATATATATATATATATATATATATATATATATATATATATATATATACACAGTAAGACCTCGGTTATCGCGGTTAATGGGGACGAAAACCACCCGCGATAAGTGAAAATCCGCGAAGTAGCGGTGCACCTTAAAAAAAAAACAAAAAACAAAAAACTAATAATCTTATCTCATCTCATTATCTGCACCACTTATCCTTATTAGGGTGCCGCCGCGTCCGCCGAACTCGCTCCGTCGCGCAGCCCGGGAATGACCTCCGCCGACTCAACCTCCCCCCCCCGTCCCATCCAGCTGGCCGCCTTATCCTGCGTTCGCTGACGTTTCGCCGAAAAAACCCGCAAAAAGTGAAAATCTGCGAAGCCCCTCCCCCCCAAAAAATTGTAAATTTTTTTTTAACCATTACAGACATATAGCCCATTTTGAAGTGTGCAACACCGTTTCGAGACCGGCTGCGTAGAAACTTCTCAGTGTATGTTTACACAATCTAATGCACAAGTTCAAATGTATATATATTGTATTAGTAACTGCAATAATGTTTGAATGTGGTGTTTATTCAAGTAATGTGTGCCCGTGTCAAAGGTCATTGCTACCTCAGCAGCAGTAAGAAAAACATCTTCAGTGATGTGCGGAATCACGCAGGCGATGACACCGAGGCCCACACCAGGAAAGATGTACGCGTTGTTTCCTTGGCCAGGGTAAAGCGTCCTCCCGTCAGGCAAGGTGACAGGCTCAAATGGACTGCCACTAGCAAAGATACCCCTCCCCTATAGAGCAAGGACCATGTTATTATCTATTCAAGTGCAGATTATGCTTTTTCTGAATGCAAGTGTGGATACATTTCCACAGTACCTCCGTAAACATGTAACATTGCTCGGCGGTGCATTCTGCTTTGCTTGTCGGGTTGCTGAGAGCGAAGATGATTGGGTGTTTGTTAAAAGAGGCCATGTCCCTGATGATCTGCTCGGAGAAAGCGCCGGCCACGGCCGCCACACCTGGTACACAAAGACGGTTCACAGAATCGACACACTGACACCACGCTGATGGGAAATACTAGAAAGCGGGTTTGTGAGACGGGACACTGATTCTTTATTCCTGCTATTCTTTTAATATTTCTCTTATTTTAATGTTGTCTATCCATCCATTTTTTTTTGCACCGCTTATCCTCACTTAAGCCGATCTTAGCCATCAGAAGCCAGGGGGCAATGCCTATGGTTTCCAGCGAGTTAAAGGGCACACAGAAGAAAAAACTGCTCTTACGCTCACTCTTACCGAGGGAAAGTTTTGACCCGTGAATCAACCTATCAACATATTTTTGAAACAAGGAAGTAACTGGGGTGCCCGGAGAAAAAACACGCTTGCCCAGGGAGAACATGCAAACTCTGAACGGGGAGGCCGGGAGCTGGAATTGAACACTGGCCTTAGAACCATGCGCTGGATGTGCTAACCAATCAAGAGCAGTCTAGTTAAGACAAAAGCTACGAATAAGTAAGAAAAAACAGATATATATGTATGTATGGGAACCCTGATCCGAACTGGACAGGAACCTGTTAGTTGGGGAACTTGATATAGTCAGGTTTGGGTAGGGTTACTTTAACTGGATTACTTTCAATTACTTTTGGAATACTCCAATAACAAATATGCTAATAAAAGACAAAAGAAACTAAATATGAATAAAATTATGACTCACAGCACGTGGTAAGCTTTCTCTCCTGGCTTTGATCTCTTTGAACTCCGGCAAAACTAACATAAAATGCGACAGAAACAAAATGAAAATAAATCCAAACAGCCTGCCAACATCATTTTTGCTGTTCCATGTATTCCATTACTCCCGAGGCTGCACAAAATTTAGAATTTGTAATCATAATTAGTTTCTTTTGTCTTTTATTAGCATATTTGGTATTGGAGTAATCCAAAAGTAATTGAAAGTAATCCAGTTAAAGTAACCCTACCAAACCCTGAATATAGTCCACTGAAAAATGTAAATAAACAAATAAGAAAGTGCGAGTATAAGGTGATAGGGGGTAGCTATAAGTAGGTCTTACTGGAAAAAATGAAAAAGTCCTTAGTTTTAATAACCCCTCCCATAGTCTTAGGTGAATTACACAATTTGGTTATGGAAAAAAATAATTAAAGGAAACAACCAGACACATTAACCTGAATTTGGTGTGTGCCAATTATATACCGGGCATCACGGCAGCGCAGTGGTTAGCGTGTGTCCTGCGTAGTTCTGAGGTCATGGGATCAAACCTTCCTGTGTGGAGTTTGTATGTTCTCCTCATGCTTGCAAGCCTTTCCTCAGGGCACTCTGTTTTCTTCCGACATTCCAAAAACTTCAGGTTAATTGGCCGGCCCAAATTATCCCTAGGAGTGAATGAGCAAGTGAGTTGTCCGTCTCTGTGTGCCCTGCAACTTACTGGTAAGCAGTTCAGGGAGTCCCCTACCCACTGCCCAAAGATGGCTGGGATGGGCTCCAGCACCCCTGCGACCCAACTGAGGATAAGCGGTGCAGCTAATGAAGGATAACGATAAGCTGCTTGCTTATCTGAACTTAACATTTATATACAGTAGCCCCAAGTCTGACTGGTGAAAATTTGTCCCAACCTTTAGCATTTAAGTCATCTATCCATAAGAATGACTTTAGCTCATGCTTTAAGCGCCATGATTGTGTGTTGACAAAACAAAATTGACTTGCTGTGATTTACCAATGATAGCGGTGGGTCTCAGTTCACGGACCACGTCCTCCAGTGTCCTTATTTCGGGGTGCACGTGAGCAAACTTCTCTTTCTCATGAGTCAGGTGATCTCGACCCTTAAGCATGTGGAGAGTTAAGAAGAGTAACGCATGGCAAACTTTACGACTATCTACCAATAAACCTTAATGATTTGTTGGGTGCTTAAAATCATTTGCATAACTTATTAATGTGTATGTAACAAATGTTGGAGATTTAACTCATGTAGAAGGAGCATGTGCAGTCCTTTGAGGGTATGGCACACCAGGTAATGGAAATGCTATCAAGGGTAGACAGTGCAAATGTCACGATGACAGGAGTATTTCAATAAGGTCACCTTGACAATGAGGCCTTTGGAATCGACCATCCAGATTTTTTTCAAGCTCTCGTCCTTAGCAAGGCCCTCCTTCTCCATGGCCATTGTAATCAAGTCTGCAATCCCCATTGCTGCCTGGTACAAACATGACAGGGATATAACAATAGATATTTTTTTCAAATACCAGTCTTTCTCTAGTGTTTTTACGTTAAGTGATATTCAATAGACTTGAAAATTGATTACAAAGTCTGAGTGTGTAAATCTGACCCACCTCCCCGGCACCTTGGAACACAACAGTGTGGTCACTCATTTTGCTCTTGGTGATGCGAAGGGCCGCCAGAAGTCCTGCAACTGCTACTGCAGCAGTGCCTGAGAATTACACAATACCAAAAGTTAAAAATCATTTGATGATGAGCTACAGTCATGCCGGTAGTGATGTGTCTTTCTTGAATAAAACAGAAAAAATGAGTGTGTATTATCTAGCGAATATATTAAAAAAAATACTTGTTCAATCATATAAACATGAATCTTTCAAAATACTTTTAGTCCGAAAATATTTATTTCACATATTAAGAACATCATCTTAACATCTTGCTGCTACTGTTGGACAAAAACAAAACCCTTGTGAAAATATGAAAATAAAAGACTTTGAACCTCCTTAATTTGTATTGTTTCTTGTGCTTAAAAGCACTCATTAATGGTTGCACTAAATTATACAGCGGCATCTAGTGGTCAACTTTTACACAGGATCCTTGTTAGATCTATTAAAAATATATATCTGTAGTATTAACTCTGTTAGGAATCCGGCTCTTGCATTTATTTTTTGTTTTGGTTGCAAATCACAATACAGCGAAATCTAGTGGTCAAATAATACACACTGTCCCTTTAACCGGTGGAAATCTCTACTAGGGTGTACTTATGCATACTACAACGGAGAAGCCTTACAGAAGTCCACCTTGCATTAATGTCTTCTCTCTAGTACGGACACCGAAATAGTACATTTAGTAAATTTCTCCAGGTTTACAAAGTGTGGTCTCTCTGAAAAATTGTAGTGCTTTTTATGTTGGTCTTTGCCATCTGTTGGTTTTCCACTACATGCCCAAATTTGCCACAGGGTCCCAGAGGAGAAATTACTATAGTGCAGAGGGTCTCCAAAATGGTACAGCAGTCCCTGAAAAGTAACCCTTCAACTGGATCTGAAAATAGTTCACCAGTGATAGCAATTTCCTAAGAAATTTGATTTCTAACTGGCAATAAAATCATTGATATGATCAGCGTTTAAAAAAAAATAGTGGTTGACTGTGCTTATTTGAACCCTAGTTCTAATGATTACAACCTGGTAATAATACAATAATAACATCGTATCCACATTGAAAAAGCACAAGTTGATATTTTAGAGATGCATTCAAACTAGTAGCCTTCGTGATAATCAGTAACAAAAACGGAGCTGTCACGTTCAAAAAGGTTGGCAACCCCTGCTTTAGTGCATCCGGTTTAAATGGACTGCATTTGTATAGTGCTTTTAATTAGTCACGGAAAACCTCCATTTCGCTTCACACCTTCCCCTTTCACACACACACTTGCACACCGATAGCCAGAAGCAGCCATACAGAAGCCTACCTGCCTATTAGAGGGATTGTGGGTTTAGTGTCTTGCATATATTAGGATCAAATAAATGTACAGTACACCGTAAACATAATAAAAATACCACGACTCAAATATCCAGCTGTAATGAGAAAAGACAACAAGGTTTAGTGTGGCCAGCTACCTTGGATGTCATCGTTGAATGTACAGTACTTGTTTCTGTACTTGTTAAGAAGGCGGAAAGCGTTTGTATTCGCAAAATCTTCAAACTGAATCAGGCAGTCCATTCCATACCTGTGAAGAAAAGGATATGATTAAAATAGGGATCCTAAGAGCCAAGAGATCCGTAGGTTCGAGAGCATTCTCCATTCGGGCCCCCTGAGATTCGATCTGCTACCTAAGTGGAACGGTTTAAATCTAGGCTTAAAACACACTTCTATTCTATAGCATATGAATAACCTTTATTGTATGTTGACAATATCTTTGTATAATTTGTTAATGCAATATCCATTGCAACTTGGTCATCCTGAAAGGGGGATTACCTCATGTGCGGTCCCTTCTCAAGGTTTTTTTCATTATCCCCACGTTGAGGTTTTTGAGTTTTTCCTTGCTCTCGTGTAGGTTTTAGATGAGGAGATGGTGTAATAATAGTCTGTGGTTTGCAATAATCTGTGGTCTATGCAGCCATTTGAGACTCTTGGTGATTAAGTGCTCTACAAATAAACATGACTTGACTTGACTAGAGAAAATGAATGAGGGATTTTGCATTTCTCTGGGTTATATTTCTTTGGCCTGAAACTTTTGTGAGTGAATTCAGGAAGCAGACAAAGACTTTTTTTACGGCACTGTATAACAGGAGCATGAAAAAGGGAGATGACAGTACTTTATTCAATATTTACCAGGTACTCGCAACTTCTTCGCCCTCAAATCAAGCTAAGTCCTCAATTTATCTATCAGGATTAACCAGCTATGAAAGTTACACACTACAGTTCCCTTTAGGGATCATAAGAGTAAATTTCTAGTCACTGGAGTTTATTTTTAATCCTCGAGGAAGGATGATAAGCAAATGCGATTTGGTAAGTTAACTCGTCGACCACTGTTTTGACTAGTGGACGTACGTTCAATATTTCATAATAGAGGCATATTTTTTGTTTGTTTATTTCTTCTCTTAGATGTAACACGCACATGAACACCGCACAGCTTGATTTTTTTGGGCACATAAAGTAATCTATTGTTAATGTCTGTTCGGCCCTTTGAGACTCCTTGTGATAGAGGGCTGTACAAACAAACACGACTTGACACTGCTGCAAGTTTTAATGTGTCCTGAAGAGGGAGCTTTGCACCACAGTTTGAGTGCTTAGTGCTGGTGGAGGCACGCTAGAAGCTCCGTTTTAATGCAGTTATCATCTTTGAAATGAAGACAAATTAATTTAATCCAAAAACTTTATTAAACTAAACATAAACATCATCAAATCATTAAATTGTTTTTTTATACGAGCTAACACATGCTGTTTGAAGAATCTTCAAAGCACAAGAGAGAGGGGCACCCAATGATCCTAGTAAGACTGATGAAATGTTCAACACAGTTAGTGGCAGGACCTTGTAATAATGTTAAACAAAATAAGCTCAGTGTTATGAGCTGTGAAAATGGAATGTAAAGCCATTTTTTTGTTTGAAGAATGTCGAGTTCCCATGCCTTTCACCAGATGGCTCCCATGTTAAGGAATTTACGCAATGTTTGCAAAAGCTCACTCATACTTCAAAATGAAACGCCTGGTGCAGCAGGAGGAGGCTGGTGGAAAGAGTCAATTAGATCAATGGTTCTCAACTGGTCCAACTTCAGGAACTACTTTCCCAACCTAATTACAAGCCTTGACCAAAAAAAGACATATTGAATGAAACGATTGTGCTGTTTGAGACAGAGACAGATGTTTTTGTATTCACAAAACAAAACTGCATCTGGCCCTTGAGGGGCTGGTACAACAGATCCTAACATTTATCAGTGGTGTATTCTTTTCATTCTATTAATTTCTGTGGTGTAAAATGGCAGGTGCCTACTTGGATTTTCAGAGCATTATTGCCATGCTGTTAAAGTGTGAAATTGACCCTTTTTTCCTGAATCAGTTTGCCGCGGCTCAGGAAAACGGTTCCGTGACCCACTTTTGTGAGAAACTGTAAACTAGATCAAGATGTAATTCGGATGGCTTTCTGCCGGTAAGTATCGATTGTATAGCATCATGATTGATATTTCAGTGGGTAATCTCAAAGGAGTTTCAAGGATAATTTATCCAATACTGTTACAAAGTTACAAACTAACCCAACAGTATCGCTCTCCTGTTTCCATGGCAACAGCATAGCACGACTGAACGCCAATATTAGCCTTTGAAATACTAACGTCTGCTAAGCAACAAGTGTCTGCAAATACAAAATACCTCATTACCGGTAGTTCTTTTATTTTCTACCAAGCACAGGGTTAGCTGGGTCAACCGGAACTTATCCCAGCTGACTCTTGGGATGAGATGTCTTAGAGACCTACTTCGGACTGCCGTACTCCTCAGTCAACAGATGAATGCCCTTAATTTATGAATTTGAAAATGGGTGAGGGAAGGTACCCAAATGAGTCACAGTCCTGACTTTTTCTGGTTGTCGATACGCTCCTAAAGGACAAGGCCACAAAAAAGGATATGATTGCTCGCAGAGTTCTAAGAGATAGAAGAGAGTGTGTTATCTAGTGTTTCCTAGTAGTTAAAAAAAAAATCTTCACTCGTTCAAACAAACAATGATTGATTTAAATAATAAGGAAAACAATACGTGTGTAGTCATAAAAACGAGCATTTTTTAAAAATACTCGGGAGACATTTGCATTCATTTTACATGGCTAAAGCCTCACCTAGTGGAAGCTGACATGATTGTCGTCAGTTTTGTTGCCATGGGTAAAAATAAACTAAAAATCTGTCCTTTTTTCCCTTTTTTTTTACAGATTTTTTTTTCTTTTTCCTATCTTTTCCCCCCTTTTTTGTTCTTCATTTAAATATTTGTTCCTTTATCCCTTTTTCTTTTATTCTTTCTTTTTTTTATTACTTTGTTCTATCTTTTTCTTCACGTTTTTTTTTAATTTTTCTTCGCGAAAGGAAACAAAAACAAGAGTAGAAAAATCTTGTCAGTCAAATAAAAAACTGTCCTTTTAAAGCAGGGGTCTCCAACATGGTGCCCCCAGTACCAAGGTAGCCCAACAAATCAGCTGAATACCCCATGTTGACCCGAGTGTTGAAATTGCCTGGTTCGTTGTGATTTTTCTGGTGAAAACATAGTAAAAACATTTATACACAATTGTTTTGATGGACTTACCACTTAAGCCAGTCTACCTTGTAAGTATGTGTACTTATTTATCTAAAGATTTTTTTTATGACATGAATGTCCTCTTTTAAAGGGACATTGTGTAAAATTTGACCATCAGAAGTCAGATTATTGTATAGTGCTGCAAAGCAAAGGGAAGATTACAAAACAACGAGGACTCAAAGTGACCCAACAGCACCATTTTTTTAGTCTTTTTGCCTAGACCTTTACAAGTTTTTTGGTTCTGGGGGGTAACCTTAGTCTCAAGATGCCGGACAACAATGTCAGCTCCCCTGAGTTGAGCCTCATGTTATGTAAAATAAATGCTAATTTCTTGACCTACGAGTATTTTTAAAAATCTACTTTTATATTAGAGTTTATATATTTTCGCTTATTTTTTAAATAAGTATTGTTTTTTCATGTTTACCACTATGAGGCGCTGAATTATACACAATGTGGACTTAGAGAGTATTTATTACATGTTTATCCTTGAATGCTCCGCCTAATCTCATTGTAATTATTGCTGTTATCAATGAAAATGAATACAATTCTAATTCTACTCCTACACATTGAGAGGAGTCACATGAAGTGGCTTGGGCATCTTTGAGGAAGAAACTTTAGAGGCTTTCTAAGTAAGATGCTCAAGACATGTCCAATCCCTGAAAAAACGCATTAAGATTTTAGCATAGGAATGCCTTGGGATTCCATATGACCCGCTGAATGTGGCTAGGAAGAGATAAGTCTGTGCTTCACTGCCTAAGCTACTATTCCTATGACATGACATCAGACACAGCATTATTTCCTTTTAAAGTTTTATTAGTTTTATTGTACTTTTTTAAATTAGTGTTCGGATGTAAAACGATTCAAGGGATTTTGTTTTCGTTGGGAGTGTTATATAAATGAAGTGCCATTGCCATGTGTGCCAAAGCATTTTCTAGCTTCTAACAACTTGGAGTGAATGCAACCTGGCACAAAATCCCAGACATTCTCCATGTATTTAAGAAGGAGCCAAGCTTTAGGAAGTGAAAGAAACCTGTGACTTAATTACGAAGCCATGAGTACTTTTACAACATTCAGCCCAGATGTGAAAGTACAGTTAATTCTTGTGATGACATTTCAGAGTATATTGCTTTATTTTGAAATGTGTCAGTCTTGAAAAATACAGTATATTCAATTATTAATTATGGTTTTCTCTGCAGTGGAGGCACAATGTTGGCTTGGATTTGAGTTTTATGTTAAGTGCTTCATATTTGAAGGCAGTACATGTGTGAAATTTGTTTGCATCAGTTACTGTTTCCCTTTTACAATTAAAGCCTGTCAGCATCTGTGGTAAAGACATAAGATGGAAATATCCCAGGCAGTAAAATGCAGACAGTCATTCCCCATTAGTATTGCATTTGTGTTTAAGGTATTCTACGTCAATCTTAATTAGTGGAGAACTAAGACCACTGAAATGATTACTTTTATTATAATTGTGTTTTTATTTGTACCATAATTACTGTTAAACTAGATTGTCCTTCATTATACATTTTACTTTTTAGAAGCAGGAATCAAGGGATCACAATCACATTCAAATATATTTCTTGGTGAATTGCGATTTGCAGCATCTCCTTTTGGTAAGATCAGAAATTAAACACAGTGGGGTCTTAAATGAGAAGATAGGCCAGGGGTCTATTGTTGGAGTTTGATGTACTTCTGTGACGGAACAAGATCATCTAGCTACTTTCTGGTTTGATCCATGGCAGTGTGCATATATCACAGACTAGAAATCATGTAACAGATTAGCTGATTCAATTGATAATTATTTATAAGATGATCTCAAATTCTCATCTCATCTCATTAGCTACACCGCTTATCCTCAGTAGGGTCGCGGGGGTGCTGGAGCCCATCCCAGCAATCATCGGGCAGTGGGCAGGGGACAGCCTGAACTGCTTGCCAGCCAATCGCAGGGCACACGGGGACAGACAACTCACTTGCTCATTCACACCTAGGGACAATTTGGACCGGCCAGTTCACCTGAAATGCATGTTTTTGGAATGTGGGAGGAAACCGGAGTGCCCGGAGGAAACCCACGCAAGCACGGGGAGAACTCCACACCGGAAGTCCGGAGCTGGATTTGAACCCACGCGGGAGGTTCCCAAGACATGAACTGTGCCGCACATGCGCTAATCAACACTTATTTTACTCAAATGCAGACCCAAGAACTGCTGTGGTGTGGAAGGAGATAGTCAACGGTGCTGAACTGAAGCTTAAACAACATTAGATGCATCTTAAGTTCAACTTTGTGTGGTTTTCTCCCTTTAACTTAGAACTTAAAATTAGTTTGAGGGCCCTGAGATAGGCTTTATCAACATTGTTTGGATCCCTTAAAAACAATATTAACTGACTCAAAAACACTTTATTCCCCAGAGCTATTACCACCTTAAATAAGCACACAAGACTGTAAAATAAATCCTTCCTAAGTAGTGAAAAAAGTATATTCTTATTTTATTCATTGACTCTTATATTTTGCAAAATGTTGCTGCTCATGTACTATTTTCATGGCACTGCTTGCAAATTAGGCCAGTCTCCAATTACTACTATGTAGATTTTTGCCTATCCTAATAAAAAAAAAATATCACATGTTTATCCGAGTGCTATGTTCTATCAATGATAACAAAGACAATTCTAATCCTATTAAAGTGCTGCTAAAGTAAAAATAGTTCAATAGTGACTGGATAGTGACTGCATTTCTGACTCCTGGGAACCTTTCCTGAAACATAGAAACCAAAGGCACAAAAGTTACAAAGTGGTTAACAAAAGAACATAAAAATAGCACAGCTCATATTTTGGTGAGTGAATTGCAGAGGAAATTGGAACAGGTCATGCAAACAGTGGCAAACTGCCCCCGGAGCAAACGACACGGCTGGAGTGCTGCAGCCCGACAGGATGCAAAAATCCTTTGTTGTCATAATCGGAACACGTGAGGCTGTTTTATTTTTATTCTATTTTGGTTTTACTTTGGAATAAAGACACATGTCCAGAAAAAAGTGACATCGGCCATACTCCTTTTTCCAGCACTGGAAGAAATGGCTTATTTTGAGCCTGAGCCTGGCTGCCAACATGGCAGTCGTGTTGTGAAGAAAATGTGTTTTCTATCAAATTGTGAGCTTTTCTGAAAGCACGGTGTGTCTGTAAGAATACACAGAATAATGGGAGTAAGAAGACCGCAATAAACATTTTATTGTCTTGAACCCTTCCCTAAAAAAGCAATAACAGGGCATTGACCTTTTGCTCGTTTAATTTCCTACTAGCAGGGTCACCAAAGTTCACACAAACCCAAGTGAAAGGGTCAACGGAAGAGGATGTCACAACTTTTCTCCTCATTTTGTTTAAAAGGAAAATCACAGGGTTGCACATCTGAGGTCATTTTAACAGAAACATCAGACTGATAAACAAGGAAATGTGACATAAAAATTTGGGCTGGCATCTTCTAACCAGCTGACTGCTACTGAGGTTGTGGGATTGAGTAGAAAGAAACTCCCAGCCTAAAAGATTCTTGGTGTTGGGTAAAGTCCAAAAAGAGGAAGTGTTTGAGTGTGTATAACTGTGTCTCAAAGTCTTGAGGGCCAAATTCGTCCACATGATTTTATGTGGTCCGCAAAAGCTTGAAAAAGACAAAAATGGAACAAAAGAGTGCTCTGACCAAAAAAACTACATTATCCACAATGTCTGTCAGCTACAATACCTGCAAAGTGACGGACCACCACCAATATAAATGCCAATGAATGAAATTGAAAAATTATTCTAAATATGTTCAAGAAGATTTTGTATTTTTGTCATATTTAGTGTATAACATATTGTAGAGTGGTAATGTGAACAAAACATGCCTGTTCAAAATTTTGTAATAGAGAGCTAGTCTTTTAAGAGCAGAAACACGCTTTAGACCGACACCAACAGCAATCAGATGTTGAAGGTGCTGTATCTGAGTAAGATCAGGATGCTTTTCCTGCTACTGTTGTCCATGGAAACCAGCACTAACTGTTTCATGTGGGGGAGCAAAAAATGGCTTGGAGAGGGATGGATGCCATCATTCCTAATAAGGAAGAAGTTGCTTTACACTGACAACAATGTGACCAAATGATGAGGGTGATGTATCAGAAGGCCTATCCTTTTACTGGTAACCATGGAAACCAGTACTGTTTCATGTGAGGAAGGAAATCCCTACCCAAAATGGCCAGAAGAGAGATGAACGCCAGTAGGCTGTACTTGCCCAAGATACACCAAGAAAAGTGGTGACCCCGATGACCCACGTGGTTAAGTGATTTGTGAACCAGATCTATGTTTTTTTAAATGCAACTGTAATGTTTGAACTTGAATAAGTCTGCACACCCACTGCCACTTTGAGTCGTTAACATGACACAACTATTCATTTTTTGTGTTTGCTGTGACTAATACCCTCTGGTAGTTGTTATGGACCTACACAAACAAAAAAAAATGAGTGTTTACTTCCCTGTGTGTTATAACGGACGTTATATCATGGTATATTCAAAAACAAATGAATGAATTAGTTTTATTGAGTAACATGAAAGATGTCCTAGAGAACTTTACCAATGAAGTAAATATTAAGGGGTTAAGGAACACTGGTCTGATGGAGTTGATTTATCCTGTCGTTGTTCAAAGTATGTACATATTGTCCAAATACGTTTGGATTTCCCATAAATTAGTAATGACTCTTAATGTATTGCAAGTTAACATATTAAAATTGCCAATTTTACATGACCTTTACAGACTTAACATGATGACTGACACCAAAATCAAATCATTTTGAGTTAAGTAACTGGGACCATAAACCTCTGTTGAAGTGATGTGTGAGTGTGACTACATGGATTAGGATGGTTTGTTTCTATTCGAAACCAGGGGTGCATGTTGTTGAAAAAATAGCTTCTAACAATTTGGAGTGAATGCAACCTGGCACAAAATCCCAGACATTCTCCATGTATTTAAGAAGGAGCCAAGCTTTAGGAAGTGAAAGAAACCTGTGCCCTAATTACGAAGCCATGAGTACTTTTACAAAATTCAGCCCGAATGTGAAAGTACAGTTAATTCCTGTGATGACATTTGAGAGTATATTGCTTTTCTCTGCAGTGGAGGCACAATTTTGGCTTGGATTTTAGTTTTATATTGAGTGCTTCATATTTATAGGCAGTCGATGTGTGAAATTTATTTGCATCAGTTACTGTTTCCCTTTTATAATTAAGGCCTGTCAGCATCTGTGGTAAAGACATGAGATGGAAATATCCCAGGCAGTAAAATTCAGATAGTCATTCCCTATTAGTATTGCATTTGTGACGTCAATCTTCTTAGTGGACAACGAAGACCTCTGAAATGATTACTTTTATTATAATTGTGTTTTTATTAGTACCATAATTACTGTTGAACTATATTGTCCTTCATTATACTTTTTACTTTTTAGAAGCAGTAATCAAGGGATCACAATCACATTCAAATATATTTCTTGGTGAATTGCTATTTCCAGCATCTCCTTTTTGGTAAACTACGAAATTAAATACAGTGGGGTCTTTTATGAGAATATAGGCCAGGGGTCTATACGTTAATTTTTGAGTTTGATGTAGGTCTGTCACGCAACAGGATTATCCAGCTACTTCCTGGTTTGATCCATGGCAGTGCTCATATATCACAGACCAGAAATTATGTAACAGATTAGATGATTCAATTGATTATTATTTATAAGATGATCTCGAATTACTTTACTCAAATGCAGACCCAGGAACTGCTGGGGTGTGCAAGGAGATAGTCAATGGTGCTGAACTAACGCTTAAACAACATTAGATGCATCTTATGTGTAACTTTTTGTGGGTTTTTTCCCTTTAACTTTGAACCTGATTTGACTTGACTTCAAGAAAATGCATTGACCAAAGTTAATCCTGCCCTCCATTATTTGACCTACATCTCTTAAAGATCGTCAGCTTTATAGTAGAAAAACAACATACTGTACATAATTGAATTCCGAGCCACATTACCCCAAGTTTGATTTTTGTAATGACATACCAGTACAATAAAATCATATAGTCGGAAATCATTAATGCAAAGTTTTTTGAAAAAGTAAAATTGTCCAAATTAATCATTGTCCTCTACTAATTAATACGGGTAATACAAGATGGAACTTTGTCCTATTCGTTGAGAATGTATCGATATTGATTGCTAGATTTTCTTATACCGTCAGAAAACTTACTGAGCTTAAATGCCCACTCTCATACGTAACATCAAAAAAATGAAAACGCAGGACGACAAAATATAATTTTTGAAAATGTAGCAATGATGATAAAATACATATATGATATAACATTCAAAAGTAATTTTAATGTATGAGAAAGAGAAAAGTTGTTTCTTCAAAGGTGCCCTTGCGATTTTATATTGAATTCCAGAATGTTTCACCTGATTTCTTGTACAGAGAGTGGAGGGCCTGGATAGTGCAGGACTAGCCTGACAGTGCAGCCTGCAGCCAGGTCCTTTTGACGTTCAGACCGAACAGGTCTGAGGCAATGCGTTTGAATCAAAATCAGTGTGGTTCGTAAGCAGTGATTTGGAAAGGAGGATCCCCACCCACGGAAAATACAGCAAGGGATGGATCAAACCAATGTTGTGCGTTTAGACGGAAAAACAAAAAAAAAAACACGTGCTGTTTATTACTCATAAACCAATAGACCTATAATCACACACTCAATCCCGGGACTTGTAATTATTCGTTTTTCCAGCAATCTGGTGACTTTTAGGGGTAAAGCATTGAAGTTGCCTGTAGTTGAGAGGTTACCCAGTTATTACAGTAGCGGCTTCTTTCAGTAAACTATGCTTCTGTTCTTTTTTAAGGCAGGAGGCTGCCAAAGTACTTCAGATGGTATACTTGTGGAACACTATCAGAACAATAATAAGAAAAGTGTCAATAAGCAAATCATTTCTGCATTGTGACCAATTTTAATACTTGTAAATGAAATCAACAGTTCTGGTAGACTTTGTAGCGCCCTGATCACTTTTCAATAAGGTCCAGTGTTCACATTCAAATATGGTCATTCTGAACAGCACGGAGCCCTATATTCCAGCCATAAAACCCAAATCAATCAAAGCAGAATTTTTTTTCCAGATATCTGAATCCCACAAAATGTGTCTACGTGACACACTGTGCACGTAGAGTAGACTCAAAAGGTCTGCATGTTATGAATTCACAAGGCAGATATTCAAGAGGAACTGGGCAAAATATGAAGTGTGAGCCAGAAAATGCATACCTGTCTGACACGGCTTTCATAAATTCATCCAGCAGGTCATCATATGCTTGGCCTCGCACTCTCTTGTGCCTGAGTCCAATGTAAAGTGGATCTTGCAAAAGTGACTGAAAAACACAATTAAAAAATTAAACAAATTGTACGAGATGGTTTGTAGACTACATTTATCATTTTAACAGAATTACTTAAAAGTAAAACACCAGATAATTAGTAGCTCAATCATCCCAAAGGGCGCACCCACCTTTGAGTTTGTGGTCAGGCCTGGTGCTGCAGTTAAGAACAACGCCTCAGCCACACAATTAGTTCGGGAGTTTAATGCTTTCTGTATATGTTTTATGGTCATACAAATCTGACCTGGCAGAGCCAACATCTGCTTCATCTCTCTACTCATTGCATATCTGCTTTAGCATTACCATGCACAAACATCTCAACATTTATAAGTTCAAAGCCCAAAGTCTTGGCAACTGTGTTCACGCCTCATTTGATCTCATTTACTTCCCATGCATTTTAAATATATAATTACACAGTGGCTCTAAAATAAGCAAACATTAAGGAGGAAGCAGTCACCTTTCCATTGCGAGGTCAAGAACCATTCCAGAAATGTATTTATATGATGCTGACAAGTAATTTCCTGGCAGAAGTTTATTGGAGAGACTCGTGCAGGAGTTAGCCAGGCTAAATTGTAACCTAAACCGGCAAAACGTGATCGTTTGAAGTCATTGAGTGCAGCAATAACCAGCCTCACTTTAGTGGTCATTTTAAAAAGTGATGCAATCGCATGCAATGAGTTTGCAAAACATTTATTCACGGACACCTGTGTAAAGTGCAAAGCCCTGCACAACTGTATTATCATTAGGTTACGTAATCTGTGGTATCTAAGGGAGGGAATATATATGGTTTATCCCCACACACCCCTCACCCCCATTAAATAATTCAACATATTTTATTGTTAGACTGCATGTATCAAGATATAAGAATTGTGATAGCTCTTGGAACATATTTGCAGAGACATTATGTGTCATGTCCTGCACGGTCGTCATGGCACCCAGCTGGTCCCGCCCCTTGACACTGGCTGAGACAGACTTGATTGCGTGTGGGATACTGAAGCGCTCCTTTTGGGACTGCCCGTTGCCAGACCATTGCTTAACTTGAGGAAAGACCTGTTCATGCCCGTTTGACCTGAGTATACCTAGTTTGTAATTTTGGTTGACTTTAAGCCTGTTTTGTTTTGTCTTTGGTCCCTGCGTGTTGGACAACTTTTATTTTCTAAATTAAAGTGACTGATCGTACACGCAAAATGAGTTCACACTTCCTGTCTCCTGGTCCGTTCCGTGACATTATGACATCTAATGGTCACAGCCATTTTACTGAGTTCCCCGATTAAACGCTACAATTTGTGATTACTCTATTTGTAAATACTTCAATCCTGAGGCTAAATTAAAATAGATAATACTTAATTTCCCTCCCAAGTATCCTGTTGGATTAAGGAAGACCTTCTCAATTATTTTCTGTCAACCCACCACGCCCCCTGCAGTACCTCCTCAGAGTAAGAAATCCTCTTATGTTATTGTTGTGTTTTATGGTAAGGCATCTATGGTGAGTATTTTGATTTTTCTGTTGATTGTCAGTTTTTATTTGTGTAGTTTTAAAAAAACATTTTTCTTCCACCATCCCTAGTTACATCATCAATAAAGACTTGCATGATTTTCTTTCACAGTCCTTCACAGATAATCTTGTGTATTGTGTGTCATAAGAAGACACTGTCTTTAGTCATTCCTTGGTTTATCCATCACTTTGGTAAAGTGCAATCTTGGAATCATTGGTCTGTAAAGTTTGGTTCCAAAACGTTTGTTGTTAATCTCTTTGCTTCTTTTACAGAATCCAAATGGTCTTGGCGCCTGTCAAGTCTAATCGTTTTTATTTAATTGTGTATTTCTCTGTCTTCTATGTTACAAATAATCCTGATGTGCTTGACTTATATTACAACTCGTTTTCTGCTTTGTAACTATTTTTGAACCGAAGGATATGACGTCGTTTGTCATTACTACGCATGTGCGAACTTTCAAACGTAAACGTATGTGTGACGTCATTGATACTTTCTGCGCATGCGCACGTTTTGAACAAAACTCGGTTGCACCGCGGGAAAACTTGTGAGACGCTAGGACCTTTTGTATTCGTCTACCTCACTGCGCAGTGAATAAATTCTAAAACTACATTTTGCCTCTCTTACTGATCACTTGGGGTTAACCTACGAAAATATTAACCCTAACATTTTTGATGCCGAAACCGGGACGATGAGTAGTATTTTGAAGTTGAAAACGAAAAAAAAACCAATCCAGTTTACCACGTGGTCTAGAACAAAGGAAACTTTTTTTCTCGAGATCAACTTCAAACTCAGCGGCATCGTCAACGAACCAGGATGAAGTGGTCGGTAAGAGATGCATTTTAATATAAAATTTGGAATAATTTTAAGAACGAAGCCATTTTTATAGTAAGATAAAATAGAACATGACCCAGCATAGCGATCGTAGTGTTGGAAGGGCGCCAGATGTGGGCTTGAGAAGCCATTACAAACCTTAGCTAAGTAAATTACCCATAAGGCATCAGAATAAAATACGAAGTATTTTAAATACTCAAACTTTTTGTTTGAGACGGGTGGATTGCCTCGGGACGGGAAATGCCCAATGCTAACCCATTTTTGGGACGGAAGTGGGAACGAGTACGGGGGGAAGGTACAGAAACGACCCCCCACTTTTCCCATGGATGGTCTTTTGTCAGGAACAAAAGACCGGATCCATCTGTGGTCATATAAAATAAAGTTTAAGTAAACTGCATGGCTTAATAAAAAAGTGTACACGGTTTAAAATTAATTTTTTTGTGTGGGCCCACTCTGTCTTGTCAAATGTTTTATGTTTGTTCAATGTGTAAATGTTTGTAGTCTTTCCTGTATTCTCTTTTTTTTCTTGTTTTATGTTTGTTTGTACTAGTTTTTAATCGGCCCACGTAACTGAAAAGAAAAGAAAAATGGAAAAATACGAAGAAAAGTGCCGCAAACGAGAAAGCGCGCGCATTTTCAAAAGAAAAAAAAAGGAAGCGAAGCGCACATTGCAACGAGAGAAACGTCGTTTTTTAACAGTAAGACCGTTTAAAATATGTTGTTTTTGGGTGGAACCGAGAGAGCACTGCGTTAGGAATCGAAAACGTTCGTTTTTTGGGAAATCGGCGTTTGGCGCTAACGGTGTACAACATAACGCCTGCGGGCCTAAGGGGTTCCAAAAAATATTTTTTTTTTTCGGTCCGAATTTTTTTTGTTTTTTCAATTGGAAAACGATAAATTTAGGTGTGCTAAGTTTAGAAAACTTATGTTTGAGTTATTTTAGATGCGTTAAAAGAAGTTAATGCCAGAATAACACTTACCAAAGATACAATAACAAAAATAAAGATAGAATATTCCGGTTTTCAGTTCTAAATTAGAAAATTAAGGACTGCAAAGACGGGGGAAGTTATTGCCAAATTAATACAATAAAAAAATTTTTTTTTTATTCGATGAATTTTTTTCTTTTTATAAAACCAGGGTTGTTGTATTTTTGTTTTTCTCTTTTTAGTTAAAGGAAGAAAATGGGTCAGACCAATAGAGATAAAAGGTGTTTTGTACAAAATTATCGAAATAGAGCGAATAATTATTTTCAATGAATATGGAGAGAAAATTCATTGAGGGGAATAAAAATGATAAAATGACTCGTAGATCAATACACGTCATTTTTATCATTTAGGCTGGTAACCTGAAAAGGGTGTTAGAAAGTGCAGAAGAAAAAAGTGTTATGTAGGGAATGTATTGTTGGCAAAGCATGTAAGGAAGTTGTCAGATGGGGCGGCAGTGGCTCTGGAGGTAGAGGACTCGTCTTGGGATCAAGAGATCGCAGTTCGAATCCCGGCTCCTCCGTGTTACATGTCGAAGTGTCTTTGGGTAAGACACTGAACCCCTAATACCCCCAATAAGCAGGTTAGCGCCTTTCATGGCTGCACGGCCGCTATTGGGAAATGTGAAGCACAATGTAAAGCGCTTTGGGGAGTCTAGACTTGAAAAGCCCTTTATAAATGCATTTCATTTCATTAGATGGACAGTAAAAGTTTGAAGTTTTGAAGAAATGTTTTAAAGGAAGTAGGCACGAAGATTAGATTGAAGGCTGAATTAGTTCACGAAAAGATGAAGAAAGGAAGAGACACAAGATGTGGACTGATCAGAGCGAGAAAAGAAGAAAGGATATTGCAAGTAGATAAGAGTTGGTAGAAGGAAGTGAAAAAGGGTAAAGAAAGTGAATCGTTAAGGAAAAGAGCAAGTGGAATACTAGTAAGAGAAAGAAGGAATGTAAAAGGGAAAAGTTATTTAAAGAAAAAATAATTCGCTGAAAATTGGATATGAAAAACTTGAGACAAAAGTATGAAAAACATCACATTAGTGTTTTTGGAGTTCCTCATAGTCTTGAAAAACACTATATAAATGCAAACCATTTATAATAGATTAGAATATACCGTTACCGACATAGTTACAAAATGGGTTAACATATTGTGACTGACAATGAGAATTGGTATTACACTCCATCTACAAAGTAAGATAAAGGAGCAGAGAAGGTAAGGTTATAGTTATAATTGATACAATATTTACACAAAAATTAATTGCGTGTAAGACGTTACATGCAGTTGAGGTTTGTGTAATATGCATTGGGTGAATAGTCATCATAGTGTAAAAAATTTGTCAGCATTGTGCAAAACATGTGACAGTATTATTATAGATGAGCTATACAAATTAACGGAAATTATTTAAATGATGAAAATCTATTTGAAGGCAAATGAACATAGATATGCTATCGAACACTACACTATTTTGTTGCCATAATGGGAAATATTACAGACTAGAATATTGTTAGGGAACTATCGTGAAAACACTGCAAAGTATCTAAGGTAAAGTTTGATTTTACAGTAAAAGTGTTGCACTAACAATGTTTTGAGTTCTAGAATTTTGGTTCTTGTCTCATTTGGACTCAACAACTCGCTGAGGAGAAAATGGAAGAGCGATCAGCGAAAGGTAGCACTATTAACGATGATGAAGATATTACATGTGGTGAAAATGGTAAGTGAAAAATTTTTATGATATTAAAGGAATATGTCATCAATAAAGGTGTTACAGGTGAGAACCAGAAAAGTTTTGTGTTCATATTCGGCCGGTATGAACCATAACTATGACGCGTAGATCTCATCCCATCAGCTACACCGCTTGTCCTCAATGGGGTATCAAGAATGTTGGAGTCCATCACAGCGACCGTCGAGCAGCGATTGGAGGACACCCTGAACTGGTTGCAAGCCAATTGCAGGGCACACAAAGATATACAATTCACTAGCTCATTCACACGTAGGGAGAATTTGGACCAGCCAGTCCACATGAAATGCATGTTTTTGAATGAGGTAAGTAATCCGGATAGCCGGACTGAAATAATGAGATCATGCAGGCTCCACACCAGAGCCCTGTGACTGGCTTGGAACACACACACCTGTTCCCAGGTCCTTAGTAATGCAGCACACGTGCTGGCCAATGCGCCACCGTGCTGCACACACACATATATTATATATATATGAAACAATTTTAATACTGAACTATCAATAATGATAATATGTTAGGGATTTTGAATTCCCTGTACTAGCTTGTTAAAAGATTTATAGATCTTGGCAGAGATCTAATAACCCTGAAATTTAGTGATACGAAGATCGAACTTATGAATCGGTGACAACGGGTCAGCAATAAATGATTGGTGAAAAATTAATGCCATTAATTGCGAAAAATTAATGGAATTGTAGCTGTACGTACGTAGTGTGGTTGCACAGCAGCTTTTTATTGGTCGGGACAAAATCGGGCTTGTTGATTGGCTCACGTTTTGCCTCAAGCACGTACGTCGTGGATGTACATACGCACACGTTGTACACCACTACTACTACGCTGTATTGATTGTAATCTTCGCACGGTTATGGGACCGAAGGAAAAAAAAATGGTTAAATTAGATTAGAGGGATCAGTTTGTTCGACCATATTGACACGGCTAGTATACCATTGAATTACCAATTAATGGCTAGAAATCCAATAAATACCCATTAATTGGCCTTGCCGAAAAAGAAAAAAAACAAAAAATTAATTTTAATTTTTTTCGCACTTGGATATTGATTTTTTTCCAAAAATCAATTACTGATGACCCCTGGGTGACAAATATAGTAGATATCTGCGTATTCTTTCAGTTTTGGTCATCGAATTATTAATTTATTTTCTGCATTTGTTGATGGTAATTGTAAATAACAGGCTTGTTTTTTTTTCCACTTTTCTGCTTTCTGTACTCTCTCTTTAACATCTTAGTGGTACATAATTGGTGACATCAAACCAAATGAGCCGTAAAAGCAAGATCTCTTTGATGCATTGAACAAGGAAAAAAGCCGTTTGTCTAATAAAAAGACTGACCTTCGCGCGATAAGAATTACCAACAACAATGACGTAATCTCGAAGCGATGAGATCTCGTTAGCTAAGATCGGCGTGCAGGAAAATAAAACTCGTATAACAAAAACTCGTACAGAAAATAACGATTAGGTTGTAATGTGATAAATCTTTGTTAAAGAGTAACTAAACTAAATGATAATGACAATTTAAAGGGAAAAAAGGTTGCGTCCCCAGCATAAATGACGTGGGGAATTGAAAACAATGAGTGTATGATACAAGATAACTATACAGAATAGTTTAAAAAGAAAGAATATTTGAGTAACCGAACTAATCACTTTTTGTTGAAGATGCGAATAGCAAAGGGTAATAACTTTAAGACATGTAGTTTTGCTCCTGATAAAGCAGGGACGAAAAAAGCAATGAAGATGACTGAAAAAAAAACGTCCATAATTTTAGTGTTCATCTTCTCGTTCGTAAATGGACAAATTCAAAAGAGGCGTAATATGTAGAGGTTATTTCCTTAGTTATTCTCGTATTCAATAATAGATTACTCTGAATAGGTCATTTGAACCATTTCAAATAATCAAAATTTTGAAAGAAGTTTGAAAATGACGACAAATTAACACAAAAAAGAATTGGAGACTAGAAATCATTTGGAGACTAGAAATCATAACGTAGCTGAAGCTATTTCAGTCACTGAATCTATTTTTTTTTTTTCTTTTAAACAGGAAAAAGAGAAACAAGTAGCAATAGTTGGACCAAATCGTTAATTCGTTTAGCTTTAATCACAAGGGATCTTGAAAGGATGCTTAGAACGAAGACTAGTGCGTAGAAACGAAGATTGTTGCGCAGAATAAAAGATAATGAATAAATAAAATAGATACACTCAACAAGATAATTCATAAGTGACGGGTATGTATTGCTCTATATTGGATCAATAACAAAAGATTGATTATGATTACAGAGAGAACAAAATACAATTAGAAAACTTATGACATTAAGTTCGATTTGGCATTTTTGAGATTTTTTTTTTTTTTTCAGATCCTTTGAGATTTTTGATATTTAGTGTGAGAATTTGGAATTTTGACAAATTTAGCCCAAAGGAAATTGGGAGGACAATTGATTACACACTGAATTTTTTTAGAATGAGTGTTACAATTGACAAGTGGTAAACAAATGTGCAACAAATACTGACTTTTGATTAAGTTAAAAGGAAACGGTTTCTATGGAAGAGCATTTTTAGAACACAATGAGAAACTGATCAATTTTGAAGAGGATAACGGATTAGTTGATTTTGAGACATATCGGGTTAATTTAAGAATAAGTGCATGGGAAATAAATGGATATAAATTGATTAAACCAAGATAATGTCTACTAGTACTTAAATTTAGAGGAAAATTTAAGACATTGAATAATGCGGCCAATTTACTAAAAAATCCCACTACATAAGCACAATGGAATTAGCGAGACTCTTAAGTGTCTGAATTCCACCAAAAGACTCTTTTTGAAAGTCCATTTACTCTTCAAAGGACATACCACCCTGTAAAAAAGAAATCATGGACAAAAATCATTTGCTGAAAGAGCCAAAGACATCAGCCATGCATTATCTGCGCCGCTTATCAACAGCGAGGCCAAGGGAGTGAGATGGAGCACATCCCAACTACGCTCAACAACGACATCATGGGAGTGTTGGGGGCACATCCCAGCTGCTTTTCAGACAGCTAACAGGAGATTCCTGCAGTCGTTGCCAGTGGAACTGACAGAAAAGTCAATAAAGTCATTTTGTGTTTGACATGGACACATTTTTGAAAAACTATTTTTGATGGGCCAAAAGCAACATTCAACTGGTGAATGAAATGTGGAATAAGCAAATCAAAAGACTGAAAGGCAACAACATTCAAGAACACGTCTGCTTGAAGTTTTATAGAGTCTTGTTAATACAAAGTGTAAATGTATTTGAGGAAGATTGATAAATTAATCTTGCAAATTTATAAATGTGTCTGATTTCACTCCTATTCAAAGATTGGGAACTTAGGTTTTAACTCAGGGGGGAAGAATTGAGACATTCAGTAAAAAATAAGTTAAAACCTCGTTTTTTCCGAAATTGATGAAAAATTGTCTTCTGAATATGCTCTCCATATAACGTTTTTTTGAGATTCAAATTACGAAATTTGGACGAATAGAAAAATATTACACAAAAGAAATGTTGTAATATAACAAATTTACAATGGTTATCAAATTGATCAACAAAAATCGATTTAAATAACCATTCACCATTAGAAAATCGCCCACATTGAGAATATTTTGGGATGGTATTTTTCATTTTTGGCAAAATCATTCACTTTGAGTGTGAATTACCTGCTTTCTTTGCAAAATACTGTTATTTTGAACAAATTTACTTACTGAAAAGATAATATAGGTTATGATTTTTACAAAAGGCAAAACAAAGAGTGAATCATAACAATAGAAACGTCTTTTCTTGGGTTAAATTGATAATTTAACAATCTATCCTGGTCATCTGCCTCGAGGAGAATGGCCAACAGCAAGATAACACATTGAAAATCAAAAGAAAATGCAAATAAAAAGTGCATACAAATTTTTTTTCTCAAATGTGATCAATCTACAAAAGAGAACACTCAAACACTCAAATCAAGGTAAATGATTCTGACAAGGATGATGGTTAGACTGATTCAGTGACTAGATTTAGTGAAAAAGAAAAATTTGAAATTTAGAACTGACAATTTAAAAAATAAATTGTTAATCTTCGAGTTAGCATTTTGGGATAGAACGCTCAAATTGGATAGGGCATCTTATAGTGGGGATTTTGATTTTCACTTAAAATAAATATAAAGACAACTTGAGAAAATATACAAATCTATAAATGAATTTTTCTTGAGCCATGAAGTCTCAAGAGGGGGGAGAAATAGAATAGCACATTCTATTAATAAAAAAAAATTTTTTTAATTAAGTCCTGACTATCCTTTTTCCTATCTATAGCTTTCCCGGAATATTCAGTTCTATGATATTCATTGTGCTTCTCTCATCCATACAGGGGATGGTGACCCCTGCTGAACAGATGACTGAGTTTTGTCTGCCCAGGGAGCTTCAAACCTAACTTTTCTTCCCAAGGGCAGCAGTCAGGACTCTGGGGAGTGTTCCAGCACTCGCGCCATCAACTGTGTCTCCACACACGTCCGCCTCGACGCAGGAGGCTGTTGTCATCTCAGGGAAGAAGCTAACTTGCCAGATCCGAAAAGAGGAGCAATCCAATGTGGACAACTGGATGGTGTCATCTCATCTACAAGCGACACATCATCACGCCAGGAGGCCATCACCATGACGACGGAACTCAGTGACTGAGGACCCGGCGCTCAAAGGACAGAGAAAATGCCCCCCGTGCCAAAGCCCCCCTCAGATCTCATCCCCCTTCACAGTCCCCTCCAAGCAGGGTCCATCCGAGCGTCTGAGCCAGCAGGCCTTCGTCATCGAGTTCTTCGACGATAATCCTCGTAAGAAGCGTTCCCAGTCCTTCACTCATAACCCTGCACACGCCGACTCCTACTCTGCCCTCAAGACCAAACTGGAGCGATGTAAAGGTGGCGATCGCCCGGCGTCTATTCATGGCCATGTGGCCCCGACCCAGCAGGTCACCGTGCCGCTCAAAGGCCCTGGGGGCCATGGAGTTATCCAGAGATCCAGTTCTCTAAAATGGGAACATGCTGGTGCTGAGACCTCTCGCTCAACTTCAGCCATCTATGTTCGTCATTTCGGCAGTGTCGGAAAGAAGTCCTACCGTTAAAGACCATATACATTTTGCTAGTAATAAAAGATGTGGGGATTTTTACGGTGCCCATGCTCATGAAAAACTGCATCAAAAGCTGCCAATAATGTCTTGATCTATTCTTCCGAAAGAATAGGCATCAGATTTTACAATGATATCTAGAGAAATGGTCGTAAAAGTACCAAAATGAGAATCCTAACAACTAAGGGAGGAAATGAGATAAGGTTCAATTTCTTCTATCGTAATGTTGAAAATTTTGGACTTTGCGGACTGCTTTGTTTTATTGGTATCAATTCCCATACACCATATTTAAATGGACTTAGACAACATTGTCTAAAAGAACTTATCCCTACCAACAAAGGGAAACCTCTCTATTGCACACGCGAACATCTGAGTGGGTAAGCTAATCGAGTCCCGCTCACCAAGTCATTCAGGCCCTGTGGAGACCAACGCACAGGCAGGGTTTTTTGTTTTGTGTTTTTTGTATTATGGTTTTTGTTCGTTTTATCTGTGATTCTTATAGTTAACTATCGCACATTACTACAACGTTTTCTAGCATAAGAAACACTCTCGACCTCACGAAAATGAGGTGGGAGGAGGGGAATTTTTCTCCTTTACGAAGGTTTTTCGCCCCTCCACGAAACTACTAACCTGTTGTTTTTCTTAATGATGTGTTAACTTGAAAATCTGGTATTATCACTGATATCCTTCGAAATCCACAACAGGGGGGAAATGTCAAGTCTAATCGTTTTTATTTAATTGTGTATTTCTCTGTCTTCTATGTTACAAATAATCCTGATGTGCTTGACTTATATTACAACTCGTTTTCTGCTTTGTAACTATTTTTGAACCGAAGGATATGACGTCGTTTGTCATTACTACGCATGTGCGAACTTTCAAACGTAAACGTATGTGTGACGTCATTGATACTTTCTGCGCATGCGCACGTTTTGAACAAAACTCGGTTGCACCGCGGGAAAACTTGTGAGACGCTAGGACCTTTTGTATTCGTCTACCTCACTGCGCAGTGAATAAATTCTAAAACTACATTTTGCCTCTCTTACTGATCACTTGGGGTTAACCTACGAAAATATTAACCCTAACACGCCTTTTTAAAAAGTGTTCTAATGACAGGTTTACATCTTTATTGACTGTATATTTGTTCTCTGTGACTCTATTTCAATCTGTTGATTGTCAAACCTTCGACCCTGCTCTGTGACGTAATAGATTGTTGTCTTTAGGTGTTTCTACACAGCTCTCACAATAGTTCAGTCTGTTTACCTTGACCAACTTTTTCAATGTTGGCTGCATAGTACACTAGTAATTTATGTTTCCTCCAGCTCATTCGAAATCTTTGTCTCTGTTCCAAAATGCTTTTCTGGTTTTTGTGTTTCCGTGTTTCAGGATTTTTGATACCAAATTGTTTCGGACCGGTAATGATACGAAAATCTTAAACAGTTATCGATAAGGATAAAACATATGATACCATTAATACGCAAGTTTCCTTTCTTTGCAAAATAAGTTTATGATTTTATGTATTTCTTAGTATTGAATTTATTTTGAGCGTGATTCCTAATTGTCCCTAGATATACATTCCCATTTAAAAGTTTGAGGTTGCTTGGAAACGTCCTTATTTTTGAAGGAAAGGCAGTTTTATTGCAATGAAGATAACATGAAACTCATCAGAAACACACCTCATACATTATTAACGTAAAAAAATACTATTTTGGCTGCAAATGCTTTTACTGCAATATCTAGGTGTATAGAGGACCATTTCCAGCAACCAGCCACTCCAGTGTTCCAAAAGTACACCGTGTTTTACGTAAATCATTGTTAGAATGATAAATAGGGTGCGCCGCACAATTTAAAGAAAACCTAAGACCTTTATGCCTGCTTTATGGTCATTTATGGTCAAATATGGTAGCTTGTATGAAAAATGTGCTGGCTTGAGTTTTTCAACAAGACTAACTGTGAATAAAAAAAAACTAATATTCTGAATTTGTGCCATATTTTCGCATAACCATCAATAACTTTATTATACCAAACAAAATAATTGTGTGTGGATGACAGAAAAAACACAAGCAATAGTAGAGGAATCCTTTCAAATCCCACTGATTTTCAGGTGTAATCTGCTGATTGCAGTCATTTTAATCATGATCATTATCTTAAGATACTACCAGCTCACAGTCTAAAAACTGTCAGTGCCCAAATGAAATGAGCCTTCGCAGAAACTCTGTCCTTTTAATGAAACATAAAGCTGGTCCATTGAGCCGATTGCTTTTCATTGGTGCTGTCGTCTCCAATGAATGACATCGAGTTGGAAAATTCAACCACAACCACGCAGACTGTATTCTAATCTCTAAAACGTTCTTTAAAAGCTGCGGAGGTAGCAAGTAAATGTGGGTACACTTTATAGTTTAGTCTCATCCAGACATATTTCCAACCCATTCTGCTCTAATGTAATCCCAATGTGTATGCCTGGGAGCAAAATGAAGAGTTTATATGTCATTTTAAAACTGCTAATTTGAAAGGCAAGTGTATTTTGGTAAGGGGAAACAAATCATCAAGAGATCAGGATAATGGAATCATTTACATCTCATGATACTGTGCAGGGCTTGGATCCAAATTTTCAACTTGAAGCAGTGTTTGTGTAGGTGACCTCCAGAATTGTGGTCTGGGTAAATTCATTGGCATAAAATGGCAGTAAAAGTGGTTTTCTATATTTGACTTACATCTGACTTGTGAACAGTTAAGAGCAAGGATGGACAAACTACAGCCTGTGGGCCACATGTCCTCAGGCTTCTGAATCCAGCCTGCCAAGTTAAAAATATTATGATAATATGTATAAAACTGTTTTTTTACAAGTTCTTGTAAAAATGTGTTTTTGCTACTATTGTCCCGAGTGTGCCCAACCTTCAAAATCGGTGGCTCATTTTTTATTTTGCATTAATTCTGAGTGTTTCAAAACCAATCTCATTAAATGCTATTTTTATAGAAAAACGAATTATATAATGTACATGTAGATGTCTTCGTGTTTATTCATAAATGCATATAGTTGCTGCTATTCTAAAAAAATTTGTCTCATTTTTATTTTTGTCATTTTATAAAATTTGCATGAATATAATGTTTTCACAGAAAAAGCAATGTGCAAATTGGATAGGCCTATATTATATTTTTCCCTTAAGCATTGCTCAGGTATAGGACTTGAGACTGTATCTTTAGGTACAACAAATATAATCAATCACGTAGCTGTTTTTTGACAAACCATTTAGGGCAAGTCTGATATTATAACCTAAGTGATTTAATAAAAAGAAAGGGCTCAGTGGAGGGCTTTTAGAACAGGTTGGAACATCACACATGAAATAAAATCTGCTGAAAAATTAAGATTTTGCGTTTGACGGTTTTGCTGAAATTTGTCTTTAAATGTATGGTGTGTCTCTCTATTTTGCTAAGACAGCTTTTTGGGTTAAAAAGGTTCCCGACCCCTGAACTAGCTGCGGCTGGTGTTTGATTCCCATTACATCCAATGAATTGCATTTGTCGTTGTATTTTTAGACTGAGCAATCACTGCACAAATGCAGTATTATACTACTATATACCTCATATATATATATAACACGCACCTAAACATTGAGTTCTTTTTTTTTTCGTCAATAAAAATGTGAGTTATACACAAATAATTACAGTACTTATACTTGATAAAAGAGGACAGCAAACTGAAAGGCACTACAGTTCACAGTATAGCTCAAGTTTGTACAGCTGTTGTATCAAACATTTATATTTAAACATTCTTTGCATTCGCATCCTTTCATATCTGGAACTCTGTTATTTCCTGAACCACATTAAAAATGTAGGGATTGGAGTTGAAGTGCAGCAGCTGAGACAACTGAAATGCGTCTTGGAAAAAAAAATGAACTTCTGTACGGTCAAACTCATGCGTGTCACGCAGGGTATCCTTTCAGGTTGCCACGCCTTTGGCAAACATAAAGTGGATACAGCACACAAGAGAGATGCCTTAATATAGACATCCACACTGACTATTCTTAGTCTGTGCTAGGCTGCCCACAGTCCGGGTGCAGGACTTGCTTGCTGTCAGGCTGGTACTTACACACACGGGAAAAAGGGGTTGTGCTTTCCCAGCTGGGAACCATCAAGGGTAATGCGAAGTCGGTGGTTGCCTCCTGAGTGAAGTGCAAGATTAGGTGGTTGATGTTTTTTTGTGCAGCAAGGCGTGTCTGCGTAAATTGGATTAAGTGATTTATCCAAGTGGATAAACATTGAACTGATCTTGGGTAAATGGCACAGCTTGAAATTTTAATCTCATTGTAATCCAATTGATTTTGAACAACATAGTATGAGGGTGCGTATAAAAACTAAATCAATGGTTGCATATTAAATGGTGACGTGAAATTATGTAATATAATACAGTACATCTGATTAATGTTTATTTCACTTCTGACTGCATGTGCATGGCAGTTAAATATGTATGATTTTATTGCATTACACAGTGTCTGTTCACTTTAAATATTCTAAACGTATGGAAAGCTATGCGTCAAAATATCGATGCTCAAGTGTACGAAAAAGCTTTCTAGGGTGGTGCCACAATCAACCGTTAAGAAGACAAAGGATTTCACAAAAGCAATAATACAACCATAAATTAGAAATAAAATAAATAAATGAATAACCACATTGAATGCCAACAAACCACCTATTTGGAGAATGAAACATTCCATCTATTATTACCATAATTACACTTCTGACTAGCTCATACGACCTGAATAGTACACAGAAACTGTGTGGTCTTTCTGTCTTGTACAGGAATAAAAATGTCTACCTTGGGATTTGACAATTCATAATTAATCACAAATCAGATTACAGTTGTAAAAAGTGAGATTTTCCTAGTCGAAACGATCCAAGAGACAAAAACAGCATCACGTAAGAGACATCTTTTTGCGCCTCAAATTTCAGGGATTAAAAATGAGAAATTAAAATAAGAGGAAAGGATACCATCACAAATGAATGCTCATTTCCCAATGTGGACAACCTATGCGAAAAACACACCATCCGCTTCTTAACCCTTGGGTCATTATTTTCCAAAGAAGGAAAAGGTTCTTGGGTTAATAAAAAAACAAAACAAATAATAATATATATTTAAGAACTAAGGGTCAGTGTTCACAGCATGGCAGCGGCCATCCCCCTCAAGACTGTTTTTTTAGGGGGAGTCGGGGTTTGCTCACCACATTAAACATTATGACACCACAGATATTTTTGAGATTTTTTTGTTTGTTTTTCTTAACACTCCATTTATGTACCGATACCTAAAAACTGGTATCGTCACTCATAATGTAACATGGTATCAGGAATCACCAATTAGGGCTGCATCGTTTTGGAAAACAACTCATTGTGTTTTTTTAGACCAGTATTGCAATTTGGATGTGAATTTCCATTTTTAAAGGAAAGTGCATTTTCTTCACTATTTTTGTGAGTACTTAATCATAGTGACATCCTTTAATCTTCAAAAACAGCGCCATCTGCTGGGGAACTTTGTTAAAGTTCCACACTGCTGATCATTACAGTATTTACTTTTTGACTTAAGGGGCCGGTCACACAGCCGTTGGTGGCTGAATCACGGCTAAAATTTTGCGGGTTTTTTTTGCCCGTGGTTGCCCGCGATGGAAAATGTGCAAAATTGGCCAACCCGCTGTTCATCGGTGGTATGCCCGCAAAACAGATGCCGGCGACTGTTCCGCTTCCTCATCGCGTCATTTGCGCGTCATTTTCTCGTGTGGACCACGGGTATAAAAGCTCCCGAGCCGGTGTTGTGCCCAAATCCGACTCCTACGCAACACGTGCTCAAAGTTTTGAGCAGCTCAAAACTTTTTCGCGCGGCCAACCGCGTGTGAATTTCCGACCGCGAGTAAAGCACTGCTGTATCTCGTCTATATGGCGGTCTCAAAGCGTCCAACAGCGCCCACCAGCGTCTGCTTCACGGCCAGAAATTTCTGGCCGTGGTTCAGCCTCGATACGCCCGCGAAAAGCTGTATTCCCGCGCTCTAAAGAATTGAGCAGCGCAAAACTTTTTCTCGCTGCCACCCGCGCGCGAATTTCCGACCGCGTGTTAAGCACTGCTGTATCTCGTCTGTATGGCGATCTCGGCTGTGTGACCGGCCCCTAAGGAAGCTCACATGGTGGATGTGTGTAAAAGCGTGCTGCTTGCAAACTTTGCCTTGGCTTTATTGGCTAGTGCAGCCTCTTGCCTTTGATTAGCCGACCTGTGACAATTCTGGTAGGCCAAACACTCCATCACTCAAATACCAAAGGGGAAAAAAACACAAAGATGGAACTATAAATCTTTGAAAAAATAATAAATGAAGTGTCTTGCGATTACACAATCGCACTACGTCACATTGCAATATCAATTCGATTTCGGCTAATTGTGCATCCTTATCACCCATTACCTAGTTTCTACACAACAAACCGATTCTGCTCATTAGAACAAAATGCAAAGTGTTGGATTTGGACTTTAATCCAATATGGACTTGAATGAGATCCTGCTGAGTGTGTAATGTTGTGTGTTTTTCTTCAATGCATGCTACGATCTGTTTACTGGGTTTTTGAGTTCACATGTGGCCTTGTGTCTGTGTCTCGTCAAGTTCTATTTAATCCTTTTTTTATTTATTTATTCTATCCTGAGGCAACAGTTCTCAAAAAGTTTTTGTCCCTTGGAAATATTCGTTCACTGGACACTGTTGACATTGACAGTACACATAAAAGTCTTTCACTGCTCTTCAAACACAACTCTACATGTCCAAGGAACAACAGAATAATGAGGGAAGTGAATTGTGAATTGAAGTAAATTGGTTTGAGTGTCATTGGTCCAATACCTTTAAGATATCCGTTTTTGTTTCAAAATGCGTCACACATTTTCAATTGAGGACACGTCTGGAACAATGGTGAAATCTAGTGCTTGTGCATTATTCTAAAACCACAGTCCTGTAACACGTGCAGATTAGGGTGTGTTATTGTCTTGCTGGAATAAGCATGAATGTATCTAAAAAAACACTTGGTTGGCATCCGTTCTTTCTCCAAAAACTGTATGTACATTTCAGGGTTAGCGACATCCTCACAAATGTGCACTTTATCCTTTTGGAGAGACAAACACACCCATATTTCATCAAAGAAGCTGGCCTTTGAACTGTCCGCTTCCAACACTCATATGAATCTTTTCTTCTTTGGCCTGGAGGACACAGCTTCTGTGATTTCCAAAAACTGTTTTATGTGGACTTGTCAGACCGCAGCACAGCATACTTTTCCATTTTGCGAGAGTCAACTTTAAAAGAGCTTGAGTCTAGGGAAAGTCGGCGGTATTGTTGTTATACAGTTGTAACTGTAGCAACCAACTGAGTTTCCTGACAATAGTAGGTCGAGCTCCTGAGCTCCCATTGGCAATGTCATTCACACGATGCAGTGGACAGATTTTTTTCAAATTCTTATACTTTTTGGACAATATCAATAATTATATAGTGTATAATGAATTATATACTGTATAATGAAACATCCTCAACAATTGTTCCTAAAACTGTTGGCCAATTAGCCCACGCAGGTGTTCACAACATGGTAAACCTTGACCTTTCCATGCATGTGAACGACCAAGCTTTTCAATGATGCTCCTGTTATACCCAATCATAATAGTCACCTGTTCACAGAGAGCAATTTCATAACAGGGGTTTTATGAGGATTCTTTGACATTGCAAGTAAGCAAAAGGGAGTTATTGACTGCCTATGTGGTCTTTTGATCTTACCTCATTGTCTGTGCCTACGTCAAGTAGGACAGGCAGGCACTGCTGCGGGGGAACACCTCCACAGGCTGTGTAGAGAGCCAACTTGCCCACTGGAATCCCCATTCCATTGCAACCGAGGTCTCCTAGGCCCAAAATCCTCTCACCGTCAGTCACACAAATAGCCTGTCAATCAGGAAATGGTTTAGTTGCAATGACATTAAAAGTATTATACATCCATCCACTCAAAGTAGAGATTAAACGATACCGGGCCGATAATCGGGGCCAGTATTCAATATATTAGCAGGTATTGGTATTAGCCTTTTTATTTAAGTTGATGTTGAATAAGCATTGATTTTAAAACTTATCAATAAGAAATGATGTAGAGCTTGGATCGGTCAGTTATTTAGCTAATTTGCAGCACTGTTTCTACCATAAAAGTGTCTGATTGGTTGATAAAGCAAGAGCCAGAGCCATACAGTAGTGAATCAATGTAGTCCCATACCAAACACGGAAGCAGTGAATAGAAAGAAAATTGAAGCGACTCAACCTAACCTTTTTTCCTTCTGTTTTGTCAATTGTTTATTGAAGCGGTTACTTTCAAATTCAATGTAACCTTTATCTGATGATCAGTGGAAAAACATAAATTGTCAATCACTCGATCAAAATATTTTGATATTTGAAGCACAATGAACTATCTTGTGTTAAAAATGCCCTAAAGCTGTATCGACTTCCCACTAGTCTTCTAGGTAAACGGTGAAGAACACAGGCTAACAACAAATTAGCTTCTAATTTGCTACATTAACCATTAATGGAGCAAATTGTCTGCATTTTTTCTTAAATAAATATTACAGGGAGTGCAGAATTATTAGGCAAGTTGTATTTTTGAGGATTAATTTTATTATTGAACAACAACCATGTTCTTAATGAACCCAAAAGTCTCATTAATATCAAAGCTGAATAATTTGGAAGTTGGAGTGGGGCTTTTTTAGTTTTAGCTATTTTAGGAGGATATCTGTGTGTGCAGGTGACTATTACTGTGCATAATTATTAGGCAACTTAACAAAAAACAAATGTATACCCATTTCAATTATTTATTTTCATCAGGGAAACCAATATAACAGCTCAACATTCACAAATATACATTTCTGACATTCAAAAACAAAAAAAAAACAAATCAGTGACCAATATAGCCACCTTTCTTTGCAAGGACACTCAAAAGCCTGCCATCCATGGATTCTGTCAGTGCTTTGATCTGTTCACGATCAACATTGCGTGCACCAGCAACCACAGCCTCCCAGACACTGTTCAGAGAGGTGTACTGTTTTCCCTCCTTGTAAATCTCACATTTGATGAGGGACCACAGGTTCTCTATGGGGTTCAGATCAGGTGAACAAGGAGGCCATGTCATTAGTTTTTCTTCTTTTAGACCAGGGGTCGGGAACCTATGGCTCGCGAGCCAGATATGGCTCTTTTGATGATAACATATGGCTCGCAAATCTGGCTCGCAGATTTGGGTTTAAAAAAATTATCGTTTGCTTAAATGCATCCATCGATTTTCTATTGATCATGTCTTGTGCAGAGTTGCAGTTGCACGAGCGATTGTCTATTTTAATTGGATGATAATACCCGATGTTGGCCGTTACTGGGGGGCACAGGTACACGCCCCCTTTTGCGTCCATTGGTACTTGGCCGTTGGTCATTGACGTGACGTGAGAAAGACCCTGAGAGGGGTCAACACAAGGAAGGCTCCAGGCCCGGACAACATTCCGGGGCGGATACTTAGGGAGTGCGCCGATCAGCTGGCTTGTGTACTAACAGACATTTTCAACACCTCGCTAGACCAAGGCAAAGTACTAACAGACATTTTCAACACCTCGCTAGACCAAGCCATAGTACCATCATGCTTCAAAATTGCCAACATCATCCCTGTGCCAAAGAAACCCCAGATCTTATCATTCAACGATTACCGGCCCGTTGCACTGACTCCTATCATAATGAAGTGCTTTGAGAGACTGGTTAAAGAGCACATCACCTCCAGTCTCCCCTCCTCATTCGACCCCTTTCAGTTTGCCTACCGGACAAACCGCTCCACCAGGGATGCCATCTCCTCTGCGCTTCACCTGAGCCTGACACACCTAGAGGAGAAGAACACCCATGTGCGGATGCTGTTCCTGGACTTCAGTTCAGCATTCAACACCATCATCCCACAACATCTGGTAGACAAAATGAGACTCCTGGGTTTCAACACCCCCCTGCGGAACTGGCTGCTGGACTTCCTCAGTGACAGACCCCAATCAGTGCGGATAGGTCAGAACATCTCAGATGTCATCTACCTCAGCACGGGCTCCCCCCAAGGCTGTGTCCTGAGCCCCTTGCTGTTCACCTTGATGACACACGACTGCGTCCCTAGGTCCGCCACAAACCACATCGTGAAGTATGCTGACGACACAACAGTGGTGGGCCTCATCAGGGACGACAACGACCTGGCCTACAGAGAGGAGGTGGAGCATTTGGTGGGCTGGTGCAGGGACAACAGCCTGGTCCTGAATGTTGACAAAACTAAAGAGATCATTGTCAACTTTAGGAAAAACCAGCCCAACCATGCCCCACTTTGCATCAACAACAAGGCTGTGGAGGTTGTCAGCAGTATCAAGTTCCTAGGGGTGCACATTACAAACAAACTCACCTGGTCCGTGAACACTGCATCACTGGTTAAGAGGGCACAGCAGCGCCTGTACTTCCTACGGAGGATGAGGAGAGCCCACCTGCCCCCACCCTTCTTCATCACATTCTACAGGGGCACCATAGAGAGTATCCTGACCAGCTGTATCTCTGTGTGGTGTGGAGGCTGCAGCGCTACCGACTGGGGTAGTGTGAGGAGGGTAACGAGGACAGCAGAGAAAATAATCGGGACTACACTTCCCTCCATTCAGGACATTGGCCAGAAGCGCTGCCTATCCCATGCTAAGAACATTATCGGGGACCCCTCTCACCCCCATCATGGACTGTTCACTCTGCTAGCCTCTGGGAAGAGGTACTGCAGTGTGCGGTGCAGGACCACCAGGTTCCGCAGTAGTCTAGTCCCCCTGGCCATTAGACTGTTAAATGGTCAGTCTAACATATAGTTAACCTAAATCTAAAAGGCTGCTAATCTGACTTTTTGCACTACTGGCAGTTCTTTATAGCTTGCCACTCCTTGCACAATTGCTCTCTGCACTATTGTACTTACAGCGTTATTGTTACAGTGTTAATGTTACTGTTTACCTGACTTGTTAACCTGACTGCCCATTTTGCACATCCGGTTAGCTACTCCTCTTGCACTACTCCTCTTGCACTATCGGCACTATGGTAAAATACTATACGTAGCCATAATGCAATACAACTTTTACTTATATCTGTACATTCAAGGAAACTGTGCGGGTCAGATGTATCGACATTTCGTTCTGTATACACGTGTACTAGAATGACAATAAAGTAGATCTGAATCTGAATCTGAATCTGAATTAGCTCAAAGCTAACTCTTCGACGGAGAAGATGGCGAAACGAAAAAAAGATGATGAATATCGTACATTTCAGGACGAACAGCCCGAAGAATTTGCTTTTGTGAAGAGGTATGCCTAATTTTCTATGACAAAATTGCATCGATGAAACAGTCGAATGTTAAGCGGCACTTCGACACATGCCATGCCCCCTTTGCACGGTCTGCTTTTGCAGAGCAATGTGCGCTGGTTGTCAAGAGGAAAGGTGCTCAGCCGTTTTACGGCTTGCCTCAACGAAATACGGATTTTTCTTGAAACAAAAGGCAACAAGCATCCTGAGGTAGCGAAAACTGAGTGGCTCCTCAAGTTTTATTATCTCGTCGATATTACCGAACATCTAAACCAGCTCAACGTTAAAGTGCAAGGCGTTGGAAATACAGTGTTATTCCTTCAACACGTTGCGTTTGGTTTGAAAACAAGCTGGAGCTCTTGATCAAGGATTTTGAAACAGGTCGCTTACTACATTTCGAAAAACAGAGTTTACAGAGGCATACACAACAAGTGAGCCCGCTCAAAACATCTCCACCAGCTAGCTGGCTTCACATCCGGTCAAAGCGCACTTTGGAGAATTTCGTGAGCACTGTGGTCTTATTAAGTTCACCACCCATCCAAACGAGTGTTCACTGAACACAGCCGACCTGAGTTGCATTCCTGATGTCTCCCTGGTAGATTTTGAAGCAGAAGTGGCTGACCTGAAGGCCTCAGAGATGAGGATGAGCAAGTTCAAATCACTGAATGAAGAATTGGAAAGAATTGCACGACAGAAAGCGGAGTTGGCGAGCAAGCACATGAGGACAGAACTGGACAAACTACAATCCAAAGACGAGCTGATTCTCAAAGCTTGGAATGCGCTTCCAGTCACATACCACACACTGAGGCGTGTGAGTATTGGTGTATTGACAATGTTTGGATCGAAGTATTCATGTGAGCAGTCATTTTCACATCTCAAAAACATCAAGTCCAACCTACGATCACATTTAACGGATGAAGGCGTCAATGCCTGCATGAAGCTTTAACTCACCAAGTACCAACCAGACTACAAAACCATCAGCAAATCCATGCAGCACCAGAAGACGCATTAATGGTGAGTATTATAACATCATTATGTAAAATAATAAATTAAGACGCTTGTTATGCTCACATTTAATTGAATTCAGTCCTAAAATATATTATATGGCTCTCACTGAAACACATTTCCAAAAATTGTGCTTTTATGGCTCTCTGAGTCAAAAAGGTTCCCGACCCCTGTTTTAGACCCTTTCTTGCCAGCCACGCTGTGGAGTACTTGGATGCGTGTGATGGAGCGTTGTCCTGCATGAAAATCATGTTTTTCTTGAAGGATGCGGACTTCTTCCTGTACCACTGCTTGAAGAAGGTGTCTTCCAGAAACTGGCAGTAGGACTGGGAGTTGAGCTTGAGTCCATCCTCAACCCGAAAAGGCCCCACAAGCTCATCTTTGATGATACCAGCCCATACCAGTACCCCACCTCCACCTTGCTGGCGTCTGAGGCGGACTGGAGCTCTCTGCCCTTTACCGATCCAGCCACGGGCCCATCCATCTGGCCCATCAAGACTCACTCTCATTTCATCAGTCCATAAAACCTTAGAAAAATCCGTCTTGAGATTTTTCTTGGCCCAGTCTTGACGTTTCAGCTTGTGTGTCTTGTTCAGTGGTGGTCGTTTTTCAGCCTTTCTTACCTTGGCCATGTCTCTGAGTATTGCACACCTTGTGCTTTTGGGCACTCCAGTGATGTTGCAGCTCTGAAATATGGCAAAACTGGTGGCAAGTGGCATCTTGGCAGCTGTACGCTTGACTTTTCTCAGTTCACGGGCAGTTATTTCGCGCCTTGGTTTTTCTACACGCTTCTTGCGACCCTGTTGACTATTTTGAATGTAACGCTTGATTGTTCGATGATCAAGCTTCAGAAGCTTGGCAATTTTAAGAGTGCTGCATCCCTCTGCAAGATATCTCACTATTTTTGACTTTTCAGAGCCTGTCAAGTCCCTCTTATGACCCATTTTGCCAAAGGAAAGGAAGTTGCCTAATAATTATGCACACCTGATATAGGGTGTTGATGTCATTAGACCACACCCCTTCTCATTACAGAGATGCACATCACCTGATATGCTTAATTGGTAGTAGGCTTTCGAGCCTATACAGCTTGGAGTAAGACAACATGCATAAAGAGGATGATGTGGTCAAAATACTCATTTGCCTAATAATTCTGCACTCCCTGTAATTGTACCCCTGATAGGTCGTGTCTATTTGTCATAGTCTTGTTATTTATTTTCTGGTTTAGTTAGAATGTATTCAATATAAAGAGAAATAGCTATGGCGACTGATTTATTTTGTTCAGAAGTTTGATGTTTAACTTGTTCAAAAAACATTTTCAAATATTTTGTAAAAATTCAATGCCAGTATTTTTTCATTTTATTGTAAGTGAATATTAGCCCAATAGATTGGTTATTTGTATGCTGGATCACAAAATATCTGTATCGACCCTGTAAAAACGACATCAGTCAACCTCTATCTGAAACTCATCCATCCATCAATCAATTCATCCATCCATACGTCCATCCATCCATTCGTCCACCCGTCCAACCCATCCATGGATCTACAAAACAACTCATCTTAAAATAATATTCTCCCATCAATTACAATCTAGTACATACTGTATTAGATCCAATTTATTCAATGAGTATAAAATATTTGTATTGTAGATAGAAAATTGAAAAAGAAAGACCACCTGGTAATTCAACTCATTTTTGTTATTGGATTTTGTACCAGTAGCAGGATATAGTAGCTGGAGCAAATACCCTTTTGTTGACAGCTGAGAGCAGGTGGTTAAAATGATGAATATTTGACATACCAGGAATAGTTACTAATTTCATTATTCATCCAACGTTGGACAGATTTTTTACTGACATGTACACGCTCGATAGAAACAGGTTCTAATTTCGGATGACTTCCGCATTTAAGCCCTAATTTAGGGGTAATTATATTCTTCTAGCGTTTATTCAAGAAATGGATTATGACTTTGACAAATGTGGATTTTGAACTCTCAAAAAGTAGATTGATCTAACCATTGTTTTTCAAATACTGCTTATTCTGTTTCACCTATTAATTTTAACTCTTTACTGACAGCCAAGTTAAAATTGATCGTTATTGATTTATAAAATGGCACCAATCCAGTGTTTACATTACCTTTATGTCTTTCTCTGGCCAGTTCCGTAGTAGTGATGCAATGTGACCACGGTCATGAATAGTAATAAATAGACCCCTGAAACACAGAATTCATAGAATATCAAAAGAATTGCTGATATGCTTGTACATTAAAAAAAAAAAAAAAAAAATCTCACCACCCTTTCCAATTGCAATTAATGAAACAAACTTAGAAGTAATCAAATCATGTTTTGATGACCATTAAAATACATTGTTTTATCTTGGAGGTAGTTAGAGGTGGTTGCACTTGGAGGTTAAACTTACTTAATTTTGAACCTTTTAAAGTGGGACTATATCGAAGACTTGAGACATTTTGGCAAGATGAATGCTATTGCTGAACCTACAAAATTGGACCACTACAAGGAATTTACTTGTGACCACATCATCAATTTGATTCTAACATTTTATTGTATTCTAAGTGACAAATTTATTGTCATTCTAACATGTGAAACTAGAACTAGTATTCGTTTTTGGCACTGTAATTAATATTTGTCTTTGGTACTGTGACTAAAAAAAGTCTGATAATGAGATAATCTACATCAGTTTCGCAAGTCATTTATACCATTGGTGGTCCAGCGCTCTGACAACTAAGCAGATCGTGGACCTGTTAAGACTGTTCACAGGGCAACAGAAGGTATAAGTTCCATTGACTTTTTTTTTCTGAAGAACCCGCAGAGTCTTATTTCGTTATCATTAATCCAACAAATAGTCTTCCTATTTATTTGATGACTTTTTTTTCGGTGAATAATCTATGAGGGGTATTTGGTTATTATTTATTTCATTAATATTGTTATTATTCTTTTTCTGACTTTTGCTTTGTGAAGAGCCCACAATTGTTGTTTGATAGTGCCTTTTTGGAAAACAATACATTTTTACATTAAGGCGATCGTACAATTGTCTGACTTCTTCTATTACACAATGAACCCAGCCCCTCATCAGAAAAGGGAAATGTTATTTGGCCCTCACAGAATAAAGTTTGGGGACCCCAGGTAGACATAGGAGCAAAAAAGTGCTCTGACCAAAAACGATTGCGGGAACCTTCGTATCGATCAAATCTAAGTAAATACATGGTAGTATCGATCGACACTGATCAGATTCAGAAACTTTTATCTTGCAAATGTTATTAAATGATTGACCCTTAAACTAGTTTATAATAACGATAAACACAGCACAAGCTTTATAGACACTGAAATGATTCATTTATATCAAATAATTGTGTTGCAAATTTTAACAGTAAACACAATCAATAGATATATTTCTACTGCAACTGTTTCAGAACAAAGGCCAAACGAGTCACACCAAATAAGTAGTTATGTTAAAAAAATACAAACATTTATACAGAGCTCAAGTTCCTTTCCTTGCACAATATTTTGAAAATAAAATAAGTAATGCAAATAAAGTGTCGCCTGTCTCTCTTTGGCTCTGTTGCCATTTTGACAACGGACTTACAGATTTTTGTTCAGCAACAGCGACATTTTTACATTTTTGGTTGCCGATCGTCTCGGCCAGGTCATACCTAAGACTTACAACGTTGGTACCCATTGCCTCCCTGCTTGGAGCTCGGCATTAGGGGTTGGAATTGGGGGATTTGGTCACATAATGACTCCTAATGAGAATTTAAATTTGTGGTGTTCCCGCAATAGCGGATAACTTTGACGCAAACTACACGTGGCATCTTCCTTTTCTGTAGTTGAAATAAAATCCACACTGTGCTGTGCTTTTTTTCCTCTCTGTTTTAGCTTCTGGTAGAGATTGGCACCCAGATTTGGCTCTATTTTCCGCTCGACAGGCAGGATGCAGCTGCAGGCCAGTTGGGGAAAGTTGATATAATAGTGGCTATAAGTCGCACACCTAGGCATAAACTTAAGGAATTGCCAAGGGCGCTGGTTTAGACAGAAGATGGCTGCACTGTCTATATATAGAAGTGGAGCTTTGAGGAAGTTAGGAAATTGGTGGAGGAGTAAAGTATATATCCAAGGACAATACTATCGATCCGATCTTAGTACTTGCTTAGTATCAATCATATGGATATTTTAAAAGATCCGCCCACTCCTGCCGTACAAACGTTTAAGATGTTTTGGTGACAATGGTGGACAAGATTAATTTTGAAATGGTAGGTCACATTATATGGAAAGTTTGTCCCCACAATATGACAGTTGCACAACAACTGTATGAGATGATTCAAGCAGACAAGCGAAAGAGGAGGAAATGCCTTGATCTCTGTCAGACAACGACACCCAAAACATTTCAGGTAACACATCCTTCATCATCTACTCATTTTCTGGCCCTTTGCACTTGGATCTGCTATGGAACTCATGACCTTTAACACTATTAAAATAGAGCAACGGGGGCTGCTTTAGAGCCAGACAAACTCTCAGAGAACAGAAGTCTTGGCAAACTTGAAGGTTAAGGCCTGCATTGAGGTGAAGTTGAATTCATGACATACTGAGTTACTGGGTTAAATCTATTGTCAGCTTGTTGAATAAATATTAGCGCTACTCAAGGGAACCAGTGTGATTTATTCAAGGGGAATGAGCATAACTTTAAAGTGCTTTGTCCCAAATCCATAAATGAGACAAATATATTACACATATACTATAGTTTTGTGAAATTAGGTCATTCTTGATAGTCTACACTTCATAGAAAAAAATAGCTAAAAGAGCTTCTAAAGATAAGGTTGTATTGCTAATATCCATCCATCCATTTTCTTCTGCAGCCGCAGTAGCCTCAGCCGGAAGGCCCAGACCTCCCCCTATCCCCAGCCACTTCCTCCAGCTCATCCAACAGGATCCCAAGGCGTTTCCAGGGCAGCCTAAGGACGTAGTCTCTTCAGCGGATCCTGGGTAGTCCCCTGGGCTTTGTGCTGATGGGACATGTCCAGAACACCTAGGAACCATCATTATCAGATGCCCTAGCCACCTTAGCTGGCTCCTCTCAAAGCGGAGGAGCAGAGGCTTTACACTGAATCCCTCCCGAAAGACAGAAGTTTTCGTTTTTTTGGTGTAAAATCAATATAAATACAGATAGAAAAGAAAACCAAATGATCTGCCACCCCTACAAGAAGCTAAAAATGGAAAAACAGGCAAACAGAGTGCAGTGCGGTGGGGACTTGTTTTCCAACTACAGAAAAGGATAATACCAGGTGTCATTTGTGTGGTAACGTGGTATGCCCCTGTGACAACACCACAAAATTGCATAAAGATGAAATAATCTTTGTTCTGTGTTTATCATTATATAAACTAACTAAATTATTTAACAATCATGAAATGACAAGTATGACTATATGATCAGTATCAATCAATACTAGTCTGCATTTACCTGGATCAGAACAAGACCAAAATCCCAAGTGTCGCCTAACCCTACAATGCAGTCATCTCAGACATTGAATCTTTAGTCCCATTTATCATTTGATTGCCAAACCATACTTCATTTATTCACAGGGTAAAAGCCTCGCCTCATTTTTCTAGATGAAAGGAGGACCACAAAGCAATGAGCTGGCACGTCTGGTTTTCCTGTAAGCGTGGTGAGAATAGAGAGGGAAAAGAAAACAACCTGATGACATGAAACAGCACTGCTCTTGACCTGCAGTCAGGCACAAAAACTTATTGCAAATCTTTTGGAGAAGCCGTTTCACACTGTGACCCCAAACATGGTGAGCGCCATCAACAAGATGCCCTCCACTCTTTGACCCGTGTCCAAACACAGCCAGTCACCAGTTTTCAGCCTCAAGCTTTACCTTAATCTTTATCATTAGAGAGCCACATAGGGTTGAGCTAACACAACAAAGACTTACGTTGGGACAATGATGTGAGAGGTCAAATATCATAAACTTAAGGTTTGGGGTCTCTTTTGAACCTAAATAAAGGTGGATTGTTGTTACAACCGCTTTCGTAACCTTCATATTTAGTGGTTAAGAAGAGGTGGGATTCTTTTGTTTTTCTACACATTCATACAAAATATATAAAATCTCTGAATACTTAAAAGTTATTATATGTATATATTGATAAACATGTTGGTTGCGAAAACAGAATATGGTCTACACTCTTTTTTAACATGTACTGCTCTTTTGTTTCCAATGAAATAGTAAAATAAAATATTTACACACAATGAATCTAAATAAATATATATTTTGATCTAAGTACCCCGTAGTGATTTGGGACCTGGTATCAGTATTGTCACACACTGCAGCCCATCAATGCCGAGGACCAGCTCATCTCTGAAGAGCGCGACGACGCTTGACACACAAAAAAAACAACGGCAACCAGATAATGAAAGTGCTGTATCTGAGTCAGACTGGGAGCATTCTCCTGCTACTGGTAACCTTGGAAACAAGTACTATCTGTTTTATTTGTGTGTGCCGGGGGTGTTCCTCTAATTAAAAAGTCACAGTAAAGGAAATCATGAACAGATAAAAAATGGCTTTGAAAATAAGGATTTCTTCCCAAAGTAATGAGGAATTTCACCTTTTAGCATGACAGTGACCCAGCGCATATATCCAAGTCACACTTGCACTGCACTGACATAGAAGACAGTAAACACCTTGACAGAGCCAAGTTCTGACTCCAATTAAAACTGTTAGCTTGACCCGAAGAGTGCCATGCACAGGAGTTGCCCTCACAGATTGGTAAATTGTGATGAAATATGGCAACTTACACTTTGACTCTGCACGTGAGGAGCGGGGTTAGGACCCCATCACTGGTTGACGGGGCAGCATGCAGAGCATGTGAAAGTAAGTCTGCATGGAAGAAACTCTAGGCCAAGGAAATCGGAGCAAAAATGTATATGACAACAGAAAGGACTACATGATAAAATAACAGTGACTATACAAACTACGAGGGTGTAATTCAAGTTTATCATGTTGAGTATGATTTAAAAATTCCACCACTCTATTAGGTGGTTCTACCAAACATAGAGTTTTGCTGGGAGAAAAAGGTACTTCTAGGCTTTAAAAGCAAATTGTCACATTCTCATAGTGGTATATCTCCAGTCAGTACGTTTACATCCAAGCAATAGTATGTTTGAAATCGGTTTCCTGGTTATGAAAAAACATGTAAATACAGTGCTGTGAAAAACGATTTGCCCTCTTCCTGAGTTCTGTTTCTTTTGTATATTTATCACAATTATTTCAGATCATCAAATCCTAGTTATACTATTCCCTTCAGGCAAATGTGTCTGTCGAGCAGCTTCATGGGAACTGCGTCTGTTTCCCCCTTTTAAAATAGATGGATCAAATAGAATAAACAAACTTAAATCAAATCGATTTGAACTTTGGTAAATCAATTTACAACCGGTATGTTTTGCCCTTATTAGTCCTAATATTAGGCATCCTAAAAACTAATTTTTAGTCACAATAATTAACACTGAATTTTTAAAGTCACTAATTCAACAAACACTTGGATAAATGAAAAAAGCTACTTTAAAACTGTTACTATAACAAAACACAATAGGAAATAATTCTTTGAAAAAATATATTTTTCTTTAAATTACAAAAACTCTATTTGTCACGGTTGTCCATTGCCCTCAATGGACCCCGACCGTTTGGCGCCAGCTGCGGCTCGTTGCCTGATCGGCTCCCCTCCTATTTAAGCTCACTGCTCTTTGTCAGTCCGTCAGTGAACCTCTGCACCTGCAAGACGTGAGTTTTGACTCTGTCCGGTATCCTGCTTGTGTATTCTGTCCAGTATCGATCCCGTCTACCTCGTCCTGTTTGATATCTGACTCCAGTCTCCTGTGTCTGGTATCGATCCCGTCTGTCTCGTCCTGTCTGATATCTGACTCCAGTCTCCAATATTGGCTATCAATGCTGTCTATCTCGTCCTGTTTGATATCTGACTCCAGTCTCCAGTGTCTGGTATCGATCCCGTCTGTCTCGTCCCGTCTGATATCTTGCTACAGTCTCCGGTATCCGGTATTAATCCCGCCTGTCTCATCCTGTACGATATATTTCGCCAGTATCCAGTATCGATCCCGTCTGTCTCATCCTGTCTGATATCTGACTCCAGTCTCCAGTATCCGGTATCGATCCCGTCTGTCTCGCCCTGTCTGATATCTGACGCCAGTCTCCAGTATCTGGTATCGATCCTGTCTGACCCATCCTGTCCGGTATCGATCCCGTCTGTCCGGTATAAGCTCAAGTTGCTGGTATCTATCCCTCCTGTCCCGTCCTGTCCGGTATCTGCTCGTGTATCTGGTATCGATCTCTTCAGTCTCTGGCTTCCTGTTTTTCCTCACCGGACTTCCGTCTTACTACTTCCGCCCAGCAATAGCTGAATCACTGGCGTTTCTGTTCACGCGCATGACTGCCCCATTCCCGTATAATAAACTTTGTGTGAAAACGTTACGCATCTGGGTCCTACTATTACTTAGTTGCAGAGTCAGATCTAACTATAATTTACAGGAAATTAGAATACCATAATAAACATATAAATTTTATTTAATGCAATAAAAAAGGATGATTATACAGTAAATAAACTGAAATACTGTAAGCCTTTCATTATTTTAATAGTAAGTAAGTAAGTAAGTATGTCTCATACCGTCACAGAAGACATCTCATCTCATCTCATCAGCCGTACCGCTTATCCTCATTAGGGTCGCGGGGGGGGCTGGAGCCCATCCCAGCCATCTCCGGGCAGTGGGCAGGGGACACCCTGAACTGGTTGCCAGCCAATCGCAGGGCACACGGGGACAGACAACTCATTCGCTCATTCACACCTAGGGACAATTTGGACCGGCCAATTCACCTGAAATGCATGTTTTTGGAACGTGGGAGGAAACCGGAGTGCCCGGAGGAAACCCACGCAAGCACGGGGAGAACATACAAACTCCGCACAGGAAGTCTGGAGCTGGATTTGAACCCACGACAGGTTCCCATGACATGAACTGTGCCGCACAAGCGCTAACCACTGCGCCGCCGTGCTCACTGAAGACATATTATTTCTTATTATCTCTGACAAACTACCTGAACCACATTTTAAAGATTCCATGACACAAGAATGATTTTGTGTATCTAGACATTTGGGAGCCCTCTCCCAAATTAACACACGAGAATTGTAAGCCAGGCCAGCTCCTGGGATGCAAGCATCAATATTATAGTTGGAAGGGTGTAAGGGTGGACACGGGGTCAAAGTATTGACTTACAATGGCCAAATTTCACAAGTTATGTAGTTTATTTCAACCAGGTTGGTGATGTCACTAGGCCAGCGATCACCCTTGGGCACTATGAAGCCCACAGAGTACACGAGGGTATCATGTGGCAGTCCTGAACTCAACTAACCAGTAATAGGTAATTCAGATTTTCTAGGTTTTAAAAATGGAGAACAGAAAGAAAATATGTTTAGAATATGTTTCATAAGGGTTGTATCTAGGTTATTCTAACTAGCATAAGATATCATTTACATGGTCAGTCGGTCGCTTTACATACATGGCGATGTATTAAAGATTATTGAATATATCTCTTTTACTGGTACAATTTTCCATTATATATGTAATTTTGCAGTGCCCTTTTTTGAGAAAGATGTTTTTGTTGTTTTGTGGTTTAGATTAAGTCTTATTACAAGCTAGTAATAACATAATGATAACTTAATAACCACACAGTCACATCATGATAACAGATGCTATATTGGGAATGCAGCTTGTAATTTTGATTTGTGTCACTGCATACATAGCATTTTTCATATCCCTATCCTGTCCTTCATTAAGTAAAACAGATTTCAAAATGATATAATTTTGGGGGGTGCTTGGGTTGAATTTGGGGGTGAGATAAGACACTCTGCTTACCCATCTGAGAACTACGTACTGTTTCAAACACACACTGTTATGTGGCTCGAATTTGTGTTTCCTCAACACAAAAGCACTTGTGCAGAACTTGAGATAACTCACTTATCACGAGCACTGTCCTCTCACCACTTTGACATGAAACAAAGCCATTCCAGAAAGTCATCATTCGCACTCTCCTGCCAGAGTCCAAGCCACCAAAGACAATGCACTCGTCTCTTCTCGTCTGCCTTCAGCCCTTCCTGGTGTGCCCACACTTGTGAGGTTTTTCCATCCCAGCACTCAACACTAGCTGAATCAGCCCCTTTTACACCAGTTAAAGCCGTGAACTCATTCCACCCACTGCAATCAGGCAAGTCTTCCACTCTGCAGCTATCATATCATCCCATTATGGAAAAGAAAAAATCAAGGTTGCTATGTCATAACACACACTGTTTATTCAGTCCTATCAATCCTTCAGCACATCTTCTAGTACAATGGCAAATGTGTAAAATGACCGCCACCCATCCTGAGGATGAAGAAAACAGGAATCAGGTGTTTTGGAATTTCAAAGATGGACCTAGACGATGTAAAATAGAATTCCCGGGCAGTCAAGATGAGGGGTGTGGATTTCCAATACAGCTTTCCATTCAGCCGGTCTTACATAACTCAGCACGAAAGAGATTATTACAGTCAAGAAAAGCACTGCTAAAGAAATCACAGCAACAGGCCTGATGAACCCAGAAAGTTGTTAGATCATTGTCAGCTCCACCAAACTAGGTTTAACTTTCCTTTGTCTTTTGAAACCTATAAATGTCTTTACCTATTCAATGATTTATTTAAACTAGGTTCGTACAGTTCACAAGAATGCTTGAGGGAAACACTTTGTATGGGAATATAATAAGGTTAGGCAAGGAAAGCATTGAACGCAAGGACCAGACAGGGTTTGGATTTCCATTTTAAAACAAAAGAGTTACAGAAAACTTGAGTTTCATGTGGTCGTAGCTGAGAAGATGCTAAAAAAATGTAAAAAGCACATGTTTTATGGTCATGATGAGAAAGTACATTTTAAAGTATTACAAACACATTATCTTTTTGGTTATGATTATGTTACCATTAACATATTGAATGTTTAACCGTAGATGGATGTGTTAGAGTAAATTCTAATTGAAAGTTACATGGTAATCAAGTGTATTTGTGTGTTTAGCAAGCTTTACACAACATCATCTGAATTTCTTTTTTTTTGTTTATATTGCGAGGCACAGATACCTCTCATGGCAAAAATGTTAATACTTTTACATCAAATAGCATCATGTTTCACAAAGATAATATGTGAATATCTGTCAATGGGAAGTAAAGCATTATAATAATGATGTTTCGCAGTTTGTACCTACACAGTAAGACAGTTATATCTCCTTGTAACTTCTTATGACTATTAATTACTAGTCAGTAAAATAAAATATGAAAAATGTATACCCTATTTTCTCTTATAAGTCTTGATTATATGTTTATCTTGTTTATCCAAGAGTAGCAAGTCTCATCTTGTGGCAAACAATGTTCACGATGTCGGTATCAATGACAATGAAGAGTCAAGTAAAGTCAAGTAATTTGTATGTATAGCCTTTAATCACAAGAAGTCTCAAAGGGCTGCACAGACCAAAGACTATTACGGACTACGATTACACCATACCCTGATCCAAAACCTACATGAGGGCAAGGAAAAAACTCAAAACCTCAGCATAACGAAATTAAAAAAAAAACAGAGTAGAGAGAACTATTCAATTTAATTCAATTCTGTTTTGTTCTATTCTATTCTATTCTATTCTATTCTATTCTATGCCTATGTTTTGCTTGTACATCGGTGCAACTATAACAGCTGACCTAAGAGTGCCAAATCAAGTGATTGAAAGCTCTAGAAGAATAATAATATAATAATAATTTCCTTTGTATTGTCATTCTTTGTAACAATGTACACAGAACGAAATGTCGATACACCTGACCCGTTGTAGCGAGTCGATGCAGCCGCAGCCAGAGGGCGCCGCCATTATACCAATTAGGTATGTCTCGGCCGAGGCGCGAACCAGCGACCTCCCAGTCTCAAAGCGGGCACAAGAAGGATGAGAAGATAACAAAACACAATTTAGACCTGTACATCTACTGAATTACCCCATATGCTCGAAGGGAAATTAGATTTTTTTTTTTGTAAACAAAATAATAAGGTGCATTAAATCTGAAAGACTGCACATGCACTAGGATATTAACCCAAGAAGAAATGATCTACTTTCAATTTTCAGGTAGAGCACAGAGCAGCACATTAAGAAGCCTGCATATATAAAAAGGGGCAAAACAATGGGACTGGTTCTGGTACTACCTTCAGGAGTCCACAGAGACCTAACAAATATGCTACTTTTGTAAAATTTCCAACATCTGTTCTGGCAAACCGAAAATAATCACTCATTCCAAATTTGACAGCTGGAATAGAGACATCAAAGTAATATGGTTACATTTATATAAGTGAAAGCAGCAGTAACTGAGGAGAAAAATAGCAGTAGGTCAAAGAACAACATTGGTGCTGCTCCTTACGACACTACATGGAGCACTCCAGTTTTTATCGCCCTGTTTAATAGGTTGCACTCTGATGCCGTGAAATCGTGAACATTTTGCGTTTGATTGGAGGTTGCATTGGCAGCTTTTCTATTTGAAATGTGCAAGCTTAAGCTCTGCCAAAAGATTTTGATTTTTTTAGGACTCACATTCAAGTCATTAAAGAACATAAGGCCTTTCCAACTTGTATGACCCAAGATCCAAAGCACCCAAAACGTAAAGACGCAACAACACCTTTAGGGTGGTTTTAAAGGGTATTTCAAACAGACTATCAAATCAACTTTATAATTCAATCAGTAAATCATATCAAGTGCTCAATTGGGAAATAAAACAGTTCAGCAACACAGTGGGCTTGGATCACAAATACAGTATATAAGCAGGGAGAAACAGCAGATGGTTAAAAAAAAATACTGTATATTTTACAAGGAAACCATTTTTTTAAAGCTAGTCATTTCATGTAGCCTGTAACGACCCTAAAATGAATCTATGAAAGGAAATATAATTTGAGCAACAATGGTGCCTACCCCTGAGCTAATGCCGCCCTAAAAGAAGGGCATTCACGCCTCCAAAAAATACATTTGGTCATATACACTTTATGCACATGTTTTGACCATTTTAGTTGGATGACACTGATAATGTAGTCATATAGTCATATTTGTGTGAGTTTTCAAGTTATATCCTTTTTGTAAAATTAATCAAAACATCATTATTTTAACCTAGTTAATCATTTAGGGGTAATGATTATCCATATATTTAGTCCGGACAAAGGATGAAAACTGGTGTGAAGCTGAGTTTTGGGGAATTTTCCACTGACTTGTTTCGTTTTTGTCATAGCCCGCCATGTTTTGCCCCTTTGGTATATAAATGATTGTCAGACATTTTGAAAGCACCCTTTTTTACTTTCCGGTAATGAAAAACAAAAACTGTACACTTGAGCGCTCTTTTTACCCACCCTCTCTCGCATGTCGACTCGAACACGGGGAGGAATAAAAAGTGTGTCCTGCTTCAATCGGTGGAATGCAGGCAAATATGAATTATATGCAAAATGTCCTGTCACATGCTGCATTTCCATTTTTCAACATTATAAACAAATGTTGGGTCTTTTTTTATCATGCAAAGAAGTCTGTTCTTGAAAAAATGGTCAACTGCAATCCCTAAATAGGAAGATTGGTAGCTGGATTTTAACCCAAGACCTCTCAACTGTGATACAGACGTGCTAACCAGTCATCCTTTCCCCCTCCTCTTTCCAATATCCTAGTAAAAATGCTTTAGTTAACTAAATATGCTTCAAGAGAGGTTAATTTTCCTTTAAATTTATTGGTTTATTTGTTTTTTTTTATTTTGCAATTGTTTTTAATCCTTAGCAATACTGTGACTTTTGTCAGCAGGGTGACTTGTTAAATAAGAACTTATGTTTCTCAACTTTTTTTTAGTCCTGCTACAAGAGTTCCTATATCAACCTGGATATGGTCATCAATCTCCGTCCATAAGATGGAGTGCTTCATGTCATAGGACTGTTATTCATTTATTTCAGAATTCCATTGAAGTACTACTTCGAAGAAACACGGCAACACAGAACACAGAAGACGGTCCGTTGTTAGCCGATACACACAATATGTGTGTTGAGTAAGAAATAAATGAAGTAAGATTAATGTGTTCAAACCAATAAAAGTCAGCTAATCTTCTGATAAATGAACGGTGCCTTTCTCGCTCCACTTTCTGTCCCATCTAAAGATCAGTGAATCTACAGTGTTTTCATGCTTTATAGCTTAAACTTTGGCCTTCGGTTCGGAGTGTTTAGATTCTGTGAAGCAGATTAACTGGTTAGGTCAGGCATTACAAGAAAAGGCTGCAGTTTTTGCACAGAACGCCTTTTTACTTGACTTTCAGTGACTACAGATCTAATCTGCACTGTGATGGTGGTCTGATGGGAAAACGGGTTTGCACACCTACAGGAAGATTGCTGTTTAGGTAATAGCCGCTGATGTGCATTTTGACACACAAAATATGTAATATGTAAAGAACACTTCAAAGAAAATGTCAAAAGAGGATTTCATACTTCGAGGTTGAAGAGTTTAAGCGAGCTGTACGGAATTTGTAACCATTTTACACGTGACCGCATCTCCTGGCTTGTGACTCCCTTTTCAGCGTGTGCAATTACCAAGCACTTTTAGACGTACTAGAATATTTTTTTGTGCCTTGCCTAAATAGATAAAACAGAAACAAGGAAATTATCAGCCATATCATATAGTTTTGCTATTTTTAGAACTTAAACATTCTGTACTCTGGTACTTCAAATCCCCATAAATGTATTGAGTGTCTATGTTGTATTTATGTGTGCATTACCTTGGTCTTCGAAATATCAGGCCATACTGCTGGCAAGCAAGGCCAACGGTAGGGGTATAAATAATAGGCATGAACCTTTCGATGTCGGATAAAAGCACACGATAGAAGAGCTTCTCGCTGCGATCCTGGAGTCCCATCAGAAAAATATATCTGGGAATGACAGAAGATTAACACAGTGGAAAAGACAACATATTAGTATTTAAAGTCTTGAAAGTCACCGGTCAAAGTTTTTTTAAAGGTCAGATATCCCATTCAATGACACAACAAGTACTATTGATAGGGCTGAACTGCTGGGCAGAAATTACAAGGAGGAAAACCAGTGAGAAAGTAAGAAAAGCAAAATAGACAGAGAAAAACAAAACCACATGAAAGGAATCAGATGTCTTTACAATAAGTGCTTGCATTTTGAGAAAACAAGCTCCTTTTTGTTGGAGTTCTTTGACTAATAAAGCAAGAGTTGCATCTGAGCCAAATTAGGCTGAACATGGCAAAAATTGTTATTCCTAATCAGAACTGTTTCCATGAGTTGTGGAACACAAGGCGGCTCTTGTTTTGCGGATGAAAGGATTCCACACCCATCCTGCTATATATTAAGCGGTAGCAGCTGCACGATGCTGGGATTGTAAAGGCTGATATTGAGAAATGATTTCATTTTTGGACCAACACATTATTTTCTGTCATTTGTAATTTATCACATATGTTTTGGTTCACATGTATTATTGTTTTCATACACTAACATCGTGGCAGCACGGCGGCGCGGTGGCTAGCGCTTGTGCGGCACAGTTCATGTCATGGGAACCTGTCGTGGGTTCAAATCCAGCTCCAGACTTCCTGTGCGGAGTTTGTATGTTCTCCCCGTGCTTGCGTGGGTTTCCTCCGGGCACTCCGGTTTCCTCCCACATTCCAAAAACATGCATTTCAGGTGAATTGGCCGGTCCAAATTGTCCATAGGTGTGAATGAGCGAATGAGTTGTCTGTCCCTGTGTGCCCTGCGATTGGCTGGCAACCAGTTCTGGGTGTCCCCTGCCTACTGCCCGGAGATGGCTGGGATGGGCTCCAGCCCCCCCCCGCGACCCTAATGAGGATAAGCGGTACGGCTAATGAGATGAGATGAGACACTAACATCGTATTTCATACACTAACATGCATGACACCAGCTACTGAAAGTTTTCTACAATTGAAAGAACACTTGCTTGGTTATTGACACATATAGAGATACTGTACGTAGATGCCTCCATCCTCTATCTTATTTTTGTTGTTTTGGGTTTTAGTTTTGAAAAAGACAAGATGACGTTATGGTTGCATGAACTCCCTTTTGACTGTTAGGACTGAGGTCTTATTGTAAAACTGTATAAACTGTATTAGATTAAGAGCCACATGTTTAAGTGGCCTGTATCCAATTGTGGAAAGACAGAATACATTTGCTTTTTATAGCTTGTACTGCCAAAAATGTCACATCTGAGCAGAAATCTGAATTTGGACCAAGCAAGGTGTCTCAAAGGAGAGAGCCGTGGGCCAGTTGCAGCCTGCGGGACGATTATTTGAGGCCTTGGCTTTGATATAAAGCTATGGTGTTAGTTTGGCCTGCACAAGTTCGATAAGGGTGCTACTTCAGTGTATATGAGTTTGGCAGGGCTTACAATTGGGACCAATTAACTTGAAAATGCAGCGGCAAATATAGATCAGGAAAAAAATAAATCTTCATTTCAGTCTGCAGTATGCTTTAAATGGGATATTTCAAAGTCAGTTTATTTAGCTGGCTGCTACCCTTGACAGTACGTGTAGGCACGCAAAAGTGAGACGTGGGAGAAACAACAACGTGTAAATCAGTGTACTTCTGCCCTGCACAATATCATAATGATTTTTTGCAATTTAACGATTTAAATCAAAATGCGTAATAAGGCACCGCATGAGGTAGGACAGGGGAGGAGATTGTGACTGTTGTTGACCTGAGGCTTGAGGGACTGTGGATGCAACTTTCAGTGACATTTTTTATCTGATTGACTTTGGTGATAAAAACACAATGTCACTGCCTTTGTTACTTTCATGTCATCATACAGCACAGTAGTCTGTCTTTAATATAATCCTAAAATTGATTATAAAAGGCTGGTTTACATGTCTCCCTTAAGACTAATGGACTCCCTTGGTTGAGTTTGCATGTTCTTCCAATGGCTGAGTGGATTTTTTCGGGCTCTCCGGTTTCGTCCCGCATTACAAAAACATGGCAGGTTGATTGGCAGGTCCAAATTATCCTTAAGAATAAGTAAGCATGGGAATGGTTTTCTGTTTCCATGTGCCCTGCAACTACTGCCAACCAGTCAAGGGTGTCCCCTGCCCACTGCCTAAAGACAGCTTTAATAGATAGATAGTAGATAGATACTTTATTCATCCCCGAAGGGAAATTCACATTTCCAGCAGCATCCCTGAGCTGAGAACAGTACAATAATAAAGCCAAAAGAATACAATATACAAATACCCAGTGTGACGTGCAAATGCCCACTGTAGCGTGTTATATAGAGTAACTAAATAGTGCTACACAGAATACATATTGCAGTAAGATTCGGTAATATCCAATGTAGGTGGTGTGGTTTAATGTGGGCCTTTACTCTGCCGGGTGGAGTTAAAGAGCCTCATGGCATGAGGAAGAAAAGATCTCTTCTTTAATAGACTCCAGCACCTTCCTGACCATAGTGAAAACAAGTGGCTTGTAAATGTTCAGAATAGTTCATTTTAAAAGTTCCATTTATGTTCAGAAAGTTACAGGATAAAGACTTTTTGAATCTGAGCACTAACAATTTATTTTACTTACATATTTGGTTCCTTACGACTTTATTTGTTTATTATTGTTTTTTTTTTTGTTTTTTTTCTTAATATTTGTTTTTTACTTTTTGCTATTTTGTGGAAAAATGAAGGAATTTTGAGAATAGTGGAAAACCCAGTGTGGTCCAACCTTAATCAGACCTTAGCTCCGGCAGCGCCCAGATAAACTGAGTTTGAGAACACTGGGTTAAGCATTGCATTCTGGCATAATAAAATGTGATGACTTCATAAAGCTGTATTTACTTTTTTTGTTATTTGACTTTACAGACAGCCCAAAAGTTTATCAACTCATTTTAGCACAAGTACTGTATTTAAAAAGTTTGTCTACACAGTTTCAGATTTTTTTGTTTGTGTTTGTTTCTGATATGACTACTGGGAAACCAATTTTAAATACAGTATTTCAATAAGCAGAGCCTTGGGCTACCTATTAGTTTTGAATTTAACATGTTTTATCTAGATTCTAGATCAGAGGTGACCAAACACCTTTGGCCCGTCAGGCTTACAGTATCAATCCAGCCCGCCAAATGAAAATGGTGAAAATGTATTCACAGTACATATAATGGTAAAAATGTACTATTTATAAAAAAAATGTTGTTGCTTTGGTGCCAACCTTGTCCGAAGTGTCAATTAGTTTTGCCATGTATTGCTAAAGTATTGGATTGAAGACTCTGTATTGTCTAATACACTTTTCCCTTGTGAAAAAAAGGATGGCCACCACCTGTTCTAGATGGAGAAGTGAACTCAGCTACAGTGTTAGGTTGTGCTGGAGTTCCTGCCCCTTTGCCCTCTCCCACAAATTGCAAGAACTCCAAAAATGTCAGCTGGCATCAAAGTTCACTGGGAAACTATTTTGTACACTCTGAATGGAGAATTTACAATGGTTTTCAGGTTCAGATTTTGTATGCTTTAAATAATGAGAGAAAACACTCAGATTGCCAGCTCTCGTGGAGGATGGAGGACTGCACAATTCAATTATCCGCCTCTTTTTCAAACAATTGTCTTATTTGTCTCTTTTTATTTGGTTCTGAGGTCCAGAGTTACATGATTGTTCCATCCCTAAAAGGTTGGCGAATCAAAGCATTTTTGGAACCAGAGTACTTATTATCTATGTGTAAGTAGTGTATGTGGAGGGTTGCAGAATATATGAGTTATCAGGCATTTTGCAAGCCATTTCCTAATTATCTGATGACACGTCGGTTTCCATCTGATCTTACACAGCAAAACATTTCCTCTTTACACTGAGAATGTTTTTTTCATTGTAAGCAGTAATGATCTCTGCAAATGTCTAGTAAATGTATTTACAATCGTCCCTATGAAGGTAAAAACAAATACTGTACTGTATATTAAGGGTCACCAATGTTGTGCTCCCAGGCACCAGGTAGCTCCCAAGAACACCTGAAGTTAGCACACGAGTGATGGGTCATTATTTTCTGGGGAATTTAATTTCTAAATAGCATGAGAAATCATTCACATATACAAGGCAGATTTTTCAGTGGCTGCCTGAGCTTATTTAACCCCAATTGTAATCATTACAACAGGGAAATACCATAATAATAACATAGTAACAACAAAGTAATATTATGATACTTTGTCACTCTAGAATTGCCTAAAAATGTTGTACTTATTCGAACCAATCATAGTTAGAATAGTATTTCTCAGCTTTAACAAGTTGGTGGCCCCTGCTGTAAAACTTACAAATGGTAACTAGTTTTTTAAATTGACGCTTTTCTGAAGAAATATGTGTTATGCAAAAGCACACCCCCCTTCACTTGCCCACAAAATAGTTGAGCATGCAATTTGCTGTTATTATATTGCATTACATTTATTATTAATTCAAAAATACTGATTACATTGATGAAATAAATAGTATATGAAGACTCAATTAGACTAAGCAATAACAACAACAACAACAACAAAAAGATGGCAACACAATCCAAAAATGGAATGCGTTAGATCCACAAACTGAATTTTGTTGCTGTTTTTAGAGCATTGGAATCAAGATAAGACCCAAATAGCCTGTCTGAGATATTGACACTACAATGTTGAAGTTAAAGTAAAACACCAGTTTTTATGAAAGTCTTTCTCACAAAAAAAATATTAATGGTGGAATGTTTGATAAAGTGCCGGGGCCCAGAAAAGGAGGAAATTTCGCATGTAGATAATATCAAGTACATGCCTCTTGATTTAAAGCATTGACCCGGTCAGTTGATTGTTAATTTTGGAGCTCCTTATGGGCCCAAACAACTCTTACTTTTGTATGTACACATGGATTAGGAATGACGCACACTCAACATAACTGATGTTAAATGTTATGTTTAACGGGTTTAGAAAAACACTCATGGGAAGGAAAAGGGAGGACATGGATTTTTTTGCCTTAGGACTGAGTTACAAGGCAAGTGTTTAATGAAATATTTAATGTTAAAGACAAAAACTATCCAGATATGATCTCACGGAGACGATGTGCAATCCCCTGGGAAATCTATCAAAATTCCAGAAACAAAATAAATAAAGCAGCACACAAGTGTTGTAACTCACTAAGGAGTGTTCGCATTGTGTTTGGGGCTTACTTATCCAGGTCATCTTTCTTCATTTCATAGTTCTTAAGCACTCTGAGCAGCTGGAGGTCCTGAGTAATGAAGCAAGGAGGAAGCAGGCCATGGATCCCCAGCTGCAGACGCTCCTCCAGGGAGAATGCCATGCCCTTTAAACATGCAGAAAAAAAACTCATTTATAACCACTTAGGACTAACACAAGCATACAGCCACAGACCAAGCACAATAAAAGCTGTCTATTTTTGTGTACAGTATGTGCTTATTTATTGATGCATTTTTGCAGGTGGGCTAAACTTCAAATGCACTGTTATAGTCAAGAAAACAGTTTGGATTCGGCAGGCAGAAGGCCGACTTGCTTTCTGGAGATGGAAATGGAAACTTACTTTGGAGTGAATTCAGGAGACCAAAATGAATAGGTTTACAGCAAATTGCAAACAGACTTAAACGTGTGAGGCAAAGTTGGGCAGGGAGATCACAGATCCTTGCTGTAAACCTGGCTACCACCCAAATGTGTGAATGTGTGTTTTATTATGTTGTTTACTTGATGTTACTTAAAGTCTAGGTATAAAGGTTTTTAAAAATTACAAAACAACAGCAGGATGCATCATTCTTCTGATGAAGTCTATCGATTTGCCAAAACTTAATCAAACATTACAAAACCCCAATAGTAATCAATTTTCTTCTGCAGCTAGATTTAGATGAAAGCCACCCAAGCATAGAAGACCAGAATTCACACTTCCCAACCACTTCATAAAGTTTTCTCAATTTTCGGGGCTTGGCAGACTTGGCAGGGGGCATCTTAGAATGCACCCGTAACATTTTACTAGGAACGCATCAAAGAAGCATATAAAACATGTAGCCGAGTCTTCTCGTCTTGTTTTTTTTTAACATGAATGCAACGCCACCAGTGTTGGGATACATGGTTATTGATGTGCTTTTAAAATATTTCATATTTTTTTCAAACAATATGACCAACTGCACTATAATTATCAGGAGCGGCAAGATATGCCTATTTTTCGATCCAATCCAGTAAAATCACTTTAAACAGACTGCCCCAGTGATAGACCTGGTTTGGGCAAATCTAGAAAGTAGCGACTTTTTGGTCATTTTAGGTCAAGTTACATTTACTTGTATGAAGACGTCGCCTACTTTCAACCATTTGACTTTCGGAAAACGGTAGATACGAACATTTTTTTCGGGATTTCGAAAAATATCCAGACATTGCTGTAAGTTAGATTTTGTATTGTGTGCACCTTTTTCTGAATACAGGACATTCCTGTAGTGCTTCTTTCTGCCACTACAGGCGTGTGGTGCTAATAGAGGTCGCCCAGACTCCACCCGGAAGAAATGAAATCCACTTTCTCTTCCTCATTCGTTTGTAAACATACTACGTATACTGTACTGTATCTCTAGCCCGCTAAGAACTTTGACGGTTTTTTTGTGTTAAATATCTCATGCATCCATTCAATATGGTTTGTGTAAAGGGTAAAGAAGAGGCGAGCTGTTACTTTTGAAATTAAAGTGGAATAAGAAAGCTTGATGCGGTTGAGAAAATTGTTGGATTGCTTTTTATTCCAGCCTCTACTGCTGAGGAAGACCTCTTGAAGCCCATCTTCCAAAAGTAAGTTAAGCCTCACTTTATCTATCTTTATAGAGCATATTATTTTATTAAATAGTAATTTTTTAGTAAAAAAACATATAGGTTACTTATACAAGCCTTAAACATACATACATATCTCAAAATTCTACACAAAATACTCCATTATGACAATATTTTTTTTACTTTTTTTGAATTTATTAAAAATCGAAAACTAAGAAATCACATTTACATAAGTATTCACAGCCTTTGCCATGAAGCTCAAAATTGAGCTCAGGTGCATCTTGTTTCCACTGATCATCCTTGAGATCTTTCTACAGCTTAATTGGAGTCCACCTGCATGAAATTCAGTTGATCGGACATGATTTGGAAAGGCACACACCTTTCTATATAATGTCCCACAGTTGAGTGTGCATGTCAGAGCACAAACACCAAGCATGAAGTCAAAAAAACTGTCTGTAGACCTGCGAGACAGGATTGTCTTGAGGCACAAATCTGGGGATGCATACAGAAAAATTTCTGCTGCTTTGAAGGTCCCAATGAGCACAGTGGCCTCCATTATTCGTAAATGGAAGACATTTGGAACCACCAGGACTCTTCCTAGAGCTGGCCGGCCTTCTAAACTGAGCGATCGGGGAAGAAGGGCCTTAGTCAGGGAGGTGACCAAGAACCAGATGGTCACTCTGTCAGAGCTCCAGCGTTCCTCTGTGGAGAGAGGAGAGCCTTCCAGAAGGACAACCATCTCTGCAGCAATCCACCAATCAGGCCTGTATGGTAGAGTGGCCAGACGAAAGCCACTCCTTAGTAAAAAGAACATGGAAGCACATCTGGAATTTGCCAAAAAGCAACTGAATGACTCTCAGACCATGAGAAACAAAATTCTCTGGTCTGATGAGACAAAGATTGAACTCTTTGGTGTGAATGCCAGGCGCCATGTTTGGAGGAAACCAGGCACCGCTGATCACCAGGCCAATACCATCCCAACAGTGAAGCATGGTGTCGGCAGCATCATGCAGTGGGGATGTTTTTCAGCAGCAGGAACTGGCAGACTAGTCAGGATAGAAGAAAAAATGAATGCGGCAATATATAGAGATATCCTGGATGAAAACCTGCTCCAGAGCGCTCTTGACCTCAGGCTGGGGAGAAGGTTCATTTTTCAGCAGGACAACGACCCAAAGCACACAGCCAAGATCTCAAAAGATTGGCTTCAGAACCACTCTGTGAATGTCCTGGAGTGGCCCAGCCAGAGTCCAGACTTGAATCCGATCGAACATCTCTGGAGAGATCTGAAAATGGCTGTGCACAAATGTCTCCCATCCAACCTGATTGAGCTTGAGACTTATTGCAAAGAAGATTGGGCAAAACTGCCTAAAGATAGGTGTGCTAAACTTGTGGGATCATATTCAAAAAGACTTGAGGCTGTATTTGCTGCCAAAGGTGGATCAACAAAGTATTAAGCAAAGGCTGTGAATACTTATGTAAATGTGATTTCTTAGTTTTCTATTTTTAATAAATTCAAAAAAAGTAAAAAAAAAACGTTTTCACATTGTCATAATGGAGTATTTTGTGTAGAATTTTGAGATAAGAGATTAAAGTAATACAATTTGGAATGAGGCTGTAACATAACAAAATGTGGAAAAAGTGAAGCGCTGTGAATACTTTCCGGATGCACTGTACATATATAAACCTTAAACATACAAAATAGAGCACTGAAGCAACTTACAAAAAAATTTAACTTACGAACAATCGTCCGGAACCTATCTCGTTTGTAAGGAGGGCAGCGTGTGTAGCTCTAAATCACAAAAGTATAGAAAGTTTGCTTAGGCCACCATTACAACATACCCTTATCTGAAACCTAAATGACGACAAGGAAAAACTCAGTTAACACAGTTAAGGAAACTCAAGAAAACCTTGAGAAGTGGTCGCACAAAAGGTTACTCCCCATAAAGCTGCAATAGATGTTACAAGGGCACTACCAGACAATACACAGTCAAGATGCGTTGTATTTGAAACACTTAACAAAGATGTTGACTAAATAAACTACAAAAATGACAAAAGACGTGTTTTTAAAATTCCAAGCACCCGTCCACAAAAAAATATAGTCCACAAGATGAGCCAGGCCAGACAGTAAGGAAAAGACTAGACAGTTTACACAATGTTGACTCATATATGTTAAACATTTGTAATAATCACTTAATCCAAAAATAAGGTGACACTCCCAGAACATTTGTATGTTACAACATGTTTTAAGTAGAGGATACATGGTAAACTGTCATGGTCGCCTTGGCGACCGGTCTGCCCCGCCCCCTGGACCCAGCTGAAGCAGTTCAACTAATCGAGTGTCTGCTATTTAAGGCTGGATTTTGGGCTTTGCGGGTGCGGGCTCATTACATATACAAAACTCCTGGTCTGTTATGCCTTGTCCTGTTTTAGTTTAAACCATTGTCCGTTCTGTTATGCCTTGTCCTGTTTGGTTGAGTTGGAAGAATCAACTGTTTGTTTCGTCATGTCCCAGAGTTTTGGACAACTTTTATTTTGTTGAATAAACCTTTTGGATCGTTGCGCAATTGAGTTCTCTCTTCCTGGCTCCTGCCTCCGTTCTGGTCCGATCACTCCTTCAACCCCACCACGCCTCGTGACAGAATGAGCCCGCCAACATTTGAACTCAGCGAACGATCCCTGCGCGATTTGGGGAGAGCTGGAGGACGCCGTTTGGCAAGCAGAGGTAACCTTCCCTGCCCGTTCGAACCACGGCCCCGCCCGTCGTGGCCATTGCTGTGCCTCGAATGGGGTCCCGGGAAGAATTGACGCCTGTCTGTTCGACTCTCATGCCTGCCTGCCCGACTCCCGTGCCGATTGCCTGCTATTCCGTCTCCCCTGCGTGCCAGTCCGACTCCGCGGCCTGCCAGTCCGACTCCAACTCCGTGGCCTGCCAGTCCGACTCCGACTGCGCGGCCTGCCAGTCCGACTCCGACTCCGCGGCCTGCCAGTCCGACTCCGCGGCCTGCCAGTCCGACTCCGACTCCGCGGCCTGCCAGTCCGACTCCGACTCCGCGGCCTGCCAGTCCGACTCCGACTCTGCGGCCTGCCAGTCCGACTCGAGGTAGTAATTTTTTTTTTCTTTTTGGGACCTCGGGAGCTGTCCCTTAAAGGGGGGGCTCTGTCATGGTCGCCTTGGCGACCGGTCTGCCCCGCCCCCTGGACCCAGCTGAAGCAGTTCAACTAATCGAGTGTCTGCTATTTAAGGCTGGATTTTGGGCTTTGCGGGTGCGGGCTCATTACATATACAAACTCCCGGTCTGTTATGCCTTGTCCTGTTTTAGTTTAAACCATTGTCCGTTCTGTTATGCCTTGTCCTGTTTGGTTGAGTTGGAAGAATCAACTGTTTGTTTCGTCATGTCCCAGAGTTTTGGACAACTTTTATTTTGTTGAATAAACCTTTTGGATCGTTGCGCAATTGAGTTCTCTCTTCCTGCCTCCTGCCTCCGTTCTGGTCCGGTCACTCCTTCGACCCCACCACGCCTCGTGACAGTAAACAACTTTTGTTTAAATCGTGATGGCAGCATTCATGGCAAATGCTGCTATCATAATTACAGTTTAGAGATCCAAAACACCAGAACTTTATATGATTTTCTGTCTATATTGCCAATACGAAAGTCTTAATCTCAGACAGGTGTCAGGGTTAATTGCATTAACTGAATTCAAAGAAAGCATTGTATTTTAGTAATCAAAAACAAAACTTGTATATGGAAACTCCAACCATGTATTAATGTAAACATTTTTTGAAATTAATATTTTGGTTTGCTTATGGTCTTAATAACTAATAAGTGGCACAGGTCTTGTAAAGGACTATCACTCAGCCGGATCGCTACAGGTCTTTCATTGCATCATTAATTGCATATTACAATATTTTGTCTAGTATGACTCAGCAAGGAGGTTGCGCATGACCTCTTAATCACAAACTTCACTGAAGCTTTCTTCAGTCCAGTCTGTAGTTAGAAAACCTCACGCAGACAGATGCTGTGCTGAGCTATAACTTTCCTCAATTATAATAAAAGGATTTATGTTTTTTTACAGAGCCAGATGTTCAAATCAGACCTCTTTCATTCGGAGCAGTGACAGGCCCAAATTACACGATTGCCGTGCTTCCGGCTAAGCATAGAAGGCAATGACTGTCACTAACTGCAGACAAAAATGAAAACCCTCCAGACTTCAGTTAGTGAGAACACACAGGGGAAAAAACTGATAAAACAAATACTACCTTGATCACTTGCACTGTGCATCCTCAGACCACATCTTAAGTGGCTGCAGCACTTACCAACAGAGACGATGCCCACACCATCATCTCCCAGACTCTATAAGCCGAACCGTTTTAGCCACCCGTCAACATCAGACTCCATCCATTCCCACTCAAATGTTTTGTTAATCCGACCAAAAAAAGCTAATTTAAGTCTCCAGATGGCTAAACAAGACACATCAAGGTTTAAGTCCTTTGATAGTGATAAAATTCCTTCAGTTTTTTTGTAACTTAAGGGAAAATGTTCAAAAACAAAACGTCAAGCTACCTCAACCTTTTTCATTCCCATCTGTCACAACCACACAGAGGCCAAACAGCAGGATACTACCTCCTTAACAACTATAGTCTGGAAACAGTTACAGTAAATTCCCAAGTGCCACTGTTTGTTTAACTTGATCCAAAGGAGTCGGTTCCTTATCACAATATTCCCGCTGTTAGGGAACTACTCTCGCACAACATTGTCACATAATTTCCTATCTAATATTTCTCACGTTTCGTTATATATGTGAACATCTTTTTTATCAACCGGGACCAAAGCGATGGGGGTGGTATTGTTTGCGTTTGGGATTTAAGTATGTATGTATATATCTGTTTGATTGTTTGTTTGTCTGTTTGTGTCTGTTCACCCTAAAAAAAAAAGAAAGAAGAAAGGAGTTTAGATTGTCCACCATCCTTCACAGACAGTCAGGTCAGTTACCTTGGATGTGAAAAAAAATCTGTAAACCTTTTATACTAGTCCGTGCAATTAAAACTATTTGATTTTAAAATAAAAAACAAAACAAAGGAGGAAAGTAAAAGTTTAAAAAACTGTGTATTTTTTGACCACTAGATGCCGCTGGATTGCGAAGTGCAACCTAAAACGAGTGCTTGAAAATCACAAGAAGCACACAAACTTTTTTTAAACTGACCAAACCGTACCATTTTTCTTTTTATTTTTTGCCAAGCCTTACAAGATTTTGAGTTTCACGGATACCTGTAGCAGCAAGTCGGCTGAGAATTATGTCAGCTCCCTCTAGGTGAGGCAAATGTTATGTAAAATAAACAATGTTGTTAATAACGGCGTTATAAATAACGGCACTTTTTTTTTTTTTTAGTCACGGTAATTTAACTAATTACTTTTTCTTTAAAATACAATATATTTTTAAAGGAAATAGTTACTTTCCCTGGTAACTAGTCACCTTTACTATAGAGTAAATCAGTTCCTTTTTGTGAGTAACTATAATTACTTTTTTAAAGTAACGTGCCCAACACTGTAAGATGTTAATTTCTTGACCCACGATTACTTTTCAAAAAATGCACGTTTATAATATAATTCATGTATCTTTGCTTATTTTTTAAGGAAGATAGTTTTTAATGAATCATTCTTTAATTACTAGGAGGCGCTAAATAGTTAAGCTAAGTAGTTGTGTGTGTGTGTGTGTGTGTGTGTGTGTGTGTGTGTGTGTGTGTGTGTGTGTGTGTGTGTGTGTGTGTGTGTGTATCTTTTTAACTATTCTTGAGCAACTTGCCGTATAATGTTGGTAGTGTAAGTGGTACAAGCTGCAACCTGTGTGAGTTTGCGTTTCGATCAGTGCTTCATCACTCAGCCGTGCAAAAGCTCAGAAAATAAAATGGTCAAGTTACTTTAGAAGAGTATTCATTTTAAAAGCCTTGGCGAACAAATCATGCGATTGATTTACTGTGGTGACTCCTGCTAAGACAATCTGGAAATCATAACATCATGCTTAAAATGAACTCTATCTCCTTTTAAAACAAAAACTTAGTGGCTCAGGGGGTAGAGCGCTCGTCTTGGGATCAAGGGATCCCAGTTCGAATCCCGGCTCCTCCGTGTTACATGTCGAAGTGTCCTTGGGTAAGACACTGAACCCCTAAGACCCCCAATATGCAGGTTAGCGCCTTTCATGGCTGCACGGCCGCTATTGGGAAATGTGAAGCACACTGTAAAGCGCTTTGGGAAGTCTTGACTTGAAAAGCGCTATATAAATGCAGATCATTTCATTTCATTTCATATGGTTTTGCAAACATGGGCACAGTGGAAACATTGGTGGGAAGCATTTTATGGGAAACCATTAAAATGATGTCATTCAGGAAAAAATGCCGGAATCCTGCATCCAAAATAAAGTCTGTCGAGTGATGGTATTTTACCTCATATGGTTCCCTTTATTTGTGCTCTTAAGTTGAAATGCCATTTTCCCCGCAAAAACAAATACGACCTTGTGATTGGCCTCATCCTAAAACAATAGGGGGTTTCCACATCCAAAACCTTACAATCGCAATCAATGCTCAAATACAGGAGCTACATTTTACTGGCCAGTCAGCATGGAAAGGTATGAGAAGCCTGGCACTGATCTACTGCTTGGCAGAGATTGCCCCGGAGCACTTTTCTATTCAATGAGGAAAAAGGGAGGGTTTTCTTTCTACAAGAGGTCGAGAGAGAAAACATTGCATGGCCTTTGTGTTTGACCCCTCTGGCTGAACGTAATGTCTACCGATAAGGATTTATGACCCCACTTACCTCTCAATGGAGGTGTTTATGTTGCTATTGTAACCAGCAAACTAAGTCATTTGGAGCGGAGACGGTTACAAACATCTTAAACGGTAGGACCAAATCTCATGTATTAAATGTCCCTTTTAAAAAAAACGTTTACACACCTCACCTTGCTACAAAAAGGTCGTTTGGCGACGACGCCAGACAGCCTGTTTTGTTTTTTTCTAATGCACAACAGTTGCTGAGAACAGCCAATTGGCAGGATCATTTTTACTTTCATTTCGGTTCTACAATTTGTCCATCAAAATAATACAAACGTTTGAAGGCCGTTTTACATATCTATCCATGCGGGGATCGATTTATATCGAGCAAGGAATGTTGGGAAGATTACATAACGTCAAAAATAATTAGACATACAGTGAAAACTGCAGCATACATTAAGATTGTTAGGTCTGTTTCTCCATTTGATAATAGAACAGAAAAAGGTTAAAAAGTCAGTTACAGACAAAAGAGCAGCCACTGTCCGATCAAATAGCGCAGATACAACGGAACTAAAGCCCAGTGCACAACCAGACCTACTTGGAAGAAAACGGCACAACAGCAACTGTGTCGAGTAGCAAGTATGTTTGATAAGATTGACTTGTGTTTTATAATATTGTCACATGAATTAAGCACTGGTGCTCTTTTCCACAAAGCTTTGCACTCCATCTAAAAGTACCAAAGTGACAGTTTGAGACATTTCAGATGCTCTTCTGGGATGATAAATAAGTTGTTTTTTGGTGAATATTATTCATGTAATTTATAAGAAAGCAAAACAGGAGGTTTGATGGTTCTTTATTTAATATTTACAATATTTACTATATAGGGCAGCACGGCGGAGCAGTGGTTAGCGCGTGTGCGGCACAGTTCTGAGGTCGTGGGAACCTCCTAAGTGGGTTCAAATCCAGCTCCCGGCCTTACTGTGCGGAGTTTGTATGTTCTCCCCATGCTTGTGTGGGTTTCCTCCGGGCACTCCGGTTTCCTCCCACATTCCAAAAAACATGCGTTTCAGGTGAATTGGCCGGTCCGAATTGTCCGTAGGTGTGAATGAGCGAGTGAGTTGTCTGTCCCCGTGTGCCCTGCGACTGGCTGGCAACCAGTTCAGGATGTCCCCTGCCCAATGCCCGATGATTGCTGGGACGGGCTCCCGCACCCCCGCGACCCTACTGAGGATAAGCGGTGCAGCTGATGAGATGAGATGAGATGAATATTTACTATATACTCACAATATTTCAGGTTTTTCTCATACAAATCAAGTCCTCAATTAATGCATCAGAATTAAATAACAGGTAAAGTTACAAGTTATAGTTCCCTTTCTGTATTATCTGTGTCCATTTCATATCATACATAACATCATGTATGAGTCATACCTAATTGGTAAAATGGCGGCGCCCTCTGTTGGCTGCGGCTGCATCGGCTCGCTACAACGGGTCAGGTGTATCGACATTTCGTTCTGTGTACATTGTTACAAAGAATGACAATACAAAGGAAATTATTATTATTATTATTATTATTATTATGTCCATATCATTGTCCACTCACTGGAGTTCCCTTTAATCCTCAAGGAATGATGACAAGCAAATCCGATTTGGTCTGATACCGTGGTAACCACAGATGACAACAATAGACGACTTCTCAAGTCTCTGTAGCAATCTGGCCCTATTCTCCACACTATGGTTCATTGTGGGAATATCGAAAGTGAATAGAAATGTAGGGATAACAACACATTTGAATCGCTTTGTTAATTAATTTCAATAAGCAAACCATTTTTATTTTTCATCTTTAGTTTCAAATAATTTTGTGAAAGTGAAAAAGTTTTATAACTTTTATTTTTCAGATTACTTTACAGATTATTTTTTGCATTTCAGACTTTTCGCCCTGATGTTACATGTTGCATGTTATCAGTTGATCAAGTCAGTCATATGGCCTTGTAAGTGGCTTGCCAAAAGCAAAGATTTACACTATATATGGATGGATAACACTGTGACATCCATAAAACTGGACAAGAGCATTTTTGCAGTGGGGGCAGAAAATAAAACAAGTGTCCATAAACCGAAGATTGCTGGTATAATTCATCTCTGTACTATAAGAGTCTTCTGAGGCAAAAGAAAAGCCCGATTGGAAGAACTGCGCCTGCTTAAAAGTCGGATTACTTGAATATGTGTGAGTAATCTAAACCATTGCAATTGGGATACTAGCAGTCGGACAAATACCTTAATTAGATTTGAGTATGTGTTTACATGGCTATACATGATTGCAATACTGGCAATAGTGCCTTTTCTAATCGGATTATTGCCTGCATGAAAAAAAAACCATTGATGATAAATAGGGTTTAATTACCAGGGTTTGCAAATATTAAAAAAATAACAACAAAATGTTTGGTTGAAAATTGTAAAAATGCAGTAGTAGAAAGGAGTAAAGATAATTTCAGGAGTGTGTCTTGTGGATTGACAAGTCAATGCTAGAGCTTTTTCATGAGACACAGAACTTGATGTTCAAACACTAAAGTAAGTCATTACAAACGAGGAAATTGTCCTAGCAATCAAACATGAAGGAAGATAAGTTTTGGGGATGCTCTGCCACATCTGGCAGCAGATGTCTTGAATCAGTCCATATTATAATTAATCATTAATACTATGCAGTTTGCTCTCAATCACAAGCTACAGGCTAGTTTAATTGCAGTGATTGGCTAAAAAATGTGACCAGGCAAAGTAAGGCCTGTTCCATTCTTCAATTTGACAAAGCCATGACTGGGTACACTAAGTCCCATATTAAGCCATGTTTCTTTAATTTGAACAGTTTCCGTACACGCTAATGACAACTATAGTAATATAGTACACCATTAATGCACAAAGGCAGTCTATATAAAAAATAAATAAATGTAAATTAAACAAACCTCTTGAAGGCCTTCTGAATTGGTAATAATCTGCTGTTTATTTATTCCAATTTAAAATAAGATGAATGTTAAATTAACTTAAATCATTTTGTTCATTCAAATTTATCTATTTCAAAATCTAATCTTTAGCCAAAAGTATCAGTCATGAATAAACAAAGGCTACATCAAGAATGTAACCAAACCATTCACTTTTCACCTAACCAATTGTTGAACATTTTGCATGTTGATTTTTTTAAGAAAGATCTCTCATCTGGATGTGATTATTCATACCACGTGTCTGCCTGGATAAAACTGTCTTGCTTTAACTATGAATTTGAAGCCCATCTGTTGTCAGGAAAAGGAAATAGTTGTGGCACGTCTTTGGCTATGTCAGTTTGGTTTTCACCTTCGGTTATTTTTAAGAACTTTTCAAAGAAAACGGAACCCTTAGCTATGTTTGGGTGATTTAAGGACACAGACAAATAAATCTTTTGTAGTTCTTGGCTTTGTGGAACTGTATCCTTCACTGGAAGTATTTCAGTAAAAAAAAAAAAAAAATCTGAAAAACTTTGTGGACCTTGAAAAAAAGACTCTTATATACAAACATGAAACATCCAAAGTAGCAGCCAACCAAAATGCTGCTTTTGAATAAAACTAAAGAAGAATCAAAGTCCAATACTGTACTAAATATTACTCAAACCGTCAACTAAAGCACACTAGCTTCGTCTGTGAATCTGGATTCAGTTCATTTGGTGATGTCAGGGCTCCTCTGATCAGAAAACCGACTGCAGCTGACCAAACAGGGAGCATCGAGAGCAATGGTTTTCCCACAAAATATCAACATTTTTAACTTCGCTAATACTGCCACGTCGGCTCCCCAGACCTCGGCACATTTTGTTCTGCATCTCTCTGATTATGGGTGAATTAACCTCAAATGTCTTTTTCTTCTGAGTGATAAATTATCATTTGCTTCGTACGTGTGACCAAGTTATGCTCTGTTAGCTAATTGGGACATGACATTGGATGTGGGAATTTTTTGAAATGTGATAGCTCCCTGCTATCAAAGGAAACTTTATTATTTCTCAGCCAACCCTGCCCCAAACTGGGATTGGGGCTACGGCCACAGCTGCAGGAAACAATGAGTCACCAGGCGCTTGCCTTTCGGGATCGAGCATCAGTATTTACAAACAGACTTTTTGCCCTCATACGCAGAGCCTACACACAAACACTTAACGTCTCAATCTGTACACATTTACGTCGTGTACACAAACACTGCAAACGGAGCATGGCTATCTGTAGCCTCAGCACGACATCCACCGCAACAATAACAGAAAAAAATGTCGTGCCAAGATGGGATTCAAAATGAAAACAGATGAGGTTCAAATACAGTCAATCAAAACAGTTTCCTCGGAGTGTCGTCATAGTTGATGACCGTGCTGAAGCGTCCTCTTGTTTTATCAGCAGAGGCATGTATGTCTAGACGCTGTAAAAACAGCTGGTGGGGATAAATGAGTGTATGTCCGGGAGGAATGACGGACTCGCCTCTTTGTTATCAGTTGGGATTAGAGGACAGAATTAGAAAGAGAGATATAGCAGGAAAACAGTCACTCAAAAATCTGAACAACAAACATTTTTTAGTCATCAATCAACAATCAACTCCCAACATATGTTTGCAAAACACAGCAGATGTAACAAGTTAGTGATCGGGCCACTATTTACAGTTCTTTTAGGTTCCCATTCATATACACAAAACCACTAAACCACAGGGATAGAAAGAGCCAGAAAATTGAAGTTTTATTGCTTTTTGACAATGAATCTGAATCAGAAATGCAGCATTAAGTAAAAGCTGCTTTGTTCTGAAATCCACGAGCAGTATCAATAACGGGGGGAATGTTTTTGAGACAAATATGGATAATATCGATACTAAGCAAGTAATTGGAGCGGATCGATACTATCATCATGAGATCTATACTTCACTCCTCCACTAATTCCATCAAAGCGCTAATTCTACACGTAGATAGTGCAGCTCTTTTCTTTCATACAGCATCTTCAGCAAATCTGCAGTGCACGCCCAGTGTGTGAGTGGCAGGCACACTGTTAGGACCTCTCTTGACCACTGCTGCATAGAATAGAATAGAATATACCTTTATTGTCATTGTTACAAAATGGGTTAACGTATTGTGACAACAAAATTGGGCATGACACTCCAGTTTCACAAATTCACAGTGAGGTAAAAAACCCAAGAAGATAAAGGAACAGAGAAGATAAGGTTATAAAACAAGGAGGATAAGGTTATAGGTATAATTTACACAAAATTTACCCAAGAAATGTCGGCATATAGGATGTTACATACAGTTTTGTATCGTATGGTTTGTGCAATGTGTATTTGGTGCAAAAATAGTCATCATAGTGCAAAAAATGGTCAACATATGCATTTGGTGCAAAAATAGTCACCATAGTGCATCCTGCCAGCTAGGCAGAATTTACGTGCCCACTTCTACGAGAAGCCAAAAATGACAGAGGCAAACAAGGAGGACAGCATGGTGTTGCCTTTTTTTCAACTACAGAAAAGAAAAATGCAGGGAGTAATTTGTGTGGTAAATGGTCAGCTACTGTGACGACAGCAAAAATTACATAAACACATGAAAAATCCTCACCTTTCAGGGAACAACGAGATCCAACCAAAAGGAAAACATGTTGCTTTCCAGAACAATATCTGAGCAGAGCAATATTATAATAATAATAATTGAAACTAAAGGTCCTATGATCAGTGAAGCCAGAAACTCTTAGGGTTGTTTTTGTTGCTTGAATCCCTACACTATCAATTGTTGTGTAACATTATTCATGGGACGACTCAACCAGGGGGTAAAAAGATATAAATGTAAAAATATATATATATATATATATACAAGTGCAGCCTGCTGCAACCCCCCTTCAGCAGTCTGGCAGAAGAGTTCAAGGTTTGCTGGGCCAAAGACGTCCTGCTCTACCAAGATTCCACTGGTGGAAAAGTCTCTTCAGCAGGAGTGGAGGTCAGAACAAGGAGGAAGCGGCACAGCACCCTGGTTGAAACTGTAGCTACAGCCTGTGCCAGGCTGGGTTGCAACCCAAAAGCATATTACGTCAGAACCAAAGCACAGGAAAGGCAAAAGCTTATCCAGGACGAGGTTCGCAATGAGGTGGAAGAGGAGCGCGTCGGCAATGTGGTGGACATGAGCAAGCAAGAGGCCTGGGGGAAAATATTGCTGGCCAGAAGATCACCTGAACAGATCTTTGGAAAGTAGAGCCACACTACTTCCATTTCCTGGTCAAAGCAGTGTAAGATGTCCTCCCAAGCCCTGCCAACCTGTTCACCTGGGGCCTGTTCATTCACCTGTGTGTCAGGTTTGTCAGAAAAAGGATCATTAGAAAACATCCCCAGTTGTTGCTCAAAGGCCTTAGGAGATGGCAGGTATATGTGGTGCCACGACCAGGTCCTGCGGGCAAAAGCAGACACAATCTGCACTGACATCAACACGAACAAATAGCAACATCCAACTCAGAGCACGATTTACTTTGTCCAAGCAGTAAAGAAACCGCAACCCTCCAAAGGACTCAGGGGGGCCTGCTCACAACTACTTAAAAAATGCATATTGACCAATTATAAGAGAAAAGGACGTATCGGAGGATACCAACTGTTGATTGTACAGACACGTATTTGTTTATCAAGGGTCCGGCGAGAGGCCAGCGGAACGTTAAGGGGGTTAGGTTACTGTATATTATGAAAACACTTTCTGTGTACTGTCTTTCTTTGTAAATATGTGGGCACACGCGGCTTATCAGGTGCACCCTATAGTCCAAATTTTAAAGTAATTAAGGAGAAAAACATTTATAAGTCGTATTTTGGGGGAAATGTATGTCATAAGATCCAACAGCGAAACATATATGACGTCTTGAAAGGCAATTTAAAATTAAAATACAACACGGTATACTAACGCTACTCATACGAGCATATCTTAGTTACTCTCGTCAGTAACGATGTTACATATTTAGTTGTTCAGATAACTCTAGCGTAAAATACATGGTATCATTTTCACTCCAAATCACTAAATCCAATGAAACTTTCATTCTTGGTGTCACTGTCCCTGTTAACAGTCTGATCGCTTCCGCCTTCCTTTTCTACTTCGATTACGTCTGACTCATGGTCACCGCCGCTTCCTGCTTTTTGGCTGTATATCACTATTTATAGCTTGTTCTCTGCAGAATATGATTTTTTTTGGAGTGTTTTTGCTCAGTTGTTTATATAAATTGGAAATCCCATTTGAGAAAGTTGCTTTTACTTTGGCAAAATGACGCTTTATCTTCTGAACTTTTGTGGTGTCCGTTTGCCACAGTTAAGTATTTCAGACTTGCTCAAAAGGAATTTCCATAGAAGGTGGGATTTCTCTGTGCTACCATTTTTTATTACATTTCTCCCAAGAATGAGATATTAGGTCATTTGAGGGACGTATGCTAGGGGGAACAAAACACGGCAAAATTGAGATTATCAACGGAGGCCAAGATGCCGCCCCCTCTTGCAGTCTAGTGAAAATAATGTGTGAAATGATCGAGGTTCATGGATCCCTGAACTGCATGGGTCGTCGAAGCACCGCCAAGCCATCTCCACTTTTGACGGTCCCTGGCCTTTTCTTGGGTCATGGCAAAGTTGACACCAGTCCATTCATTAATGTTGTTGGCCCAGTTTTTTTTCGGTCATCCTCTCCTCCTGCTTCCTTGGATTGTGCTCTGGAGAACTATCTTGGTCAGTCCTGATGATCTTGTGACGTGACTACACCACTTAACTGTTCTTTGTAAGATCTAATGTGCCCTTAATTTCCCTCATGCTTATTTTGGTCTGTGCATTTCTTAGAGACTTTTGGAGATTATATACAAATAAATATGATTTGACTTTAGATAGATTGGAGTGATTGTCATTGAGTCATTCAAGCCTTAGCTGCCTGTCCTATTTTATTTTGCTCTTGCAAGCTTTTACTAGCCTTTTTTTGCTTATGTTCCTTGCTAGCCTTTCTTGTTAGCCACTTGGCTCGCTGCTTGCAGCTAATTGTTATTCTTGACTGCTCCTTGCAAATCAAAGCTTGCTGAGTCTTTTGGTATCCCTCGCCTTCCACGGCTGGTCATGCAAGCAGATGATGCTGAGTTCCATAATTCAGGGTACTGACGATTGACAATTTCTGGGTTGTTCTAGCAGTTATACTATAAGTTATACTGGCCTTTTCAGAAGCTTCTCACACTAACCGCTAAAATTATCCACTTCACTGTAGCCTACTGCTGCTCTGCTCAACTCTAGATAGTTATTCTTTACCGCTGCTCCAGGAAATTCAAAATTGATCTGTGTTTTTTTGTTCTTGTCAGTCGCTTCAGGTGGGGATTAAAACTGGCTTTCATATCTCCTTCTGAAATTCATCTTTGCTCAAACAGAAGATTTGCAAACTAAGCTTGTGAACACAAAGTGCTATCCTTTGGGATTCCTTAACGCAACTTATTCAAATGTACACACTTAGACTTCATTTTCAGCCACTGTGACCTCTAGTGGTAATCTTAAGAAATTAATTTCTCACACCCAACTTGTTGAATGACAGTTTTAACTTCAATCTACTTTGAACTGCTTTCATCCCGGCTACACTCCTCGTTAAGTGAAATCAGTCTGGTAGTTTTCATGCAATCATGCTGACAGCAGAGCAGACAGAAAGACTGTGACCGGTGGTGAATACTTCCTAGCCGAGGATGAGGGAGCCAAGGAATGAATTCAGTGCATTCATTCAGCCCAGAATGGACATTCATGTGAGTCTACTCATGCTTTCTATCGTGTGTGTTTGATCTGCCAAACATAAAACTGCCATGAAGCAAAATTCAGATGGATTGGTTCCAACATAAATAGTGACCTCTCTGGTCTCCCCAGAAATATCCTCCATTCATCAGTTGGCTTTTTAAAGAAAAGCTTAAACATATAGAAAGGCAAAAGTGTGTTTCTATGGAGCATGGCTACCATCAGTCATCAATTTACAGATAAAAACAACGATAACATATCTCAAAGACGGGCTCTTGGGATCAATGTCAGTGTTAATTATGCAGATTATCCATAACTTTTCTATGTCATTGTAAAATAACTTGACTGTATTACACAGGTCAAACGCTTTATGTATTTTTTATTCTGTGTGTGTCAATAGCAAGAGGTCTCACTTTTGAACACAATTTACACTTAATCTTCTCACATGATGATGGCAAAAAGTGTGGCAACTAAATAAACCTTCAATAAAAATACATCTAATCTGCTCTTATCCTTTTTAATCAATCAATATTAAACGTCAACATTTTACTCATAAAATGGCTTACTCTCGTTAAAAGTAGGTTACATACATCACAAATGGAATAGCCCCAGTTATCGGTGCAATAATTGTTATATTATACAATGGAAATAGAGCCATTGAAAAGTATTTGCATTCCTAAAATGTGATTAACTGTGAGTTAAGTTTCTTTTCAAATTATTTTCAACACAAAGTTAGATGTGAGTCAATCCATGAAGTTTTTATTTAAAAGTGCAATCATACTACAATATTCATAGTGTTAAATCTGGGAGTACTAACTGAATAGTTAGCCTGTAAAACAACGTGGCACTGAGTTCTGAAATCATTCAAATATTTAGGACATTTAATAATAATAATAATAATAATTTCCTTGTATTGTCATTCTGTGTAACAATGTACGCAGAACGAAATGTCGATTGCACCTGACCCGTTGTAGCGAGCCGATGCAGCCGCAGCCAACAGAGGGCGCCGCCGACCACTTTTTAAGTCTTAGGAATGACTCGGCCGGGGCGCGAATCACCGACCTCCCAGTCTCAAAGCGGGTGCCTTACCATCTAGGCTACTGAGCTGGTATACCACCCGTATCTAATCTTACCACTTGTCTTCAGTCAATATCCCATAGAGCACAGGAAGCTGTCAAATATGAGTATCACAGGCTATACCATCAATCACGTAAATGATGAAAAGGAAAAAGATTCCCAAAATACAGATACTCTAAAAAAATCCAAAAGCTCAGATGGACTAAGCATTCAGAGCGCATATCACACTTAATGGGTGGTAAATTATTTATTGACTAGATCTAAGATACACATATATGAGGTTGACTGTGCCCGGGCGCTATAAAAATGAACACTATAGTAGTACAAATAATATTGATCATTACAGACCTTCTTTTTTCAAGCAATAATATTTACTTCACATGGATCAGCTAAAAAATCTAAAGACAAATATCAACTAATTTGAAAAAAAAAAAAACATTGCTTGAACACTGTTCATCATAAATGAGAGCGGTCGTAAAAGATAACAGTTGACTTGCTGAAAATTATCTCCACTAGTTTTTTTTGAAGCCATACTGAATTCTGGTAGCAACAATAGGGTGTCAGACATGACCAAGACTCACACACAGTATTTGTTATGGTGTAGTAACCTCCAAATCAAACACATCCAAAGAAAACAATACCAAAACAAAATCAGATCAATCTGTCATTGATAAGTTAATTATTGCTTTAATTTACCAAGGCCGATAGTACGCATTACAACATAAATAAACAGTATATACACATTTCAAGCAAATGTGTATTAAAGGTTTTTCCAACACCCCCCAAAAATCAATGAAACAGCACTATATTTAACCTCAACCACTCATATGACTGCAGGTTATTAAAGAGCAAGCTTCATAGGATCCTGTAATCATCATTTTGCTGACATGAGTCATGAAATCTTGGGTCGCACTAGCAATATGAAGCCAGGATATGACCCAAAACGATCTTCAAATCACCAACCACAGATAAAAATGTAATGGCAAATTATGTCAGGTCGTGAATGTACAGACAAGTTTGTTGGGTCAACAGCCTTGAAAAACCAGCTGCTGTTGACATAGGGAGGGCAGCCTTGACAGGGTGGAGGTAAGGGCCATGTAGAGCTCCTCTTAAATACATCGGATCCTTTCAAGGTGGCCTTTTCATCCTCCTTGATGCAGGTCCCTAAGGAGCCTGAGTGTACCTGGGAAGGCATCCAAGTCTCACAGGGAATGGCCAACTCTTTCAACCTTTGAATTGAGTTGAAAACTATATTCAGCACTTATACCATTCATACTGTCTATTTAGGTGAGAGGTATACTCACATTTGTCTTTGAAACTTTGAAAACTGTCAAGGCAGCAATTTTCTTCAATTTTCTCTGGCCTTGGGAAAACCATGCATACAAAATTGAAACTAAATTCTCCATTACTTAAACTAAATGCTCCCCTAAATGCTGGCATGACAGTCTCTTGAGAGAAACTGTGATATCCAGTACTTTTAAGAAGCCTTTAAGAAAAGGAGGAATAGATGAAGTGGGATGTTTGACAAGCGCCCCATTGGAAGGAGATGAGGCTTTGAGTGTCTCCCTGTGTCAGTTTGGAAAAAGACAAATTGCTTCTCTGTTGTCCTCCCATGAATGAGGATCGACTTACAACAACACAAAAAGGAGTTCATGCTACTCAGTTGTGTGGAGGTTTGTATTGATGGTTGGATCATATTGCTTAAATCTTCATTTTCAGGGTGTGACTGTGGTTAATATGTATAGATTTACAGCTCCCATTGCACCCAGATTTCTGTGATTTACCGAAGGAGGATTTGTTTAGAGGTTTGTGAAGGGGAACAAAGTTGTGATTTTTTTATGTTCGACCCATCAGACTCCTTTTCAGGAATGTCTGACCACCAGAAACCACTGATGACAATCTAAAACACCTGTCCGGAATAAACTACGTACACTTGGAAGCACTGACACACGCCCCTTCCTAAGTTCCTCGCCCTGCCTGGCAATCTGCCAGTCCCGTGGCCCTGCTGGTTAGGATCTTATGAAAAACAATTTAAGGCTATTCGACACTAACGATGCATGAAGGCAGAAGATGCTAATCCATAGCCTGTATGGGTGAGGGCCAACGCATCTTTTGAAGCCTCATAAATTTCTGGAATGTATTGCATATCTTTCCTGAAACTTGCACTCCACATTGGTGCGGCAGATTTTCTTTCGGCAGCGTCGACATCAGCCCAGTGAGTCGGTCCACCATTACGTCGCCGACCTCCGGGGCTTAGGCATCCTCTGCAGGCTCAGAGATTTGGAGCACATGACAGACCTTAAACTGCAGGACAAGCTGTTTTAATCACCAGACAACACGCTACTAACTAAAAAAATTAAATTAAATTAAAAAAAACAGCGAGTGCGAAGCTCGCCCAGCCTCAGCCCGATAATGATTAACATTTAATACCCGACCCCACCCGAATTTTGGCCGGGTTCGGGCCTGGGCCTAGGACCTTATCTCCAAATTTAAGTAATTGTTATAGGTGTCCTCCCTGAAGGCTGCATTTGTCTCAAACCTTATGATTTAGCTTTATGTATATACTTTATAGGCAATAAGACAGCATGTACAGGGCATTCAATTTTGTGAATGTCTATAATGTGGTCCTTGCTTGGAGATCACCAACTGTGACACAAATCTGAAGCTATGGTGTTCAGTGGGGGAATTTGAACGTGCTCCAAATGGATTGGAAGATCATAGTTGGTGACTGAAGTTGTATTTGTATTTGTATATTTTGTACTTCAGAGTTTGGCTCAAAATTGTGGAAGGTTTCTTTCCCTCACAGGTCTCAAAGATGCAAAGAGGTTATACAAAACTGTGTTTACGTCAGCTATACAAATAAGTAAGAAATATGTAATAACAAATATGTACCCTTCACAAATCGAGCATGTATATTGTCAGAAGTGCATTCAAAAGTAATTGTGAATGAATTCAATAGTTAAAATCTTTGACAAACTTGAAAATGTACTAGCGTAAAAAATGTGGTTTTAGGAAGCTGTATTCAACCCAAAGAAAACTCAACACAATGGCGACAATACGTTTTTTGACTATACGAACTGGGTAACACATATTTCCCCATTCTCCAACTCTGAAATAACTGAAATAGAGTAAGAAGTTATCTTGCAACCAAACACACTCTAAAATCACACACTCAAATGTTTCAGCTATAGCTGTACTTCTGTTTCAATTTTGGTAAGTGGCCAGCATAAAACTGAATTGTCTCTTCATAGATGTACACATGGCTTTGTACACATTTAAGGGAAAATTCATTTTTGGTGAAAAGTCAAGCAATAGATTATTATTATGAATGTCCCAGCCTTACAAATGTACTGTAACACAATTTGAATGACTTCAAGTTGCCTCAGTGCATTATTGTGACTTTCACTAGTTAGCATACCGTCACCTTTGAGGAATCCAACCATACAGGTTTTCAACATTTGAAAATAAGTTGTTGTTTCCATTCCTTCATCTGTAGAAGTCATATATCACACTGTAGCTTGCAATTATTTTTTCTCCCATCCTACACTTTTTTACCCACAGTTTCCGAACATTGCCTGATTATTTTAAAGAAATGTTTTCATTAAAACTCAAAGAATCGCTATTTTTTAAGAGCAGTTTGCTCCAGATGTAACTTTCTAACAACGTTCTCTGGTTTTGTGGTCATTGACAGTGCAGAGCCAAAAAATGGGGATCTATATGTTGATGCTCAGGTCAGCTTTTGAGGTAAAACAGCATCCCTGATTGGGTGCAAACTTTTTGGGGGAGGGAATGTTGTTGTTTTTCAAAGCACCATGCAGGACGTGGCTAGTGCCGCGATACACACAGTTGCCTCATTAACCCATGATCAAGGTGGAAGACAGAGGACGTCTGTGGAGTGAGACCAGCACTTTCGTCTTTGCCACAGAAGGGTCTTTCTGCACCGGGCAAACCACTTCATCTCTTTATTGCTCTGCGAGTACATACAAAACACATCTATTATATTTGGCTGCCCCTCTGGAGAGACAGGACCCGGACCACGGGCACATACATTGCCCTGTGTGTGCACACAGGTATAGAGTGTGTGCAGAGATTAAAAGGAAATCAAAGCCTGTCAATGTGAGGACAGGCTGCTTTCAGCACCGCATCAATTAGTAGGTTGTGCTGTGACCAGCTCCTGTTCGAGGTGAAGTGGACTTGACCCGAGTGAGGTAAACACACCTCATCCCTTGGGCTGGCTGAAATCAGATGGAGGGCAACAATGTGCCACTGCCCGAGCCACAGAGGCCCGCCTGTGCCGGGCCCCCAACGTGCTTTAGTAGTCATTTCCGACCTTCTGCTCCAATTTCCTGAGGTCCGTTCAGGCACAGTGCTGACAGTAGAAGCTTCACCTGGCGGCAAAAAAAACTTTTTTCAGCCTTAAGTGAGCGTCTCGACAGATAAGGAAGTTTAGGTTTGACACTTAACAATTGCCTGTGTTGCGACTCACTCCTTACGAAGAAACACTTTCCAGAAACACAATTACTTTCTCTGTAATGAATACTGTATCAAGTTATCATTAAGACTTTGTAACCTCACTGTCGATTCCACATGGTGTCTTACTGCATTACTCAGTTACTCATTATTTATTTAATTTCAATATAATTCCTGAATACGACAGCAACTTCCATGTTGTCATATACAACCCACAATTTGCTGGCCATAGGATATGAAGGGTGAGCGTGTTTATTTATACATACAAGATACAACTGAAATCAGGTATGGCGGCACCATTTCAAGCACAGAGTATGAGGATGCTGAATTTTTCGTCACGGGATTTACATAATAGTTATACAGTGCTACGGAAAAGTATGTTCCCCATCATGAATTCTGTGGGGTTTTTTGCATATTTATCACAAAGAGCTTATTAGTGGTTGATACTGCTTTTTTGTGCTGTGACCAAAAAAACGTCATGCTTTCATTTAACTGAATAAAAAGTGTGTCGGTCACACACACACACAATCACTATTAAGCTATTAAGCAAGCGCGAACAGAGACTAACGTTACGTTTCCTCACTTAATCACTCGGACTTTGCCAGAAAATGAAAACAAGATGCTTAATCCTACCACAATTGTGTGAAAACTGAGTGTTTTTATAAAAACACAATTAAATACTTCTTAAGATGATTTAATTGAAATAACAGGTGTCTCACACACACGCCCAGTCATTAATCAGCTAAAAAGCAAACACCGAAGGTTCCGTTTCCACTCTTACAAAACTCAAATAACAAACACATTTTTGAAAAACAAATGTAGTGACCTTCTAATGAGCTCCTTTCATCCTCGTCGGTAAATCCATGTTTTGGTTTTGATTCGCTGCCTCACAATCGTGGTGCTCCCATGCCATATCCCTTTGGCAAAGCTTGCAAGTGATGCACTTTTTTGTTTTGTGATATGTGGAGTGCTTTTACACTTCGGCCAAACTGCTTTCTCCGTGTCCGTCATGTTTCATGAGATGAAATTGACTGGAGCCTTTGAAAATCGAGCCTTAGTTTGCACAGCACCTCACTTTGTTATTTTTGACAACAAATGCTGCGTGTGATGTCATTGGCTCTGCGCCATGATGAGTGAAGCATAGATCGATCGTGTGACACAGCGAATCGACGAACTATTTCCTTGTTAACACTTTTAATCGTTTTACCAATCCATTGTTGTATTTCAACATTAAAGCAATTTTGATATCACATAGAGAGAACCCAAACAAATACAAAATGTATTTTTGAAATGTTGATTTCATTTATTAAGGCATAAAAAAAGGTCCATGTGGCCTTATGTGAAAAAGTAATTGACACTTTACGTCACCAGACACCAACCCCACTGCACTCATATACATATGAAACTATTAATTACTACAAAAAGACAACTAAGGAGAACGGACAGTTTCTGATTAAAAGCACACAATATTAATGTATTTCACTTTCAACCCTGCATTCAGTTAGCCAGTAAAGTGATGTAAAAGCTTGTGTTTTGTTTTTTTACACAAAAGCCTCAATCCACAATAGAGCTCAGGTCATAAAAGCATCTTATTAAGCAAGACAAAGCAGCATGTAACATCCGAAGTGGTAAACCAAGAGGCCTCTAGCACGAATTAGGTCAACCTATGGAGCCCCTTCTAAAAGCATTCTTGCACAGTAGGTACATTCATGGTCCCACGGTGTAAATTGAGAGGTAAACATTAAGAGTTTACAGGGCCAGAAGCTTTGAGTATTTCGGGTGAACTCCACTCCAAACATTCATGCCTTGAAATGTTGAAAAAGTCCAAATAAAATCACTTGTCAAATACATATTTAAAAGGTCCCAGCTGGTCCCTTAATGTGTTTTTATCCACCTGTTTTATTGCATTTAAAAAAAATAAACACCTAAATGTGGAAAAGCAACACTTTACCCTTTCGTATTGCAAAAATGTACCTTGTTGAAACGTAAATAAACAAGGCAATTTCTGCTGCTTATTGCAAGTGGCAACATAATTTGAATTTAAAGAGAAAAATGGATGTAAGTGTAAGCCGGGGTCCAGTTGGCAATGTCTCCATCGCTGAACAAACACCCTCTATAATGGGCTAACTTTCAAATAAAGCCATCGTTCTACTGCTACACCTCCTGCCAAGGTAAGCACTGTAAGACTTTAAATAACAGGGGAAAGCGGTGCCACTTAGAGAAGATTTGAGAAGAAGACACAAAAAAGCCTTGGTGTCCTATCTTCTAAAACAAAACAATGAACTATGACATGTTATATGCTTTGTATGTTTAATGTGCCAAAACTATAAACGTTGCCAATGTTAATAAATCCGTACACCCAGGATGACATGACCGAGAATTGTTTGGAGAAATGTAAGGTTCTAACTAAAAGTCTTAACTTTTGCAAGTGTCAATTCTCAGTTAGCTTGCATTTATTGCACGTAAAATTTTAACATATTTATATTTATATATTTTCTTCATTATAACTATGTTCTTAAGAATGGTAGAAGTTAATCGTACCACTATCCTTTCAAAGAAATAGCTAAAAGAAATTGGCAATCCCTTACAAATTTATATAAGCCATATGATGGAGAAAGTTGGTAATAGGAAGGTCATGGTCAGGTGCAATCGACATTTCGTTCTGTGTACATTGTTACACAGAATGACAATACAAGGAAATTATTATTATTATTATTATTAAGAGGTGAGAAAGCATTTTTACGGCATTGCTATCGACCTGAGTGCCAAAAGAACACTCCCAGTAAACTTCAAGGCCTGATCACAAAAACGCTACCAGTTAGTTCCAAGGCTTAAAAGCCAAGCCAGATTTATTTCATGTCTCAGCCAGGACCGAGTGGAGCAAATCACAGCAAAGCAGCGGGCTTTAGGATTTCAAGCTGCAATCTAAGGCCCTCAATATGGGCACCACACACATAAGAAGAGCCAACCTCACTTAGTGTGAATACCCTTAAACTCGGCGCACAAGCATTGTATTTACAGCCAACAAGTAGTCTCCAAAAACGCCTGGTTGTCCACAGACCATCTCAGGAAATATTAATTTATTGTAGTTTTATCAGAAATTTTAAAATGTAAACAAATGCAAAAGATGTAAAAAAAAAGATAAAAGAGCTCTACATTGGTAGCATTTGTTTTTCTTAACTGGCGTAAGAAATCATTAAAAAGTCTCAATTCATTAGCCAAGGGGTCAGGGACCTTTTTGACCCATGAGCCATAATGGCAAAAACATTTTGAGAGCCATACCATACAAATATATTAAGGCAAATTTAGCAAAAGTGCAAAACCAGCTCTCCAGACAAAATTTTTAAGCGCTTTTTATTTTATTGGGTGAGGTTAAATTTGACCAAATTTATGAAATAAGAATAATGCCAGGCAGCACAGCGGCTGAGTGGTTAGCACGTCCGCGGCACAGCTCTAAGGTAATAGGTTCAAATCCAGCTACCAGCCTTCCTGTATGGAATTTGCATGTTCTCCCCGTGCTTGCGTGGATTTTCTCCAGGTACTCTGGTTTCCTCCCACATTCCAAAAAACATGCGTGTCAGATTAATCGAGTAGTCCAAATTGTCCCTGGGTGTGAATAAGCGAGCGAGTTGTCTATCTCTGTGTACCAAGTTAGAGTATCTTCTGCCCAATGCCCGACGGCTGGGATGCGCTCCAGCGCCCCCGCGACCCTACTGAGAATAAGCGGTGCAGATAATGGATGGATGGAAGAATAATAACAGAGCCTGTGTTCCATATCACCAAATATACAACTTTAAATTTGTCTCCATCCCGCAAGTACTTGAGATCATTGAGGCTAATAATGAGCTTCATTTTTTTCATAAAGAATAGTTTTTAAAAAAAGTGTAGAGCTGTTTTGTAAAAATATTACAACATACTGCAAATGGGCAAAATGAAGTGCGCTGTGTGCATAGCTCCGCCCATTCTGAAAGCAGCACCGAATAAAATTGCGCTGTGTGCTTGACTGGAATTTCTAGGTTTCTTACAGTTTCCCCGGTGGGATTTCATCATAAAGTATCTCAACAGTCAACCTAAGTTGTTAAACGAGCTTTCATACAAAGGATTCCTTGGCACACTATAGCCAAAACAGGGTTTGTTGGTTTGACATCTTGACTGTAAAGTGTAGTCGAAAGTAAATTCTTTATATATTGGACCAAACCTTCCTACATATTGGCGCTTTTGACTATGCGCGCACCAGACTCAACTAAGAGCTTTTTAAATTGGGAACATGATAGATGAAATTTGCATGTGTATAATATTATCTCCGAGCCATATGCACTGTATAAGAGCCATATATGTCTCATGAGCCAAAAGTTTCTGACCCCTGCATTAGCCTATCAATTTAGGAGGGCTTTTTTGAAATATGTATTTGTTGTTGATTGAGACAATTTAGTCTCACTTCTAAAAGTTAAAATCTAGTTAAAGCATATTGATAAAATAGTAGCAACTTATAAAAAAAACATACGAGTCTTTTCAGAAATGCATGAGAAAATAATAGCCCTGTACTAATCAATTAAAAAATATATCTCTAAGTTGCTTTAAACCAATCACACTTGATATTTTTTTTCCGAAATAAATTCACAAATTACACCAACTAAACTTTTAATGGTCAGTCAGCACCATGGACAGGGATCACATCAATCCGGACTCACAACCTTGGTGACCTTTGTCGCTCTACACAAACCCAGAGAATTCACTGGAACAGCTAGCAAGAGCGCTATTGTTCAGTATGCGTGTTGCAAACAAAATGAAAAATTAAGTGAGTCCACCCCAGAGAATGATTTTCCCGGCAATGACATGAACCTCCTTAAAATCAAATATGGATCTGCAAGTTTGTGTGTGATTAAGCAACGTTCAAGCCATGTTCCTCATTATACTTTCGAAAACAATAAAAATTTTCACCCATAATATTGTCAACGGCCACGAAAAAAAGAGGACACAGCCGCTGGTGTTTAGAAGAAAAACACTTTCAAGCACCACACAAATAACCTAACTTGCACAACTTTAAACTCTGTCCTTTCTTTTATGTTCCTTTTTATCCCATTGACCTTTCGTCTCGAATGTTTCCTTCCACTTTCATCTTTGACAACACTCCCGACAATGCAACCAAAACAAATGCAACAAAAGAAAAACTTTCTTTGTTTCCTATTACCATCATCAAAAGACTTTCAAGTATTGCTGGAAAGTGCATGAGTTCACTACATACATGTCAACTTATATGTGTTTTTTATCATTTCATCATTTATCATTTTGAATTGTGTATGCTGTACAACAATTTTTGCAAAATAAAAAGTTTTTAAGAAATACATTTCAAAAACTCGCTTGGACTAATCTTGTCTTGCCCATTCCGGGTCTAATCCTGATTGTCTTGATCACTGGCAGCAGATGAAAACGTCATTATAGATTGCCAAAACTGTTGCGGTACACAAGAAAAAAAAATTCCCTGCTTAAGCATTTATTTTTTGCATGTTTTTCTCTGCATTTCTCACTCCAATGACACAGTTTTTAGCCTTGTGCAGTAAGTACTGTACATACCAAGTATAGAACAATGGGAACTGATACTCAGAGATCTTTGTTGAAAAATTATTTAAATTGTGATACTTTTTTGTTACAGAGTATTACCATCTGTAGAACAGATAAAGTCTGCCAACTTCTGTACTGCGACGCATAAAAACAACATTAATTTTATGGCAAGCGGGAAAGAACGAAGAAAAATACTGTAAGAATGGTTTGTGTTATTTACGTAGTAAATGAAATAAACATATTATATTTATATATATATATATATATATATATATATATATATATATATATATATATATATATATATATATATATATATATATATATATGATTTCACATATTATCCAGGGTTGCGTAGGGTTACTTTAACTTGATTACTTTCAATTACTTTTGGATTACTCCAAATATGCTAATAAAAGACAAAATAAACTAAATATGAATAAAATTACTAAATTTTGTGCAGGCTTGGGGAGTAACGGAATACATGGAACGGCAAAAATGATGTTAGCAAGCACAGGGACGGGACCCCCCGACCTTCGCTGGAGCAATAAGGGAGAGAGAGAGCATTTTATGTTAGTTTTGCCGGAGTTCAAAAAGATCAAAGCCAGGAGAGAAATCATACCACGTGTTGTGAGTCATAATTTTATTCATATTTAGTTTCTTTTGTCTTTTATTAGCATATTTGGTATTGGAGTAATCCAAAAGTAACTGAAAGTAATCAAGTTAAAGTAACCATACCCAACCCTGATATTATCTTGTTGTTAGTCTACATAGTCTGTCTTGCTGTGAGTAAATATGTGCCCCATCGTGTTTGTAAGGCTTATTATCACTTAGTAAGGGGAATTACAATCATTAATAAGGGAAGCAATAGTCATAGTTCGACAGGGATGTTTGTTTCACATCACTGTTAAAAGTAAAGGCATGTTAAGTAATGCCAGGGAATGTACAACTTCACTACCACTAAATTTCAGGAATGCATTCACAAATACTGCTGGTAAGATATCAACGCACGCCCCGTTAGAAAGTATAAAAGTCAACACAGTAAAGTAAATGTTGCATGACCAAGGGACATTGACACTGTAAACCTCGGTCAGTGCTCTTTAAATCTAAATATAACTGCCCTTACTCACGCTCTGACTAATGCAATTGCTTCTCCAGATTCGTGCACACTGGCTAATGAAATTAAAACTCAACTATTTTTTTCATAGATATGTTTGGTTATTCAAAGCATGTTTAATTGAACTGAAGTTGTTTAACATGCCATGTTTCATGTCAAAATACACTGAATTTAAGCTAGTTTCATCTGAGAACAGGAAAAAAATGGCGTGGCTCGAAGCATAAAATGTCATATATCCTATCTTAAAATGTTTACGATTCTCTTTGAAATAACGCTGTAGTATTTTTCGTCATTTCAACAACAAGGTCGTTGTCGTCCCTCTGAAATGAACGCAAGAGCAGAGCGCTAAGGTAACATAAGCCGACTCTTCGCGACGTCACCCCACTTACTTTATTGAGGTGTGGGTTGCGAGTGACATCATAGCCCCTCTTGTTAGTGTACACGAAGGCTCTTGTGTGGTCGTCCGATTTGTGCATCTTCTCCCCAGTTTGGTTCCTTGCCAGCCCGTTCTGTGCCATGTTGTTGTTGTTGTCCCTTGAAATAGCAACAAGTGCTGTGAAGTGTGAACGCAACAAGTGGATACGACACGAAGGTCCGAACCGAGTGACCGACCGCAAGTCAGTCGCACCAGGATTCGCAGTTTCTTATGAACAAACGAGTTTTTTTTTTCTTTTGTTGTTTTTACAACCAATCAAGTCTTTATGGGCAATATGTCGTGATGTCGTTGTCACGGCTGGAAGACGTCCAAGAAGTGAACGTGACTTTTGCCTACGTTTCTCTTTAGTGACATCCTGTGTCGGGCGTGTTACTAGAAAACTAGTAACATACCTGTCAAGCTCAAGGGCTCCATCCCCTTACAAACTGTCGTATTTTCCCTTAAAAAATACAAAACAATCTTACACCATATTTTTTCTTCAAACGTGTTTATTTATGTAGTTTAACATGTTATATTGTACAACTGTTTTGTTGTATCATATATATTGTTAATAAACATTTTGTTGTGAGATACTGAGTTGCTCGACATGAATGAGGTTTATTATGAAAAAAGTTCAAAAATGAAGTAGCTTGGACGTTTGCTGTAGAAGGAAAAAATACATGCAAATATGAATACCGTATTTTCCGCACTATAAGGCGCACCGGGTTATAGGGCGCACCCCGAAAAAATAGTTTTTGGTCCTATTTTTGACATACATAAGACGCACCGGATTATAAGGCGCTACAATGGGAACGTCAACAAAACAGTCAGATAGTTCAGTCAAACTTATTACCCCCTTAACATTCCCAAAGCTTGCAAAGACGCAAATTCGTGTCGAGAACACGTGCGGATGCGGTGTCCGTACGATGTCACTCAAATGCATCATTCCATAATTCGGAAGGTTAAAGTCTTGGGATTCAAGAAATGCCAACCATTCCTTAGATTCTATTTTCTTTTTCGCTCGCAACTTTACTGTATATATGACAATAAACACTTGGAATTGAGTTTAATTTAAAAATAGACACTCCATTCCATCCATTATCTGCACCGCTTATCACAGAAACATCGAGTTCAGTCTGAAACAAGATACAGAGATGATATATATATAGCCAGAGTAGCTCACCGAAGTCGTTGTGTTCATAATAATGTGCAGCCGTGGTCCTCTTATACCCGTGAGTTTAGCAAATCCAGGAGAATAAAATATTTACAAATACAAAATAGTAAAAAAATGCTTTCTGAATGCAGTCAGCCACGTGCTATACGCATTCATCTTTTTCGGCCAATTGCAGGCTTTGTTTTGCCGTTTAAGCCAATGCCAGCCTGTAAATGATAAAAAGGATCCTCCCCTTGACCTCCGAATAACTTTAGCCAATAGTGATCGATTCAAATGATGATTGACACATTGGTTAGCCAATGAAACGCCGGTAAATAAATCCCAGCATACACCGCAGACTGCGTTTGGGGGAAAATCTAGTCGGCGGCTGCAAGTTAGTTGCAAGACTTTGCGAATTAATTTTGTTCCATAAATAAGGCGCACTGTATTATAAGGCGCATGGTCAGCTTTTGAAAAAAATAAAGGCTTTTAGGTGCGCCTTATAGTGCGGAAAATACGGTAAGTAGAATTTTCTTATTATTAATTCATTTTCTGCATTAAAGTATTGTTGGTAATATACTGATTAAAGGGATAACCACAAACCTTTTTTTTTTCATTTTCTTCTTTTATACTTCCTTTTTTTTCTTAACTTCTTTATACAACATAATAATACGTAATATAATGCATCAAAGCAAGTGAGCCGTTTGAGAGCCGGCTCTCTTTAATGAGTTGAGCCGAAAAAGCCGGTTCTCTAAAAAGAGACGGACTTCCTTTCACTACACAACTACCACGGAATGATGGGAAATCCCTAGGCGGCAGACGTATACGCACAGTAGCATCAAACCACTCGCTTCGTTTGCAACGAAAAAAAACGATACCGAGATAGAGGCTACCGCAGCAAACTCGTTTGACTTGATTGATTTGCCGTTTCGTGATAGTCGGTGTATAACGGATGGTACCCATAATTGACAAATTTGCGTTTTTCCGTGCGAATTTTCTTGTACGTCGTACACGTCTTAAATTGCATAATAAACGTACTTTGCACGGCAAAAACGTACAGGTTGACAGGTATGTAGTAATTAGTTACTTTGTCTAAAAATAAATTACGTTTTCTTCATCCCACTCATTCTTAGGCATTCTGATATGATTTAGGTTATATGTACATGTGGACACGAACATATAACTGCCTGAAATACTGACCCTCCAAAGTAGCGCGTTACTCTGAAAGTACTTAGTTACAAATTGCCGTATATAATTGCATTGTGACCATTCCTGTCAACTTCCACAGCTTTATGCCCTTACAAAATGTTGTATTTTCCCTTTCAAAATACAAAAAAATCTTACACCATATTTTTTTTTCAAACGTGTTTATTCATTTAGTTTAACATATTATATTGTACATGTGTTTCGTTATATATATATTGTTGATTAACATTTTGTTGTTGGATACTGAGTTGCTCGACATGAATAAGGTTTATTATAAAAAAAGTTCTTAAAATTAAGTAGCTTGGACGTTCACTGGAGAAGGAAAAGATACATTCAAATATAATTAAGTAGAATTTTCAGGGTTCAAGACCAGCTACCGCAGCCTACCTGTGTGGAGTTTGCATGCTCCCCTTGCCTGCGTTGGTTTCCTTGGGGCACTCGTTTCCCCCCACATTCCAAAAAACATGCATGTCAGGTTTATTGGCCCGTCATAATTGTCCTGTGAATGAGCGAGTGAGTTGTCTGTCTCTGTGTGCCCTGCTACTGGCTGGCAACCAGTTCAGGGTGTACTCTGTCCACTGCCCGAGGACAGCTTAGATGGGCTCCAGCACCCCCGCGACCCTACTGAGGATAAGCGGTGCAGATAATGAATGGGTGGATATTTCACAAGGTGTATATCACCCAATGAGGTGAAAACTATTGGTCTAACATATGGGCCAAACAGAATCCACTTTTTCAAATATAACTCTCATTGACTTAATAATACAGTGGACATTTGATTGGGGTGAATTAAGGAACACTTTGTCCTTGAAAGGTCAATGTTTCCTGTGAAAGCCCAGAAACCAGTTGACCTTGGTATCATTTTTATGGCTACAATAGAATCCTCGAATAATGCTTTTATATGAGCAATAAAAAGATAAATATTGCTCGTCTTTCTTTTATCGATGCTGATGGATGTCATCTTGTACAAGCACAAGGTACGCAAGATAGACATGATGATATTTGAAGCCTAGGTCGAGCTTGGCATAGTTTCGCCTCTTATGCAACTTTCTCCAGCTTAAACCTCACAAGTGCGAGTCTGTAGGAGAAAGTAAATTGCAACTACAATATGGATACAAAAGTAATTTGTTCCATTGCTAGTTTGGCGTATTATTTGTTTAACTATTCATTTTTTTATCTATTTTTTTTCGAACGAAGTGTTTTCTTTCTCAAGTAATATAAATAATAACTAAAACAAGCTAATTAATCCAACAGACCAGTTTATGTTGCGTTTATTATTAGTATCATCTTTATTAATGGTAGTAAGAGTTGAAGTAGTATTCCATGTTTTATTAAAATATCTGATATATAATTTTAAAAAACGATAATAAATTGAATACAAGTATCTTCAAGTGAAGCAAATACATTTTACTGGTAAATATTATACTTTATACTTTTCCAACTCGAGTTAAAGGGATACTGTAAAGTCTTTGACAACTTAATGTCTTTGTTTTTTGCTCGGGTATTTTAAAAAATGCGTATTCTTATGATAGGCAATGAATTTTTGCTTATTAAGAATCTAGTTTTTATTGATTTTTTTTACCTCTATGAGGCGCTAAATATTACACATTGTCCCTTTAATTGTAGTGCAGAAAAGGGCGACTGATGATGAGATAAATGAATGTGCAGCCAACCAGATGATATGTGCTGCCTGTCTTTTAACACAATTCAATAATACACATTGCACACTTTTTAATATTTTGAGCAGTTTTGTCCTTCAATAAGTCAATGAGATAAGGTCATTAGATTGTATTTGATTTTACTGTCAATTTGAGTTTGTTGGAGGAAAATGCTTATGTTGCAACTTGATACCACGTCAATACATTTGAGGTAATGCCTTCAAGATACCATCTAATTTTGCTCTTGATCAGATAGACTGTTGACAAAAGTTATGACTTTTTACTTTCATTTATTTTCCCTGTATTGACATGGTAAACAAAATACATTAATTCCTTGTCTTCTAAGCTTAAACTGCATTTTCTTTCAGTTCTTTGTTACTGGGTATTTTTTCTTAAGCACTGTTAAGGTGATTTAATGCATGCTTGTTTGGGTATGGTCCAGTGAAATACTGAAATGTATTCTCATCATTCACATATATTTTGTTCCTGAGTCTTTTCTTTAGTGGAAAGGATCCTGGAATTTGTCCAACTCCATATGGGGATCATCAAAATCCTTCTGGAATACTGCAAATACATCTCTCAAAACAAAGTATTATTGTTTTTATTGAAATACATTTTACTGTTGTATTGTTATTACATTCCATAGGTATAGCAAAGAGTGTCACTTCTGAGATTATAAATATGTCTAATCTCGTTGCATACCATGTTTCACAATGTTGATATCAATGACAATAAAGACAATTCAATTCAAATGTTGTTCCAAAATGTTCCAACCATTAGACTGCTTCAACTTAATCTAGACTTGGGTGCTTATCAGGGTCTCTCGCAATTGGACTCTAAACATCTGCTTTCTGTTCCTCTATCAGAGCCGGGAAGTTATTTTGGAAGTTTGGCCACTTTGGCAGTACAAGTGCATGTGGAATGCTGGGAGAGATTTGGGAAACACTCTGGGCCAGGGTAATCTTCATGGTTTTATCAAGGAAAGGAAATGGACAGTGAACAGTTGGTACAGCATTTTTTAGGTGAAGGAAAAGCATCTGCAAAAACAGAATTACATGCCAGCTAATCCCCAAAATATTTGTTAGAAATAACAGAGTGTTTGTTCCTTATTTTAACATATCTATCTATCTATCTCTCTATCCATCTATCCATCTATCCATCTATATCTCATCTCATCTCATTAGCCGTACCGCTTATCCTCATTAGGGTCGCGGGGGTGGGGTGGCTGGAGCCCATCCTAGCCATCTCCGGGCAGTGGGCAGGGGACACTCTGAACTGGTTGCCAGCCAATTGGAGGGCACACAGGGACAGACAACTCATTTGCTCATTCACACCTAGGGACAATTTGGACCGGCCAATTAACCTGAAATGCATGTTTTTGGAATGTGGAAGGAACCGAAGTGCCCGGAGGAAACCCACGCAAGCACGGGGAGAACATACGGGGAGAACATACAACTCCGCACAGGAAGTCTGGAGCTGGATTTGAACCCACGCAAAAGGTTCCCATGACATGAACTGTGCCGCACATGCGCTAACCACTGCGCCGCCGTGGTGCCCATCCATCTATCTATCTATCTATCTATCTATCTATCTATCTATCTATCTATCTATCTATCTATCTATCTATCTATCTATCTATCTATCTATCTATCTATCTATCTATCTATCTATCTATCTATCTATCTATCTATCTATCTATCTATATATATATATATATGTGTGTGTGTGTGTGTGTGTGTGTGTGTGTGTGTGTGTGTGTGTGTGCGTGCGTGTGTGTGTGTGTGTGTGTGTGTGTGTGTGTATTTACAGTATACGAGTAGTATTAAATGCCTCCTAGTGGTTAAAGATAAACATATAATTGAAAAATCTAACGTAGGCGTGTAGCTGAGTATAACGTCTTACCTCATTTTTATTGTTGGATCTCATTGGTAGTCATTTTTTTTATATTTTCTAGCATTTGGATAGGTTAAATCAAGTAAGGTCATGTTTATTTGTGTAGCCCTTAATCGCAAGAGGTCTCAAAGGGCTGTACAGACAAGACTATACTATACCACCATCCCCTGATCTAAAATCTTAAGGAATAATTTAAAAACCTGTCTATGAGGAAAAGAACAGATAGTTCACAGACATCATTAACATGAAATGTAGCTAATAACAGAGTGTCTGGTTGAATTTAGGAAATATTTAGTGAGAAAAATACTGTGTATATATACCAGAAATAAACAGAATGGTGCATCCTTTTTTCTTTTTTAAGTATATTTTTGTTATATGTGCAACTTTTGCCTATTTTAAGTCTACATGTATTCCTATCATACTAGAAAACAAAAGTAAGAAACTTATACTCAAAATGAGCAAACATTTTTGGCAATGGCTGAGGACTTTTTTTCAGGGTATATTGAAAACAATTTGCAATGATTTCTGTTTTTATTTCATTTTCCTTGACACTCAATAGGAATGGGGGTATCAATAAAAACATTTAATTTACAAGAGGACCATTGCAATATCAGGTCTAAGTTATAAACATTAACAGATCAAGCGTAATGAATTAAAAGCCCTATTGATGACTGGGCAAAACTGAATCAAAAGATAAGTGGGGACAAAGATTAAAGTGCAAGGCAATAAAAAATGAGTCGTATTAAAAAGTATTATATCTCAGTAAACTCTTTGACCCTCTTTTTTCAGAAATGCTCATCGGAATGTATCAATCTCTGATCCTTATGTGGATGCCACAAACCTATGTTTGCATCATTTAATGGTTGCTTAGAAAACAATTGTAAACGTTGATGTGACCCAAATTTCATGTCGGGATTTATTTCTATCGAGCTACAATTGTTGGATGTCGAACAGAGGAAGCTGAAAAATTTGCTCTGCATGCTAAGTCTTATATAGATAAAGTGTAATTATTTACTTTGTGATATAATCATCAGTCAACTATGTCTATTCATTCATATCTACATTTAATCAGTAGGCCTACTAGCCAGACACAGTCTGGATGAAGGACTGGTGTGAAGCTGGGATTTGGAGAATTTAAATATCAACAATGCAGCATTACTGTCTTATACAATTACAGACATGTGCCGTGTGGGAAGGAGCCTCATCAGAAATAGCCGTTAAAGTAAACAACATGTCAAAAGGACCTTCATACGATTCAAACCTGAGTGCTGAGCCCAAAGCTTACCAATTTCTATTCCTTTTAAAATGTATTTATTTTTTTTTTTTTTTACAAAAATAATGTAAAACAAAATTATTCTTTTAGTTTAGTGAGTTCAAATCTAAAGACATATTGGAAATAAAACCTAATTAAGGAAACATTGAGTATCTTTAGTATTGTAGCATAGGCCTACCCCACCCATTGGAACATTTTATGAGTAACTGTTCGGTATTGTCCTCCTTCCATCAATCCGTCGAGATGATTCAGCATTTATTGCTTTATGTTGCTACAAAATGTGACACGTGTTTCTTGTTCATCAATGTGAACAAGATGTGTTGTGAATAATATCTCAAATAGAGCTGTGTTAAGCGAGGGTATTTTTTTATGTTTTCTTTTAAAATAGAAAACGAAAATAGAGGCAGTTAGTGTAAACACATCCCAGACATGGGACCAAGTCACACATGTGCAAGTCTCAAGTAAGTCTCAAGTCTTCACCTTCAAGTCCCAAGTAAGTCCCAAGTATTTTTTTCTTGGGCAAGTCAAGTCACAAGTCAAGTCCCGAGTCTTAGATTGCCAAGTCCAAGTCAAGTCACAAGTCATAAAAACAGCGACTCGAGTCGACTCGAGTCCAAGTCACTAAGTCTCAAGTCCCCATGTCTGACACATCCACACACAACCTCTGCCTTATTCTAGCTAGTGCACATGCCGATGAAATATCAAAAGTACCATTTAATATAATGTAAAACTGTTGCTACATCTTCCTTAAGACACAAGTAATTATATACACTTTATTCATTCGTTAGTTTGAAGAGATAGTGCCTTTGTTCTACGATGATAATATAAATCATAGAAATCATATGCTCTTACTACCTCAAGTCTAACAACATCTGGAAAGTGAACAAATCTTTGAAAATAAATTAATGCTTTTATTAGTAGAACCCACCCAAGGGAAAGTTTTATGAGTAATTGTTCGGGTTCGTCCTCCTTCCATCAATCAGTCTAGAGGAGTAAAGATTGATAGCTCATGTTGCTACAAATTCTGACATGTGAATTATTAGACTCCATTTTTCATTGCAGTTACCATTACGAATTAGAGTAGTCATCTTATAACCAAATGTCTGCAATGCTCTTCTCTCTTTTGACTGCTTATTATTTATATTTTGCTCTTTTCTCGCTGAAAGACCTTTAATAAATGTGACGAAAAATCGAGGTGTGTCACCCAAAAACAGACAGGATGAAATCACACTGTTGCGGGATAGGGATGTTGTGCAAAACACTGGCAGGGGTTTATGGTGAAGAGATGACATAGACGCACTGTACTCTTACGTTATGTGGGTGGAACCAAGTAAAGGGTCAAAGGAACTGAGGCAAGGGTGCCTCGAAATAAGAATGGTATTATACAACAAAACCAGGAACAAAGTAACAAACAAAAAAGGGGTCATAAAATGAAGAGCGTGTCGAAAGAAAATCAAACCTGACAATATCCAAACCAGAAATAAAGACTAAACCGGAAATGGAAATGCTATGATCAGCCGCAGTGTGTTGTCTGAGCAGTCAATATTAAGTCTTGGGGTAATTAAGGACATGTGTGTGGATATTGGGCTCAGGTGTGTCTTGCTTCACATCCAGCTGGCGCCCTCTGGAGGAAGGCGGCATGCTAGATCCTGACACTTTACAACAAGGAGTGGTGAGCCAGCAAGGCCTTCGCTGCTGGCCCCAAAAATATTTGAATCACGTGATGTCATTTATACTTTATCCATCCATACTAATTGAATAATTCCAAATGGACTGTCAGCTTCCTTCCATTGCTTCTCCCTGGTTTTCATGTTTTCATATTCAAGCTTTTAACCAATCACATTTCTGCCATTGCTTGTTACTAGGCTCAGATTTTAAGACTCTGGTCCATGCAATCAGTCTTAAAGAGAGCAGTTGGCATAGCCAATCAGACACAAAAAAGGTTGGGAAACACTGTCCTACCTTATTAAAAAATATATCATTCAGCAGTGAATAGCTCACTCGGTTAAACGTGTTTAGTTTGTATGTGTGTATTATTCATTGCTGCCAGGTGGTAAGAAAAAGTTTTATTAGAATAACAATATAGGCAGAAATGTATTAACTATCATAAACAGACATTTTTAAGACACACCTCGGTTGAAAAATAAGCATTCAGTTAACATGAGCCTCAACTAAAGAAAGCTGACATATTTGTACAACATATTGCTTCTACGGGTACCCAAGAACCTCAAAAAGGCTGGGCAAAAAAATAAGTAAAATGGTGTGTTTTGTTCTCTTGGGATTTGTGTAGTTTGTATTCTTCCTTGTGCTTTTTAGCACTTGTTTTTCATTTCACTTCACCATACAGTGACATTTTGTGGTAAATAATACACACGACACTACTAGGAGTAAAGTCCCCAAAATAGCTGGGTAAAAAATTCTGTCCGTCTCACCTCTCAACTACCATCATTTAAGAGATGAATGAATGTTTTGAAGTTAACTCAAAAGGACTTTCAACAAACACCAACATCCGAAGCAGGAATTCTTCTTCAATTACATCAGTTGACCATCTCAACAAATACCTTGATCTGTCTGCACCTTTCTCCTCTCTCACATTCTCAGATTCTTGCAGGGCAATGTGGATTGAAAACACTTCATCTCCCCAAATCCTTACTGAGGGATACATGTCACTTTGCGCTTGTCCAAACAGTTCTCATGTATCAGTACCGGGACGCCGCACATTTAATCACTGTGACTTCACAAAAGGGAATCCTTGATCCAAAATGGCTTTGTTGGACAAAATGCAGCTCCTTACTAAATTCTTGCTGTGTTGTGTTGGTTTATATGAGAATAATAAATTGAATTGAATCCTCTTTATTGGCATTGATAACATTGTTTGTGAAACATTGTATGCAACAAGATTAGAATGCAATGAAAATTCGTGCATCAGAACAATGATGCCATTTAAACAGTCAATTTCAAGCTAATGCTAAAATGTCACAGCTAAAGAATAAGCAAATTAGCATCAGTTAATAGCTTTTTGCCTTTAAATGCACAGCTCTTATTTGTTTGCAAAGCTGAAGTTGCCCTTAATATTTTGTCAATTTGAGCTTGAGACTTTTAACATGAAATCAAGACTGCCAAAAGCATTTCTGATTTCAATGAAACATTTCCCTTGATTGTTGTTTCCCTTGATTGTTTCATTTGATGTATTCACTGCAGCCTGGTTGCCTATAGGAGCTAGATAATGCCTATTAAACCCTCAAAGTAAAACTATTACAGTATGTTCTTCATACTATAGTACCCAGCTGCTATGCTTCAATGATATCATGTGTTAAAGAGATTTATACTATTTATAAAAGTTGAACTTGCTGCACATTAGGGAACCATCTTTACTTTCATTATCTGTGCCAGTATTTTGGCAGCTTGACATGAGAATCTTAATAATGTACCTCTAGACATGATATAAACATTTAGGAATTGAATTTATAGTATGTGACCTAATATGCAGCCTCACAGTGTCAATAGACTAAATGTTTATCATAAGTCCATTGTGTTTCCTTTAACTTGTGAGCCAAAAGCAACATGGCCGTGCTCTAATGGAGAGAGGACAAAATGTTAAAATAAAGATTCATGGGACACTGACATTGTGAGGAGAGCATGGAAAATGACATGACATCCCTAAACAGATATTTTCATTCCAAAAGGAAGACACACCTAGTCAATAATTACATGAAAACTTAATTTTTTTCTAGGAGCTCAGTGTTTTTGATTGGTGATCATTTCTTATACTATCGTTGCTCTCGTTTTTTGTTTTTTAATTGTTTTTTTTGTGTGTGTAAGTGCTGGTGTGTGCATTCAAAGTCTTAAGTAGATATTGTTATAGAACTTCAGCCATTCTCATGTATTCTCACTCCTAAACTGAAAAAAAGGAGTTAGGAAACCAAAAGAGGTGAATGACAGCACATAGATCCCTCAGTTTTCGCAGTTAATGGGGACCGGAAACTGCTGCGAAATAGTGTCGCACCTTTTTATAAGACCCAAAGGGACAAACTTACCTGGAGATGACATCATTACCGACTGTAACAAAATAACAACTCTAGTTCTACAAATAATAACATGCCACACATAAATGCAGTTGAATGAATGGTTTTATTATCATCACACAAAATTTAAACAAAATTCGAGGACAATTGTTAAAAACACGCACAGCAGGCCCTACTTACTTGAACACGCACGCCCCGTCCACCACTGTGTGAACCGGGCTTTATCATCCCCTAACCCACAACGTAAACCGGAACACTTGGACTCTTGCCACGCCCTCATAGATGTTTAAGGCCTCCGCCTGTGTGTTTAAGGCACTGAACGGCTGGCAAGTTGCGCGCGAGCATAGGGTGTTAGTCTAAGCCGAACCTGCAGCTAGGCAATTGCTTTCCCTTCCGACGCCAACTCAGTCGATTCCCGGATCCGATGATAATCCACAGAGCACCTGCTGATGATCAGCATTTCTTTCTGCTTTTCTGACTTTCTTTAGAGACCGATTTAATTGATTAATTTCTTTTCAATTTAACAATCCACTAAAAGCTGAAGGCCGCTATCCTTCCCAGTTCCTTTTGATTTGGGGGGCATGGACTGCGCGTGCCCAAATGGCTGTTTGACTAATAGCATACACCAGCCTATCAGTCGCGCACACAGTCACACCCACCCAACACGAGACACCTCCTTAAAAATGTCCCCTGCTCTCTGCTGTCTTTTCGAAACACAATGTGAAATACATTGATATCAATGACAATAGAGACAATTCAATTCAAATAAAAGTCCGCAAAGGTGTGAACCAGCGATAACAGAATGGTCTCTGTAATGTCACGGACCCGGGGCAGGAAACCGAATTTAGAACCCACTCGCGTAACTTACACACAATTTATTAGGGAGAGGAGGAATGCGTGCACACTTGATCCGGGGATCGATGGTTGCAGAAGTGGATTGAGATCCAAACAAAAGCATGGTAAAAATCAAACAAATCAGGCCGAAAATTAAAACAGGATCAATCACAGACTAGGCTTTTCACAGAGTTTAACAGGAGTCTTGCAGAAATTTCACAGAAATTTCACAGAAGTATCACAGAAGCTCAGACAACTAACGGCTCAAAGGACCGCGTTTAAGTACTCCAAAGGGGCAATCAGTCAACGCGTCTCAGCCGGTGTCCATGAGCGGGGCCAATTGGGCGCCATGGCAACCGTGACATTATCAACTCAAATGGCAAAAAAGAAATGGAGGGCTGAAGTCATGGGTTTAGCATGCATTAGGTCTTCCCCTGATTTTCCAGTACATGTTCCTTCACCAGAGGCAAAGTTTCAAGTTATAAGAGAAATAAGAATTGCATTAACAGAGGCAGGATGTTAACAAAATACACTAGCAACAGGCATCTAAATTTGGGGTCTCAAACTTGTGACCCACGAGCCATTTGCTAGTTGATAGTTTGTGACCCTTGTCCTAGTTTGAAATCAATATTAGTGTGGTCCTTGCAAGTTTGATATGCTACTACAGCCCAATGATGACATCACAGGTAAATAAGAAATACAGTGGACCCTATACATACATACGAGCATCTCTAGTTTTGAGAATTTAAAAAAGGGGGATGCGTTTGGTTATAATTCTTTTTTTGACATCCAACACATAATCCACGTTACAAGAATTTACAAAAGCTACCACTAGAGGGCTGAATGCTCAAAATCGCTCACTGCCAGCATAAGCTTGTCCCAGGTAGCTTCCCCATCATAAAGACTTGATCCCACGCGCTTGTGTTGTGTTTTTCTATCGTACTCTTTCGTACTCCCTCACTCCTTCCACACCTATCTCCCTCTCTTGTCCACCACCACACACACACATAGTTAGCAATCACTATCTCCATGGTAAGTACTCATAATAATCCCTCATTTTGTTAATATCATCTTATTTATCTTACAACTGGATGTTCCCCGCGACCCTAATGAGGATAAGCGGTACGGCTAATGAGATGAGATGAGACAATTTGAATGTGTTTTTAGTAATCAGAAAGATGTTTTTGTAGCTTTTAGAGTTAACTTGGCTGATTATGTGAGTCCGGAAACGGATTAATTGGTTCTCAATTATTTTTTATGGTGAAAATTCGTTCGAGACAGAAGAAATTTTACGTACGAGCGCGACCTGGGAAAAGGTTATTTCGTACGTGGAGAGGCCAGTGTACAGCAACGAAATCCAAACACAAAGCAGTCGAATTTAACATAGCATAAACTCGTTTTTCACAATCACGTTAGTCAAAACTGATATGTATGTCGATGTCAATTATGCACACGAAAAACGTCGCTGCGTAAATGTTTAGCCATGGTGTGTCATACGTGAGACCCACAAACTGAATTTTGAACAATAGTGCGGTTGTATTCTGGACAGTGTTGATGTAATTGGGTCACTCTTCAAGACACAGTACGTCAAATTACAGTAATTTGCCAAAGTATGCTTTTTGCAAACGTAATCAACAATTTGTGGTCACGAATTGATAACATTGAAACATTTTCTGCTGCACACCAGACAAGGTCTGACAGCACACTACTATGCCGTGGCACGTAGGTTGAAAAGCAATGGAGTAACTTATGCCTAGGGGTTTCCCAAGATACTTTATCATGGAAAAAATTTTAAAACAACAACATTTTGCAGTTGGTAGTTGCTGCTTCCCGTAGTTTAGAATGTCTTCAATAATTACACATGGGCCACACCAGAGTGCAAAGAGAGCATTTCCCATGAGTCTGTGACATGAGGCACAAAAGACCCTCTATCCACCATACACAGGCTCAACCTCTCAACCAAAAATATCACTCACTGCTTTCTCAAAAAAAAAAACCCAAAGGCTGCCAGCCGAGACTTGACTCCCCCTTGTTGCGCCCTCCCCTCTTCCTGTGTAGCTTTACAGCTACACATGCGGCTAATGAACTGAAAAAATATGAATTACTTCAGATATTTTCATAGGGTAAACTAAGTTGTTAATTTTAGGTTGTATTATAAAGTTAGGGACATATCATTTTAGCTTACCACAAAAATACTAATAATGATTTGAGGAATCATGTAAAAAAAAAAAATTATTTTATGGATACATTGGCAACTAGAATTTTCATTTAAAAATATTTTTACTTTATTGTTTCTCGTGTTATAACAGTTTTCCTCACTTCTTGCAACTCCCTACTTTAAAAATCTAGATCATAAAGTAAGATTTAGAAAATTAGCTAATTCTACAGCCAATTAATTAACAAAAACATACATTCAGTAATTAATTTTGAACAATCTATAAAAATTTGTAAAAAAATTAGTGCAGTAATAAATGACATATTATTGTGATGGAAAAATCCACTACACAGCAAAAATGCATGCAATCGATGCATTGTTTCACCAGCAGGTAATCTTAATTAATGTATCCCTTAATTGTCGTTTTTGATCCTTTTTTCAGGTAATGCAACACTTACAGATTAGCATAATAGTCTCATTTAGCTTTATTTTCAAGGGATATTTTTCATATTTGATGTATATACTATACTGTATATATTTATCCATCCATCTATTCATTCATTTTCTTAACCGCCTGTCCTCATCTGGGTCGCGGGGCGCTGGAGCCAATCTCAGCTGTCTTTGGGGGTGGACATGTGACATCCTGAATTGGTCGCCAGCCAGTCGCAGGTCACGCAAAGACAACCACATGCTCATTTTGGGCGTCACCAATCAACCTGACATGCATCTAACTTGGAATGTGGGAGGAAACCGGAGTGCCGGGAGCAAAATCCAAGCAGGCACGAGGTGAACATGCAAACTCCACACACGGAATTCAAACCCGGGAAGTCAAGACTGCATGAAGTGCCAACCAGTTTTCCGTTGATCCGAAATGCAACATTGGCCAGAAACAAGTTCAGACCATTGAACAGCGCTACGCCAATGCCAACAGTCATTAAGTCAAGGAGGCATTCTCTCGCCAACTTTATTTCACATCAACCTGGAGAAGAGCGTGACTAAACCCCTGGACCAACATGAAGGTACAATCAGCAATGGGGGTCAATATATCCCTAACCTCTGTTTTGCTGATGATATTGGCTGGAGAACAGGGACTCAGAGATCTGGTCAATTGCCTGGACAAATCACCAACCCAGTATGGGATGGAAATCAGCAGAGAATAAAAACAAAACTAATGACCAACAAGGGATCACCAAAAACATCAACAACCAACGAGTGTTTGAACTTGTCACTAAATTTAATTTATTTAAATCACATTTGTGCAAGATAAGTTCCAAGAGAGCTACCACTTAAAGAAATCTAAATACATAAATCGGAATACATTAATCCCTTGCTATGGCCCAGTTTACTTTTCATGGTTTTGTTGCTTCACAAATTAGCATTGTTCATTGTGTTCTGGGTTCTGATCTGCTAAACATTCTCCCCACTGATTATTTGCTGGTCCAGTAGTTTTTTATAAATAAATAATTGAACGAAATTAAAAAAAAACCTTTTTAATAGTTCTTATATTTGTTGAACATATTCTTCGCCTGAATAAAATGTTTGTTATATGGTTATACTTTACTTTTATTAAGTATTTGATTGGATAATAATTGTAAAAAAAATTAGGGTTTCTATTCAATAAAATTTGCCTATCACAGGTTTTTTTTTGGATAAACAAGGGATCACTGTGCCTTTATTTAAATAATTAGCAAAAATACATCAAGTATGATATAAACACGTTATTTTTAAGATACTCACAGGTCAAGAAATTTGCATTTATTTTACATAACATAAGGCTCACTCAGAGGGAGCTGACATGGTTGGTCGCCATCTTGCTGCTACGAGTACCCCGAAAACCTTAAGAAAGGCTGGACAAAAATGGGAAGTGAAATTGTGAAGGTAAGAAAAGGACTGTTTCAAATACAGACCAAATGAAACCCAAACCACCCAAAACATGATTTATTTTGTATAGTTTGAGTCTTTCCAAGAGGGAGCTGACATAAATGTCTGACATCTTGCTACGGTTACTACAAAAACCTAAAACCTTGCAAAGGGGTGGGCAAAAAAAGATGCGGTTTGGTCCCTCTCAAGCCTCGTAGTATGTGTTATTCCTTGTGCTTTTTAGATCTCTTTTTCAGTGGCACTCAAAAAAGCTGATTTAAAAAAGCATATAGTACTTTTATTTTTAAACAAATGCTTGCGCCTGCAAAAAGGGGCTGTTCTTTGGTTTCAATGGATAATAGAGTGTTTATTTGTATGATGCTTAAACAATTAAAGTTGGGGTGCGTCATTTAAGCTGAAAAAGTTTAAAGGAAAATATTTTCTCTTTTAGGTATGTGTTAACAATGACCAAAATCTATCTATCTATCTATCTAAATGGCATTTCTCTAACTTTTCCAACGAGCCTATCTGCTTTTATCTTACTTTTAGCAACTCTATTCACAAAGTGCAACACATTAGGTTAGGTTTGAGGGTGCATTTATACTAATCATTGCAGTTTTTGGTTCGTGTAGCTAGAAAATGGTTAAAGTCAAGTCATGTTTATTTGTATAGCCATTAATCACAAGTATTCTCAAAGGGCTGTCAAGACCACATACTATTATTACACCATCCCCTGATCTTAAACCTACATTAGGGCCCGGTCACACAGCCGTTTGAATCACGGCCAGAAATTTCTGCCTGTGAGGCGGACGCTATTGGACGCTATGAGATCGCCATACAGACGAGATACAGCAGTGCTTAACACGCGGTCGGAAATTCATGCGCGTTTGGCAGCGCGAAATAGTTTTGCGCTGCTCAATACTTTAGAGCACGGGTACACAGCCTTACACAGGCGTATCGAGGCCGAATCACGGCCAGAAATGACTGGCCGTGGAGTAAACGCTGTTGTGCGCTGTTGGACGCTTTGAGACCGCCATATAGACGAGATACAGCAGTGCTTTACTCGCGGTCGGAAATTCACACGCGGTTGGCCGCGCGAAAAAGTTTTGAGCTGCTCAAAACTTTGAGTACGTGTTAACCGCGGGCGGCACACGAGGTAATGACGCGGAACGACGTGCTCTGGCCGCGGCCAGGGCGTGGTTACACATGGGTAGGACGGGAAATTTCAGCGGGTAATCGTGGGTGGAGCATGGTAATAGCATGTTCTGCGCCTGTATCGCGGTGTTATTACGTGAAATTAGCGTGTTACGCGTGTGACGGTCAAACGCCTTTCTCCGCGTATATACAGCGCGATTTGCCGAGCACACGTCAGTTGTGCTCGAGGCGTCAAGGGGTGGACATGGATCCCCGTCACCGTAGTGACCTCGTCTTAATCCATTTTTATTTCTTGACATTTATTTTCATTTCATAACAAGATAATAAAATCAAAATGAAAAACTATTACAATGATAACATATTGGCTTCTTCGGTGCCATAGCTTGAAATCTTGATCTTCACGGGACTGTGTCTTGAGCGGTTATGATTTCTACAGCCCAGTGTTATGCTGAGAAATGCATCCCTGCCGAGATTTGCATCCCCTCGCTACTACAACCACTTTTACCTCGTTTTATCTCACTTTTATATCACTTTTAGGGAATGTAATGGCGAACATATAACCAAATGCAATTTGTTGGGAATGTAATACAACTTAAACCATTCCGTCTTTGTTTTTGTTGTGAACGTAATCGAACGGTAATGCACACCGTATATAAAATCCTCCCCCCCTTGCGTGAACGCGCATTCTGCTGCGCTTCCAACAAAAGCGATAGTATTCTATATAAAACGCTTATTAAAACAATAAAGCGAGCTAATTATAACAATTGGGAGATCCTAGTCTATATAACGCGTTTATTTAAACAATATAGTGCGATCGTATTCTACAAAATGCATTTGTTAACGCGGATGAAAAAGTTACCAACGTCAATGCAAAGCGATCGCAGCAGAATGCGTGTTCACGCGAGGGGGGTGGGGGGTTGCGTAGGAGTCGGATTTGGGCACAACACCGGCTCGGGAGCTTTTATACCCGTGGTCCACACGAGAAAATGATGCGGAAATGATGCTATGAGGAAGCGGAACAGTCGCCGGCGTCTGTTTTGCGGGCATACCACCGATGAACAGCGGGTTGGCCAAATTTGCGCATTTTCCATCGCGGGCAACCACGGGCTAAAAAAACCGCAAAATTTTACCCGCGATACAGACGCAAACGGCTGTGTGACCGGGCCCTTAGGGTAAGGAATCATTCAAAACCTCAACATGAGGTAAATGAAGAAACCTTGAGAAGGGACCGCACACGTGGTAATCGCCCTTCCAAGATGAACAGCAAGAAAAGGCCTGTTTCAATACAGTCAAAAGACCATCTCAACCCCCCCGAAAAAAGTTAATAAAATAGTTTATTCAAGAGTATCTAAGAAATGCACATACTTGCCCGTGCATCATGAAAGGGCTGACTAAGACTGAGATTATGACTTTGAGCAAAAAGATGGTGTACAGCACCTTTTAGTGTTCTACTTCGCGCATCATGCCTATCACATGTTCTTGAACATAACCCTCTCAAAAAACAAGACATTAATGAACAAGTTTCTCTGTAAAACTATTACTTCTGTTCATGTATTATTAACTTGATCTGGAAACATCTCAGTTTAGCTTTGAGCCAAATGTTGACCTTATGTGGCCCAAAGCACCATTTACACCTGACAAACCTTCTGTAATAAGACTAAAAAGCTCTTTATTTGCTATGATGGCAGTATTGAAGTCATAAAGCAACAAGAACACTATGAATGAAAAAGTTTGAGGAGTGATCTGGAGTCCTGGCACGCTGACAGGTGTGGTCAGAATCCTCATTTCGGATGATGATTTGCATCATAAAATGTAATCATTTACATCAGGTGTACGCCGCCACCCAAGTTTTCGAGACCACCAACTTCCTCTCCCGAGCACTCATGCACGCACAGAAGCACTTGAAAAAATAAAAAGAAGCACTCACACTATCATCAGTGGTGGAATATTACAAACAGATGGCTGGGAACGACGGAGCCGAGTTAGGTATTCTATATAGGTCAGTTTCAAATACAAATGATGTCATAGCATCTACTCTTTTGTCTCATGCCAGATGTCTCACATCAGATGACTTTTGTTTAATCAATGCAGGAATCACCAAATGAGAAGCAAAAACTGGTGCACAGCTCAATATCAGCATCTGTGCTTCAGCTCGTAAAATCCCACAACATACTTTTTCCAGTTGAATGCGTAAGAGAAATTTAGGAGACGCCCCAGTTAGGTGCACCTGCTCCCATTCCCACATAAATAATTTTAAGTTATATAGATAGATTGTGGGGAAAGACCATATGTATTTTTCTTCTTTTTTGTTTTAAACAGACGTACATATTTCCGTAGTTGGCCTAATAGAAGTCGTAATTTCCTACAACAGGGTAACAAAAGCTCTTGTTGGTGATAGGAATGAGTGGAGAGGTGTTGTAAAAGGATAGTGGGATGTTTAGACGTGTTCTATGGGATGGGCAGGGCACCTGTACGATGCGGCAGGGGTAAACCAGTGAAGGCTGTCAGGCCCAGCAGTTGATGAGTGTGTTGTGTCACCCTTACCCGAGTGACATGGCCCCTTTCTTGTGTCCCGTTTCACCGAGGTGCTTAACTAGTTTAGGTGTTTGGGCATTAGGGTTGGCCATGGTCAACTTTTTGTGTTTTTTGCTACTTTTTCCTTTTTTCTTTGTTTTTGTATACGTGTTTGTCTTGCTGTCGGTCACCCATCTTGAGGGATATGACCAAGGTATATATATATATATATATATATAAATATATATATATATATATATATATATATATATATATATATATATATATATATATATATATATATATATATATATATATATATATATATATATATATATATATACTGTATATATATACTGTATATATAAGTCTATATAGAAGGCTTCTCTCCCTATTCTCCCCACAAGTTCAAAATACATTGATGTCTTCTCTCCTCATTTGAGTGTCTTTTTAACAGTTTTTAGCACTAAGGTCTGCTAAACAATACATACTGTTCTTTTGAAATTCTTAAACACCTATAGCATTTGTTTATATTTGCCTCTGCTTGTCTTATAGGCTCCTAGGACTGCTGCATCCTACGTGTCAAACAGTTGAAATCTGTAAAATTTTGAATGCCAATCCTTTTTGTAAACTAATTAAATTCAGGCAACTCCAAGGGTAGTATGAACCCCATAGTACTAAATGACCCATTAAATTATTTGGTCACACTTTTGAATCCATCAATGCTATCTATCTATTCGATCTACCTTGGTCATATCCCTCAAGAGGGGTGACCGACAGCAAGACAAACACATACAATAACAAATAAAATAAAAAAGGGAAAAAATAGCAAAAAACACACAAACGTTTTTGGACCATGGCCAACCCAAATGCCCAAACGCCCAAACAAGTTAGGCACCTCAGCACCTAAGTTGGTCATGCTTTCGTCCCTCCAGATGAAACGGAACACGAGAAAGCTGCCATCTCACTCGGGTCAGGGTTACAGAACACACTCTTTTGTTCAACAGCGAGGCCCAACAGCTTTTACTGGTTTACCCCTGCCGCATACAGGTACCCTGCTCATCCCTTAGAACGCATCCAAACATCCCACTATCCTTTTACAACACCTCCACTCATTCCTATCACCAACAAGAGCTCTAGTTTCCACTAGATTTAGACCTCTTTCCTGCAGTGCACTCATAACACCATCCATCCACGTCAATCGAGGGCTTCCTTTTGGTCTCCTTCCATTTACTTCTGCTCTCCTATTCAACATTCGCTCCTGGTCCATCCTCTCCATGTGTCCAAACCAACTGAGTACACTCTTATCCACGCACTTGCTCAGTTCCACTACAACTCCAGTTCTGCCTCTCACAATTTCATTTCTCAATCTGTCCAATCTTGTCACTCCTAACATACTACTCAAAATCATTTAACATCAATACATGAAACAAAAATAGTTGCGTCATCTTAGACTGCATCTGAGTTAGTTTATGTCCTCTCAATTGGATCAATTATTTGCACCTTTTTTGACTTTTTACTTCCTCCTTTTTTCTTTTCCTTTTTTGTCCGTCCATTTTCTAACTGCTTTTCTTTTCTTTTTTTTTCTTTTTTTCTTCACAACAGGCTGGGTAAATTAATGAGAAGAAAATCATGCAATATGGCCACTTTGAGTCTCAGTAGTTTGTATTCCTCCTTGTGCTTTGTAACACTCTTTTTGGTTGTATGATGCAATGCAGCCACATTTATACAGAGTAGGATTGCTGTCAAAAAGGCGCACACAGAAAAAGTCAAAAAATATGATTAAGACCTGTAAAAGTATTGATTTGTGTGTTTAAAATGTTATGATCTCAACCATAACTCTAGTGGTTTGTTTTCATACAGTGTCCCTTTAAGCGGAAAGAGTTGCAGATGTGGACAATGTGGGAATTCAGAACTGTGGCACCCCCACGCTATTGTTGTGAGACCAGTGGAACTAATTCCTGCAGTGTCCCACACGCAGGCTTTCACAAGCTCCCGTTTTGCGCCTCTTTGTGAGCACATCACCAGTGCAGCTGAAAACAACACTGGCACTTGCTGGATGCCCCACCCACACGTGGGCACCAGTTTTTTTTATTCTATTTTATGTTTTGGGTCACTGTAGAACGAAGGGGGAAAAGCCTCTCCCGGATTGTGTTTGCCTCCCTAAACATCCCCCACCCCTTGCCTCCCTTCCCAGCATCAAGTGCTTTCAACTTTCTCTGCAGACACTCAGAAGGAGCTATGAGGAGAGAGCTGCATTCGCCCTGCTGATGTCAGGACGTCTGGGATGAAGTAATGACCCTTTCTTTTGTTTTTTGATTTTTTTGTCTTTCAAAGGACATTCCTTGAGCATCTTCTAGTGGGAACAAGTAATAAATTGGGGATATCAGATCGAATGCAAGAAGGTAGGAATGATCATTCGACTTTCTCCTCCTGTTGTCCTCACTGCAAAGGACATCTTTGTATCTTTTTACCCAGTTTACATTGAAATGTGAATGAATACAACATAACTTTTTTTTCGAAAGTTGAGACTAATCTAGGGAAAGTCATAACATTTATCGTAAAAGAAAAAAATGCATTTGGAGGACTTTTCCCCCTAGGGTTTTAACTAGAGTGGTGGGTCATTTTGACCCGAGGACAGCAGAGTTGATTGTCTTATTTTGCCTAACCAAAAATATTTATTTTGAAATTTGAACAAGATGTTGTAGTTTGTGTTGCTTCAATTGCATTTAAATTTGACAATCTCATACTGAAATCAGATGCAAAAATGTATCCACGATATTATGTCAATGTCCAGCGTTAATATGACTTTAAATCAGTCACATCTTGCAGGTTTTTAATTAATTTCTAGAAGATGTACAACATAAACATATCTTATCCTACCCACTTTTTAAAATATCAATATAACTTAGTTTTACTTTAATATAACTTGAGATGATTGTATCTGACATCGGTTAAAAGAACTTCAATAAAGTGTTGAACGATATTGTAAATGCTCTCACCCCGTTTTGGGGAACAATGGCGCCCTCTGTTGGTCATAACTTTTACAGTAGGGGAATGAAGAAGGCACGCAAAGCTTACTTGAACGTAAAATGTTGAACTCGAATGAGAGGGTTTTGTTTGTCTAACAATTGAATTGTCTTTAATGTCATTTAAAAAAACGTGTTGCACATTGTTTGCAACAAGATTAGACATAACACTCCAGAATAAACACGGAGTAAAGACTTTAAGAGAAAAAAAGATGAAAATTACAGCAGTGTATGTATGGTACTTTTGTCACTTTCCTGTCTGCATGAGTTTCCCTGGGTTAAATAAACTGTACTTTATTTATTTTTTGCCTTTTTTAAACACATACACAGTTAATAAACACTTAAAGAAAATCAATCTTGGTAAAGGAATAGAAATATTCAGGGGGAAACAAACCTAAAATTTAGTTTTATAACTGAATCTTACACCCCCGAGGCATATTTGTAATTGAATGGAATATTATCTAATGAAAAGGAGTGCAAAAACGTTAAGCGGCAAGTCAAATTCCAAAATTAGTCCATAAATAATATATTTTCAATGTAACTGGTAACAGTTTTGCATGCTTGTTTAGGGTGGTGATAGCCCTGGGGAAGAATGCGCTACCATTAATGCAATAGATCATAGAAGTAATGCCTGGGGCGAGAAGAGTCCTTTATAATGTTGACGGCTCTGCCGTGGTATCGCAAGCCGGCAATGTCCTCCAGAGTGGGGAGGGAGCGGTCAGGCCGGGGAGAGAGTTTCCAATGATCTTTTTAGCTGTGATGATTACCCTCAATTTTTTTTTCTTTGTTGCCCAACCCTATAGCTCAGGCACACATTTTATGCCATTATTTTACGAGTCTGGCCCCAGTGAGTGTTTTTTCTATCATGCGGCCCTTTAGCTCAAATGCGTTTGACACCCCTGATTTAGTGTATAACTTCAGATCTTTTATCAATCCTGGCAAATGCAATGATGTTTAGCTGGCCGACGTTATTGCATTTCATGAAAGAGGAATTGACTTTTGTAATGTTGCACTTCCACACAAATGAAAAAGAATACATTTTTGGTAGTCCACCCAGACCCACACCACTAAAGGTTCCTCCTCCAGCTGGAAAGTGCAGTTATCAAACTGTCTGCATCGACATCCAAACGACTTTTCTGCTCATTGGTTTGGAAGTTGCCTACGTGACATCATGACCACAGCGGATCCGACCAAAGGACATTTTCCGACTCCGTTTGATCGATTTAATACTATTAACCCAACGCAGATTTTTTTTTTTTCCGATTGGGTTATCAGGATTCTGGTTGTTCTGATGCCATACCGAGATGCATAAATGCACGTGTGCTGTCATTTGCAGACACGAGAGAATAGAGCAGAAAACCAGGAGTGGTCATAACTAAAAGAGAAGGTTAACCATTGTGGCCAACCTCCAAGCCACTGTCTTGAGCTCATTCGGAGGATCGTGGTTCATCCTACCCTCAATGGCGACCACAGCTGTGACTCAAACTTCATATAAATCTCTTAACCATAGAGCTGATGTAACAACTTAGCAAGTGGCCAGCAAATCCGTTCGACGAAGAATATTCCGTTTGTGCAGACTTGCAGAATAGTTTTGGTGGCTGCAAAAAAATCAAGACCACAGTGTGTGTTCTAACTCTGAGAAACAGCGCCTGTGCCTGGCCAAAGAAAAACTGTGTTGAAGGCTTCCAGATCTGAATTGGAAAGTCCACAAACTGTATGGCCCATTTTTTTGTTGAGTTTTCAACAATTTCCATTAAAAAATTCAAAAATAAAAAAACCCAAACAAACCCAAAACAGACAGGCAAAAATAGCATGTCAAGGTGGAAAAATAAAAGGCAGGATACTTCACTAGGAGTGTGGGGCAATGAACTACAAATACAAAGGCATTCTGGTTGGGATAAAAATCGCTGATTAGTTACATCTAACCCATTTAATCTATCCAGCATGTTTTCCAAACATTTATGGCTGGGCTACTGGGGAGCTTCCAGTGTCTCGAAATTGTCCCGGTGTTGTGCCATATGGTCCTACTTGGGCGAATTGTGCTGCTACGAGGACCCCAAAAACCTTGTAAAAGGCTGGACCCGTAAAAAAAAATAAGACGTGAAATTGTGAAAGTAAGAAAAGGACTGTTTCATATACAGTCCAAATGAAAACCAAAAGATGAAAAAGGAAGAATTTATTCGAGGGAGTCATTCACATACTTGCACACGCAACAAAAAGAGCTGGAAAGATTATTTCAGCTTACGGAAGCCACCAAGATGTCAGACAATCATGCCAAATCCCTCTAAGTGAGCCTCATGTTGTGTAAAATAAATGCTCCTATAGAGGTGGTGTCCGTAACTTCAAAATATTGTACTTGCTGCTGCCATCTCCTGGCTGAAATCACCATTGCAGCCTCTGTCAAGCACCTTTTGTTTTGAAGGCATCTCAAACTAAGGCAGAACGGCGGCGCAGTGGTTAGCGCTTGTGCGCCACAGTTTTGAGCTCATGAGATCGAATCTCCTGTGTGGAGTTTGTATGTTCTCTCCATGCTTGCGTGGGTTTCCTCCCACATTCCAAAAACATGCATGTCAGGTTAATTAGCCGTTCCAAATTGTCCCTAGGTGCGAATGAGCGAGCGAGTTGTCTGTCTCTGTCTGGCAACCAGCTGAGGGTGTCCCCTGCCCACTGCCCGAAGATAGCTGGAAAGGGCTCCAGCACCCCCGCGACCCTACTGTGGATAAGCGGTGCAGATAATGGATGGATGGATGGACATCTCAAACTATGCACCCCACCTTCAATGCTAGCAAGAGATCTCTGAAATAAACAGAAAATTATCTTTCATAGTTAGCTTAAAATCGAAGCGATCACAAATGAATTATTTTCACACTTTATTCCCCAATATGTGCTGAAGAACCATCGCTCAAAGGGAAAATGAACCATCCACTGTTTCCCCCTTTGAATATCCAAAGTGTGATCTCACTAAGGTTGTCTAATCATACAATGTTTTTGGATCGTTGATAGGGGAGAGGAATAGTGGCTATCATATTCTAGATGGCTGCATTCATTTTAAAGGGACACTGTGTAATATTTGACCATTAGATGATACTGTATTGTGGAATGCAACCGAAAATGAGTGCTACAAAGTGCAAGGAACAAATAGAAACCATGGAGACTCAAAGCGATCAAACTGCAACATTTCTACTGTCATTTTTTTCTGCCCAGCATTTCACAATGTTTTTGGGGTAGGTAAGCCATTTCTTGGTGAGCCTCATGTTATATATATTGAATACACATTTTGAAAAAAAAATGCATGTTTATGTTAGTTAAGGTATTCTTGCTTATTTTAAATAATATGATTTATATTGTTTTTTTAATCAAATTAAATTTTCGGGGTTTTTTTCAACTGGAAGGCGTGAAAATGGACAGCATGTAACATTTAGTGCCTCCTAGTGGTAAAAAATAGTTTTATTTAATAAAAAAAGGCGTTGATTTAATTCCTAGGCAAACATACATGGACCAATGTTATTTTTTATTAAAAAAAAAAAAATCATTGGTCTTTTACACAGTGGAATCCACACGTAGGTCGCCGCCATGTTTGTCCAGCACCCACGCGCCATGCTAGTAGTGTTGGATATGTTACTCTAAAAAAACAATTAGTTATGGATAATCGCTTCTCCTTCCACACAGTAACTGAATTAGTAACTGAATTACTCTATGAATAAAGTAACAAGTTACCAGGGAAAGTAACTATTTTCGTTACTCTAAAAAGTTGTTGTATGCCAAAGAATTTGACATTTTCAGAGCAGTATTCAACTTAGTTGATTAGAGAACGGACAACAGATTTATCCTACACTTCAAGTGCAACAAAAAGAAACAGGATCATAAAATAACAATCAGCACTAAACAATATAAAGTGAGTTTAACACATTAAATCTAACTGAAATGGTCCTTTTCTACCTAGATATCTTCTTACCTAAAGATCAAATTCACCCACCCACCCAAGTAACCACCTACCTACCTACCTGTCTATCTGTTCAGTTGTTCCATTAGCACTGTGGATTGTCTAGAATACACTTAATCCAAGACTATGACAAACTGCAACAATCTGACAAATGTTGTCACCCATATCTTAAGTGGTCATCCATTGAAGTGAAGGAAACCACTCTCTGTTAGGGAGGCACTGACAGTTTTGGCACCAAAACAGATCCAGTAGGGAGGCGAGGGGCCTTCAGGGAGGGCGTTAGAAGGTTCATGTTATCTTAACGGCTACAAAACCTTGCATACACGAGAGCTTGGGAAAATGTCCCTTTACTCCTAACTAAAAGTACTTTGCAGTACATCGTAATTTAGGCTGTAAATGTTAGGAAGGTGTTGAGAAGGAGTTTAACTTTCATGTTTGTTGCTCAGAAAGAGGTGGAGTAGGTGCTTTTGTATTTTTGTTGGGTAAGTATTAAATTCTATTTTATTATCATTAAAAATATATTATTCGTTTTATACAATTACACCTAACTGATTTTTTTGCATTGTGGTATTCTATCTTATTGTAAACTATCTTGCACCATCAGGATTGCACTTTTTAATTTTGTTGTGCATTTAACGTGTTACAATGACAATAATTCCATTCTGTTCCATTCTATTCTATTCTACCAATTGTTGAGACACTTCTCTTCTAAAAAGAATAATACTATAACAGAAAAGGAAGTACAAAGAACATTTTTAAACAATTAAGGGATCAAAGGTTTGTGAATTCACTTCTGAAAAGAGTTAAAACCCATAAAAAAACAAAACAATCCGGAACAAGCTCTCGGCTGGCAGTTTATAAGAAGGCTTGAGTCAGGAGCAAACTGGCGCAAAGTGGTTAAGGGCCAAGGGAAGGACTTCAACGCGGAACGCAACAATCCGACAGCTTCTGCTGTCGGCACAGTCATTGTATGCAGGGAAGTTAAAGAGCGTCAGGTATGGGTGACTCATGCTGGATCCTAATATATACAGTAATGAATGTTGGGGTAAAGTAAAATACACAATCACAGGTGTGTTCCTTTATTGAGTGCAGGGAATGTCAAAAATATGTCTCTGTCTTAGCCGTTTTTCAAAACAAAGAATAGAGAATACGTTTTCTGAAACCCAACGAGCAAGGTATTCCTCAGAATGCGCTTGAGAATGTTTTCCTTAAGAATGTGATTTTCACTGTAAACTGGAACAGCTGTGTTCTGCTCCTTATTAACTTGACCACCAACATCTGACGTACTCTACAATAATGGCATAAACTGTATCCAGTGATATTTTTGTAAATGAATACCAGGAATGACGAGAAATTTGTTGTTTTGAGCAAGCTGTCAGCAGCTACATTTGTGTAATCTACGGATTTTTATTCTTTGCGTACTTTTAATGTGAACAGTTTTTGGACTGTTTCTGTTGACGTTACACAATATCACAACACGCGAGTTTGAAAAACAGTGCATATTTTGAAACATCTTTGGAGGGTAAATAATAATATTCATTTAGACTCCAAGGAAATCTTGCAATTTGGGACTCTGCACACAAGGTCCTTCTGATAAGTTTAATGTTTAGTAGACACTCAAAATAAGGAAAAAAGACATCAGTGGATTTTAAACTTGCAAGGAGAACAGGGGAGCCCCACCCTACGGAAATCAATTCCAACTTTTTTCTAAAGGCCACCAGCTGAACCGTTTTTTTTTTTATATAAATCCCATAGGTTACAATAGCAGGTCTGCCCTAAATGGTGTGGATATCAAAGAACAATAACATGATTGGCTAAGAGTAACAATTATGTAAACAACGAACAATGTGCTATAATAGTGAAAATAGAGAACTGTAATCCTATGCAATCTCCTTTGCAGTTGTTCAATATTAAAACACCCCATAAGGTCCCAACGGACCGCCGGACTGTTGATAAGCAGATACGTGTCTGTACAATGTCACTAGTCACTGAAATACGTCTTGCCACATCTCATTGGAAAGCTTAAACTCTTGGAATTTAAATGTACTCATCACAGAAACATTGCGATCAGTCTGAAACAAGATAGACAAAAACTATAAAGTGGTGATAGCTCACCTAAAAGACCCCAAGGAAGTCAGCTAAAGAGTAGATATTATGCAGATGCAGCAGGACTGTACAGTGAATCCAACCGGGTAAAATATGAAAATCCCCCAGCAAGCATCTCTGCATTGATGGATCTTTCTTATTGCTAGCCATCAGTTTAGCCCCATAATTCCAGTTTACAAATAAACCGATTTGTAAAATCATTCCCAATAAGGTAATCAGATTCTCACCTTTTGATTGACACCACTCTCAACTAATTAACTTTCAACACTTTAACTATACTTGCCTTTGTTTGTTTTCATAGCCCGGACCAACTCACAATGGGCCCTCTACACCTGTGCATGCTGCTCCCTGTGACGGTGTTGGTTGCAGCCACCTTCCCCACCGAGCTAAAGGCAACAGTTGATGACGATTATACCTGGCCTCAATGGAATTTGCCTCTGGTAAGGAAGAGGCGCACCCTGCCGCTGAGTAGTCCCAAATTCTCAGCTCACCCCAAAGGAAAAGTGAGTGGAACCTGCGGAATTGAGTGCCAGCGGGACATCCCCTCACCATCCCTGGACGACCTGGAGCAGTTTCTGTCCTACGAGACGGTTTTTGAGAATGGCACTCGCACCTATACCTCTGTGTCCGTGCAAGGTCTGAACGAGGTCACGAATTGGTCCAGAAACTACTCCTCCAGGTCCCGTAACAAAAGAGAAGTTTATGGCACCGACACCCGCTTTACAATTTCTGATAAGCAGTTCTCCACCAAATATCCTTTCTCCACTACTGTCAAGATCTCCACTGGATGTTCTGGAGTTCTGGTGTCCCCCAAACATGTCTTGACTGCTGCCCACTGCATTCATGATGGAAAAGATTATCTGGATGGTGTTCAGAAGCTTCGTGTTGGTATTCTGAAGGAAAAATCAAGAAAAGGTAAGGGAGGCAAAGGAAGAGGAGGGCGAGGGAAGAGCAAAAAGAAAAAGGGAGATGACACTAAAGAAGAAGTTAAACAAGTGGAGGAGAAAGGGGGTGGCCGTAAAGGAAAGGCTAGAAAGAGCCGGAGTCGCCGTAGCGTACAGCAAGAGAAACCATCATTTAAGTGGACTAGGGTTAAAAAAACCCAAGTGCCCAAGGGTTGGTTCAAAGGTGTGTCGGATGGACTGACTGCGGATTATGACTATGCAGTTTTGGAACTGAAACGAGCCCCCAAAGTCAAACACATGGATCTGGGTGTTATCCCGTCAGTCAAGAAACTCCCAGCAGGACGAATCCACTTCTCTGGTTTCGACGATGACCGGCCGGGTAACCTGGTTTACCGATTCTGCTCCGTGTCCGAGGAGTCCAAAGATTTGTTGTATCAATACTGTGATGCCAAGCCTGGCTCTAGTGGCTCCGGGGTTTATATCCGTCTCAAAGAGCCGGGCAAGAAGAAGTGGAAGAGGAAGATCATTGGGGTCTTTTCTGGCCACCAGTGGGTGGATGTTAATGGCAACGGGCTGCAGCAGGATTACAACGTTGCCGTGAGGATAACACCTCTGAAATATGCCCAAATCTGCTATTGGGTCCATGGGGACTCAAGTGAGTGCCAGGTATCCTAAACCAATCATGTGCCTTGAGAAATCACCCAGGTCTTTTGGACAAAAGGACCACCTGTCTCCAAATGGTGCCTGTCTTGGTCTCCTCCTACCAAAAAGACTCGGTGCTGACAACAGAAACTCCATATCATGAAAAGAGAACTGTGGCATTTCTAATTTATTTTATTGTTTTTTTTAAAAAAGGAAAAAACGTCTTGATATGGTTTATGGATTATCTATCTGAGATTTTTCTTTTGATTTTTGTACATTTTTGATTTTATAGAAAAAGAGTACACATGTAACTCTTAGTATATTGCGATGTTTAAATGGCAAAAACACATTTTTTACCATGTCAAAGCAACACATCTGCTACCCAAAATGTTGTTGACAAGATGTTGAAATGGCCAAAGAAGTCGCCATTTGTCTTAACAGTTGATAGATTTAGTTTTGTAGACACACAAAAGACATCAAAAGAACCTTGAACTTGCAAAGAGAACAGGGGGATCCCAAACCTCCAATAGGAAATTCCAACCTGTCCTAAATAATCAAGATAACAAACTGGCATCCTGTGCAAACTCCTTTGCAGGTGTACAATATTAAAAGCAGAATAAACTCATCAACAGTAAAGCTGGAAAAAAAGTATTTTTCACTCCTATAAACTACTTTTCTGGGACAACATTTGCTCCACTGTGGATGGCCCAAACACAACCGGAATTCAAACGCCCATTCTTGGACTAAATCATGTCTAAAACAGACCATGTCCATCCCAAAATCCAACGAAGAAAAAATGCCCGGTGCCTAGTTTGCAGGCCAAAAAAAAACGCCCTCTGGTGGCTCATATGTTTGTGCAATTTACCTAGAGAACGTATGGACATTTTGGCAGTTACGATGAGTCATGTCAGAAAAATACTTGCAAACATCAAATTAAATTACATTTCACCGTACATGCTCATGCTATTGTAACAAATATTATCGTAATGTTAAAAATGACCTTTTTTTGACTTGTACATTGTAACATCCCTACTACAAAGTAAATTTGTCCATGTTTCTTCTTTTTTCACAGGGCTTTAAGAGAGACTCTGCGTCTTGCGAGTTCTAACTGTAGCAATAGTGGTTGGCGTTGACAAAAGCAAGGATAGACATTCACATGAACTATATTCCATAAACAGATTCAAATATATGAATAATCAAAGCTGATGTTTTGCATTGCATATGTTTAAACATTTTTTATATGTCTATATCAGTGGTTCCTAACCTTGTTGAAGCTACCAAATCTGACCGGTTTCATATGCGCATTCACCAAACCTTACTTGTAAAGTAAAATATATATATATTTTAAATTTAAAGACATCAATTTTTTCTTCTGGTGCACAAAAAGAACCGTGCAGAACAAAACCAACATAGAGCATAAACTCACAATGATCTTTAGATCTACAAATCACTGTAACTTCTGCTGTTGCCTTTAAGAGACCAGTTCAGGTATGATTGGCCTTACCTTGGCAAGTGCCACTCATGTCAAGTTCACAGCAAAGTCCGTTCCTCGTTGTTGTTAATGTCCAGCGTCTTCAAAAAATGATTGCTCGCAAATATATGTTGTAACATATGGTACAAAAAACTCTAGGGATAGTTTGGCGATAACTGAATACTTTTTCATTTGTTGGACCCAAAATATTGAGAGTATAGTTGTTCTGAAGAGTTGCTTTTGAACCTGGTTCTGCTGAATGATTTCATCAAGGTTGTAATCATTGAATATTGCTGAATGGCTGTCTCAACCTGCTGGATATGAGGCTCTTACTTGGAAGTATCGGTCAAAAGACTTTGCTGGCTTATCTATGTACGTGCCAATTGATTGTTTCAGATCTACGGCTACGGAATTATCACCAATTCCAGGAAACATTTTCGATCTTAGTTACAGTTGTCAAAAAGGAGAAAGTTTGCCAAGTCATAACGAAAATATTTGTCCAACCAGTTTCGCTGCAGAGGCTCCACCAAACCCCTAAAACTGACTCACCGAACACCCAGGGTTCAATTGAACCCGGGTTAAGAACCACTGGTTTATAGCATTCCATCATTCTCTGTCCTAGTAGAACTCAATTGACCCACCATTTTTTCTTTGTAGCAGTGGTTGGTGTGCACATTTTACTGGTGCTTATGTAAAACAACGGTGCTAATTTTTCAAACTATAAGCTTTTTTTTTTTTTAACCAAAAGGAAAGGAGAGCCTACTACTGTAACTATGATTTTAAGGCTTTATGTAAAGAATGGACTGAAAGTTTTGATAAGTTACATAATTTAATAATCATGTGAAATATTTTTTTTTTTACTTTACACTTCAATTTTGTGTTATAAATAATATCAAATTGTACAATGAAATGCCGTTTTTAAGAAGTGGATGTGGCCTTTTCTGGTGTAAAAACAAATAAATATCCAAATCTGATACTTATAATACAGATTGATGGACTAATCATTTACAGTCACGGGGATTGTTGTGCATTGTGTTAATGCTCAGCCATTGTAAAAATGTTCATTGGTTATTTGCAAAAGCAATTTCAAAATTCTAAAGTCATGATGACATACTGCACTTCAAGTTGTCATCATGGCAGATGTAACATGATTGTTGGGTTTGTGGGTGTGCCTCGGACGACTTCCAGAGTGAAAACAAAGCAGTCATACACTACATGATGTGTGTGGCTCACAAACCATGTTCCGGAGTACTCAAAATATACATTTTCCCATTTAATGTAGGCTAATTTGTCCACCAACTATTTGATCGGGATCTTGTGAATTATCTGCTGCATGCTGAAGCTCTGATACTTCCTGGCTAGAAAAAAAACTCTTAGCTTTGTGCTCGGCCTATGTCCTTCTGATTCTCCCCCAATTCACGGTTCACGGATCCCTTAACTGCCTGGGTTGCCGGGGCACCACCTCCTATGGTGTGTCATGGGCGCCGCCCATCCCTCTTCAGAATGATTTATTTTTTTTGGGGTTGTGCTCCGGCACATGAAACAAATAAGACTGGTTTCAATTGTTACCAGTAGGATGTGAAGCCTCCTGATCTGACTCAGCTACAGCACCTTTATCATCTGGTCACTGTCTTCGGTGTTAAGCATCCTCCCGTTTTTCAGTGATGAGTTGGATTTCAATAGTGATACCAAATCCTGATTCACCCGGGAAAAACCACTTTGTTAAAAAGTATTGCCAATGGAGCACACAAATTAGCCTTTGTTAAGATTACTGAATTAGGAAAAATAAATTTGGTTTTGAAATTGAACAACAGTCCGTATTTGATTGATTAGCTTCTACTTCGTTCCTGATAGATTTTCAGATGGGTGGGCAAAAGCATTGTTTCTAAACAGTGTGTCATGGCACAATGTTCTCTGAGACTTTGCCCTTTGAGCCACAAGAAATTCAATTTACACATTGTCATCGATAAAAAAAAACATCTAGTGATCATTTGTTTGCAACGAGATTAGACATGGCACTCCAGGATAAACAAGAAAAACACATAATACAGACTAAAAAGACAAAATTACATAAAAGAATATAAGGATAATTAGGAAAAGCGATTAGTAGTGCTTCAAGACTGGATATAAGTGCCATTTTTGTCCGTAACAATCGTGCAATAAAAAGTAGTGTAATAACATTTAGCAACAACAAAATTCCCAAATAAGTAAATAAAGAAGATGTGAATACCCATTTTTCTAAATAATACCAATTTATTTTCAATCGAACTGGCATGATACACATTTATCACAGTCGTGGGTCCTTGTTTGGGGTGGTGATGACCCTGGGGAAGAAAGGATCTCTGAGACAGTTAGTCCTGGTTTTAGGGACCTGTAGCGCCCACCAGAGTGTAACAAGTCAAATAATTGGTGGCTGGAGTGTGAGGAGTCCTTTATATACAACACTGAAAATGAACATTTTAAAGAAATTATGAAAAAAAATAAAAATCCGTGGCAGACAATATACAAAATTATTTTGATATTATTTTTCTCTCTTACGTTTTTATTAAATGTTTTATCCTGGAGTACTAAGTTTAATTCACCACATTTGTAACAATGTCAAAGACAATTCAATTTAAAAAATATTAATACATTGTCGGTATTTCAGGAAAAAATATATTTACTGTATATACAAAAATTACATTTCATTTTTAAATGTAAATTTCTTTTCAAAAAGCTAGTTAAAATAATATAGTGATATCAATTTTATATAAAAAAAACGATTGCGCAAATTTGTGTCTTAATTCACTTAAAGGTTTAGAAAATGTGCCATTCAACAACAAAAAACAAACAAAAAGATAATACTAAAAATGTGAAAAACCTGATGAGCAATGGCAGTTAACATTAAATGTTATTTTCGTCATTTCAGTAAAAAATAATTCTTCAAATAATAATTCTTAAAATTCAGAATGATTGGCCTACTGGGCGGCAGGGCGGTTAGTTCGCAGCCGCATACAGTGTAGGTCCAGGGTTCGATTACAGCTACTGCAGCCTCGCCATGTGAGGTTTGCATGTTCTCCCCTTGCTTGCGTGGGTTTCCTCCGGGCACTCCGGTTTCCTCCCACATCCAAAAAACATGCCTGTCCGGTGAATTGGCAGTCCCGAAATGTCCCTAGGTGTGAATGGGCGAGTGAGTTGTCTGTCTCTGTGTGCCCTGCGACTGGCTGGCAACAGCTTCAGCATGTCCTCTGCCCACTGTCCGGCACCCCCGCGACCCTACTGAGGATAACTGCTGCATAAAATGGTTAAATGGATTTGCCCACTTAATATTATACTTCTGTACTACATTTTCCCTCATTTTTACAACTTGTCTTTTTTATATATCCTTAAAATATGCGAGACACTCAGATGACAAGTTCATATTTCCAACTAAGGCTATGTTATTGCATGTATTGACAATTTATACTTGAAAAAAAATATAGACTGGAGCAGAAACTTAACTATTTGAAAAAACTTTTTTTCATGGGTGATGTGCCTTGGGATTTTTTTCAATTAATGAAATGGATTGAGGTTGAAGTCCGCCCTGTATGACGATTCCTTAATAGTATAAATGTTGCAACAATATACAATTTATGTAGTGTCTCACACCGAGATGCAAGCAAATCAGCCTAGTAGAGGTTGGCAAAAAGATCCATATTGGACCATAAAAGAAACAAAAAACAAAAACAAAACACTCTTTATAAGCCTTATAAGGAAAGCAACACATACTGTAAATTGTCTCATGTTTGTCCTCCAACAGAATACATATAATTTTCCATTATCAAACAGTTTTGAAAAAGCACCGGGGAGCCACTAGGAAGCGCCATAGAGCCGTATGTGTCTTTAGAGCCCCAGGTTGCTTACCCCACGCTGAGGCTCCTCTATTTTAAAAACTACATAAGACAAAAGTGGTGCGAAAATGTAAAGAAAAGAAGCGTGAAATGCAGTTCAAACTGTCCTTTATTGCATCTCCAGGGGCTTACATGCATTGGGATGGGACATCATCATTAACAAATTAAAGAAAAATAAAATTCCTATAACTCATCCATGTCAATGTTGATTCTGAATCAACTCTCTTTTGTACAGCGTTAGCTTTCAAACACCAACTTAACTGACAGTATGTAACAGTATTTAATTCAAATCCATGGGAACACACTCACGCTCACACAAAAAAGTACTGATTTTAATAGAAATCTGCACTACACAAATTATTGATCAAATACATTACAATGGAACATCCTTGATGCCCAAAAAAATGCATTCAGCTAATTGAAGGGAGCTTTAAGAAATACTTGGATGTTGTTTGGTCTACTCCATTGTTTAAAAGCTTGGGGTCACTAGGAAAATGTTGTCTCTTCCCTGAAAAAGTCACACTTTTATTTATCAAATGAGTTGCCCATAATAGTCTTTTGTTGGCTGGTCTGAGATATGGCTTTTTTAGCCACTCAGCCTTGAAGGCCAGTATCTCAGACTGTAGATGTTGACACTAGTGTTTTTTTGGTACTGTTTAACCAAGCTACTAGTTGAGGACCTGTAGATACTCTAATGTACTCCCACTTCTCTTTATACTCTGGTTTCAGTCTGTTTGTGCTGTTCTCTGAAGTGAGCATTGCACACAGTTGTAGGACATCTTCAGGTTCTGGGCAATTTCTCACATGGATTAGTATTCATTTTCTTAGAACAAGAGTAGACTCACATGAAAAGTTCTCTTTTTCTGGACCTTCTCACTGTTCAATTACACCCACAAATGTGATGTTCCCGATACTTGACAGGCTCAATGTTATAGCTTCTCTAAACTCGTTTTGTTATTCCTTGTTCAACCTTGTTTTAACATAATTAGCTTTCTAATGTAATTTGCAAACACAATGTACTATAAGAACACTGGAAGCGTGTTTGCTATACACCTAGGCAGATATTGCAGTAAAACCTTACCTTTTCTAAAATAGTCATTTAATACGATAGCAGTGTATTGGGATTTATCGCTGATTAGTTTCATTTTATTTTCATTAAAAAAAAAAATCCCTTGACAATAAGAACATTTGTAAGCGACCCCAATCCTTTGAACGGCAGTGTCATTTTTCAAATATATAAGATTGAAATGTTTGGCTATACAGAATGCTAACCCCAAAAATGTAAAAGGTTATATTTAGCCCAGGTGTGTCCTCACTCCAATAGGAATTCATTAATATGATAGATCTTTTACTTCCAAACGAAAAGGCAATTTTCACCCAAACATATACTTGGATGTAATGATTCAGTTCTGACAATAGCAAATTTTCCATACTGGGGCAGGGCATGGTTAAAACAGCTGACACAACATAATAACATGGATAAAAAATAAAATGTAAAAAAAAAAATCAATCGATGTTTCATTGTCTGAAAAGCACTCACAATAGCTTTCATAATATACAGTATAATTATCATATTTTTTTCTCCAAATGATGACGGCTTAACACTTACATGACTCTCAACAATTTATTGTGTGATTCACATCAATATTTCTCTCCCTACAGTACAGAACCAAGACGCAGTAGTCGAATTCACCCCTGGTGTCCCTGTACATCAATTGGGACCATTCTGTAAACAGGACACAACATAATTCTCCCAGAAAAAAACGACATGGAATAATTTAAGCACGTTCATCCAATCAGAGACCAAAGAGGATCTCTTCCCTGTTTACAAGGAGGCCAATGGGAGCAGCTTAGAACAACAAAGTACAACGTTTCGCAAAACACAAAAAAGAAATCCAATCACATACGTCATCACTTTCACTCAAGAACATTCAGGATTTTTTTTGTACGATTTTGCTCAAGACAAAACATTTTTTTCAAACATCGACAGGATCACGCACTTGTAATTCTTTTCTCTTAAATATCCGGATACGGTTTATAATCTGCTATGGTTTACTTTTACTGTTTGTGCTACAACATCACACAAAAGAGGGCAATGGAGATTTGATGAAGGAGAGAAGCTCTTATCACGTCAAGAAGCAGACAGAAGAAAGGACGGCATCGAGGAATCTTCAGGTAAACGATGGCGACACCCGACTTTGGATCGGAAAATATCTAGGGCGGCAAAACAAAACAGACTGCCCTCGTTATTATATTCAAAACTTTTCAGCTCACTCGGATACCGTAAATTCTAGACTTCAAGACACTACCTTTTTGCGATACAGACGCTGCCCTACTTACGGACGTGATTTCGTTTGTAAGTTGCTTCAGTGCTATATTTTGTATGTTTAAGGTTTATATAAGTATGTTTAAGGGTGTATATGTAACCTATATTGTTTTATACTAAAAAAATAACATTTCATAAAATGATATGCTCTATAAAGATAAATAAAGTTGTGTTTAACTTACTTTCGGAAGATGCGCTTCAAGAAGTACTCCTGCGTGGTAAAAAGTGGCCAAAAAAAGGGTTGCGACCATTTTCTCAACCGCATCAAGCTCTCTTATTTCACTTTCATTTCAGAGGAAACGGCTCGCCTTGTCTTTGGAGCACATACATGGTAAAGTATAAATATAGTATAGAAATATATGTAATATAGTCCGTTATTTATCATTTTATCTTTTGTGGTTCCAAGTCAGCGAAAATAAGAATATTTTTTCAACTTTTATTCTGGTGTTTTGATTTTGCCGTCGCATTTCTGGGCACCCCTACTTTGAATACATCTTTTCCATCATTTACATTTTTAAATTTCCAAGAGATTCACAATGACCCGCCACTAGTAAGCCTTTTCTAAAACTTGTCCATTGGTTACCAAGGTGTTTTTTGGAGGGGCTGCTTGGGGCTACCTTTGATAATGACACTAAAAACATGAGGTCAACATACCCTAAAGTTTCTTGCATTGGTGTTATAAGAAGTCCTTCAGGTCAAGCTCTGCCAGGGGGTCCTTGGGCTTTTTGGGACTCTGGCTCGCAAGTCCAGGAGAAAGCTGTGGAAAACAATGAAACTACGTCTCTACAGAATAAATGATAATAATGGGTAAACCTATTTAAAAAAAACTTGAACCGTCACCATGCACCAGTAACCTTAAAGGGACAGTGTGTATTTTTTGAAGACTAGATGTCACTTAACAGTGTAGTACATCTAAAAATGAGTGTGGGGAAAAAACAAATGGAAGAATACACATTTTTTCTTCTTGTTTCTTTGCCTAGCCTTTTGCAAGGTTTTTGGTCGTTAGAGTACCTGTCAAGCAAGATGGCAAAAATTGTGTCAGCTCTCTATAGGCAAGACACATAGCAGCAAGATAGCAGGCAATTATGTCAGCTGCCTATAGCTGAGGCTCATGTTATGTAAAATAAATGCTAATTCCTCAACATATATGTTACGTCATGTATATTTACTTACTATTTAATTAAATAAATAAATAGTTTTACAACCATGAGGTGCTAAATAATACACACTGTGCCTTTAAATGAAGTGTTTTGTTTATTATTAACATTTTTACAGTATTCTTAGACTTGCATGTACTATAATGTAATTGTAACATTCAGTCCATTCCAGTTTAGTGTGCGTTCTTACCGGTGCTCCCGGTGCCGCAGCACCGCCGGCGAAAGGAGGTCTCATCATGGGCTGACCCATCATGGGCGGCATTATTGGGGCTCCTGGTCCTCCGGCAACAGCCTGAACATCATCCATATGCTTGGTAAAATGGTAATCCTCAATAAGCTTTTACTTTGTTTCCAATCAATTATATTACAGAACTCAAGACTTTGTTGTACTTTTGCTTCTTAATTCAAATATTACATATTCAAAAACAGTCACTTTTACTTGTTAGCAGCCTTACAATCATGATCCACACACCATCTTTCGCAAGAGGGCGTCAATGTACTGGAGAATTACCCACAGCTGACTCATACACCACCCAGTCTGAAATGACTGCACGACAGTTTCCTCTGTCGGATCGCTGCTCTCCATGCCGTTTCTACCTGCCTGTTTCCCGACCCTTTGACACCCGTGCTCTGCCCGTGAAAGACTATTCTTCCAGTCATGAGTATTGGACTGTTTTTTTTTTTTTGCCCATTCTATCGCGTCCTTCCTATGCGGAGTGCTTTTTGTTACTTCCCTCAATAAAGCTGTCAACTCTGCTCGTGTGACCTAATACATACTCCAGTGAATATTTCAGTGACGTCTTTGTGTATCTATGTTACTCACCATGCCAAAGCCAGGCTGTGCACTCATTGGGGGTACCATAGCTCCACTAGGTGGCACTGCTCCAGGTCCGCCAGGGGCTACACCAGCCTAATAGGAAACATTTTGGCAAAAGTGAAGTGAGCCTTTCACATGCATGTGTAGACGGGTAATCATCGGTGGAGAAACTACAGCCCGCAGCCTACATACAGCCTTCCAAGCTTTTTAAATGCGGCCGTCCCCACAAAAATGGTAGGAATACAATGGGAATATATGGTAAAGTACTTCTTATAGAGAAAACATGTTTGGGTGCCATTGTTGAGCCCAATGTCCCTTGCTTTTTTATTTATCATGTATTATTCTATTTATCCAGATATATCAAATGATGGGCATAAAAAATATATATAAAAATATAATAAATCTTGAGTTTTTTTAATGCGTTTTAACATTTGTACATAAAAAAGCTTACTCATCATTCATTCTGAGTGTTTCAAAACATTGTTTTATTAAATTAATCAATTCATAAAAGAATAGAAAATGAAATATAACATGTAACTGTAGACGTCTACATGAATATTTATTCATAAATGCATATGATAAAAATTGGATAGCTCCGCATTAGCTTTTTTTCACATGAGTATCGGATTTCAGACTTTCTGGATCTACTGATACAATCAATCCATCATTATAGCCCTCTGGGCTATAAGGTTAGGTTACCATAGGGACGCTCGATGTGGTCCAGCTTGTGGGGGCCACATGAGGGGTCCAGTTGGCTCCTCCAGTCAACTTCTTCTCACTTTGTGGATCCCTATAAGAAGATTATTAATACGGTCCACTGCAAATCGGATATACTTAACAAACATAAACAATAACTAATAATCGGAAATGTCGAAACATTCTGACATCCCCCTCATTTGAATGTTCTATAGATTTATACTTAGGTACAAATACATCCATCCATTCATTTTCTGCACTAATTATCCTCAGTCGGGTCATGGGGGGTGCTGGAGCCTATCCCGGCCATCTTCGGGCAGTGGGCAGAGGACACCCTGAACTGGTTGCCAGCCAGTCGCAGGGCATACAGAGACAGACAACTCACTCGCTCATTCATACCTAGTGACAATTTAGACCGGCCAATTAACCTGACGTGCATATTTTTGGAATGTGGGAGGAAACAGCCACGCAAGCACGGGGGGAACATGCAAACTCAGCAAAGGAAGGCTGATAGCTGTATTTGATCCCATGACTCCCAGACGTTATTTCAAAGACTGGTGTCACTAATGGAATACCTTTTAAATGAAGTAACAAGTTACGGTAACTAATGGCTGTTTTTGAGTAACGCACCCAACACTGTGATGAATAAAAATAAAACATTACCAGAGACAGTCAAGAAAACCAAAGCAATGAGCACACTTACTTTTTCTTCATTCCCAAGTCTAAAAAAAAGAAAAGTAGACACATAAGTTTTGATTTCTTTATGATTGATGGTTCCACCAAGCCATATATCACACCTCCAACCAGGTTGGCGAGTGAAGAGTCAAGATCCCCTGCGATGGTCTTGGTCGGGGGCGGTGTTGCAGGCGGAGCGGCTGCCATGTTTTCCACTGCGGCGTGAATTCCCATGCTCCCTGTCGCACTTCCCGCCGTGCTTCCTCCGGTGCTCTGCGGTGTTACGGCCGGCATCATCAAGTCACCTAATCCGTCAAAAACTTCAGAAGAAAGGCAAAACATTAAACAGGCACCACATATTACAAGGATGTTACTCTCCTGTCTCTTTATGATTCAGCCAGTGGGCGGGTGTGAAAGCAGACAGTGATGGAAAAGGAAAACTATACTGGACTGTCTCAGAAAATTAGAATATTGTGATAAAGTTCTTTATTTTCTGTAATGCAATTAAAAAAACAAAAATGTCATACATTCTGGATTCATTACACATCAACTGAACTATTTCAAGCCTTTTATTATTTTAATATTGCTGAATTTGGCTTACAGCTTAAGAAAACTCAAAAATCCTATCTCAAAATATTAGAATATCATGAAAAAGTATACAAGTAGGCTATTCAACTAATCACCTGAATCATCTAATTAACTCGAAACACCTTGCGAGGGTTTCCTGAGCCTTAAAAACACTCAGCTTGGTTCAGTAAACTAAATCACAAGTATGGGGAAGACTGCTGATCAGACTGCTGTCCAGAGGACCATCATTGATACCCTCCATCAGGAGGGTAAGACACAAAAAGAAATTTCTCAAAGAGCAGGCTGTTCACAGAGTGCAGTTTCAAAGCATATCCACAAAAAGTCTGTTGGAAGGGAAAAATGTGGCCGGAAACGCTGCACAACCAAGAGAGATGACCGCAGCCTTAACAAAATTGTGAAGAAGAGCCGCTTCCAGAATTTGGGGGAGCTTCAAAGACAGTGGGCTGAAGCTGGAGTCCAGGTATCAAAAGCCACAGTTCACAGACGTGTCCGGGAAATGGGCTACAATAGCCGTATTCCCATGGTCAAGCCACTTCTGAACTCAAGACAACGGAAGAAGCGTCTGACTTGGGCTACGGAGAAGAAGCACTGGACAGTTGCAGAGTGGTCCAAAGTCCTCTTTTCAGACGAAAGCAAGTTTTGCATTTCATTTGGAAGTCAAGGCTCCAGAGTCTGGAGAAAGGCTGGAGAGGAGCAAAATCCAAGTTGCTTGAAATCCAGTGTGAAGTTCCCACAGTCAGCAATGGTTTGGGGAGCCATGTCAGCTGCTGGTGTTGGTCCACTGTGTTTCATCAAGTCCAGAGTAAATGCAACTGTGTACCAAGAGATATTAGAGCACTACATGCTTCCATCTGCTGAAAAGCTCTATGGAGATGAGGATTTCATTTTCCAGCATGATCTGGCACCTGCCCACAGTGCCAAAACCACCAGTAACTGGTGCACTGACCATGGCATCACTGTCCTTGATTGGCCTGCTAATTCCCCTGACCTGAACCCCATCGAGAATTTGTGGGGTATAGTTAAGAAGAAGATGAAAGACACCAGACCTACAAATGCAAATGAGCTGAAGGCCGCTATCGAAGCATCCTGGGCATCAATAACACCTCAGCAATGCCACAGGCTGATTGCCTCCATGCCACGCCGGATTGATGCAGTAATCCGTGCAAAAGGATTCCCAACCAAGTACTGAGTGCATCGATGGACATTTTCAAATGTTTGATTTAGTTTTGCTGTTATAAAATTATTTTTTTACTTGGTCTGAGGAAGTATTCTAATATTTTGAGATAGGATTTTTGAGTTTTTTTCACCTGTAAGCCAAAATCAGCAATATTCAAATAATAAAAGGCTTGAAATAGTTTAGTTGATGTGTAATGAATCCAGAATGTATGACATTTTTGTTTTTTTAATTGCATTACAGAAAATAAAGAACTTTATCACAATATTCTAATTTTCTGAGACAGTCCAGTATAGCAAAATGTATCAAATATGCAGGATCGAAAATAGTTGAACATGTAGAAGGTACAGCGACAAATACAGATTGGGGACTATAACCGTCACTGTTATGGGAAGATAATTGAAAGTTCTAGTTAAATGACCCTGACATTTATTCCTAAATTTTTAAACATGCAAAGTGTGAGTAAATAGTACATGCTTTTTTGCATAAAATCTACATATATATATTTCATCAGGATATTCCGATTATTTTCTGAGAAGATTCAGCAGTCAGTCCTGTTTTTGTCATCCTGAGCTGAGACGTAATCAGAGAAAAAAACAGCACCCAAGCGAGCAAGTAGCCATATTGTTTTTCGTGTCGGTCGAAGGTTACGAGTTTCTTAAGTGAAGTTTTGGTAGTTTTTGTCGAAAATGCCTTGGCATTGTGTCGAAGGTGCATGCAGTAATGGCACAACAAAGGGCCAAAAGGGGGTTACTGGCAAAAAAGACACACAGAAAGCCGTCAACAGGGATAACCGGGACGATCAACGATAGGTGGGTACTCAGAAAAATGCGAGAGTGGCCAACCAAAAACATGCATACTTTAAGTACAACTCTGAGTCCTGCCATGTGCAAAAGTTTGCCGACGACACTGCGATCGTGGGATGTATCAGAAACGGGCAGGAGGAGGAGTACAGGAAATTGATTCAGGACTTTGTCCGATGGAGTGACGCAAACCACCTGCACCTAAACACCACCAAGACCAGAGAGATGGTGGTGGACTTCAGGAGAACCAGAACTCACCCGGTTCCTGTAACCATCAAGGGAGAATGTGTAGAATTTGTCCAGACCTACAAATACCTGGGTGTGCAGCTGGACAACAAACTGGACTGGACTGCCAACACAGAAGCTCTATGTAGGAAAGGGCAAAGCCGACTTTACTTCCTCAGAAGGCTGGCCTCCTTCAACATCTGCAAAAAGCTCCTGAAAATATTCTATGAGACAGTAGTGGCAAGCGCCCTCTTCTATGCGGCAGCGTGTTGGGGAGGCAGCGTCAAGAAGAAGGATGCCTCTCGTCTCAATAAACTGGCTAGGAAAGCGAGCTCTGTTGTGGGCAAAGAGCTGGACAGCCTAACAACAGTAGCTGAGAGACGAGCACTGAAAAAGCTGATGTCAATCATGGACAATCCATCGCAACCACTACACAGCATTATCTCCAGACAGAAGAGCAGTTTCAGCGACAGACTGCTGTCACTGTCTTGTACTACGGACAGACTGAAGAGATCTTTTCTTCCTCATGCCATGAGGCTCTTTAACTCCACCCGGCAGAGTAAAGGCCCACATTAAACCACACCACCTACATTGGATATTACCGAATCTTACTGCAATATGTATTCTGTGTAGCACTATTTAGTTACTCTATATAACACGCTACAGTGGGCATTTGCACGTCACACTGGGTATTTGTATATTGTATTCTTTTGGCTTTATTATTGTACTGTTCTCAGCTCAGGGATGCTGCTGGAAATGTGAATTTCCCTTCGGGGATGAATAAAGTATCTATCTATCTATCTATCTATCTATGCAGTGAGCAGCTAGCTAACTGGGAACCAACAATGAAAAGTACCAAAGGTTATGGCGACAAACTCATAGCTGACCATATATAAACAAACCAAGGAACACGGCAAAACTGGCGCTACACCAGGCTAGCCGATAAAAAAAATAAAAACACACGGTGAGCAGCTAGGCTGATCAGAAACCAACAAGGTAAAGTGGCAACAGCTTCATGGATAAACGCAAAGCTGGGCGGGAATAAACCAAGGGACACGGCAAAACCGGCCCTAATGGCAAGCAAGCCAGCCAAACAATACACGGTGGGCAGCCAACGAGCCCCACCGGGGAGTAAACGAAACAGGAAAGCCCTCGGCAGCCCCGACGCTAACGGGGAACTTGCTCGGGGAAAAAAATATACCAATAGTGACATACACACAGCACTAACCTTTTTAACATGATTTTTTTTCCTAGTAAAATACGGAAAATAATACAATAATTTCAAAAATTCTCTAACATGGCAACTGTGAGAAAATCTGGCTAATCCTATTTATTTCTTCCTATTATACTAAAACATTTTAGGGATATTTTTGATTAAAAAGGTAAAAAGATAGCTGAGATAGGACGTACTTTTTTTTTTCTTACTTCAAATAGTGATTATTTCATTTAATATACTTTTTAATTGGACATTTTCAAGAGAACACTTTTTTTTAAAGTTGAATGCAATTTAATGCAACTTTTAGTATGTAAAACATGGAATAAATACTTTGTATTTACTGACTTCTTTAAAAAATATATATTTATAAATCTCATACATTAAATAAAATCTGTGGAAGAGTAAAGCTTCAATAACGGAACAGTCAAGTAATGCGCCAATTTGGCTAGCCTGCACAAGCGATTAACCATTAGCCATTAAATATATTTTGGGGTTAGGATGTTAAGAGTATTTGGAGTTGTTTATTACAATGTTATGATGTAATATTATTATATCAACAAGACATGACTGCAGGAAATGGTTCCACAACCCCAAAAGGCATGTTTTGTCTCATGCAGGAGACGCTCAAAGATCATGATTACTGATTCAAACATGCAAATTATCCTTAAAGGGGAGTCAGACTTCCAAATTTGGACATGCTATAATGCACTGTGGGCTTCAACTCACCAATGACATTTTAGAAGGAGCAAGCAAGAAGAAGCCAGCAGAGAAGAAGGGCGAAGATAAAGCGAGTGAAGCAAAAGTCAGCATGTGTGAAGCATAATGAAGAGCAGCTCGTGTGTGAATGTGTCAGAGTAAAAGAAAGTAAGTGAGAGATTGCATCAATCATTGAGACAAAGGGCAAAGTAGTGGTGCAAGCATGTCACACACGTTCTCAGCATCAATTCAAACAGACTATTAGTTTGATGCCCAATCGGCTGTTTCAGTGTGTTTTATATGAAATACCAATCATGCCATTTGTAGAAATACATGTATGAATAAATAAACGCATACAAATATAAGCAATTTAAATAAATGGAAACATATGTCACGTAATACCTAAATATATGACATTAACGCAATTAATTTGTATAATTATGCATTTTGGCATTTATTTTGGGGAAATTTATTTTGTCATGTATTTTGTCATTTATATTGTCTTATTTGTCATATACCTGTATATTGTACTTAGTCTTGTATTTTGCCATGTATTTTGCAGTGTATTCTGTAGTGTATTTTGTATTTTACTTTGTCCTTGTCGTTTATTTTGTCATTTTTAGTCGTGTATTTTTTGTCTTCTATTTTGTCATTAATTTTATCAATTTGTTGTGATGTATTTTGCTGTGTATTTTGTCATTTAATTTGTCTTTTTTGCTGTGTATTTTGTCATTCATATTTGTCAATTTTTTACATGTATTTGTTGTCTATTTAGTCATTTATATAGTCTTTTTTTGTCCATTTTGTCATTTTTTGTCTTCTTTGTCAGGTATTTTGTCATGTATTTTGTAGTGTATTCTGTGGTGTATTTTTTCATTTTTGTGTGTATTTTGTCATTAATTATGTCTTTTTTGTCTTGTATTTTGTTATATATTTTGTCTTTTTTCATTTATTTTGTTGTCCATTTTGTCATTTTTTTGTCTTTTTTGTCATGTACTATGTCATGTATTTGGTCATTAATTTTGTAATTTATTTTGTAGTGTATTTTGTCATTGATTTAGTCTTTTTTGCCGTATATTTTGTCATTTTCGGTAATGTATTTTATCGTGTATTCTGTCAATAATTTTGTCTTTTTTGTCTTGTATGTTGTCATTTATTTGTTGTGTATTCTTTTATTTATTTTGTCCGTGTTTGTCATGTATTCTGTCATGTCATGTATTTGTTCAATAATTTTGTCTTTATTGTTAGTCATGTATTTTGTGGTGTATTTTGTCATCAGTTGCTTCAGTTGATTGGTGCACTCATCGATCAAGTTAATTTGTGCACAGGTCGATAAACAAATAGGTGTAAAGCTGTGCCAGTTAGACCCGCCCAGTTATTGGAATACAATTTTTTGTGACAAATTAAACAATGTGATATACAGTCCAACAATACACGCGACGAAATACAATACTAAATAAATACCGAAATAAATAAATGACGAACGCATACATGAATGCATACATTTCATTTATGGCATACGTTTTTGTATTACGTGATGTATGCATGTGTTTATTTATTTATAGGTATTAATTGTTTATACATTTTTTTCAACATAGGGCAGGATCAGTCTTCCATAGCTGTACACTTCTACACAAAGTGTCAAGTATTTACCATTTCTATCATAACACTCACTTGAGGCATCAAATCCAGCAGAGGGCGTGGATTTTGCTGGTTCTGCTGCAATAGGGTTTACAGGTAGAGCCGGAACAGGCGGTGTCGGAGAGGGAAGTGAACCTATAGCCTCAAATCCTGACTCAAGAAGATCATTCTGAAGTGGAGCTGGAGCCAAGGCCGGGGCCAGGGCCACGCTAGGAGACATGAGGTCTGAGGAACAGAAAAAAGCACTATGAATGACACTTGCAATACATTTAATGCATGCAGGTTCTAACTTGTCATTTAGTTTGTAGATGAAGAGAGCCTTTTTCGTCACGTTCCAAGCAACCCTGTCACACCGCCCTTGTCTACTCAGAGTACCAAACCCCTGCATGGATTCCCAGACTATGAATACTGCCTGAAAAACGTTTAGACCGTCGACTTTATTGCTTGAAATAACTGGATCTCCAACCATATCGCCCGTCCCCTTGTTAACTCTTGTTTGCATCTGGTACTCTAGTTAATGTTGCCCCGCTGGCTGCCATTCTGTTAAACACTGCCTAATAAGAGACACAAGTTTGATTGGAGGGATCTCTGCTTCTGCATTTTGCTTTCGCATATTCTTAGAGAGCCATTGACAGCAGATTATAATGCAGTTTTATGCTGCTACCCAGTGGACAATGTTAAACACTGTAGACGATTATGTTTCAGTAGCTGTGTTTTATCCATAAACTTAATATTTTATTTCCACTCACACATCATTTTGCTCATTTTAAAGGTGGGGTGGGTCGTTTGAGGTGGCCTTAAAAAGTTTAGAGTATATTGTTTTGAATAGTATGTGTTAATATAAAAATACTGTTCACCTGAGCATGGAAGTATTAAAATTAATTTACTTAAACTCATGTAATACTTTTTTCTCTCAATTTTCTAACTGAACATTTTAGATTGTAAAATTCATATTAGATTGTTATTAAAAAAACATGTTGCATTCATTCCTTACTAAAACATAGAATTTCTGTTAATGTTTTAACGGGGAAAAAAACAAACACATAATAACATACTGCATGAATAGCCTAACTTAAAACCTCAGTCAATGAATGATTTAAAATCATGTTAAGACAATTTTTAAATGCAATCCTAAAATGATCTAAGTATGCGCTTTGTTTTTTTATGGTAATTTTAATTAGTTTTCTACATTTTATTGTTATATAGAATATCTATCTATCTATCTGTCTTTCTATCTACCCTAGAAATATTCCTCGAGAGGGGTGACCGACAGCAAGACAAACACATACAAAAACAAAGAAAATTAAAAAAAGGAAAAAGTATGCCAGCAAGGCATATAGAATATGCCAAGGTATAGTTGAGCATAGAAGACTATTCCAATATTCTAATAAATTAAAATTCTAATATTCTAAGATTTAATAGAATTGAAATGCACAAATAATAATGTTAGTTTTTTTTCTCTCAAATTTTGACAATTTCAGAACTGACTTACCCCCTTCCCTCCGAATCGTGCAAATTCTAAAGTAGTATAGTTAAACCAAAAATGTTGTTACCTCCTAACAGGTCAGTGCTTGGTCCGCCAGGAGCAGAGCTCTCAGAGTCCTTCACAGAGCCACTGAAGGTGTCTGACGACAAAATAAAGTGAAAACAGAGGTGAGCTGTCAACTTTGATACAAAATAGACGCAAAAGTATTTGAGGTCTTTTTTTTTGTTTAAATAGATTTTACTTTTCATATATATATACATATATATATATGTATATATATATGGCTCACAACCAGTGCAGAGTATCTCTGCATGCTGCAGTCTCATTTTTTTCTACCACCAAACTTATACCCACACAGTGTTATTTATTTCAATAATCAAAATTTGGACGTTAATAAATCGATTCAGAATGCATCCCGAAATGGTAAATTTTCTGCACCCCTAGTTACTGCTTTTCTTAAAAGACTGCTGAATTTTTAAATTTTTATTTGTGCATGATGTGACAAAAAAATTAGACAAACCTGTTTTCTTTCGTAAATTGGGTGAAACTTTTTTCACAAATTTAAAACCCTTATTGCAGTTTACAAGCAAATTTTCATTGGAGGAGACCTAATTTTGTCTTCATTTAACTAAAGGGAACAAACAAAAAAACAATATAACTAAAATCTGTGTTTAGCATCTGTATAATATAGCCAGAGTCCACTCATTTCACTGTCAGGGAAACACTTTATATCCTCTCGTTAAGATTATTGTAATGGCCAGCTTTTTGGTCTTCCCAGGAAGAATATTGCCAGCTTGCAGCTACTCCAAAATTCAGTAGCAAGTGTGGTAACAGGGCCAGGGGGTGGGATCACATGCCACCAGTTTAAAAAAGCTGCATTGACTCCCCGTGTGTATCAGGATCAGTTTTAAGGTGCTCTGTACTGGTAGGGTGCGGTTTAGTGGCTGAAAATCTTCCCTGGCATCTGCTGCCATCCTTATTAGTGTTGATGAGCCTCCTCCTTCCCTCACATGGTTAGTTGTGCTTCGCTATATTGGTATTTATTTTACTATTTTAAATTTAGTAGTACTTTGTTTTTGATTAATTGTTTAGATTGTGTGTGTCTGTCTATTAAGTGTTTCAAGTTATTTGTTATGGGGAAAGGAGAGGTTTTTTTTCTTACTGTACACCGAATGTATGTATACAGCACTTTGAGTGTCAACTCATTGCCTGGATAGTATTTTTCTGATACATTTTGGTTTGAAATAGACAATATGTCCACATTGATAATTTGAAACATCTTTGTCAATACCAGGGGTCAGCAACCTTTTCGGTGCGGAGTGCCACTTTCAAATTTCCTTGTAAATCAGTATGCCACCCCAAGATTAATGACTCGCACAACCTTTTTTTTAATGTCCAACAAAGCAGTCATTTTACACCAATCCAAATATACAACCTGGATAGACATTTTAATCGTATAACTCAGTGTTTTTCAAGCCTTTTCGAACCAAGGTACACTTTTATTTATACAAAAGTTCCGTGGCACACAGTCCGTCGAAAATGTTTGAAAATTAAGTTATGTCAAATATTTTACTGTACTACCTCAGAAGCAGATAATTACGATATAAAAAGAAGAAAATAATACCTAAAATAAAAAAGAATGATGTGCTTTATGTTTTTATTTTTTACAGTGCAATTTTGAACCGCTTTGTTAAACAAATTAAGTTATTAAATGTACTGTGCTACCTCAAGAGCAGGTAATTAGTACATAAAAAGTATATAAAAATCTACTGCCACCTACTGATATGGATGACTTTTACAGTTCCTCGTCTGAAGAGTGCATAAATACTGAATAATGGCCTGATTTTTTGGAAAGATAAAATTCCAGCGCCACACTAGACAAGATCTCACGGCACACTAGTGTGCTCCGGCACACTGGTTGAAAAACACTGATATAACTGACCTATTTATCTTCCACTATTCCTGTTCATCAATTAACTAAAATATGAATGTGAACAGCATGTGGAAAGGCCTGTAGCCATTCTGACTTCAACTTTTTACCACAAGAATGAACCAGAATCAACCATTCTTCATCAACTATAAACTACAATCAAAAAAACAAGTAATATGGTCAGCTACTGTACCATTCATCAATTATATCTTGTTGCAGAAAATATAAAAACTTGAAATAACAGCAGCAACGCACGCGCGTGCACGCTTCTTTAGAATATTCGCCATCAGTCAATGGTTTTCCGTGCTTTGCTATTCAGTGAGCAATTAGATAGCTTTTGTGGTGGTGTTTTTAGCAGTGACAAAGGTTTTTAGGGTCTGTCGCTCGAGGATCCGTCATGATTCGTTCATTTATCGTAAGCGTGTGATTCGTTGGCTGGGTTAAGACACGGAAATCTCCTTTGCGAGGCGCCGCGCAAACACGCGCTGACACACGGAATGGCGCTAACGTAAATGGTCTGCATTTACATAGCGCTTTTCAAGTAAAGCTTCTAAATAATACGGTGCACAACCGAAATTGTCTAAATTCCAGGTAAATGCGCTTTAAAAAAAATTATTGTTTTGCCGTTTGCTCGCGTGCCACTGCTTAACCCCTCGCGTGCCACTGCTGGCACGCGTATCATGGGTTGCCGACCCCTGGTCTACAACAAGGAAAATACACACATATTTGGTCAACTTCTACTGTATTTGAAGGAGCTTGTGTTCTAGATTCTCAACAATAATCATGCCAACCACCCAAAACAGTGTAAGGTTACCACTTAGAGACACTTAAAGTTTGGCAATAACACAAATATAAACAAAGGACAAAGTATGCCATGGTTGTGTGGTATCTACCAAGCAGGTCAATAACTGGGGTTGGTTCTGTTTTGGGGGGCGAGGAGAGTTCGGGCAAAGGAGCAGCAACCGAGACTTTTGCTGGAGCAACAGCAGCAGCTGGAGCATCTGCAGCCTCAGGAGAAGTGGCAGATGCGGGCTCAGGAGCCGGTTCTGAAAGTAAAATGAGTTGAAACAAGAAAAAATAACAGGGAAGTAAATTATACTTACAGCTGGGTTTTTATTTAATAGGAATCCTCTTAAATAGTTGGGTCAAAAATAGCAAATTTCTGGTTATAGATGAACCAATCAATTACTTGGGTTAGGTAAACCGTTGACCCAAAGTCTTGCACTAGAAAAAAAAAATCTAACCCAAATGGTAGTAAGTCTTGTTTATTTTAAGTATCCAGTAATTCATTCTCTAAACCACTTTTTTGTAAGAGGGTCACAGGGGCATCAGAAGTAAAATTAGTCCTAATTTGAGATATTTTATCCTGTTTTTTTTGTACAAAAGTTCTCATGGTAGATCGTTTTGTTAATTTTGATGCATTTATTATTTTTTTCTTAACTTCAAACAAAATATTTCCTAAAGATTTAGCAACATTTTCTGCTGTCTGCAATATAAGGCAACATTGCTTTTTTAGGGATTTTTTTTTTCAGTTTAATAATAACAGATTAAAAAGTTAGAATGGGAGCAATTGTTCTTAAAACAAGCAAAGCAACCTGGCAAAGGAATGCAGTATGTGTTGCTATGAAATGATTCAAAACTGAAAGTTGGTAAAATAATGTTTTTTTATGATAACTCAAAAGAAGAAGTAATATTTTACCAAAGAAAACCCCAGAAAATTGAATTTGATGCATGTAATGGATCGGTCCATTTCTGAACCCATTATGAGCTAAGCGTGGACTGATTCAATACTTGGGTTATAAGGACTTCCACACCAACGTTGGTTCATTTTTCTCAAAATTTTCCCCCAATATTGTCCAAATCGTTTATAATAAACCCCTAGCCAACAGAAAAAAAATCAGTGTCCTAAATGACATTAAAAAAGTAAAAAAGGGGGACATTTTGTACAAACAAACACCCAAACCGGATAATTGTATTAGCATGTTGGTTTCCTTGTAAAACACTATCAAAATAGTCGTTTTGTACAAAAACTGAGCAAACATGTTGTTCTTTTTCCCCTTAAAGGAACACAGTGTACTGTTTTAGAGCCAGATGTTGATGTAATGTGTACTGCAACAGGAAAGAAATGCTACATAGCACAAAGAAAAAAAAATACTGACACCTATTTTATCCATTTTGCACCCAAAAATATCATCAACTTGTTCAGAAAAAAAAAATTAAACTGGGTAATTTTATCTAGAAGAACTGAAAGGATGAAGTGATTTTATACACCAAAAAAACCCCGAGTTTTGTTTAATTGATCCAAGTAATGGAACTGTCCATTTTTGACCCAAGTGTTTAAAGAGTTGAGGAACCAGATAAAAAAAAAAACATTTAAAAAAATCAGGCCTTCATGCACCTTCACCACCTCTTTTTTACAGTGCTAGTCGTGACCAGGAAAGCTTGCTGGCCCTTCCGAGCAAAATAAAAACCAAGGAGTTGCCGTTATAATACTGCTCCTTCACTCACCAGTGACAATGTCTCCAGATGGAGTCGGCTCAGGCAAAGGAGAAGGCCCGCGTGAAACAGCAGGGAGGTCTATTCGACCGAGGCAAGCAAGAGGCAGAGTGCGAGAAAGAAGAAAACGGTGGAGGTCGGGGAGCAAAGAAAAGTATTAGCAGAGCAGGTCAAAATAGCTCAGGTAAGACAGCAGCCTTGGGGAGAACACGATGCTTGTGGGTTTCATGCACAGCTCACTATGTGGGGAAAACAAGACATGTTGTGGCCAAGGGCGGCGTATTTGACAAAGGGTGGTGGTTTGCTAACTGGAAGAGTGAAACGGTTTCACACAGAGTGTATCAGCTCCTGTACCTGAACCAAATAGATCTACGCTAGGAGTGGTAGCAGCTTTGGATTCTGTGGTAGGACTTTGCTCAGGCAAAGATTCAAGCACATCTAGGGCACACAATCAGAAGATGCACATTCAGATTTCAAGTGCAGCACATACATAATGCTGACTTGTGAGAGGTGGAAAAGCAGAGAGAGGTCAGAAGATGCACAATGTGATGGAGAAAAAAGTATCATGTAATAAGCCAAGGGAAATATTGCAAGCTCCAAATGTTTTATGACTGTTGAAAATTTGGGGCCTAAACCAAAAAATTTAAAACATTCGGGTAGAACAAAAGAAATAAATCAAATAAAGTACTTATTTTGTACTGTTTCATCTGGAGGGAGGAAAGCATGACCAACTTAGGTGCCTAACTTGTTTGGGTAATTCGGTTGGCCATGGTCCAAAAATTTTTGTGTGAGTTGCTATTTTTTTTCCCTTTTATTTTCTTTGTTATTGTATGTGTTTGTCACCCCTCTTGAGGGATATGACGTAGGTAGGTAGGTAGGTAGGTAGGTAGGTAGGTAGGTAGGTAGGTATGTATTGTATTGACCTCTGAGGGGGACGTGCTAACCCGACAGCCGCCATGCTGCACTACTTAGACGTTGTTATTACAAATAGGTATAAACATGAGTTGACTATATATTCTTTTAAAAAGACAATTATGATTTATAAATAACTTTATGATCTTTTTCTATCACAAGAATGCAATAATGTCCCTTTTTGTATGTTGATTTTAATTTATGTTTTTAGGAATTATTATTATTCCTGAACTTTTTTCTGCCCTTCATAAAATCCCAGGAAAAAAAATACTTAAGAACTAATCAAAATCTTTCTAATTTTCCATAAAATCTCAAATGTTTTCCATTTTAATTATTGAAAATAAATTAAAACATTTGACCAGTTACCGGCTCAACATAATTTATGTGATGTTTGTATTTCTATCATCATAGATACTTAGGAAGCATTGATAATCCTTAATTACACGGTGTGCTAAAAAAACTTTAGCAACTGATAACTCAATTGTTTATTCTTTATTTATAGTCCGAACCTATTGAACTATGTAATGGCAGCCAGACTCGACATTGAAGGAAGCAAATTTATTCTATAATGCTACCAGATGTATGAAAAAGAAGTAATAGTGCAAAGACAATTAAGGAGGGAGTTTAACGTAGAACTACAAAGTTACCATAATTCAAAGTAGAGATAAGTTTGACTCTGATAAAACTGCATTTTCATTTTTTAGGACACCCTTGTATAGGTTAACTAGTTCATAATGGATTGAAATTAAATAAAAAAAAGAAACAAATAGAACTGAATCAGTCAACCTTGTTAAGTTATTTTTTGAAATTTGTTCCAAAATTGAGTTCTCTTACCACTAAATTACGTTCAGATCATAATCATCATCAAAATGCAGAAATGGGAAAGAATCATGAGAGCGATTTGACATTACCACCAAAGAGATCTAGAGTCGGAGATGCTGCAGACTCTGTGGTGGTGCTGTCTGTGGTGCTAGCGGTGGTGGTGGTAATAGAAGGAGTCGGGGCAGCGGCGGGGACGGCGATGGGAGCAGCGATGGCCGGCGCCTCACTAGAGGTGGGAGGGATGGAGGCAGTTTCACTCGAGTCTGCCGGTTTCATAGCGAAAAGGTCCAGCCCCGAAGTAATGTCAGCGCTCCCCTCGGTCGTAGCAAAAGGGTCTTTGGCAGGAGAAGCAGAAGGGGGCGCAGTTGAAGGGTTAGGTGTGTTAATATGACAGGAGTAGGAGAGGGAGTGAAGATTAAAACATGAATATATTTATGAGGCAAACTGCTTGTGGATTTAAAGGAATAGTGAGTATTATTTGACCACTTGATGTCATTCTATTGTGTAGTAGAACCAAAAAAGAGTGCTAAAAAGCACAAGGAAGAATTCAAACTACAGAGTGACCAAACTGCACTGTTTCTTTATTTTCCCTGTCTTTTATGAGATTTTTGGTTTTATCGGTAACCGTAGCAAAAAGATGGCAACAATTAGGTCACATCCCTGTAGGTGAGGTTCATATTATGTAAAATAAATGTACATTTCTCAACCTACAAGTACCGTAAATTCTGGACTACAAGCTGCTACTTTTTTGTTGTTGCTACATTTGAAATACTGCCAATTTAAATACGATGCAGCGTTTTATTTTTTGTGCGTGGCAGCACTGAGGAAAACGGCAAGCTGCTCTTTTACACACAAAAATAAAATATTCAGCGGTGACGTATAGAAACATTTATGATGCCCTTAAAGAGAAATTTGTGTGTTTGCCAAAATTAGTTATAAAATACATAACAGGAAACTGGGAGGTTTTACAGTACTTTATTGAATATTTAAAATGCACTTACGATATTACAACTTCGTCACCCACAAATCAAGTCATCCATTTATACATCCAAAATGAACAGCAGTGGAAGTTTCTTATTTAAAACGGTACACTTCTCTTTACGTATCATCTGCATAAATGTCAGGTCCCTGAAATTCCCTTAAATTTTCAATGAACGATAAAAACTGAATGCAATTTGGTCCACAACTGTGGAAACCATCAATGACAACAACACAAAAAGACAAGTCTGTGTTGCAATCTGGCACCATTCTTGACAGTGGTATCATCTAGAAATATAGTGCGTGTATTTTACACAAAACAGCTGCCATTTACGTTTCTTTTGGCGCAGTGGTAAATATGTGCTTGACTTTTTATGGCCGTCTTAAATGGTCATATGATCCCAAAAAAACGTGAAGTAAACGATTTGGTGCAGAGCTAAAGCCGACGCAGCTGAGAATGGCATCCGGTGTGCCAGAGCACAGCGCAGTTGGCATTCTGCAGTCAAAAGCGAAATTCCAGACACGGTTGGTGCAAAGTGTGTGTCCTGCTTAAAATGTATGAAATGGGTGTAAAATCAATCACTTTGATTGCTGTGGCTTAAAATCTTGAGTTATGTTCTTAAATTTGAGCATGCAGCATTTAACCAAGGTGTGCTCTGTGGTCCAGAATCTACGGTAATTTTACTTATCATTGTAATCAATACATATTTTTAGCAGTTATTTTGTTTCTCCCTGGAGGCACTAAATAATACACACTGCCCCTTCAAACCACAAAAGGAAAGCAAATACTGCATGGAATATTTTATTCATTTGAGCCCTAATAAAAAGGTTACCTTTTTTCACACATTATGGTGAAAAAAATTGAATGACTTGTACAGAAAAAAGGAAATTGCATCATTGTGTCTCATTCATAAATTACTGATTGACTTGAGTGTAGTAATTAAGGAGTATTTATGTATGTTTGAAAAAAATCTGCATTTAAAAGATCGTTTTGACAACAATTTCCTTTTATCATTTGTACAGTATATCTATATGGATTGGTTTGCTCTATCCCTAATGAGTTCACTTTCATTTGTAAGTCCAATAGAAAGTCTTTACTGTTCTCTGCTTAGAAGTATCTTCCGCCTTGTAACAATCAAAGATTTGTGATCAGATAATGCATTCATGTTCTTGTGCATTTTTCTCACCCACCAGCTTCACCAAATGCGTCAGTAGCAGGACCCGCAGCCACAGCGGCAGAACCATCTCCTGGAGAAGGTGCAAAGGCATCTACGGTATCAGACCAACACACGGCCAAACAACATATGGAGAAACAGATGGAATGGACAAAAAAACAAAAAATGAGAGGTCAGTGTTAGGGAAAGGCAACGAATACAAGAAGTATGCAGCCCAACAGTCATTTATTTGACTGCGTCATCGTTAATTTGAAGAGGCTGCATAATACTGCATTCTGTGAGATGAGGCAAATTGTCACAATTTGATTGTGGCAAGAGGGAGCATGTTAAGTAAAGGAATGGGCAAGGATCATTCTTTTTTGATGAAGATAATACAATAGGGAACTTGGATTTGAGAGGAGTAAATGGGACACCAGGGACTTTTAACCCCAACAGCATTTTGTGTCCAATTTTGGAAGTGTATTTAATCTGTTAAACCAAAGATACGACACTTAAAACAAACTTTATAAGAGTTGAAATTATTAGTATTTTAGGGTTTAAATCAGGGGTGGTCAAAGTTTTTTAGTCACTGGCCACATTGGGTGAAAAAAAATATAGCAGATGGGGCGAAAAAAGAAAATTATTGATTAATTGATTTCATACAGAGTGTGGAATCCAATACCTTTGCAATTCCTGAGGAAAGTAAGTAATAGATTCATCTCTTTGGTCTATTTTTATGATTTTGTTTGAAACGATCTTCGAATATTTTGAAAGCTATCCATCTTCTTTGTTACAGCTGTAAAATAAGCGAATGCAACTTTGGAGTTTACAATTACTTTTCCTGATATTGCTGTTTCGCTTTTTAAGTATTAGATCTTCAAAGATTATATATATATATATATATATATATATATATATATATATATATATATATATATATATATATATATATAAAGGGATATTAAAAGTCCATATTAGTTGGAAAAAAAAAACATTGTTGACGGTGCGAGCAAAGCAAAGCAGCATATCTGAAAAGTGTGAGTCATAATAGCATGTAGTAGCACAATCATTGAGATTTTCTGTTCCATGTCTTAGTCTTCTTAACTAGTGCAGTCCTTTTTTGACAAACATTAAGACAAGTACAATACTGTGACTCACATTTTTGGGATATACGTGATTTTACAGTCAAATTTGTTGGTCTGTGCAACAAGCTGTACGATGAAGGGAAATCGTGTCGGCACAGACGTGCCGACAACAAACTATGACATGTAAAAAATTGGATAAGAGTATGACATCAAGAGACCCAAGCTTTTTTGACTGCTTCACTACAACAATATCAGCCGAGATTGTGCACATGTATACAGTTGAGCTGTGGACAGCAACATGCGATGTGTCATTCAGAAATTGTTTTTAGCTGCTAAATTAAGAATGAATTAAGAGTAATTACTAGGGATGCACCAAATAATCTGCATTGAAATTAGTTCAGACTAAGACTCTATTTCCGAAAAGAAAAAAAAATGAAAAAAGGCTGTAGAAAGATTGGTGTTGTGGTCAAGATTGAGGCGAGCCTTGTAAATTGGCTTAAACACGGGGGAAGTTAGTGCCAGTTGAGGCTGCTTATTTTCATTTTGCACACAAACTCCCTGGCTACCATTGACTATCACTGACATCAAAGATCAATTTTATGTAGGCTCCCATAGCCTTCTATTTTCGGCAAAGATCCCATTTTACGGGGCTGCAGTAGACAGCTATCGATCGATTTGAGCTAGGCTACCATATATTTTTTTTAAATTTCATTTAACTTGTTTAACTAGGCTGCCAATGACACCTATAGACATCCAAGATTCCCTTTAGCTAGACTGCCATTTACGCTTATTTATGTCATAGATTTGTTTAGATAGGCTTCCATAGATTGCTATTTATGTAATAGAGCCTGTTGAACTATTGCTGATATAGACTAGAGAGCGAAGATCATTTTTAGCTCGGCTGCTATTTTTACCCATTTACATAACAGGTCCTATTTGGCTCGGCAACCATAGACCGCTATTTAAGTCAATGATTCATTCTGGCTAGGCTGCCATAGCTGCCTATTTTTGTCATAGATCCATTTTAGCTAGTATGCCATTGACTGCTTTTAGACATGAAAGAGCAATTCTATGTAGTTTGCTATTGTTGACAAAAAAATGTCAAATACCCACTTTAACTAAAATGGCAGTAAATGAGTCAAGAGTTTGTAGATGGAAAGCACCACAAAATGGGAGTTCCGACAAGAAGATATTCCCATCGAAGTGTGTGTGTCCATTAGCCTCAACTCGTCATATTTTACATTTATTGCTAACAATACTGGCCTAATTTATAGTAGCCGTTTTCATTTTTAAACACTCACTTTGTACAGCGAGAGTTTAATTTACCATTTAACTTTGGTGAATATGCGCCTATGACCCGTTTGTAATATTCCTTCTCCTGTTCCTTTCAATTAAAATCTAAAGTGTCCCTAAAATATATACTTCACAGGTATTAACGATTTATTTGTCATCATATCCAGCCGCGCCCTGCAATTGGCTGGCAACCAGTTCAGGGTGTCCCCTGCCCACTGCCCGATGATTGCTGGGATGGGCTCCAGCACCCCCGCGACCCTACTGAGGATAAGCGGTGCAGCTACTGAGATGAGATGAGATATCCAGCTGCTTTACTCAAAGTACAATGAACTTGCTTGTTTATTCATATACGTATTATTTAGATATCTTACCAGTTTGGCATCGTCTCTATCCAGGAGGATTAACTAGGCACTTCAAAGCCTCTTTTTGGTTGTTTTAACATATTTTAATTAAATAATAACGTGTAATCAGTATCTAGTAATACGTTAGTGAATTATTCATGATTATACATTGTACAAGATAAGTTTATTCTGCATGATTCTGTTTTTAATATTGGACGCCTGCCAAGGAGATTGGATAGTATTTTAAAAATTGTTCAAAATTAGACTATTATGCACTGTTGACATCAATGCCACCATTGGAGATTTAATAGAAAATAAAGAGGGCAGAGGAGGAGGACCTTTACAACAGATTAGAAATTTCTTATCCTGAGGATTTTTTTGTACAGGCTGCTCCTGTTCTACTTTCAAGTCCAAAAATCATTGATGTCTTCTCTCCTCATTTTGAATGTGTGCCACATTATAAACATATCAGTACTTTCTTTATTTTTTTTTTTTTTAATGTATTTGTTTCGGTGTTTCAGTTTTTGGATTTTCAGTCAAGCCTTCTTTCCTTTTGTTGCATCCTGAGTACCATAATTACAGGTGAATACCATCCTTAGGTAGTTGTCTGACCCTCAAATTTGGGTTGGACTTTCTCATTAGTTTGTTTTAAAAATGATTCAGTTGTTAAGTATAATTAAAATTATGATAATAAGTACAGTTATACATGTAACACTGTAGTTGTTTTAAATTTCAATATGGATTGTTTAACAGGGTCGCAGAGCCATTTTAATAAATTCCGATATTATTAAATCTGCGTACTGATGAGCAACCCATCGGTCAACATTTCGGGGTGACTAACCTCCAAAAAGGTCGATGTCTCTAACTGAAGAAGCACTGGGGGCAACAACAGGCAGGGACGTGGGCACTGGCAAGGCTGGAGCATTTGCAGTGGCAGGTGCAGCATCAGTAGCGGGTTCTTTGTTTGCTTGTTTAGCCTCAGAAATGCTGTTACTGGCAGCAGGAGGGGCTACAAAATTAAGCCCACCAATTCACGGGATAGAGCACAGTCACAATCCCCAAAAGAGACAAGAAATGAATTAGAAAACTGATAAAGAGTACGGTAAACTCTGGTCTACACACCGCTACTGTTTTCCTATGTTTTAAACGGCTTTAATATTGAGTGGAGAGTTCTTTTTACTTTTTGCGATACAAATGGTCGCAAGGGTGTTGCTGTGTTCCCTACAACACAAGGGTTTACGGTAATCGAACCCGGGTCAGGCTGGTGAGAGCGCCGACACCTAAGCAAGAGACAGAAAACGTCATTCGATTTTATCTCATGATCACACTATTTTTACAGTGCCAGAAACAAATGTTAAAATATGGAGAAAATAGAAAGTCGTCCTGAAAGATGTAAATAAATTAAAAATCTGTTCATCATCAAACATACCAGAGTTGTTTCCGAAGTTGTACCTTTTTTGCATATATATACCTTCTATGACAACGCTTTGTTTTCTCCGTTGTCTAACATTTGTATCTGGTACCGTGAATAAAAACAGCGTCATAAGGATATCGAATGTAATGCCTTTTCGCATGTCAATTACCTTCTAGTTGTCTAGTGGTTAGGATTCGTCGCTCTCACTACCGTGGTATGAGTTCCATTTCCGTTGTATACGATGTTGTTAAGTGATTTTGTTTAGCGACATTTTTTGACTGATTAACCATTGCACTACTATATATTGTAAGGGTATAAATATGCGTAACAATTACACATTAATAAATATGGTAGCTCTTACAGTGGATCGAATTACAAGCACCTTAAATATGAAAAAAGAAAATGTGACAAAGGACTATTTATTGGATATGCCTTATAATCCAGAGCATTTTAGTGTAAAAAATAGTTTCCAGTAAAAAGTGAAAGAAAGGGAAGTCATAAATCGGTAAAATAGTTTTAACATTCACAACACACTTGTGGAAATATTGAATGAGATTACTCACCATCTGCCAAAAGGTCTGCACCACAAAAGACAAACAAAAAAATGACAACATCATTCATTTTGCATTTATTTTCTTTTACACCCTTTCAAGACTAAAGAAACATTTCAATTGAACCCAACTCTCTACTATGACTCTAAATAGCATCGTCTGTATAAAACATGAAGTTTTATGTCAAACTCTGCAAAATTGTGCATATAACGAGGCCACAGAAAATCAGGAGTGACAAACATACATTCGGTGGGCCAGAACAGGCTCACTAACAGATTTAATCTAGCCCAAGAGACAAGGATGAGAGAAGCACAAGAGAAAAATGAGGCACACCATGTCAAAGCATGACCTGCAGTTTTAAATATATACATTGGATGCCAAATCCGGGCGCAACACCCAAAGCAAACCACCCCATGCAGCTGTATTTGCTGACTACCATTTATTAACCAGAGAACATTTTAGGAAACAGACAATCCAGATGTTGTTTTATTTAAGATAGAAGACACTGCTCTGTTCAAGGCAATACAATTGGACACTTATGTGGTATGTGCATGTCTTTTTTTCACTTCTTAACTTTTTTATCCAGAGTAATTAACAGGAAATTATCTGTTTGCACTTTGATAAACAAAGACAGAAAAAATAGCATCTGGGTGTCTTTGCGGGAGATTAACGAAGTGTTATTTGCTTTCTATAACAGTCATTAAATCTAACAGTGAAATTCCCAAATTCAGGTGAACATTTTAATTCAAAAAATGTGGTAAAAGACTTACTAATCATTAAACAAGGAATTTGACTTATTAGTTGTGAACATCCGAAAGATCCCCAGCCCAAAGCTTCTTATACCATACATTTACAAGTCCCCTGTGAGAGTGTATTTTTCTACCATGTGGCCACTGAGCTAAAATGAGTTAGAAACCCCTTCTGTAAGTCATTTTGAAATTAAACAAAAGAATTGTAATTGTAATTTTCTTACCTCCCCATCCAGTTGTGGCGGAAGGGGCTGCAGTCCCAACAGAGGATGATGACATGGGATCTAAGTCCAACAGGAAGCCATCAAGGGCACTAAGTGTATAAATTACATCAAAAAGTATATATCAATAGAGCATTAGACATATATATTAAAGTTTCAAGGTTACATATGTTATTTTGTAAAAAAAAAAAATACTTTACCTGCTAGTGGTAATATTGGGAGCTACAGCTGTGGGTGTAACTGAAGGTGGTGGAGGTTTCGCAGGGGGCCCAGGACGGGCGGGGGGACCACCAGTGCCAGCGGGTGGTGCAGGCTTGGGTGGTGCAGTAGAAGGGGCAGCAGCTGCTGAGCTGTTGTTTGCCGTTGTGTCCTGTTTCGAGAAAACAAGGTAAGCAATATAAATGAATGTCAGTTCTCATATTACAGTAAATAATGAATGAAAATGAAGTACTTACCTTAGTAGGTGACCTGCAAATATAGGATAATACACATGTTAGAAAAGAACCAGATTAGCATCTCAAATGCATTATATCAATCCAATGTTTTAAAGGCAAAACCTTTAGGAGCTGTAATTTATGTCAAGAAACTGCAATGTTGTTTCAGTTGCACTTGTGTCAAGGATTAACCGTAGAAGTAAGATCTCAAGCCCGAATCTGGCCCGAAATTCGTGGTGGGGCTGGCCTAAAATAATAATTATCTCGTTTGGGGCTGGGCATGACTCTCGCTGACTTTTTTTTTCCCTTTATTAAATATTATCTACCCGCCATTGTTCTTTGTTTCTTTTTCCTTGTGGAGGATCCTCACAGCACTGCATTCCCGCTCGTCTGTGCATGTGCTTGTCGACGTGCGCGATTGGTGACACTGTCTGATCCAGGGAAGCGAGTACAGGGCGGAGTCGGCCACAATCACCCTTTCTCCTCCCGAGTCCTCACAAATTAATTGGAAAAAGAAAAGAACTCGAGTTTTGGGTGCAAGTTATAAACAAGGTTTGGGGTGAGAGGTGTAAAACCCTTATTTTGTGCAATGGTATTGTAATGATTGTGGTGTGTGACGTCATGTCGGGCAGGCAGGACTTCAGTACAGTTCACTTGAGCATACCGTACAGTTGTCTGCTTCATTATTATTATTACAGTTCATACACACACAGACAACACGCCTAATTGGTATAATATTTGTGCAAAGATGTGTCTGTCAAAGATATCTCTGACCCAGATCGCATAACATGGAATGCAACCACATATCTCGACCCACAAGACACCTACAGACTATTTTAGTAACAAATTCCAAATCACCCAAATGGACGATCTGAAAAAAATAGCGTAATTATCTATGGCTACCGCGCAGAAGCGAGGGGTGTCTAACGAAATGGCATTCAATAATTAAATGCGTCAACAGCAGATGGCGACATTTTAGGGATTTCTTATCATGTGCTGTGACATATGGAATTGTAATAATGATTACCAATTACTTTAGAGCCCTGCCTTAATCTGAAGGAGCCGAGAGGGTATTGCATACCTGGCTGCTGGGTTTAAGGGCCTGGTCACACAGCCGTTTGCGCCTGTATCGCAGGTAAAATTTTGCGGGGTTTTTTTGCCCGTGGTTGCCCGCAATGGAAAATGCGCAAAATTGGCCAACCCGCTGTTCATCGGTGGTATGCCCGCAAAACAGACGCCGGCGACTGTTCCGCTTCCTCATCGCGTCATTTCCGCGTCATTTTCTCGTGTGGACCACGGGTATAAAACTGCCGAGCCGGTGTTATGCCGAGAATTGTATCCCCGCCAAGAATTGCATCCCCTGTCGCGGGAGCGCGCACACGTCACTCCTGTTAGGCATAACATCGTCTCCCGGTTTTCTGTTGATGGTTTGACAGTTCCCATCTCATTAGCTACACCGCTTATCCTGATTTGACACTTCGTTTCAGCATAATCAGCTTTTTGGTAGCGTGCATTACAGTTTAAATACGAGCGATTTGAGTCGGAAAAGGCAAAATAAACACGTTACCTGCTCAAAAGTGGTTTATATACGGCGTGCATTACCGTTCGATTACATTCACAACAAATACAGAGACGGAATGTTTATGTTGTATTACATTCCCAACAAATGCAAGACGAAGTGGATTTGGTTATATGTTCGCCATTACATTCCCTAAAAGTGAGATAAAACGAGGTAAAAGTGGTTGTAGTAGCGAGGGGATGCAACACCGGGCTGTAGAAAATCATAACCGCTCAAGACACAGTCCCGTGAAGATCAAGATTTCAAGCTATGGCACCGAAGAAGCCAATGTTATTATTGTAAAAGTTTTTCATTTTTATTTTATTATCTTGTTATGAAATGAAAATAAATGTCAAAAAAATAAAAATGGATTAAGACGAGGTCACTACGGTGACGGGGATCCATGTCCACCCCTTGACGTCTCGAGCACAACTGACGTGTGCTCGGCAAATCGCGCTGCATATACGCGGAGAAAGGCGTTTGACCTTCACACGCGTAACACGCTAATTTCACGTAATAACACCGCGATACAGGCGCAGAACATGCTATGACCGTGCTCCACCCACGATTACCCGCTGAAATTTCGCGTCCTACCCATGTGTAACCACGCCATGGCCGCGGCCAGAGCACGTCGTTCCGCGTCATTTCCGCGTCATTACCTCGTGTGCCGCCCGCGGTTAACACGTGGTCTAAAGTTTTGAGCAGCGCAAAACTTTTTCGCGCTGCCAACCGCGTGTGAATTTCCGACCGCGTGTAAAGCACTGCTGTATCTCGTCTGTATGGCGATCTCAAAGCGTCCAACAGCGTCTGCTTCACAGGCAGAAATTTCTGGCCGTGATTCAGACGCAAACGGCTGTGTGACCGGGCCCTAAGTTCCGAAGGCCCCTAATTCCTTTATGCTGTCGGTGACGGAAACCGCCAGGGATAGCGCGCTGGATCTGACGTCTACCCGGTGTAGGCAAAAAAAAAAAAAAAATCAGGAAAAAAAAAAGGGCTATTTTTTTTTAATCGACTATACTTGAGTATATATGGTACTTAAAATATAATGTCATTTGTCCAGTAATCCTCCTTTGCTTAAGTGGAAACTGAGGGTTAATCACATTGATTAGAATTAGTGTTATACTCTCACTGACATGTTATCTAATACATCTGCACAAAAGAATACAGTAGAATCATTTCAACGTTATAATTATACCTAATAGCATAAAAACTTACTATAGATGTAATGTTCAATTATTACAAAAACCGTATTCCCATTACTATTGAGCAATGTTTTCAATTTAATTTGTCATTATTACCAGAAATTTAGTGTGAGTCTATTGCTATTAAAAAACTTGTATTTAACTTAAAATGAAATGGAGCAACTAAGCCATATTTGGAACACCTCTTTGGTTTAGTGTTGTTTTACCAATGGCATGACATTTTTCAACTTACAGTAAATGGTCCATTCAATAAAACACATAATCACAGTAAAGTGTACAAACAATGAAAAAAAAAATGTAAATATATATGGTATAAATTAAGAACTGATGACAGACTATCTACTTATTCCCCTCTGTATTGTATTGAACAAAGATTAGTAGAAAAGTCAATTAAACACTTGGCCAACAAAAGCCCAAATAAGCAGCTACATCGTGTTTTATTCAGGCAGTAAACAAAATAAATATTGATGTTGTTGTTTTGGTGGGAATAATTTTTTTCACACATTTGTTTTTGCTATTTTTAAGCAATTTTTTCTGTCGTAATAAAACAAATACACATGAACTTACGACTTCTTCCCTTCCAAAGTGTTGAGATGTGTTTCGAGTGATTCCAAAAGACTTTCTGGGGCCTGTGAGGAAAAACAAATACCTTTTATAGTTAGATTATTTGACACATTTTGTCATTACACACTGTACATTGTTAGATATCTGATAATTGCTTTAAAATATTTATATAAAAAATAAATATGTTCTAGGTGACATACCTCAAACACACAAACATATTGGTTTTGGTGAGGTTTTTTTTATTTCTAAATATACAGTGTAAAAAAGTTATTGTTTATCAGAATCCGTCTTAATATCGGTAGGAACAAAAAGTTATACAGTTTCGAATTGATTAATTTTGTAAATATCTATTTAATGCAGGACTTAGGATGTAGTGATGCATAACCGTCTGTTTTTGTTGAACAATGTCCAATATTTAGTCAAAGATTTAGTAGAACTTACCTGTGTGAGTTCAGGGATGTCATTTTTGTCTATTCCCACTTGCTAGAAAAATAAATTATTAACATTTTAGCATTTTACCATCATAAGCAAAGACTGCTGAGCAATCCAGTGCAATGTGCAAAATTGAATCTCACCTCTGCAATTTTAAAGAACTCAGACACCCGAGTCATGCGAGTCAGAAATCTTTTGTAGATCTCCAGGCCATCTTTACATTGGTTTCTTTTCATTTGGAAAAACTTCTCTATAAGACAAGGTCATCAGGTCATCACAATGTATACTCTTTATCAGGGATGTCAAACTTAGTTAGGCTCTGGGGCCGAATCACCAAAAGAATGTTAACCCACAAGTTTTTACCCTTGTATTTAAGTATTATGCTTTAGTAGCCTACCCTACATATACACAACACAACACATTTATTCAGAAACAATGGCAAAAAAGATTTACATGTTTGGCATTGAATGTGTTAACTGGTTTATTTGAACAGTTGAGAGTATCCAGTATTACACCTGAACCATCTCAACACACTATAGAAATTCAACATTGCCCTCTAGGAAAAAGCATTTGGTTTAGTTATATTTTAAAAAAATAATTACGTTTGATAGAAATGACCTAGAGACTAGCTTCTCTGATATTTATTTATAAATCATCCAACAGGCCGGACCTGGTGCAGGGGCCATGAGTTTGACGTGATATTAGTTGGGGGCTTGCGAGAGAAACATGATGGAGCTTGACACAAACGCCAAGTTAGCAAGATGCAGGAGAAGAAAGTGGTCGCAATACATTATGAAAGACGCTATGATCTGAATCGGCCAATCGGCATCTGAGATCTCAAGTCAAGAGGTGCCGGTGCCTATGCACTTGACTCCTCCCCCCGACTTCTTTTTTTCCAATATCTTTCCCCGAATTAGTGAACCAGTGATAACTGAAATGAGAAGTAGTGAGTAGTGAGGGGTTTATGTACTGGTATTTTGTATTTTACTGAAAAAACAATTTAAAGGGATGTTGTGTATCCTTTGACCAATAGATATTGCTGTTTAGTGTGAATCACACAAAAATGAGCACTAAGAAGCACGAGGTAGAATAAAAATCATGGAGATTCCAAGCGACCAAATTACACCATTTTCTTTTAATCGCTTCCCTGAGCCTTTTGGGGAGGTTTTGGTCTTTCGCGGGGTGGCGGACAATTATGTCAGCTCCCTCTAGGTACACGAAATCCTTTAAAATACAATAAAAATCTAACAAGAAATAATACCTAGATTGTCTGATATGGCAGATAGCACAAGGGATTTTATTTATTTTAAGTATTGTTTTCTTAGTTTATAATAGAACTGAGGGTAAAAAGAATATCTGAAAGGTGCTATACATTCCCCCATTTGAGAACCACTGCACAAGAGTACTACAATGAAACTCAGTTCTACGTAACATTCAATGGAATACTTATTATGTAGTTATTAATAAAGAAAACAAAAAAGAAACACTGTACCTAGTAAATTGATGATGCCGTCATTGTAGCAAGCATACAATTTTATCAAATCTTTGAAGAGTAGAAGAAAGCAGGCGTTTAACACTGCGTGGTTTAATTCTGGTTGGTGTACCTTTGAATGGAATTACAATAAATAAGAAGATAATGAAACAAACATTAATGAAGTGGTAAAAAATAACGAAAATATATGCTGGATAGTTTGTGAGGTCTCCCTCAGTATGACTTACCTCAAAATCCAGCAGTGCATCAATCTGACCTTGAAGAATTGGCATTCCTTTTAGTAACTTCTCCACTGTCATGGTCCTCATCGCTCCTTCAGCTCTGGACAATGGGATGCATAGACATATTAAATCCCTCATCCATAACGTTGCTGTCATGTTGTCTTTTTTTTTCTTTTATGCATTGTGAAAAGAAACAATGACAGAAATGCACAGATAAAACTTGAGATCTGTCTTTTTCACATTATAGGGACGAAAATACACATGGCAATTGGTCCTCTTGTCAAAAAAAAAGATTGATTAGTTATAGATAATTGAAAATGATGTGCTAAATTTTGTTTCGAAAGACAAAACATAATATGTGCATTTGTGTGTCGGATTTTCTGACAAGTGCAATGTTTTCCAAAGGTGAAATGAAAATATGTTTGCCAATATGTAGATTGAAACATTCTCAATCAAATAAGGAAGGGTATTGTTGGGAGTTGTGGCTATTTCTATATATAATTAACCTATTACTTTACTGGATGAAAAACACTCTTTTACTTTTGTACTTGTCCATTAGAAGACAACCTTGACAATACAATTTAATAGCTATTATTGGTGTTAGCATGATTGCTGCTTCTTTATAAACTATTTCACTGCATTGTATATTTTGTCTGTCAGTTAGCCCCCCTACCCCCAAAATCAACATTTTATACAGCATTCAAACACAATACAGCACTTTGTTTTGATTACTTGTATTGTATTTCTGAAATGCTTGTATTTTAAGTAAATATTTCCTAAATGGTTTTCCTTATGGACTGTATAAAGCAAAATCCTGCGCCGTTATGTTTTAATGTTACAGATCATTGTCCCTTGAATCAACAAAACACGTTTTTATGACCTTCTGAATGAGTGATGCAGAATTTAAGAAACAAGTAACGTTACCCTTTCTTGACTCTGATAAAATCAAAAGACATCTGTCGGTAGGCAAAAGACTTCTCGTTGAGATAACGGCTGTAGCGCCTGATAAAGGTGGACATGTCATAGCCTGAGGAAGACATTCACACACAAACAGATACACGCACACACACTCATAAATGTACTGAAGCAATGTGAGGTAGAATAACAACCAAATCTAATATTTTGTGGGTGTGTAGCATAAAAGATGTAAGGCTCGCGATGTCTACATGAAATACTGCTGGTCATAAAAGTGTGTTACAGTTAATGATAGAAAAATGTTAAAATATAGAGCAGTATTTACAGGTATGATAGTGACCCACCATGGGAGCCTGTTTTGTCCAGAAAGTTGGCAAGGTTGAACAAAGAATTCCTTGACGAAAGGAACTGCAAAAATTTCTGGAAAAGAATACACACATCACAAAAAAGCTTAATTTGACTGGTAAATTCAATTGTTTAGGCCCTCAATTAGGTTAATAGGCCAAACAGCATATGTATAATGGGACAAATAGGTATTTAGTCAACAATGAATTGTGCAGGTTCTTCCACTTGACATTATTAGAGAGGCATGTGATTGTCAACCATGAGAAACGGAATGTAGGGGGAAAAAAACAGAAAATCACATTTTTTGATTTTTAAAGAAATTATTTGATAAACATGGTGGAAGCTAAGTATTTGGTCAATACCAAAAGTTCAGCCCAATACTTTGCTATGTACCCTTTGTTGGCAATAACAGATTTTTCTTGAACTCTTTTTTCTCTCTCTCTCGTTTTTCACACACTCTTGCTGGTACTTTGACCCATTCCTCTATGCAGATCTCCTCTAGAGCAGTGAGGTTTTGGGGATGTCGTTGGACAGCACGGACTTTCAACCCCCTTCACAGATTTTCTATAGGATTGCTATCCAAAGACTGGTTAGGCCAATCCAAGGCCTTGCAATGCTTCTTACCAAGCCACTCGTTTGTTGCTCTGGCTGTTTGTTTGGGATCATTGTCATGCTAAAAGACCCAGCTATGCCTCATCTTCAACACCCTTGCTGATGGAAAGAGATTTTCACTAAAAATCTCTTGATACACGGCCCCATTCATTATTTTCTTTAGACAGATCAGTCGTCCTGGTACATTTGCAGAAAAACAGCCCCAAAGCATGATGTTTCCACCCTAATGATTCACAGTGGGTATGGTGTTCTTCAGATGCAATTCAGTGTTCTTTTCCCACCAGAATTGTATTTCTACCAAAGAGTTCTATTTTGGTTTCATCTGGTGATTCTCTTAGTCCTCTTCTGGATCATCCAAATGCCCACTAGTGAACCGCAGACGGGCCTGGACGTGTTTAAAATTCAATAGGGGGACACTTCTGGCAGTGCAGGATAGGAGTCCCTGGCTGTGCATTGTTTTACTGATAGTAGACTTTGTTACTGTGGTCCAGGCTTTCTGTGGATCATTCACTAGGTCCACCTGTGTGGTTCTAGGATTTTTGCTCACCTTTCTTGTTATCAGTTTGACACCACGGGGTAGGATCTTGGAGCATGAAACCCAAGATCAATGAAGATCATCAGTGATCGTGTGTCTTCCATTTTCTAAAAATGTATCTTACAATTGATTTCTTTACACAAAGTGTTTCACCTATTGCAGATTCAGTCCCAGCCTGGTGAAGGTATACAATTTTGTTTCTGGTGTCCTTCGACAGCTTTTTGATCTAGGCCATAGTGGAATTTGGAGTGGGACTGACTTAGGTTGTGGACAGGTGTCTTTTATACTTTTAGAATGAGTTGAAACTGGGGCCATTAATACAGATATTGAATTTAGCCCTGGTGGACCTTGTAAGAAGAAGTTAAACATATTTGACAGCCAGAAATCTTGCTTGTTTGTAGGTAACCAAATACCGGTACTTATTTTCCACTTTGGAAATGAATTCTTTCACATATTCTGTCTTTCATGGCTTAGGTTTACCCATGTTGACAATTACAGGCCTTTCTATATTTTTCAAATAGGAGAACTTGCACACTTGGTGGTTGACTAAATACTTATTCGCCTCGCTGTATAAGTTTGTCAGGCTCACAGGGACTCACAGGTTGTTCCCATACCCTTTAGGTTGGAAAGCAATGACTCAAGCACTGTCGAACATGCACTACAAATACATGTAAGAAAAGCTGACTAAACAATAACCAACGTGTTCTACAACTCCCCACATTAAGTTTAATGATGTGTTGAATTTGTCAACTGGTGGTGCTCAATCAAATCATCTGAATACAAACTTATGCTCTATGTCAGGTAAGTTGCGGGCTACATTGGGCTAACAATTTTGGGAGAAGGGCCAGATCAATGAACCTCACCAATACAAGAGGAAAAACTAAGGGAGGGGAAAAAAAGAAAAAAAATCTATCAGTTGTACTTTATACACCATTAAATGTATTTTCATAATATGTTGTACCATTGTTGTTGAGTGGGCCGAATTAATAAGCCTGACGTGCTGCATCTGGCTGTAGTTCTCTTAGCCCTGTTCCAGGTAGTGTACTTTAAAAATCTATCCATCCATTATCTTCACCGCTTATTCTCAGTAGGGTCACGGGGGTGCTGGAGCCTATCCCAGCTATCTTCGGGCAGTGGACAGGGGACACCCTGAAGTGGTTGCCAGCCAATTAACCTGACATGCATGTTTTTGGAATGTGGGAGGAAAGTGGAGATCCCGGAGGAAACCCACGCAAGCACGGGCAGAACATGCAAACTCCACACAGGAGGTTCGATCTCATGACCTAAGAACTGTGCCGCACACGCCCTAATCAATGCGCCGCCGTGCTGCCCACATTAAAAGTCTATCTGGATCCAAATAATTTAATTGTGTGCAACCACTTTAAAAATCCAATTGAGTTATTTTAATATACATTATTTTCAGTGTACTGTGCTGCTGGAGCCAGGGGTCATGCCTGGAACCCTTTCATCAGTGGAAGACCTTTATATGAAGTTAGGAAAACTGCTTTTAAAACACATGTGGATGTGGCGCAACAAGGGTTGCTGACTAGTTATAATGTTATATTTTGGGATTTTTATGTTGTTTAACCCGTATTTGACTGTTAGGGGAAGTGTATTAGTATTGGAGCTAGACCATCCACCTGGGCCCCGTTACATGGACATGAAACAGAAGGATTTTTCTTATAAATCCGCTCAGTTTTCCGCAAAGCAAATAGGTAATGGAAATGTAGGAATTTACCCCCAAGAACTCTTGAATATCACAAACTTTCTAGAAACATTATTATTAGTAGTCCTTTTTTTAAACATATACATTAGCATTACAGTAAATGATTGATTTAATGATTTAAAAGTATTCTTTTACTTTTCTTTTTTCTTTATTTTAATGAAATTTGTACCTGAATTAAAAAAAACTATCTATAATGGAAAAGAGCTAAAACTTCTCTAAACCTTTGCAAATACACCCTGGTGCGATTTTCCAATTGTGTATTTTTTATTCTTGGTAAGTGCAACCATATTGCCTTAGACAGCGCCTCTGTGACTTCTGTTTTAAGGAAAATAACAGCGGGATGTTTCCCCACATGCTCTCTGTTGATAAATGGTAGTCAGAAAATACATCTATTGGAGTGGTGCTTAACTGTGGCGAAATCCAGTGGACATACTTAAAACTGCACTTCGTTGTTTAACGATGCGGCTCTTTTTTCTCTAGTGCTTCTCTCAGCTCTGTCTGCTGGCGGATTCCACGCTTCTGTTAGCCTGACCTAGGGCAACGGTGGCTATGTATGCAGTTTACCACCACCAAATTATCAATGTGTGAGTTGATAAATAATTCATCCACTGGAACATGCTCAGAGGGTCCAATACATCTCTTTAGAATTCAAATGCATTATTATTATCAAGGTTTTAAACAGCATTGAGGTAGTGGTAATTTTTTACTCTTTCTGTTACCTCTGGATTGAATGCAACTTCTGATTCGCGATGATCGATGCAGTCATGGACTAAACGTCAGTTATTATTTATTCATTTGGGTTTTGGTGCATGAGTGTAAAATCTTTCACATATTAAACCCAATAATGCATGACTTTTAATTTTAACAAATTTGAATACTCAAACACATGTTAAATGTACGGAATCAGGCACAGAACTAGAGGTGGAACGATGATCGGGCTGGATGATTATAAGCACCAATATTTGGGAATTTGACAGATATGTGTATCGGCATTATTATTTTTTTGACGGGACGATTATTTGTGCTCAGATGCAGCCAAGCCTCTACTCATCCTTTATCCTCGTTACCCACCCTGCGCCTTCTGGGAGGAGCCACTGAAGCTATAGCTTCCCCGACTCCACACACTGCAGACAGGAGCAAGCCTACAACATACGTGTAGCACGCAATAAACATTCCAGAGCTCTACATCTCACAACTAATACTAACTTTACAATGAGAAGGATAATAACATTAGAGCGGAGTAAACAGAGACAGCTCTGCTAACTCCTGAGTCCAAACATGCCTTTGACTCAACCCGTGCCATGGTAGAAAAGTATGTGTGTGATTAAGAGATAAAAAGTGTAGTTAACATGTTTAAAATAACAGTAGGATATTTCTTCAAACGCTACCTCGTTGATAAATGATAGTCAGTAAATACACCTGTAGGAGTGGTGCTTTACTTTGGTGACATGCAGTGGACAAAACTAAAACTTTACGTCATTGTCTGACGATGCTGCCCATTTTTCTCTTGTGCTTCTCTCAGCCTAGTCTTACCTTTATGCAAATTGCTGCTAAGCCCAATCTTATTTCCTTAGTTTTTGGTTTAAGTAAATGAATAGTTATGTTGGTCGTGTTGAAATGCTAATTCATTTAATGTAAACATTTTCATAGAGCTATGAAAGTTGTACTTGAATTAATAACAAATATTATTTTTTTCTTATTACATGATTAAAAATTTCTTACGCCAATTTTTAAGCTTTTACGGCAAATGAATACCGGTTCCAAATATCGGTTATTGGCCTCCTCTTTATACTAAAAATCGGCATTGGCCCTGAAAAACCCATATAAGTCGATCCCTTCTCAAAACGTGTAGTTCTCCCAACAATTATGCAAATATTTTGCTAAATATTCCACGCACCCAGAATTCGAGAAATTTTGTCTCAAATTTGACTGATCTAGCCTGTTTGACGTCATTGAAGGAACACAACACTTTAGAAATAGCTAATCGCATTAAAAATCATGTGAGTCCAGCTCTGAAACAGACAGCGATTGGAGTGAACAGCAATGGCATAATGCTCAATCCTGCTTGGAAGTAGGCAATTGTGGCTTTTTGTTTGTGTTTTTAGCAGCGTGAGTCACAATTGTTATAAGTATGTCCGGCTAGCTACCGTTACCGTCAGGGCTGCTGAAGGCTTTTCTGTTTTCCTGGTTGGCGCTTGCTGGTATTGGAGCCATGTCCCTTGCTTTAAACCCGGCCGGCTTTATATTTATCGCCGTAGCCATAGCCATAGCCGTTTTTTGTCGTTGGTTCAAGGTTAGCCTGGCTGCTCACCTCTTGTATTTTGATCGGCTAGCCTAGTGTTAGTGCCGGTTTTGCCGTGTTCCTTGATTTGTTTGTCAACAGCCAATTTTCTCGCCATAGCCATTGCCAGTTTTCGTTGTTAGTTTCCGCTTGGACTGCTTTTTGGTCGGGCAGCCTCGTGTTTTTACACCGAAGCTGGGGCCGCCTTTCATTGATCGTCCCAGTTAGCTGCCCATTGGTGGCTTTTTTTTGCCAGTTACCCCCTTATTGGCCGATCTCCCTTTGTTGTACAATTACTGTATCTACCGACAACACAACACCTGGGCATTCTCCACAAAAACGACCAAAACTTTGTCTAAAACACTTGTAGACTGTTTGACTGATTAACACGTAAAACAATATACCTACTGGAATGCTAGTGGTGGTCGTGTTCTTCTGATGACATCACAGCTCAGGCTAACATATACAAGACATGCGCTCTTCAAAATGCATTATCTTGACAAATTTTTGGAATATATTGATCAAACATATAAAGATTTAATTTAAAAAAACATGTACCATATTCCCACAATTTTCATGTTTAAGAATTTTGGATTACCAATAAGGGTATTAAAGATCTTACAATATAATCAGACCCATTGTTGCTAAGCCTGAAGACGGAATGTAAGTGTCTTCTCACCTCGTTGCCGTGCACCATCAAGTGATGTGTTGTTATCAGGGCCTTGAAAACAACCACCCAACTGGCATTGCCTGCCCTCTCAATCAACGTATCAGCCATCTGAGGGACGTTCACATTAGAGTCTTGGGAGGCCTGGATCAGATCTAGGATTTAAATAAGAGAAGAGTTAGAATGCAGGAGGATGTTATCATTGATATATTGGAACTTAGGTTAATAAAATCAGGATGACATGAAAAAAATGCAGTGATAAAAAGACAGAAACCAAAACATGACTTACAGGAAATTACTAGATAAAAGTGCCTAAATGGAATATGCATCCTTGTATGCACAAACTTCTGCATTGTCGACATTTTGTATGCCAAACAACACATTTTATCAAATCGATATGGATTTGTGTACATTGTTTATACATGTGTGATTGGTGTCTCAAATTCATTCTTACATTCTCAATGCTCTACCAAGGCAAGCCTTTTCTCAGCCTTCTCAGGCCTAGTGCAAGTCTACGGGGAAAATAGCTTTTTTTCTTTTAAGTAATTTGGTACTTTGTTGTTTTTGCAGCAGATTATTTCAGATGGTTTTTACCCATTTAGCTCTTGAGGGTTCTCTTCAATAAGAAGATTCAATGCATCCGGGAAAAGATTTGTAATGACCATGTAAACACGTTGGATGTCAAAGAAGTTATAGGAGATGCGCAAGATGGTGGTTGTCCGGCGTTTTTTTCCCATTTTAGTAATTTGTCACTTGCTAGTCTTACACTGATGGTAAGTACGGCCAAACCGACTACTGACCTGTTTGACACACGTCCAGGCTCGCTATAACATATGAATAACCTATATTTTTATTTTGACAATATCTGTGTATTTGTTATTGCAACATCCATTGCAGCCTGGTCATCCTGGAAGGGGGATTACCTCATGTGCAGTCCCTTCTCAAGGTTTCTTCATTTACCTCATGTTGAGGTTTTTGAGCTTTTCCTTGCCCTCATGTAGGTTTGAGATCAGGGGATGATGTTATGATGGTGTGTGGTTTGCAATAATCTGTGGTCTGTGCAGCCCTTTGAGACTCTTTGTGATTAAGGGCTATGCAAACAAACATGACTTGACTCTTACAATATGCTATTGATTTAAGCTAGAATTATGCGCTATTACCAGAATGATTTATTGCTGCTGTATAATCACTTTCTGATGGGAATGAATTGAACCCCTACTTTATCATTACAAACCATGTGTTTACCACCCTCAGGGGGACAATGGGAGATTTCACTGCAGAAAACATCATAATCCGCAGTATCAGTCTATTTATAAAACAACGTTTACTCAACAATTAAGAAAAAAAACATTACATAGAGCACAGTGTTTGAAACTAATCTGAGCTATACGGCATGTCCTTAAAGTTTATTCTTTAAAAAAAAAATCACTCAACATAAAATCAATTTATTTTAATAAATAAATGTATAATGCAATTGAAGTCAAGTTTATATATACAGCCCTTAATCACAAGAAGTCTAAAAGGGCTATACAGACTAAAGACTACCATTACACCATCCCCTGTTCTAAAAAGCTGCATGAAGATGTAGAGCAAATAAATCCAACATGAAATTGACTTCCATGTTACTCCGAGTTACCTGTCCAGGATGGCTAGGCTGCAATAGATGTTGCAAGGATATCAACAGACAATACACAGACTTTTTGTTACACGCACTTGATGTTGACACCGCTATTTTGTATGTTTGTGTTACCGCTTGAGACAGAAACGCTATTGTGCATGTGCCAGTAACAGCAGAGATTTTATCATGTAGAGATGCCTCATTATTTTGGAAAAACATGAATGGTGACAATAGCCGAATTAATTATTATATAAAAATATTATTTTTTCACATCTTTACTTATTTATTCATAGATTATAATTACCCTACTTATTTGCGTGTAACACGGCTCTAATTTTTAATCAGAAATCTGGTAACACTCATTACATCTGCAATGTTGGTGTTCCTCTGAATTTGGCCAAATAGCTGACTAAAGAATGTATGCACAAGTAAGGTTAGACAGTGCAAGTGAGAGACACATGTTAAGATTATGTTTCCCATCCAGCCATCCCAAACTCCACCTTGACATGAGCCAGCCCTTCGGGAAATCTCCCGTTCTTCCCGATCAGTCACTTTGGCATAGGTTGTAAGTAACAAACATTGTTGAAAATGTGCATTGATGGCCATATCTACTGTCATCTTTAACGTTACAAATGCACACCTAAACAACATACAGAATAAGCCCGCCAGGCATGATGAGTCAGCAGCCTGCATCGTCCCACACTTCTCCTGTGTGTGTCTTACTCTCTTCCCACTGAGTCCGACAGACTGTGGCACTGTTTATTCCCCGACTCCCACCCAATGGTTGCAAAACCTGGGACAATCCATGCTGAGGAGGTGTAACATTAGGATAGTACTCGGATTGGTCAGCTCTATTTGAAACTTTATTGGGTTCAGGTGTATCGTAGCTAAGTGCTACAGAGTGCAAATTCTATTGATGTAACAAAATATTTTTATGTGACTTTTAGCATTTAATTGATAGGGCAGCTTAAGATAGAAAATAAGAGGTGGGGAATGATAATAATAAATATTGATAAGTTTATTCTGCTTGTTTTTGGATTTAATATTGGACACATGCAAACTAGATTGCATAGGATGCAGGGGTTGTTCGTTATTTTGACTATTATTCTTCATCGTCGTTCATTAATTTGCACTGTTTGCATCAATTTCATCAAAGGCTAATAATGTTCCTGTCATTTGAATTCCAGATTCTTTTGGGCAGATCTGCATTTTGTAACCTAGAGGTTTTGAAAAGAAGACTGGGCTCAGGGGAAGACTTTTAGAACAGATTTGAATTTTCTTATACTGAGGACTTGAGTACTGTACTCTTCTGGTCTCCTAGCAAGTTCAAAATGATTTTATGTCATCTCTCCTTATTTTGAGTCTTTACTAAACTATAAACCTATCACTACATCACGTTTTTCATTCATTAAAACAAAGCATGTACACAGTACATATGCCATTGTTTAAAAGTTAAAATAAAACGGAAATTCCCCTTTAGAGAAAAACATTTATTTCAATTCCCGCATTTAGCCATCTATTGTATCTCTCTTTTTGTATGCCAACAATGTCTGCTCTCCTTATTTTGAATGTCTACAAAACTGTATACTTATCAGAGAAAGAATAACTGAGGGAGGACCACACTGTCAGGATTTAAACCATGATCACCAAAATCGAACCATATAAAAGTGACTTGATTTTTACCCACACATGTAAATATTATACTTGACAATGAGCAGTAAGATTTACTTAAAGTAGTAGAAAATATTTGGGATTCTTTACAAACAAATCTTAATACCGTAGTTGTTTTTCACATTTAAATGGAAGTCTTTAATTTTCATTTTACCTCTATTATAAGAAAATCAAATGTAAACTATTTGAAGACATTTTTAAAATACCCAATAAGTTTTTCGGTGCACGTGTGAGCGTAGGATTCCATGATTCAGTTTAAAGGTACACTGTTACCGGTACGTTATTTCTTGCTGGTGAGTGACCGGCATCAATCCTATACCAAAACTCACGCTGTTCTAAACAAAAGTCAATTTTTACATGCAAAATGAAAGTAACTATGGATCTCCTAATGCAGTTTTAAATTCCTAGGTTCTAAATCTTTTGACTCGGACTAAAAGACATGCGACACATAGATCAGAAAATGAAAATGCTCAGTAGAGAGAGTCAATCTACAATAACCGAATAGCTAAGTAGCATGGGAACACTATACAGTATTCAAATTGCACGCATTGCAGGTTATGAACGAAAGAATAATCTTTTATTGCATAAAAGAGTAGCTTTTCCTATTATTCAAGTGTCATCTGTGTGTGACCACGTGTGTTTGCATACAATGACAAACAGTGATAAACAGTTACCACTTTAGAATGTCTGGGCAACTTGCCGCTATATAATTAATGATACAGGTTTTGTTTATGAAAAATAGCCAGGCATCAAATGTCTTTGCTTTCTTGACATAAAAAGATGTAGTCCTTGGAAACATCTTTAATTATTACATTCATATTATGAGGCTTAAAGACAAAATTAAATATGATGACATTAAGATAAACAACACATTTTACTGACAGGCCATGTTATTTTCTAAAGACTTGATTACATTATCTTAATAGAATCCACAGTACTGTATTTACGCTTAGAGACTTAGATCTTCTTTTTTTCTCAAATAAAATGACCTGCTATAAACTGAGAGGATATTAGTGAATTTTCCCAAAAATCAATTTTGGTTCTTTCCAATGGCCGCGAAAATTCAACTGTAGAAGAAGCGGGTAGATAAAACCTTTCATAGTAATTGCATAGTGAGCCTATCTATTGAAAAGGACAGAGTCATCAACTGCTGATAACTATAATAGAGTCGCTACATCTGCACCCAATTACGTTGTGGATTTCAAGAACTAGCAGCAGCAGAACTACACAGCACACGTTATCTTTTACAAAATATAACAAATACACAATGCTAACCATTTAAAAAGCACACATCGCTTTGGTCTTACTCAATATGTTAAATCAATGGCATATCTAAAAATTTAATTAATTTAGAACAAAATGAAAATGGAAGTCAAGATACGTCTAAAATATGTTTTTATTTTGAGTGATTAGTTTATAGTTTAGTAAACACTCAAAATAACGAGATAAGGCATCAATGGATTTTGAACCGGAAAGGACTGTGCTAAAATATTCAAGCTAAGAAATCTAATCTGACCTTAAAGATAGATAGATACTTTATTCATCCCCATAGGGAAATTCACACTTCCAGCAGTCTACCCCGTTGTTTATTAACAGATTAACATGATGCCCTAGGGGTGCTTGTTGCGGAGTGGATGACGTCACACGCTAGTCCAAAAGTTCCAACATCCCTGCGGCAGATGGAAATCTTTTCTTGTGTCCAGGGATACACCACCTCGTGTTAGCGAGTCCGCCTCCTCTCCGATTCCCCCAGGCTTTCGTGTCTCCGTAGCAGCGCTGAAGCCGGATTGCTCCCAGTAGCTCCGGGTGGCTACACATTAGCGTCCGGAATGCTAAACGTGAGCCACGTTTCCGCAAAACACAGCAACTGCGCTCCCTGTGCAAGTCCTCTCCTGAGCCTTTTCTTTTTCTAAAGTCAGTGGTTACAGAATAGCAGATTGACCCTACATCTTTAAATGCAATTTATATATATATACTGTATATATATATATATATATATATATATATATATATATATACACAGGTATATATATATACAGTGCTTTGCTTAATATTTTGTTGATCCACCTTTGGCAGCAAATACAGCCTCAAGTCTTTTTGAATATGATCCCACAAGTTTAGCACACCTATCTTTAGGCAGTTTTGCCCATTCTTCTTTGCAATAAGTCTCAAGCTCAATCAGGTTGGATGGGAGACGTTTGTGCACAGCCATTTTCAGCTCTCTCCAGAGATGTTCGATCGGATTCAAGTCTGGACTCTGGCTGGGCCACTCCAGGACATTCACGTAGTGGTTCTGAAGCCAATCTTTTGAGATCTTGGCTGTGTGCTTTGGGTCGTTGTCCTGCTGAAAAATGAACCTTCGCCCCAGCCTGAGGTCAAGAGCGCTCTGGAGCAGGTTTTCATCCAGGATATCTCTATACTGGACTGTCTCAGAAAATTAGAATATAGTGATAAAGTTCTTTATTTTCTGTAATGCAATTAAAAAAACAAAAATGTCATACATTCTGGATTCATTACACATCAACTGAACTATTTCAAGCCTTTTGTTATTTGAATATTGCTGAATTTGGCTTACAGCTTAAGAAAACTCAAAAATCCTATCTCAAAATATTAGAATATCATGAAAAAGTATACAAGTAGGCTATTCAACTAATCACCTGAATCATCTAATTAACTCGAAACACCTTGCGAGGGTTTCCTGAGCCTTAAAAACACTCAGCTTGGTTCAGTAAACTAAATCACAAGTATGGGGAAGACTGCTGATCTGTCTGCTGTCCAGAGGACCATCATTGATACCCTCCATCAGACACAAAAAGAAGCACTGGACAGTTGCAGAGTGGTCCAAAGTCCTCTTTTCAGACAAAAGCAAGTTTTGCATTTCATTTGGAAGTCAAGGCACCAGAGTCTGGAGAAAGGCTGGAGAGGAGCAAAATCCAAGTTGCTTGAAATCCAGTGTGAAGTTCCCACAGTCAGCAATGGTTTGGGGAGCCATGTCAGCTGCTGGTGTTGGTCCACTGTGTTTCATCAAGTCCAGAGTAAATGCAACTGTGTACCAAGAGATTTTAGAGCACTACATGCTTCCATCTGCTGAAAAGCTCTATGGAGATGAGGTTTTCATTTTCCAGCATGATCTGGCACCTGCCCACAGTGCCAAAACCACCAGTAACTGGTGCACTGACCATGGCATCACTGTCCTTGATTGGCCTGCTAATTCCCCTGACCTGAACCCCATTGAGAATTTGTGGGGTATAGTTAAGAAGAAGATGAAAGACACCAGACCTACAAATGCAAATGAGCTGAAGGCCGCTATCGAAGCATCCTGGGCATCAATAACACCTCAGCAATGCCACAGGCTGATTGCCTCCATGCCACGCCGGATTGATGCAGTAATCCGTACAAAAGGATTCCCAACCAAGTACTGAGTGCATCAATGGACATTTTCAAATGTTTGATTTAGTTTTGCTGTTATAAAATTATTTTTTTTACTTGGTCTGAGGAAGTATTCTAATATTTTGAGATAGGATTTTTGAGTTTTTTTCAGCTGTAAGCCAAAATCAGCAATATTCAAATAATAAAAGGCTTGAAATAGTTCAGTTGATGTGTAATGAATCCAGAATGTATGACATTTTTGTTTTTTTAATTGCATTACAGAAAATAAAGAACTTTATCACAATATTCTAATTTTCTGAGACAGTCCAGTATATTGCTGCATTCATTTTTCCTTTTTTTCCTGACTAGTCTGCCAGTTCCTGCTGCTGAAAAACATCCCCACAGCATGATGCTGCCACCTCCATGCTTCACTGTAGGGATGGTATTGGCCCGGTGATGAGCGGTGCCTGGTTTCCTCCAAACATGGCGCCTGGCATTCACACCAAAGATTTTAATCTTTGTCTCATCAGACCAGAGAATTTTGTTTCTCATGGTCTGAGAGTCATTCAGGTGCTTTTTGGCAAATTCCAGATGGGCTTCCATGTTCCTTTTACTAAGGAGTGGCTTTCGTCTGGCCACTCTACTATACAGGCCTGATTGGTGGATTCCTGCAGAGATGGTTGTCCTTCTGGAAGGCTCTCCTCTCTCTCCACAGAGGAACGCTGGAGCTCTGACAGAGTGACCATCGGGTTCTTGGTAACCCCCCTGACTAAAGCCCTTCTTCCCCGATCGCTCAGTTTAGAAGGCCGGCCAGCTCTAGGAAGAGTCCTGGGTGTTCCAAGTGTCTTCCATTTACAAATAATGGAGGCCACTGTGCTCATTGGGACCTTCAAAGCAGCAGAATTTTTTTCTGTATCCTTCCCCAGATTTGTGCCTCAAGACAATCCTGTCTTGCAGGTCTACAGACAGTTCTTTTGACTTCATGCTTGGTGTTTGTGCTCTGACATGCACACTCAACTGTGGGACCTTATATAGATAGGTGTGTGCCTTTCCAAATCATGTCCAATCAACTGAATTTACTGCAGGTGGACTCCAATTAAGCTGTAGAAAGATCTCAAAGATTATCAGTGGAAAAAAGATGCACCTGAGCTCAATTTTGAGCTTCATGGCAAAGGCTGTGAATACTTATGTAGATGTGATTTCTTAGTTTTCTATTTTTAATAAATCAAAAAAAAGTTAAAAAAAAAAAAACTTTTTCACATTGTCATAATGGAGTATTTTGTGTAGAATTTTGAGATAAGAGATTAAATTAATACAATTTGGAATGAGACTGTAACATAACAAAATGTGGAAAAAGTGAATCGCTGTGAATACTTTCTGGATGCACTGTATATATATATATATATATATATATCTACAGAGCAGAAGTCAATGGAAGTAGACCAAGAGGAAGGTCGCGATTGACGTGGATGGATGTTGTTATTTGTACACTGCAGGAAAGAGGTCTACATATAATGGAGGCTAGAGCTCTTGTTGGTGATAGAAAGGAGAGGAGAGGTGTTGTGAAAGGATAGTGGGATTGTGGATGCGTTCTTAAGGATGGGCTGAGCACCCGTATGATGCGGCAGGGGTAAACCAGTGAAAGCTGTCGGGCCCTGCTGTTGAACAAAAAGTGTGTTGTGTCACCCTGACCCGAGTGACAGGGCCGCTTTCTGGTGTCCCATTTCATCTGGAGGGACGAAAGCATGACCAACTTGGGTGCCGAGGTGCCTAACTTGTTTGGGTGTTTGGGCAATTGGGTTGGCCATGGTCCAAAAATGTTCGTGTGTTTTTTTGCTATTTATTTCCCCTTTATTTTCTTTGTTATTGTATGTGTGTGTCTTGCTGTCGGTCACCCCTCTTGAGGGATATGACCAAGGTAGATAGATATATATATATATATCCATCCATTATCTGCACCGCTTATCCTCAGTAGGGTCGCGGGGGTGCTGGAGCCCATCCCAGCCATCTTCGGGCAGTGGGCAGGGGACACTGCCCGAAGATAGCTGAGGGTCCGCTGTAAAGCCAAGCCAAAGCTAGTACACCGCTACCCGGCCAAAATGAGCGCCAGGAATGACCTAAATGAGCTCCAGTTGTGGCTGAGCGCCTGGCGTGTAGCAAACCTGAAGATAATGCACTGCAACCCGGCCCTACTGTGATCCATGGGTGGCCTGGAGCCTGCTGTGATGCAAAGCTGTATGCCCTATACTGCACGTCCACAACACACACAAAGCACACTGCACGACAGGTCATGTCACACATCTTGAACAAAATGTAATACTTTTATTTTGGAAAAACAATCCAACAAATAAGTTAAAAAAGTGTTTTATTCTTAGTATTGTAAAGTGATTAAGGGCTATACAAATAAACATGACTTGACTTGACTTAATGCATGTTTTATGCTATTCAATGATACTTGGACATTTTTGGTGATGACTGGCCATGTGTATCGTAACTTTCAGACAAAGCATCCTTTACCTTTACACGAATCATATCATTATGAGATTAAGCGGTAATACCTTAATATAAAGCCTATACCCTCATCGCTAAATCTACCATGCAATATGTCATAATCCTGAGTGCATTGCTAAGCTTTTGTTCACCAACTGTATAGATTGATAGCATTATTCAAAAAACAAGGATAATTGACACCTAACAATGTAATACACTCACTGTATCCCAACTAATAAAGTACCACTGTATTCAACCATTGATAAGTTTAGGTATGAGCAAAACTTCCCAAATAAAATATTGACATAAATGCTGCAGTAATGATTTAACTCAACATCATAAAAAAGAGAACAATAGGAGACACCAATGATGTACATGATGAAAGACTTGTTTTACGGACTTTTGGCAAACAAAACTGACTTGTATTGATTGGACAAACAAGAAGTCTGCCCAAGCACTTTGCCTCCTTGCCTGATGAACAGCATAAATCAGTAATCTATCTGTCATGCACGTAATATTTTTTTGGCCTACAAGAAAAAGAGAAAAGTAGATTGCTGTCACAAACACAGACCTTGGCATAAATCTCTGAGGTCCTTCATTTTTGTTTTTGGCAGCTTCACTGCCCAGTTTTCTTACTGTGTTTTTTCACCTCTTCGGATGTATAGTTTTTGGGGAGGAATATTGCAGTGTCTCCCATGTGTTTTAACACGGTAAATTTCATTCAACAAATGATGAAACAGCATCAAAAGCAATTGGGGGGCCGGGGGGTACTTTGTAATATTGAAATGTGTCACTGCATATATATAGTCATAATTTTAGGAGTTTTGGAGTTATATCAGTTTCATTCTTTTAAACATCACATTTATGTTTTAATCATGTTAATCATGTAGTGGCTATTAACGCACCCTACAATCATCTATATATTTGAATGTAGCTACTTACCTATTTCCTTACTGTCTTCTGTACTCTCCATGTACTGTATCCATGCATTCATGCTTCTAGTCTCTACATTGTCCTAAGTGGTGTACTGATTCACTGTTTTGGGGGGAGGCCTTGAGTCTTTTCTTGAGACTTATCTAACCACCTGCAGGATTTGGTCTGGACAAACGACTGGTGTTAAGCTGAGATTTTTGGAATTTTCCACTGACTTATATTTTAATTTTGTCATAGCCTGCTGTGATCCGCACCTTTGGTACACAAATCATTCTCCCTCGTTTTGAAAGTGCACAACCATTGCAGCCAAATTCTGTACTAACAACCCTAGAATATTCTCTTTTATTTGCTTTTATCTATTTTATTGTAACAAAATCCTTAATGGAACTGCCTCACCTCAGGGTTTGTTTTACAATTTGTGTCTTGCAACCTTCAGGTTTATGTTAAATGAACATGCAAAGGAAGAAAAGACGTCCCTTCGGGGGTCAATATCGCTAGGACACCTAGTCAGGCTAACAAGGAATCACTGTCAAACATGAAATACATACAAATGTGAGAAAAGGCTGAAAAATCAATAACAAGCATGCTCTACAACTCCCCACATTCATTCAAGAAAGTGTTGAACTGGTGGCACACAATCCAATCCTCTAAAAAAAAAATATATATATTGTATATATATATAAATATATATATATATTACTTATATATTAAAAGTAGATCCATAGTCTCCTTCAAAAATCAACCTGGATCTAAATAATTTCATTGTGTGCAATGACTTTAGAATGTTCAATGAAATAAATTATATACTATTTTCTGGAGTACTGCTGGAGCCACAGCTTGTACCTGTCATGATTTGCCAATTGCCCTCACCTGCGCTCACTCGTTCAGCCCCAGCTGCCACTCGTTCCCTAATTAGTCCTCCTATTTAAGCACGTTATTCTTGTTCACCCCTTGTCAGTCCGTCTGCGAACCTCAGCGCATGCAACGCAAGCACTTTTGACTTTGGCTCCTGTTTTGATCCCGACCTGTTTCCCCGATCCAAGCTCCATTCTCCTGTCCCGGCTAGCCGTATCCTGATTCTGGTTCCTGTATTGATCCCCGATCCAAGCTCCATTCTCCTGTCCCGGCTACCCGTATCAAGATTCTGTTTCCTGTATCGATCCCTGATCCAAGCTCCGTTCTCCTGTCCCGGCTACCCATATCCTGCCCGATTTTGTTTACTGTAGCGATCCCTGGCTTCCCGTTCGTCCCGGCTACCCGACTTGTTCCGACCTACAACCACACTCCGTCTCCCATCCCGGCTGCCCGACTTGTTCCGATCTCCGACCACGCTACGCCTCCTGTCCCGGCTGCCCGACTTGTTCCGATCTCCGACCACGCTTCGTTTGCGAATGCTTACTACTCCTCCTGCCCAGCGAGCAGCAAATTGCCGTTTTTTTCCTCTCGCCCTGACTTCCCCAATCTCTTAAAGCATTGAGTGAAATGTTACGCAGTTGGGTCCCCTGCTCGTACCGGTTGTGACAGTACCTGAAACCCTTTAATCAGTGGAGGACTTTTAAATTAATTGTACCAAACGTGCCTTTCAGGAATTACATATGATATGTGGCTCATTAGAGGTACTACGGGTGGGGCAGGTGTATCCTGACCATTAAAAATGAGTTTAAATGTGACTGGCTAATTTTGACAGCTTCCACATTTCCGGTTATCAGAGTCAAGCACACTGTTAAAGGTTTGTTATTTTACTTTCGCACACAATTTTTTTCCAGAGATAGAAATCCAATTTACATTTAGAATTTTCTCAATAGTTAACATTTTTTCAAGTGCTCGCCAAATGCCAGCTTCTGTGTTTAATGTGCCCACTTGTCCTTGTTAGTAGTGCAGACAAGCCACTCTTAAGTGTTACTTTCTATGGCAGCAGATGTTTTCTTAATTATCTATTGATTGGGCAGTTGGTTGGGAAAATTGATACGATTTAATGGATCCCAATTATGTGTATTTCTCTACACAAAATACTGCCTGGTCCATTTTGCATTGACTTTAATCACAAAGTGCATCAGAGATAAGTGGAAACACAGGCAATCATTATGTGTTAAATTATAACAAGTAATCACACAAATTTTGCACTCGCGACACATTTACACCTGACTGAGATGACATAGTTCAGTTAGCTACAGCACATCCACATGAAATCAGTCTCAAAACAAAGCTCAAGATGAGCAATACAAGTGTAGTACTGTGCAACGTTTTTGCATACTAACACATCACAATAGGATCAGTAAGAGTTTTAAATATGTGTTCGCATGAAGCGGTGATTCAAGTCATGTTGCATGAGTGATGCTTTTGAAAATTACACATGAATGGACCATGAAAGCACACTGTTTATTTATAGCTCCTCTCACCCCTCCAAGCAATAAACAGCAAAGGGAAATAACCCAGAATGCACTGGGCCCTAGGTGGATTTCCAGCTAAGCCACAGTGGAGGTTTGAAATTACATTGTATAGGAAGGCCGCATTTTACAAGAGGCAGAAGCGCAACAGTCTTTAAAAGAACAATCAAGAAAGAAATCTATCTCGATGACAGAAAAATGGTTGGAATTACATTACTCAAACCACCATTGTCATGTCAAGTCAGATCCACTCATAATCAATAGAGACTATTGTTGAGAGAGTCCACTCCCTTAATCCAGGGAGTGCTCATCTCCTGGTCTGCAAAAACCAGAGCTGTGGTATAAAGGCACAGCAGTGACTACTTCCTGAGAATGCTCAGGAAAACCAACCTCGAATAGAAGCTGATGGTGTCGTTTTACAGAGCCACGGCGGAGAGCATTCTGGCATACAACGCAACGGTGTGGTATGCTGGGAGCACAGCAGCAGAGCAGGACAAAGACTAGGAACCTTACGTGGTGTCCTGCGAAGGGCTCTCTCCCGGGGGAGCCTTACGAATCCAACTCAATCCACTCAGACTCGCTCTTTCTATCTTTCTTGGTCCTCTTTCCTTCTTTGTCTCTCCTTTTCGCTCTTCCCCCTTTTCACTCTCGTCTCTCATTTTCTCTATCCCTCTCTTTCCTACTCTCTCCCCACCTCTCTAACTCTCTTTTCCCCTTTTTTGCATTTTACTCTGTATTTCTCTCTTTCTATCTGTCCCTCTCTTTCTCTCTTCTCTCTCTGTTCTTCTTAGGGTGGGCGACTTCGAGAGCAACCCTGGCCCCCAGTCCAAATGTCAGTGGTGCTTTCTAACCATTCGCTGCGACCACACCCCAATCACCTGTACTACCTGCCCACGGGGCTTCCATTAATCATGCACCGGCCTGTCCGAACGTACTAAGGACTTCAGAGGCTTTGTATGCTTGGTTTGCTTGGGTCACACCCCGTCAGGCCTGGCGGCACAGGACAGTCGCAGCCCCCTCTCCTTCGGAGAACTACGGAGCCTCCCACAAGCGAGTCTAACGCTACTAAGGATTACCTTAGGCGCCTTGAGTGACTCAACAAAAAGAACAGCAGCAGACAGAAATAAAACATGCAACACAGCAAAGAAAATCATCCGCTGCTCTCTGCCCAGTCTGGAGTACATTGCCGGCATGCGATACCGGATCAGAGCCAACGAGATTATAATGGACCTGGTGCCCTCCGGTAGGTGCTACAGGACCCTAAAACAAGGACTAACAGGCATCGAAACAGTTTCATTCCAAGGGCCATCACCACCCTAAACAAGCAAACAAGGCTGTGAAGAAATATAAAGCTTGCCTATGAGTGGAAAAGTAAGTATTCATACATATTTTTAACAACTTATTTTGCAATTATTTTGCTGCTAAATATCATTGCATAATTGTGTTTTTCATTCCTCTATTGTTTTGGTGCGCACACAATTTAGGCCAGTCTCCAAACATTACAATATATCTTTGCCCATTTATCTTGACATAGTGATCTTATTTTGTTCTTTAAATTCTTAATAATGTGTTTATCTCGTGAAAAATGTTCTTATTAATGACAATAAATATAATTCTAATTACAATTCTAATATTAAATCGGAATTTCTACTGATTGTGTGAAACTGATTCTTCAATTGTGTCTTAAGGCATTTTGAGATGAAAATGCGTGTAGTGGTTTTAAACATCTGGTTAACTGTTGAATCATTTTGAATTAGTATTTGATTGATGCATGAAAACCGATTGTTGTTTATTAAAATTAAAGCAATGTTTATCTCAGGCAAGGTCAAATGGAGTTGACATTGGAACAATGTCACCATGTTTGCTGAATAGATGGAAAGATGGCTATGTCAACATCCACTTATGATAACAGTTATTAAAAAAAAAAAAAAAAAAAATCACACTTGCCGGGTGCTGGCAGTTCAGATTTTAATCCCTTTCCAAAACGACTTGCCAACAAGTAAACAGGCCAACAAGTAAACAAAGAAACACAAAACTAATGGACTTAAAGTGTAGGTCAACCCAAATGACTTCCAGACAATGATTCGCTTGATGGGCACTCCATAATCTTAAATAAGCATTCTAAGATTGTGTAAAATATGCAATGAGATACAAAAATCTGCAAACTACGCCACACATGCCAGCCAGCCAAATGAAAATGTTAATATGATTATTTTTTAAACTTGAAAAATATGAATTTACATATATATATATATATATATATATATATATATATATTTTTTTTTTTTTTTTTTTTTTTTTTTTTAAGAAATATAACCGGAACAGGATCAGGACCCAAGGAAGCCAGAGGCAGACGAGATCGATACCAATTGCCCGAGCTGATATCGGACAGATGGGGTCGACACTGGACGGGATGGGACAGACAGGATTGATATCAAAACCGGATATCGAAATTAAACAGGACAAACTAGATGGGAAAGAAACTGGAAACCGACATTAAACAGGACAAAAAAAACAAGAACAATACCGGACTAGAAATATCAACAGGAAAACAGGGCCGAGTCAGAACCCACGTCTTGCGGGGCAGAGGTTCGTTGATGGGACTTACAAAAGGTGAGTGAGAGCACTGAGCTTAAATAGCCAATCTGTCAACGAGCCGCAGCTGGCGCCACACGGGTGGGGCCAATTGGGCGCCATGGCAACCGTGACAATAACATGTACATGTAGATGCCTGCATTTTTGATTATTCATCAATGCATACTATTGCTGTTATTCTAAAAAAAACTATAAGACTCTCCATAGTTGTTGTTTTCATTCCCCAAAAAATGTTTGCAATTAGAAAAATGTCAAATTAAAAATTCCCAAAAATTGGATACATCTTTTTAAAATAGCAACGCCAATATGAGTAAAATTATATAAGGCTACATTATCTTTTGTACTGCTGAGGTATTTGATATGAGACTGTATGGGCGGATACAAAATAAATCGATCTTTGTTCCCTCCCTGTCAGGGCCTTTGGCAAAAATGTTTTACAACAATGTAGCCATGTATGTATTACGAATGCCATTTTGTTACTTGCTCGGCACTGGAAATTACAACTTTCCCTAAGGGTTAGGTAATAACTGAGAAACTGTGATGTCATTTTCAGTGGACAACAAGAACAAAAAAAATACCCCCGCACACCGCTGCTTAACTCATATTCTACAGACACCATAAAAACAAGAATCCTGTGTTTGGACTGGTCAGCTGCTTAGGATTAAATTTTGTAATTCTCACCAACACTACCAATTTTTTGATTAGACTACCTCTGTTCATCGCCTATCAATATTTTTCTTAATCTACCATTTTGTTTTTGTTTTTTTCAAATTTCAAACAACCAAAAATCCGGAAACGATACTAGTATTTTAGTCAACTGCTGCTTTATCAAGATTTTGTGCATCAAAAAAACTGCTCCAATGATCCCATTCGATTTCTGTTTTGGTAAAAGTGCGCTTTACAACATTTTGTCATTGTTATTTTTTAATATACTGTATGTATTGTAAATATTTATTGGGTTGACTTCTGCTCCAAAGAAGTAAGTTCAGCAGCAGAGATGGAATCAAAAACATTGTGTAAATCACTTGTCACAAAAACTAAAAAAAACGAGATAGAAGACTAGACTAATCCAGGTAACCACTCAGACAACAAAGTGGGAAACGAAGCCTCACAGTTAGTCAGATAAGTAATTCACAACATTGTGTGTGTCTGTTAAAGCCCTTGGTCTGAAACATTTGATAATGAAGATGTGAATGAACTCATTTATTCAAAATGCATGGTTTGGTCAAACTTCTTTTAGGGATCTTAGCTTTTTGCTCACCTGTTGACATTGAGGGCAAAAGCAGATCAATAACCCAGTTGTTTTGTCTTTTCATTCAGATACGTAGTTTTCAGACTACTCTAGAATGGGTTAAAGACACAGGAGGAAGAAGCAAGGAGGAAGGCGTAACAAGAGGAGATAATGGCTGTACAGTACATGATCAAGACTGCGCTCTCAGCTCATTCATCTGGAGACACGATGCTGGAAGGATTTTGAACACCCACACATTTTTCGACAGTACAGAAAGACTGTTTGATGCACAGTGAAGTTTCATTTTTAACAGAACGACACGGGATTTTAACTGATAGCTTTAACAGCAAGTGCAAAGAAAGTTTTAGAATATTTCTGACAATTGCAAAAACGAAAATATCCCATCTTAAAACGTTAAGAACATAATTAATAGGTATTTTATGTATATAGTCATGAAACACAAATAGACAGTCATTTCTTTTTTTAAACTAAAGGATCGACCTGTTACGGCTGCTGTTCAGATGTACGCGGATGATAAAACATGCACTTGATATTCCATGCTTGTACCTGCACATGGATGTGTATGAAAGAGGAGCAGAGACCGAAAGAATGTGAAACGGTTGTATGTGAGGATAGTTAATGCAGGTTACAAATGTTCTCTCTGAACTGATTATGCTTAAAAGAGGGCTGCTTAAAAGTAGATTTGGGGGTGAAATTAATTAGGAACCCACCATGTAAAGAAGAGCACACTTTAATGAGGCATTAGTTCATCATCCAATGTGTAGAATCTGTTATGAATGACACCAGACGCCTGATTTCGATATCATTTTATATCCTGTATTATTTGATCATCATATGCAGTAAGGTTGATTTTCATGAAAAATTGTTGAAAAGGAGTTTTAGTACAAACAACACCATCTACAGATATTACTCTTATGATAAACTACCTCTCACCTGGTTGTTACTTGAGCAGCAATAATGGGATTTTTTTTTTTTTACCTCGAACAGAATTCGACACAAACGTAAGTCCCCACATGTATTGCCTTGTACACACAATTTATTTTTGGATCTGCACACAATTTGCATGCACATCTCAGATTCTATTTTGTATTCATACTCTAAAAATGATACACCTGTACAAATACTTGCATTGCACTGTTACTTGAAATATTATTTTCACAATTAGTTATAATTGGGGGAAAAATACATAAGTCATAATCCTACACTCATATTCCTGTTTCTCTGTAGGGGTTTCTCTCTCCTCCCTCTCTCTCACCCTTACCTGATTTGGCCCTTGACTTCTGAGTTTAATTTTTCTTCTCACATCTGTTTTTACTTGTCTTGATTTTGCCATGTTTTTACTCCGATCACAACTTGTCTTCTTCCTTCACTAGCGCACAATCCCCTTGGTTCTTTGCTATTTCATTGTCTTCCTCGTGACTTCCCAAGCACCCTTGTCCCAGCTACTTGTTCTTCCAGTGTACTGAATCCCTGCCTGCCCTTCTAGATTCGAGTGCTGCCTGGTAAACTCTTGGACTGTCGCCTACATTGCTTGGATACATTTGTACAACAACCCCTTGCCTGCCTCTTGGAACACGATTGTTCCCTTTGGCGTTCTAGATACTGTGGCCTTGAAACCTGACTTTCAGTGTAAAGAACCCTGCCTGGATAAGAGACAGCCGTTTACTGTACCTTTTTGTGTTTCTGCACTGTGCTTCCGCATCACCCCAAGTGAGTTCCTAACAACACAATAAATATTTTGTATAACACAAGTTTAGTATTAGGTAGGGATGCTTAAGTAGAGACCAGGTTTTCATGCCGACACTAGCCACTTTATAATTATCGTACTTGCGATGATAGCCAATATCCAGTATCTGTTTAGTTCTAGTGAACATTTAACAATCTGGAACATGGAACAAAATGTTATAATGCTAATGACTATATGTTGGGATTTGAAAGAATTTATTTTCTTTTTAATCCGTAAGAAATTTTAGGTACTAATAGTAATGGTATGTGTAACCGTTGTCAATGACTAGATTTGGACATTGGTCTGAAAAAGAATATGGTGTACAACTTCCTTGTTATTAAGTATAATGTTATAAATACATATCGCAAAGTAATTGGTGCAATCGTTACAGGTTTTTAAAAATGGTAATGATACTTCATGCCAGAAAAAAAAATTACCTTGTCACTCAGTGCTGTTTTTGTTAAAGCATCACCGGACAATAAAGAAATACTAATAGACTAATAGCAGGGGCCATGTAACAGATTGGCTGTAGGCCGTTCCTCTGCGTGTTCCAACACGAGCAGGTGTCTAGTTGCTTTGCTTTTCAGGCAGTTTGATTGCCTGTATCTGGTTGCAAATAATGAGGGGTCACAACTGGGCAGCAACATAATAAATAGTGATATTAAAAAAAAAAAAATCGGGAATAGCAGAGAGCAATAACCAAATGTAAAATATTGAGAAGGAAGATAGAATATGTATTGTCGAGGTGGGACCTGAATTACAGAGTATAGTGGAGTATAATGCAATCTCAATGAAACATTTCATTTTCATAGTCATATTATGGGGTGAACTCAATTATATATTAGCCATCTGTGGGAACCTTTAAAACATCATTTCGAACTCCCTTTTGAAAAAGTCACAAAAGTGTATTTTAGAGACTTAAATTAAACTTTATAGGCATGATTTAGGAATACCAAAATATATCTAGGTTTTTTTTCCCCTGCTTAAATAATAAACCTGTCTGAAAAGTGATTTTCCATCCATCCATCCATCCATTATCTCCACCACTTATCCTCAGTAGGGTCACAGTGGTGCTGGAGCCCATACCAGCTGACTACAGGCAGTGGGCAGGGGACACCCTTAACTGGTTGCCAGCCAGTCACTGGGAAGTAATTTTCCTCTTTGTTAAATAATGAGTTAACTACAGTGGGTTTAAGACAGCTGTTTTCAGTTTCACCACCTGCACCCTAGTTGAGTTAATAAATGGCTTGAAACAGCATTGGTCAATTCTTCAAAAATATAATAGGAAATGACTGAAACTAAACCAATGAATGTTATTTTTTATCAATCTTTGAAATGGTACAAAGCTGTTTCCAATGATTTGGGACTGCGTCCGTCTACAGTCAAAGCTTGTTTGCACACACAAAAAGGGGAACAGTGGTAAACAATCTAACCTTCCAAGTGTGTCTGCTCATCAAACCATTTAAGAAGCAGAATATATACTGTGTGATGGGTTTTTTCACAATCTGAATAGCCTTCTAATACCCTAAAGCAGTATGCTGCAAGACAACAAATTCAGACTATTGAATTCTCAACCAAACCAAAATGAAGGTTGTGGACGACCAAATATTTGTCCAGAGATATCTAACTGTGAGGCTCGGCAGAAGGTTCTATAGATTTTTGTCTGGTTGGACCATGGATGGTGGAAAGGGTGTGGTCGACCTTGGGAATCTTGGGGTATTCTTTAAAAGAAAGTCCACTCCAGGGATAGAAAAGGAAATCATAAGAAAGGAGATATGTACCAGTCAGATAGAGTATTAGCATTCGCTTTCAATATGCCTACTCTATGAATATCAAAAATAATTTAATTTGGTCACGTGTGTCTAGCTTTTTGTGTTACATTGAAACTTAAATAATATAATAATATGATGCAAGGAATATAAACTAAAAATTACGGATAGGGCCAAACCAAAGCTATAGTACAATTCTTTCTGGCAGTGTATGATTGGAGTTGATCTGGATAACTATTGGAAAGGGCAGACCCTAACAAAATCAGATTAGAATACACAATATCTTTATTAGAACACTAGGGGTGGGACCCTCACTCCCCAAAAGCAATAGTCCTGCTTGTTGTCAATGTCTCTTTCCTGCAACACAGCTGTATATTTTCAGGATGCTTTGTGAAAGTCTGATAACGATCATGTTCATTGAATAAGATGAGTTAGAGGAGGAAGACATGTCAGGCAAACAAGGCTATAGCTCTTGGACAGTCTCGGACATGGATCTTATTTCTGAAAAGATTGCTATCCATTGTTCTGTTTAAACTTATTTTAAATTATCTTATATTTTCATTTATTTTTGGTTCGAATGTTACCCAATCCCGATATCCATGGTGCAAGGTCTTACAGGTCTTTATCAAGACTGTGCCTTATGTATGACAAGGAATCATTTTGGTTTCAATAATCATGTGTTGGAGGACGGTAAAATCAAGTTATCCTCGTATCGTTTTTGTCATTTGTAGTAAGCGATAAATACTTCCAAAAACAGTAACAGCTACAAGGAAGCTTTGCAACATAATCATGGGTACAAATCACATTAATAAATTGCTAAAGTCAGGAAAGTCAGATATTGTTATCAGTCTATTCTTTATCACACTTTTGATTCAGTGAGTGATCGCTTTGTATCGTTTCTTATTTCACACCCCAAGTTTCCTAACATTTCTCGGACTCTATGTCTGTAAATTTGGTAAATGGTTTTACTTCGATGTTAGCCTTGTGTAGCTACATTTCTGGTCAGATTGAAGGGTTGGAGTTAAGATCAATCGGACGAACATGCTATCAAGTACTAAACTATGCAAACAGTCAAAATGTCCAGTATGTTGTCATGCTTTGACATTTTAAAAATATTTGTGGAAAGGAATAGTGTCCACTCAGAGAAAATGGATGTTCACATGTGTAAGCAGTCATTTGTTGTGTGTACGGCATCTAAACTATACTAAATAATATCAAACAAGACATAGAAAACCTGACTCCAAGAATAGGATAGAAATATTCGAGTAATGTAGTTAAAATCCAACGAGAGGCCTGATGAGAGACTAACTACACTAGACTCCTCACCTTTTAAATTATGTATTCACTCGTAACAAAGTAGCATAGGTCACTACGTCATTAGAAACGTAGACAGTGCAGCAGTGATCGTCAATATTTTCTGTACCATCAACTGGTTTAATGTCTGACAATATTCTCCCGGCTCAATAGTAATACAGTAATATTGATTATATCACAAATAGTCATTACAATAGTAACAATAATAACAATAAAAATGATAAGCCCAAATCCACTGTGTAATCATTAGACTACTAGGGATGTTGATGTAATAGGTGAAGGCATTCGATTTTATCCCATCATCACACTGTTTACTCTCTCCACCATGTTGTACAATGTTGTAATGGCCAAACTTTTACCCATGATGCCCCAATAAATTGTTGTGCAACATGGCACTATGAGTAAAAATAGTGTGATGGTAAAATTAAATCTGATACTTTTTCCGTTGTCATCTCAAGTCATAGAGACTTGGTACCAAGACTACATAGCACCAAACGACCCTCGGCCTGATGTTTGCCGATCACTGATGTTCACTACACTATTCACCTTTTCAATGATGTGTTCACCCCAATAAAAGCAGCATAGTTGTGTACAGTACAAACACTAAGAAATGTGGTTTTCTGGGCTACTTATTCATATTGTTTATGTGGGGGAGAAAAAACAGAGGCCGCTCAAGCATAAAATGCTGTACAATAAATCCATGTGATCATGACACACAGCTAATTGTGTTGGGGAGGCAACCAGTATGACTTTGCTGCATTAGATAGATAGATAGATAGATAGATAGATAGATAGATAGATAGATAGATAGATAGATAGATAGATAGATAGATAGATAGATAGATAGATAGATAGATAGATAGATAGATAGATAGATAGATAGATAGATAGATAGATAGATAGATAGATAGATAGATAGATGGATAAAGTGTCTACTCACATTCCAGGTGTTTTTTCTTAGGGGCTGTTTGTTCATGTGTGGTGGCTTTACACACAGCTCGGGACACTTCAGACCCAGTCAAGGTGTATTGGGCCGCTGCAATGCGATCCGTTAGCGTCTGACCCGACATCTTCTCCCCTGAATGGAATCCACCCTCAGAGAATGAGTGGTCCTACCCCCCCACTTCCACTACAAAATCAAGCGCAGCCTCAGTAATCCCAGCTGCCAAACACACTTCTATTACATAACAATAGTAAGAGAACGGTCCAAGCATGCGTCTTGGAGAGAACAACCATTAAAGAATGTCGTTGCAGGACAATGTAAAAGGCCACCTAGAGAGTATTTAAATGAAGGGTGTTATTGTTTCAGTCTCGTGACAAAACGCGTGTCTCCGAATGATGCTCTTGAAGCGCTATACCCCTCCTTACGGTCTTCCAGCCTCCGGCCTACTGCTTAATCCTGGCAGCCTCTCTGACAGTCCTTGTTGGAGGAGAGAAACACCAGGTCCAGGCTGGTACCACTCCTGCGTCCGCAGCAACGCGTTTGTTCTCGTTTCTTATCTGCCTTCTCGCCAGGAGTCCTCCTTCGTCACCCCTTCCCCCCCGCCAACGAACCCCAGCGAGGATCCAAAATCGAATTTAAACTGGCGTCATGTATGTCCTTTTTTTTTTTGTATTCGCGTCGTCTTCGGTCTTGTTAATTATTTATTTTTGCGCTTGTCGCCATGCCCCGCCCTTTCGCTCGTGTCACGTGACGGTGGCGTGCCAATGCCGAAACCGCCGCTGCTTTTTGTGCCATCGCGAGAATTGCAGCTGACAAGCAGGGCATAAAGGGTTAATGAAGTCGATTCGCATCCAGGGTTGGTGCTGGTCAAATGAAGGTTAAAGAGGAGATTTTTTTACAGGGGGGCATCCCCCACAGCTGCTTATCAGCATTAGGCTTTTTTCACTGTCCGTGGTGCTGATACCGTCCATACAAGCGCCAGCTCTTCCATTGTGGCTGTTGGTAATGTAGCTCTTGTGTATTTTAAGATGGCCTTTAAATAATTTTCTTCAAACAGAAACCAATACAAGATATTGACTTATTATCAACGCCAATAGCGCATAAACAGCATTAGTACACAAAATTCCCTTCCCTGTGCAAAAAGACAAATACTCAAGAAATACCTTTAAATCTCAGAAATTTTCCTTGATGGGGCAGTGTGTGTTATGTTGCGCCTACTACAGGTAAAACTTGATTGCAGCCTGGTCATCCTGGAAGGGGGATTACCTCATGTGTGGCCCCTTCTCAAAGTTTCTTTATTTACCTCATGTTGAGGTTTTCCTTGCCCTCATGTAGGTTTTAGATCATGGGATGGTGTAATGATGGGCTGTAGTTTGCAATAGTATGTGGTCTGTGCAGCCTGTTAAGACTCCTTGTGATAAAGGGCTATACAAATAAACATGGCTTGACTTTTAAATAAAGTGGTAGCTCTATACGAGCACCTCTTAAACACAAGTATTTTGATATAGGAAATCTATTTGGAAGAAAAATCTCCGTACGCGACCGAAAATTAAGGTAATAAGTATTCCCAGTGGCCACCACTTAAGACTGCTCACCGCTCGTGACTGCTCACCGTCAGCATCAGCATCCCAGTTTGCGCATGCAAACTAGTACAGGTAATAAAATAAAACAATAAAAATGGTATTGTAAAATAATTTTGTGTGTACGGTCATTCAAAGTTACTCTAATTCTAAGTGTAGTGAGTTCTTATGTATCATTAACAGTCTCAGTTTCATACCTGTCAATTTCAACCAATTGCTCCCCATATTCATCGCTGCAATTCCTCTTATTAAGCAATAATAAACCTTACAATCACAACGCGTCAACTATTTACTGTATAAAATAAAGGGAAAAGATGAATAGATTTCTGTCATTCCTCCTTGCACCTGCCCTTTCCTTTGTTCCACGTGCACACCTGTTACGTTTACTGGCTCTATAATGAGGGCTCATAATAAACTCAATTTTTCCTTAATATTATCTTGTTTATCTTTTTACCGTATATTTTTAAATGTTTAATTTTTTTGGAATGTGTTTTTAAGTAGTTGGGGTTTACTTGGATGCTTGTGCGAGGGCAGGAACAAACCAATTATTATTTTATTATTCTATCAGGCAAAGTCACTCATTACATGAGCACAATCCCGGACAGACTCGTATGAAGATGTACCATTGTACACATAGGTCGAGACATTAGCCTTTATCAACATAACTCTCACCTAAAGGAAGCTGACACATTTTTCCGCCGTTTTGTTGCCATGGGTACCCCGAAACCTCAAGAAGGCTGGACAAAAAGAATAAGAAGTATAATGGTGTTTGGGTCACTTTGAGTTTCCGTAGTTTATATTCTTTCTTGTGCTTGGAAGCAATTATCTTCGGTTGCACTACAGGAGCATCTAGCTAACAAATAATACACACTGTCTCTTTAAAATTGCATTTGTTTCTAGAGATTTACGATTCAGTTCACGGATCCCTTAAACATCAGGGTCGTTGGGGCACCACTTCCTATGGTGTGTCTTGGACAAGTGGAGCCTGATAGCACCTACAACTCTCCAGGTTAATTTTTTGGGTAGTGGTTTGCTCCCCCACATGAAACAGATAACTGTTTTTCATGGATACCAGTAGCAAGAGAACCCTCCTTTCTGGCTCAGATACAGCACCTTCATCCTCTTGGTGCTGTTGTTGTCAGTGTCTTCAGAGATGAAACCAGGTCCTAAATCACTGGATAAAAATGTATTTTGTTACGAAAGTTTGAATATCACGTTGTGCAATACTGTACGCATTGCAGCACTTGTGGCTTCCACATTTTTGTTGAAAAACAAACCGTATGGCCATGACGTTACTTCCTTTGCATTTTTGACATGTTAAAGTCTCTGTCCGGTAAATGACTGACTTTGCCTTTCATCTATTTTTGTATCTTTATTCTTTTATGTTTTTAAATAAATAAAAACACAAATAAAACAATGTCATTAAAATAAAAAAAACAAATATTTTAATATATGTTCCGTCTTAGTGAAAAATACATTTTGACAACTCAGCTTCGTGCTGAGAAAGAAAGAAAAAAGGGCTATTCGTAGCGCTGAGCTAGTTACAATGACCATTTTCCTACTTACACAAGTACCGACACCATAACAAAGGTTATAATGTCACTGATGCTAATACCTGTAATTGATACCTGCTAATCCCTATTTTTTTACATTTCCTTTGAGTGGTTAAGTGTTTATCTATTCATATTTAAATCTTGTATATGAAGTTACCTGTAGCAGCATGATGTGGACAATAATGTCAAGTCCCTCTAGGCGAGGCTCATGTTATATCAAATGAGTGTAAATTTCTCAACTAAAGAGTATTTTTAAAGTACACATTTAGATGAGAGTTCATGTAATTTTAATTATTTAAATCATTTTTTTTTAATGTATTTATTTTTAACCACAAAGGGGCGCTAAATAATACACACCGCCCCTTTAATAATAAGGTACCACACTTTTTGGGGGCGGGGGCTAATAGTTCAAATATATAATAATATAATAATGATGGATTTTGCGAAATTACTTGAAAAGGTCGTTGCACAGCAGCTAAATGACTTCATGTCAGAAAATAACCTTTTTGAAACTGTCCAGTCAGCATTTAGGGCAAATCGCTCTACTGAGACAGCCCTGGCTAAAGTAACCAATGATCTCCTTTTAACAATAGATTCCGGTGCCTCATCAATGTTACTGCTGCTGGATCTCAGCGCTGCTTTTGATACGGTCGACCACAACATATTATTGGTTCGTCTAGAACGCATTGGTATCTCAGGAACTGTACTCTCGTGGTTTAGGTCCTACCTGTCAGACAGGATGCAATGTGTTAACTATGGCAATCTGACCTCTAAACAATCTAATGTCCCCTGTGGTGTTCCTCAAGGCTCTGTACTTGGCCCCCTTCTTTTTAGTATTTATTTGATCCCGCTTGGTGACATTATCCGCAAGTATAATATTAGTTTCCATTGCTATGCAGATGACACTCAACTGTATGTGCCACTGGAAAAAACTGGACATTTAAGTTGTAGAAATCTGGAGGCTTGCCTTACTGAGATTCAAAGATGGATGTCAAATATTTTTTTACGCCTTAACCCAGAAAAAACTGAAATGTTGATTATTGGTCCAGCTCACTGTCGTCAGTTGTTTTCAAACACTACCCTGAACCTAGACAAATGTAATATCACCCATAGTGACTCGGTCAAAAATCTAGGTGTTATATTTGATCCTAATCTGTCGTTTCAATTACACGTGAAAAATATTACTAGAATAGCTTTCTACCACCTCCGTAATATTGAGAAGATTCGTTCGATGCTGTCCCAATCAGATGCAGATTTTAATTCATGCGTTTATTACTTCTCGGCTTGATTACTGTAATGTATTGCTTTCTGGTCTCCCGATGTCTAGCATTAAAAGTTTGCAGCTGGTTCAGAATGCGGCAGCTAGACTTTTGACTAAGACCAAAAAGTTTGAGCATATTACTCCTGTATTAGCCAACTTGCACTGGCTCCCAGTCCACATAAGGTGTGACTTTAAGGTTCTCTTATTAACATATAAATGTTTGCATGGGCTTGCACCCTCTTATCTCTCCGATTTGATTTCCCCCTATGTTCCTGCACGGAGTCTGCACCCGGAAAATGCCGGTCTACTTGTGACTCCGAGAGCCAAGAAGTCTGCAGGCTCGAGAGCGTTCTCCATCCGGGCCCCGGTGTTATGGAACGCCCTGCCTCTGGAGATAAGATCTGCAACCTCAACGGAAGTTTTTAAATCGAGGCTTAACACACTTCTATTCCAAAGCACATGATTGATGCCCACCTCATATTCTGTTTTGTCCTGTCTTTTTCCGACGCCTGCCTGGCTGATACGAAGGAGAAGGATGATTTGGGATGGGTCAGCGGACCAGCGTCTGACCTGCAGCATGTCAACCCCTGCATTTACCAGCTGGCAGAGACGGGAGGCAGCGTCGTGGCCGTCATAGACTTTCTGGACTGGTTTGCAGGCTGGGGGCGTCGTTGATGTCTTGCACTTTCCGGACATTTTCAACATCTTACCTAATGTTTACTATTATGTGTATAGTAATGCTAATTGTAATTCACCCTGGTCAATCCTGGAAGGGGGATTACCACATGTGAGGTCTTTCTCAAGGTTTCTCTTTTCTCCTCACACTGAGGTTTTTGAGTTGTTCCTTGCCTGCATGCTGGTTTAAGATCAGGTAATTGTGTAATTGTAATCCTGTGCAGTCCTTTGAGACATTTTTGTGATTAAGGGCTATATAAATAAATGTGACTTGACTTGGATTAAAAATATTATCTGTCAATATAAAGCATGTACTCAAAGAATCTTTTTGATAATTCACAAGAGTATTTTTGATAATTATCAAATTTACCAAGCCTTTATTGTTAACAAAAGCAGAAATTAAATAAAACTTGGTATAAAATACTCTCCAACAAACGTTCACTTTACATAACATCAGACATGGCCTTTTGCTCATTCACAGCTCCAATGCTCTAACGATTGAGTGAAAGTACTCAATATTGTGGTCATTCAGTTTGATTTTATCAAAGTTTTCCTTTGCTTGGAGCAAACCTTTTAACAAGCTGGATTTGAAAAGCCCTGACGATCCTTAACAGTTGAATTTCCTCTTGGAAGAATTTACTATCGATGACAGTTTGGTACACAATAGAGTGTTGGTGATAATTTGATCAATATTTCTCTGCTGGTGAAATAATACAACTTGATATTCTGCAGGCATAAAAAGCATGCAATTTAAAAGAACAGCGACATAGGATATGAGACGTTTCAGCTAGAAATCTTTATTAAGTCGCATCAATATGGGCTGGCAACGCATCCTTTCTTGGTCCCAAAGGACTAACATGAAATAGTAAAAGTCAGCCTTCAAGGCTTCTTACTGTACAAACAATTAAAATCAAATAGATTTAGAAATGTAAAATCATTATAAATACAAAAAAAAACATTTACAAATAATTCTCCAACTGTATTCCATAGCTGCAGCAATACAAGTTGAAGTCTAGTGCGGATAAGGTGTACATTTCCAGTGTTCTCACGTTTTGATCAGGCCTTCGAGAAAGTCCTTCTCAACCATTTCCTCAATGTTTTGTCGAGCTCGACTCCAGAACACCTTCTGGCTTTCCAGTTTGTGACCTTCCTTTTCACAAGAAAACGAACCAGCGGCACGGTTGTGAGCAGTACCGCAGCGGCTGCTAGTTTTGCTATTGTACACCTGGCTGAGAAGGTTGAAAAAAGGAAGCAGTTGCTCCATGCTACGGATTACATAGAGGGTTAGCATCAGGTGGCCTGGCTCCCAGGAAAGGGTTCGAGATGAGCAGTCTTCTTCTGGATTTTTCTGCGGAGAACATATTGTTACAAAAGAATTGAGTAGAGTGCATAATTCTAAGGTGAAAAGTATGTGCTGGATGGCGGAATATTCGTTCTTGTAACATGTACAGTAATCTTTCACAGTATCACGGTTTACTTTTCGAGTTTCTAACACAGACGTCTGTTTTTCTGTCATTGGAGGTTGCTGTGGCAACGGACCGATTTGCATTTGCTTGTCATCGTTACTTGAGGATTAAAGGAAACTCAAGCAACCTGATTGATGATGCAAAGAAAGAAGTGTAGCGTTTCTAATATATAACCCTTTCTGCTGTTTAATTTGGATGCATAAATTCCGGACTTGATTTGTCGATGCAAAAGTCAAAATGTTGTGAGTATATTGTAAAGACTCATAGGGCGAGACAGACAGACAAATTAGTCAGCTAAGTGTTCACTCACATTTCATGTGTTCTTTCTCTACTGTCAAACCACCCGTTTTGCAACCGTCATTTATTATATGAATATTGTTAGTAAAAACCTCGACTCATTTCTCTTTCCAGATGTCTCCGCGGTGTTTTGTATGCTCGCCATTTTCCTAAGTTTTAATCAGCGATTTACACACAAAAACATTAAAAGGTGAGGATTTTTTTTATTCTAATAAAAAACAACAACATACCGCATTGTATTTAAAGACACAGTGTTTAAAATGTCCAGAATGTACGGTAATAGTTTTCTCCAGCACTGTTATGGTGGACCTAGGTCAAGAAGGTTAATGTAAAACTGGGAGGCTGCTATACCTTAGCACGTTTCCTCAGCAGCTTGACTAGTCGGACAACGTAGGGTTTAAACTCCCGCTGGTGAGTGCCTTGACGTCTCACCTCCATTCCGGAATCATCTGAAGCTTCAGGTATGAATGCCCACCGGTACCTACAATTATAACATAAAAGAAAATCCCCATTGTTGAAAATGATGAACCAGCTCGACTACCTTGTGGTAGCCCCTGAGCAGCAAGATGGCAGACAAAAATGTCTGCTCCCTCAAGATCAAGTCTTCTACATTTTCTGTCACGCCACCCCTCGGAAGATGAATTCCCCGAACCTTGTTGTATGAAATAAATACAAATCCTTTGACCTAGGAGTATTTAAAAAAAAGCCCATGTGTATATATATATATATATATATATATATATATATATATATGATAGTTCATGTATTTAAGCTTATTATTCAAATCAATATGTATATATTTTTTATCAATGACGTTTTTATAACCGCTAAGAAGTGGTAAATAATACACATTATCCCTTTATAACAGTGATTCTCAACCACTATTTGAGAAACTAGTGGAATATAATGCTAAGAAGAAGGAAAAAAACTGAGGGTCGATTACACGGTAGATGTCAATCGTACACTGCCCGATCTCTTCTTCCTGTTCTGTGAAACGACACCGTCCCGATTGTGTTTGAGAGGGACCATATATCGTTTCATTGTGATTGTGTTTGCTTAATTTCCTTTTTCTGCCCATAGTAATGGTTCCCCCAAGAAAGTAAGTGATAAGGGGAAAGTGAATTGAAAAACAGTGACAAGAACAATCCAGTTGAAGAAGGAAATGATTGTGAAGTACAAAAATATTGTACAAGTGTCTGCCATTGAAAAAGTTATATAATTAGCTTTTTATTTCACCAGTTTATTGAACTTTATCTCCACAATTAAGTCATTAAAGTATTTTAGGTACAATTTTTTAAACATTTTTGGGGTATGAACTTATTTTAGTATGGAGATATTTTACAGCATCTTATGGAGGGCACTTGGCGATAGAGGCTTGAATGTGAGTCCCTACAGGTACAGTACTTGAGTTTTGTTGTTTTGCCAGTCATTTTGTTTTTGAAAAAAAGGTGAATATATACACCAGGGATCTCCAACCTTTTTCACACCAGGTAACTTTTGTTACTAATTCGTGTGAAGGCCACTTAGTTTGATATGCATTTCCAGAACAACTACTCATTATGTTATTACTATGATACTACTGTTTTATTACCAGGTTAATTATTGGAAGTAGGGTTAAAGAGACTCAGGCAATCGCTAACAACAGTTTACTAGACCCAGCATAATGACTGAAAACTATCTCTGCTTTAAACTACTCTTTAAACTACTCAATCCTTTCATTCAATAAATGTAAGAATTTGAATTCTTTTCTGGATTTTGGTTTGCAGCTTGTTATTAGGGTGGAATAGTGGGTCCTCAAATCAGACCAGTTGAGAACCACTGCTTTTAAGAAAAACAATGTATCTCAATGTGAATGCCTGATGTGATTTCCTTTCCCCTACAAGGCTACAAAACCTCTGAAATACTTGCAAAATACTAACATTTGGAATTGAGGCAGGCTTTCGGGTGGAAGTGCCAAGGCCAAGTCCAGCAGCTTGCAGGCTGACAAATAGAGGTTAAGCCACCGTTGACTGTTGTAGGATGTTGAGAAGCCGTTCCCACCAGAATAGGTGGTCTCCAAACCAGCCACAGATGGCCCAGATGTCCTAGGGAGGGAAAGAAAGGAGTAGTTATTGGGGTTTATAAGAATTGTCATTAGAGTAACCACTTAAAAAACAAATTGTTTTTTATACAATAGCAGAGCCGCCCAAAATTATGAAGTCATGCTTATTCATTTATGAAGTCAAGAACATTTTTAGATTTTGATTTTGTTTAGTATTATCATTTAAAAGTGCAATTTCTAAATCAAAAATAGGATCTTCAACAATGTCACTGCACATCAAACCTGCTGCAAGTGTCCAGCAGATTAAACTAAAGCACCATAAATAACAGAAGAAAAATAAACAGTCTCAAACAAAAATCCCTGCTCAATTTTTTTTTTCCATTTTCATTTGGAATTTGCTAAAAACGGATTTGTAGTTTTTTGTAATACAGCAATCACATTTAAATTGGATGACAAAATAATACATGCCTGACATTTGAAATAGCTAATTTTAATTGCAACATTGTAGTAGGAAACAGTTCTTTATACAAGTCAGCATGCAAACGGGCTGTGATTGGACAAAATCTTAAAATGACTTGACCACAGGAATCCAAGTTTAGAGTCTCTTCAATAATGACAGTACAGTAAGACCTCGGTTATCGCGGTTAATGGGGACCAAAACCACCCGCGATAAGTGAAAATCCGCAAAGTAGCGGCGCATCTTCAAAAAATAAAAAATAATAATATATATATATTTTTTAAAATTATTATTTTTTAGATCCGGTTGATGGGGAACAAAACCACCCGCAAAAAGTGAAAATCTGCGAAGTAGCAACGATCCTTCAGAAAAAAAAAAAGAAAAAAGAAAAAAAAAATATATATATTATTTTTTAGACCCGGTTAATGGCGCCAAAACCACCGGCTAAAAGTGAAAATCTGCGAAGTAGCAACGCCCCTTCAAAAAAAAAAAGAAAAAAAAAAAGATCTCATCTCGTTATCTGCACCGCTTATCCTTATTAGGGTGACGCCGCGTCCGCCGAACTCGCTCTGTCGCGCAGCCCGGGAGTGACCTCCACCGACCCCCCCCTCCCCCGTCCCATCCAGCCGGCCACCTTATCCCGCGTCCAATGACGTTCCCCCGAAAAAACCCGCAAAAAGTGAAAATCTGTGAAGCCCCTTCAAAAAAAAAAAAAAAAAAAAAAAAATTTTTTTTTTTTTTTCAAACCATTAGAGACCGCGAAGCTCTGAAGCCGCGAACGTCGAACCGCGAAGTCCCACTGTCATGGCACCCTAAATTGAAAAAGTAAGTGTATTCCTATATTATGACGCCTACTGAGAATCATAGTAAAGTTAAAACCCACTGTTATAACCAGTCTCCTCAAAAATGATAATATTGACTTTTATTGTGTTATCCACTGAGAATATTAAGGCAATCTCAACTGCATTGAGAAGATTTGCCAGGCATGTTAGCAAGGAAGCCAACATACCTACAAACTCCTGCACTATTTTGGTGTATCATAGATTCCCTCCCCATTATTTTGCTTACGCTGGGAGTACTAATAAACTGATATACTAGTTTAACCTTTAAGTTTTGTTCCAACTGTTCCCAATATTTTGTTGCTCTGTACTTATACATGTGTGTTAAGGTTAAACTTACTTTGCATGGCCTAAAATAAAAGTCCATAATTGGTACATAATCCTTGCTCTTATACACATTTCATAGTGCTCTGTTTAGGTAAGCACTAGAAAAGCACTAAAAAAGCAATAGCAAAGCGAAGCCATCAGAGAACTGTGTCAGCGTCACTTTTAAGCATCCTTTTTGAGAAACATGGCAACAAATTCAAGCATTTACAAACACTTCACCCAAGAATTTTTCAGTCCTTGAAAACAAAAAATGGAATAACGAGCTTTTTCAAGAATTTTAAGCACCAGTACAAACTCTGCAAGGCGGGCCAGGAAAAATTTTTTAGATGGAGGAATTCCTTCCCTTCCTAAAGCCCTTCTATGAGCTACCACTTTTTATGAAATCTTCATGGTAACAAAATCAGATTAGCTGTTGAGGGTGTGGCTATCAAAGAACAGAAACATGATTGTCTGATAGCGACAAAGATGCAATAGTAAAAACAACAAACAAAAGTGAGTCAATATAGCGAACTGGCATCCCATGAAATCTACTTTAAACTTCCAATAGTAAGAACAGAACTTAAAAATGTGAAATGGAAATTATAAACGTACCTCGATATATCCTCATCTGCTGTCAGCTCTTGCTCCATCAAAAGAAACACTTGAACCTAAAAAGAAACAAATAGAAAATTATAAAATGTACACAAGAAAAGCCATGTAACAACAACCTCAGCTACAAACCAAAACTTTTGAGAGCTTACCAATTCGGTGATCATGGTGGGCCATAATGAGGTGAGGTGTTGAGGTGACATGCGCAGCAACAGGACCCGGAAGAAGAGAAACACCTGCGCATGCAGGATGGGCACCTGAGGAAGACGCAAGCTCTCCACCAGGCGTTCTAAAATAACAAGTATGGAACTGAGCATACTGGTAATAAATTACACTAAAATGAAATTATACATTATAAAAAGCTGCCTTCCTCTGTAGAGATTTTCTATACCTTGTATGTCAGGGAGGTATTTTTGGTACTGGTCTACTTCACTACTGTAGATGGTGAAAGCCAGGCGTTTAAGCAACATGGCTCTCTGTTCCAGTTCAGCATCTCTGTTGGTGAATAGACTTAGGGAGCTGCTCTGGGCAACCGCTACGCGGGCTGAATGAGTCCAGAAAGGAAACAAAATCAAAAAACACATAAACGTTCCATTTTAATCACAATTTAACTACAGTATTTAAATACTCAGAATGGGTTTGCCGTTGAGCAGGGATCTCCAACCTTTTTCACACCAGGTAACTTTTGTTACTAATTCGTGTGAAGGCCACTTAGTTTGATATGCATTTCCAGAACAACTACTCATTATGTTATTACTATGATACTACTGTTTTATTACCAGGTTAATTATTGGAAGTAGGGTTAAAGAGACTCAGGCAATCGCTAACAACAGTTTACTAGACCCAGCATAATGACTGAGCACTAATGAGCTATTTGCAGAACAGGTCCACGGGCACATCAGCTGTCCTGATGGAGCACCATGTTGGAGACCCCTGCCTTTGAGAGCCCTTTGTATTATATAGCCCCCCCTAGTGATGAAATAAAAAATTATTCAAATAATATCGTGTAAAGGTGCATTTTTTCAAAACACTCTCAGGTTGAGAAATTTGCAATTATTTTGTTAACTTAAGCTCCACCTAGAGGGAGCTGACATCTTGCTGCCACTGGCTCCAAAAAAAACCCTCGAGAGGTTTGGCAACAAAAAATAAAAACATAAGAAAAAAATCAGAAAGATTATGTCGTTTGGTCACTTTGAATCTCTGTCGTTTGTATTCTTCCTTGAGCTTTTTAGAACTTATCTTTGCTTGTCCTGTACCATGGGTCTCAAACATGGTGCTCACGGCCACCAGGTAACCCCCTACAAGCAACTGAATATCCTGCGGACTAGTTCTGAAAATAGCCCACCAGTAAAGGGTCATAGTGATCTTTTAGGAAATTGGATTTCTGACTAGCATGATAAATTATTGGCATGATCAGTGCCTAAAAACAATGTTTTATTGGTTCAATGTACTTATCTCATCTCATCTCATCAGCCGTACCGCTTATCCTCATTAGGGTCGCGGGGGGGCTGGAGCCCATCCCAGCCATCTCCGGGCAGTGGGCAGGGGACACCCTGAACTGGTTGCCAGCCAATCGCAGGGCACAATGTACTTATTTTAACCCTATTTCTAATCATTACAACCGGGTAATAACATAACAATGACATAGGATTTGTCTGACTCGAGATACCATTATAGGCTGACCCTTTGTGGCTATTTTACACTAGGAACTACAAATTAGAGAAGGAAAACAAAATCAATTCAAATCATACATTGTTCAATGAAATACTGTACTGGTGTTTAACGGCATTTCTTTAAAATATCACCTATTTTCTTTCTGGATGAGGAAAGGAATACTGGTATTTGACGCTTAATGGTAACATTGACCACGTTGAAGTTCAGTACTAGTATACATTTTGAAAAAAGTGGTATTAGACATCCCTCATTATTATATCTATTATTATTCTTATTATGATTTACTTATTTATCTATTGTGAAACATGCAAGTTTTCATTAAAAATAACTTGAATCCATGGAAGAGTACAGACTCATAAATGCCAAATAGGTAAAAATACTTTAGATACGGTTCAATAGGTGAATTTTCTTAAATTTTAACGAAAAAAGGAGGAAAACAAAACATACTCATAAGATCTCTGAATGTGGTCTTGTCATGAGTCATCAAGTGATCAATGATGGCCCTCCAGCTGAAAGAAAAAAAAATCTAACCTTTAGACAGTCACAAACATCTCCTTAAATACTGGATATTTGCATGTAAAACACACCAATAAAGATATTATTTCTACATTAACATTGTCATAAATTACAAGCACTATCTTACTATTATTTTGGCCGCTTTTTCCTGACATTTATTTTAATCCCATTTTCTCTTAAATTTTATTATGTAATTTTCCTGGAGTGAAATGAAATGATCTGCATTTATATAGCGCTTTTCAAGTCAATGAAGACTTCCCAAAGAGCTTTACATCGTGCTTTACATTTACCCATTCACGCACCCTCACACACCAATAGCGGCCGTGCAGCCATGCAAGGCGCCAACTTTCTTATTGGGGGCATTAGGGATTCAGTGTCTTACCCAAGGACACTTTGACATGTAACACGGAGGTGCCGATTCGAACCTGCAATTCCTTGATCCCAAGACGAGCGCTGTACACCTCCTGAGCTAATGCCGCCCCCAGTGCAATGTCTGATCTCGTTGCTTCTATTGGCACTAAATTTGGAGCCCTATCGATTGTCTAAAACGCTACACAAAAATGTTTACAATGATCTTAAAACTAGTTTCACTTAATAAAATGTAAAAAAAAAAAAAAACTGGAAATACAAATTTGTAGTGAAAAACGCAATAAATTAGGAAGGTTATAAGGCTGCCCGTTTTGCCAGATAACCAAAGGGTATTTCCTTCAATTTAAAGCATCATATAAAAGATAAGAACAGGTGAGGTAATTGTACCATAAGCAGCAGGTTCATTCTTTTTCTGGACCATACAATATAATTATTTCATGCTAAGCATGTTCCTATTACCAACTGAAACAATTAATCTCCTGTTTTGGACAAACGCATGAAGAATGCTCACTACGATATCGTCAATGAAAATAAAGATAATTCCAATTCTAAACAGGAATTAAACAATGTACATTTACTTGAAACTCCTTTCTTCAGTTTTGTGTTTGATTTATGTTGCACAAAGTTCAGAAACACTGACCGAGAAGAAAATATTGCGCATGGTGCACACTGACTGATGTATTACTCACTGGCAGACACAGGACGAGTCCATCTGGAAGAAGGTGTGATCCATAAAGAGGTCAAAGGCTTCCTTTTTCCAGGCTCGACGTGTGTACTGGTAGCCACTTAGACTGCTCAGTAGCTGGATGCATGCCCGATAGCTGGGAGCATTGTGAGCGCTGAAAAGGTGATAACATTATTCACATGTAATATAGCTTTGTATAAGGAATTTTAATTCAGCAAAATATTTTTTCTGTGCATTTCTTTTGGGGGGGGGGGGGTAATGTCTGTTGGGTGACACATCGGATAGCTTTGATATCAGCGACTAGAATTTCAGTTGATTAGCATTTTTCTTTCAAAGTAATTTCCCAAAAACAATAGCAAGCCAAATCAATTTTGAACTTCCACAAAAACGTATTTACCTGTGGTTGCGCAGATATGGAACTACGTAGTGCATAATGTTTACCAGCAGTGGAATAACTCGCTCCTTCTCATCACTGTAGAACACCATGTCCAACAAATGTGCCAGCACCTGAATAAAGTTTCCTGTTAACACCCTGAACACTGCAGAATAGACGCAATGCAGTTATTCCCCGAGAATTTTGTGAGACCCCAGTGGGAGGACAATCAAGGTGGGGGTCCCGATGCATGAACAAGAAGCTAGGTCTATAATGAATGTGTGCCATTTTAAACTATTTAATCGTTAATACACAAAACATGAAAAAACAATGGCACAGAAATCAAGTCAAACCCACTAAGTATGGTAAAGGAGACAGGAGTTAAAAGCAAGAATAACTAGTGAGGTTTTGATACTGATGCTTTACTATTTTAAGATATCGTATTAGCGACTAATCACAACAAATCACTGATATGACTTTCAAATCTAATACTCATATCGGTGAGTTGGTAAAAAAAAAAAATCCTATCTGGCCTTATGTGAAAAAGTATTGTTCTTCACAAATGGATAACAATGGGAACAGTGGCAAACCTTCCAAAGAGTGGTCGACCAAGTAAGATTACTCCAAGAGCTCATCCAGGAGGTTACAAAAGAACCTCGGAAAACATCCAAGAAACTGCAGGCCTTGCTGGCCTCAGTTAAGGTGAGTATTCCGGACCCCACTATAAGAAAGACACTGGCCAAAATGGCATTTATGGGAGAATTCCTAGGCGAAAACCACTGCTGTCACAAAAGAACAAAGAGTCGTCTCAAATTTGCTATTAAGCATCTTGATTATTCTCAAGGCCTTTGGAGAAACATTCTGTGGACTGATGAGTCAAAAACCTTTTAAAAGGTGTGCATCCTGTTAAATCAGGAGTAAAAATGGCTCAGATTTGACAAAAAGAACATGTGACTAACAGTAAAACACGGTGGTGGCGGTGTCATGGTCTGGGGCTGCTTTATGAAACATAACACTAGTGTGAGGCATTTTAAACACTTTACATTGGTCAATAAGTTGGATGATTAAATGGTGAATGACTAGAAGCAAAGATGTTTGAAAGATTTGAAACAGAGCACAAAAATTCCAGGACTGCTGGACAATACAGATAGTGATGGTTTAATGTTTTGGACAAAATGTATGAATTATCAAAATCAATATATGATCCATAGTTGTAAACTGACAGCTAGAGAAACAACAGTTGTGTGAAGAAGAGCAGATTATAAAACAGTAAACATGTTTTACCTCAGCCAGCAGCGTAAGAGCATGAACGCTGTAGACAGATGGCGTAAAACTGGAGGCCTCCATAACAGTGAGCATTAAATCTACCAAAAGGGAATGAATACATGTGGGTTAATTTTTAGATTCATTGAAAAATTCACAAGAACTTCATTTTATTTAATACATTTTTCCTAACGGACTTCAATTGTGAACGTTCCTTAGATTTATTGCACAAAAAAGAACACTTCTAATAGTCTAAAAAAGGCATACTAGCTCACTATACAGGTTGTCCCACAAATATAAGAATCCAACCTTCAACATCAGCTTCAAGGTTACTGCCATCCACAACTATCTGAGGGGAGGCCTTGACTTCTAAGTTTCTCCTCAGCCATGTTGTTTGCTCCAGAGAGGAACCTGCGATTGTGCCAATGGCCTCCACCACTTTTTGTGTCACATCCTAAATGCAACCCAAAATACAAAGAGGAAAAGTGTATTGAAAGTAAGGCAAATACACTAAATGAATTAAGAAATTTAATTCCAGTTGGACAGAAATCTACATGCAAGTTTAGTGTAGCTTGTATTTTTTCCCAAGTCAATATATTTTTTGGTAATGACGTATTTTGTTTACCCTTCCAAATTATTGGTCAACCTTAATTTGTAACTTGTTCTTTTTGAAAATTCAAAGTTAGTGTCTCAACAAACACACGAAACACAAACTAATCAAAAGACATAATGAAAAATGTAGGCAACCTGGAGCTCTCTCTGGTCCTTTTTATTTTCCAGATTAGGGTTCTTCAAAATAAATTCATTTAAAACACTGAAAAAAAAGAACAACATTAAGATCATATTTAATACAACAGTGAAGGGTATAATGGTCATCAACTTTGTTTTCAAGAAAAAACATTGTATTGTATAAATAAGATAAACTTAGGTACAGTAAAATAACCACTTTTTGGGGAAAATGTAACACTAAAAACAGGACTGTAAAAAGAGGCAACAAACCAGAGTATTAAGAACTGTCCTGGAGCAGGCAAGCTTAACTGCACGGACTCTTTCAGCAGAGCCAGAAAAGGGGGCCAGCTATCGACTAGAGTGGATACAGCAATCCTTTAAAAAAATTAGAAGGGCATTTACAGCTGATGGACCATGAAGTAAACATACTGATGATGATAAACAAAAAAACGAACTCACCTCTGGACATATGCATAGAAGAACTGCAACATGCAGACCTCCAAGGAGAGATGTTTCTAAAAAGGTTCAGTGCATGCATATGTATGATATACTTCAAACAAAATAGACATACAAGTACAGTACATCACACAGTCAGCAATGGAATAATTTAAATACTGGATCCTGTTATTTTCAGACACAAAGTTTAGTATCACAAACCTTATCCTTTGCAATGGCTGGTGGCTGCTTTAGGACCTCTTTGACTGTTTGCATGACAGTTTCAGTGCGCATGGCACTCACTGAGCGGACTAACTCAACCAGCAGCAACTGTTCTTCGCTTGGGACAGGGATCACCTAAAATTCACAATGAGCAAAGTAAAACCTCATTTAAATTCTTACAGGATAAATAGAGACCTTTAGGCTGTATTTATTTGAGGAATGCATATACAGACGCTCCCCTACTTACGACCATTCGACTTACAAAAAAACAGTAGATACGATCTTTTTTTTGGGATGTCGAAAAATATCCGGACATTACTGTAAGTTAGATTTTTTATTGTGTGCACCCTTTTCAGAATACAGGATATTACTGCAGTGCTTCTTTTCGCCGCGTGGTGCTATGAGAGGTCACCTAGCAACCTCCGCGAATAACATAGTACGTGTACTGTATCTAAAGCGTGCTAAGAACTTTGACATTTTTATTTTTAAATATCTTGTGCATCCATTTAATAAGGCTGGTTTAAAGTGTAAAGAAAAAGGGGGCAGTTTCTTTTGAAATGAAAGTAGAATAAGAAAGATTGATGCGGTTGAGAAAATGGTTGGATCGCTTATTTTCACCCACTTTCTACCTCAGACGGTGTGAACTGTTTGAAACCCATCTTCCACAAGCAATTTTAACTTCACTTTATGCATCTATATAGAGCATATTATTTTATTAAATGTTTATTTTTAGTACGAAACAATACTGGTTATTTATTTATAAAATATAGCACTGAAGCAACCTACGAACAAATTCAACTTACGAACGATCGTTTATAAGTAGGGCAGCGTCTGTACATACATTCCAGTAACAATTATTTTCTCTCAAATCCTAAAAACTACAAGCAAAAATAAGGATTTTGCTTGAAGGCTATTCCCAATTCAAATCTGGAGTTCCTTAAAAGAATTATATTTTATTTGTACGTATATGACATATTTAAACTACTAAACTGAAACATTTATGTTAAAAAAAAGGTGTGCATAAAATTATAAATGCGTTACTTTTATTTCACATCACCCACTTTATTTCTGACTGGAGTCTTTAGTTTCCTTTCGTTCCAAACATAGGCAATGGCTGCCATAAAGTGAGCCCCATGGTTCATGGAGATTGGGCCCAGCAGCTCCAGAATTTGCTGACGAATTTTCTGTGGATGAGAAGTGTTGAATTTCAAATTTGGGCAGTATTTGCTCTTCGTGAACTGTAATAACCACCAACATTGTCATAATTCATACCCACACAGGCGTGTGACTGCGCCAATACATAAACAAAAGAAGCAAATGTACATTTGGTGGTAACTGCAAGGTTCTGATGCATTCTAACATGGAGAGACAACAATATGAAATACAGTGTGCCTCAATTTTTCAACACCTCTAATTTTTTAGAGGTTTTACTAAGAATGGGCACTCATATTAACTGCTGTAAGTCACAATAGTTATTGTACTTTGGTTGACTACCTTAGTGGAACCCAAATTGATGTTGGAGGTAGAAGCAGCAGAGGCGGCGGCTGGCTTCTCGGACCTGTCTGCAATTTGAAGGACACTCCATAGCAGCGTGACAGAGGACATGATGGTGTGGAGAATAGACAGGATGCCTGAACGAGCCTCAGTCAGATACTTCTGGTCAACACTCACATGTAACTGGCAAGTGATAGGGATAAATCAACAATTGTGTAAATACACATTGAAAATGCAATTAACGATTATAGTCATTTGCTAACTTAAATGGACATAGAAAATAAAGAACTTTGTTGAGCAATATTACTTGCTAAGAAGGTTGTTATAGATTAGAGTGCTTTCATTGTGGTCTAGAGGACCCTTACCTGGTGGTACTGGGATGTAGGATCAAGCAAGCAGTAGTGGATGATTGCAGTGATCCCTTCTAGTACTGTCAGTAACAGGTCAGGAGGTATGCACAGAGCAGTCCATTGGGGTCTACAAAAAAAGATTATGTGTACATGGGAGCCACTTTAGTTAACAAGCAATACCTGTATATGGGTACTTAACCTAATACTGTGGTCTCATGTTCATTCCAAGGCCTAAAGTGCCATCTGCTGTTCAAAACCTGACTAACATGAGAAAATGCTGTTTGTTGCCTGCAATGTGTTAAATTACAAATAATGGTGTTTAAAACATGTTTCCCTGTACTACCTCACAACCAGTTAACTTGTATATAAAAAGACAAATCGTTACCTAAAATATGCGTCAGCATGTTTGGCAGGAGCTGTATCACTGAGTTGCTGTATGTTCGTATACTTCACATTTTTTTTAACTTCTCATTCAGATTTTGGAGAAAAAAATCTCATGGTCTTCAACATTAATAAGTTTTAATTTCATTTGCCTAAAACAGTACTTTTGGTGATATTTACATCTCAAAGGATATCCATTTGTTGAAACACTTTTTACATTACAGTTGTTATGTTTGCCTGTTTGTGTCTGTTATGCTAGTCTGGGTTAGATTTGTGATTTAAATAATGCATGCATCAGGTCGTGTTATCAGTGTTTTAATTCTTAATACCTGGTCTCGGTAATCCCTGTCTCAAAGCGGTACTGTTGAAGAAGATTGTCCAAGTTCTTGCACAGCTGCAGTGTAACTGATGCAACAACCCTCCTCAAAATCCTCTTCATGTATGGCAGTGTGGCGGTGATGAGTCCAATCCACTGAGGGTGCATTTTACAAGCATGATGTTGATGCAGCGCCCGGATCACAGCGCACAGAAACATGCCTTGTGCTGTAATCGGCTGTCCATGAAGGTACTGCAGTGATGTCATTGGCTGCTGAGGGTTGACATGCTCAACTTCTCCACCTAACATCTCAAATCCAGTTCCTGTGTTACAGCCTGCTCCTACACCGCCCACCGTCGCTGCAGGTTCTCCTCCTTCTTCGATTGGCACCAGAACTCTATGCTCAAGTACAATAAGGCTTTGAAGCAGTCTTAGTAACTGGGATTGGACAGCACTAAAACTGTCCATCTGGTCTTCTGACAAGTTGATAACACTGTCTTCTGACAGACCTTCTTCTACTGCTGACATATTTACACCTGCCACCCGTTGGTCATGCCATTTCTGAGCGCTGAATATGGAGGAGAGCAAGCAATGGAGTACAACCTTCTGAACTTTACACTTGGACAGTACATCATAGATGAAACTAGCAAATCCCTTAGCAGAGCCTCCTGTCACTTTGGCAAGCTCACTAAAAAGCAGAGTTAATACTTCTATACTGGTTAGCTGCATGGCCCGGTTCCCAGCCAAGTCTTGAGGGCCTGCTGTCACATGGGCGGAGTAATAGCTTCTTAAAAAGTATAAACATAGTGATATGATTATTTCCAAATACATGGCACTGCGAAATGAGTGGGAGTGAGAGTCTTGAGCAATGGGGCAGTAAAAGTCTTTGCCCATGACGGAGACTCTATGACGAGCGAGGAGGTTTTGGAGCAAAGACAGCTGGGGAGTGTAAGTGTTGTTGATGCTGGTAGTGGAGATAGCACTGACAAACCCTGAAGGAGCGGACCTTAGCATGGCTGCAATTGCAGAGAGTGCATGCAGGGCCCTGGAGGAGTCGTATAACTGGAGATACAGAAGAACATGCTGGTATAGAGGATGGATGTTGAAACGTGCTCTGGCGGAAGATGGATGATGTTCGGTAATACTAACACCTCCTACATTTCCACCTGAACATCCAGTGGGTGAGCCAGTGTCACTTTCAATTTCTGATACCTCGCCTTCCCCACAGCTATACCAGTTTTCTAAATCTAAGCTATCCCCAAAGAATATACTCGGTGTTTGTGTTTTTTCAGCCTGGATTGCTGCCTTCCTCAGTCTCTCCTCTTCTTTCCGTTTGGATTTTTTTGTTTTAGGCTTTGCTCCGGAGGATTTGTCTGACAGTTTCTCCATAATTTTGCCTTTGAGGCTGAGCTGAGTGCTGCTATGGCTTCGTTTGCGTGCTTGGGTGTTGTCCACCTGCAAATTCTGTTCTGAAACGTTTGGGTCTGAGTTGTCAGGTAACGTGACGATGGAAGGTGAGGAACTGTGACGGATGATTCCCTCTCTATGCTGCTCTTCCACAGCAATATCAGTTGAAGGGACACCAAGAAATTCCAGTGTTCCTTCAGCCAACATCTCTGGCAGTGTGTGGTGGTTTGTGCTGTAAGGAGGCCCTGACTCAGGATGGATACCAGCAGAAACTTCTGAGGAACTGCTTTCAGAGTCTGAATGAGGCCAATCATCAGACTGTATTGGAACATCACCAGACTCGTCATCTATCGAAGCCAGAACATTTTCTATAAGGTCATTTACAACTGCGAAAACAGCCTCCTCTAATGACTCTTCGGACATATCTGAAGACGCAGGCTGGTGGTCCGAACTTATTGATGTGCTGTTTACAGCCTCTTGCTCATCAAAACTTTGGTTTTCTACTGGAGAGGACTGAGAACCAGATGATTCAGAATGGACTTCCTCCTGCCGATCCACTGGCTGAAATCCTCCAATGAGTTGCAAATTCTCACTGCTCAGACTCAGTATAGATAAACTGTCACTAAGAGGGTTAACAGTAAGACAAAACGGCTCCATATCACCAACATCAAGACCTGGGAAATCTCTGTGTGCCATCCTGTCCACTTGCATGTGACTGAGGTCTGACGATAGGGAAAAAAAAATACAGAGTAAATAATTATAGTAAAAGCAGACTGGAAACCAAAGAAATGGTTAATACATTTTTACTGAGAATTATGATAACTTTGCCACTATATTGTCACTGCGGTGTTGCAATATTAAAAGCGGCGCAACTGTTAAAGAGGGCAGGTTTTTATCAATGTGTATAGTAACAGCTCCTCTTAGAGGTTACTTAATTAGAGCAGTTAAATACAGGCCATTTAAGATTACTCCAATAATCTGCATTTAAAAGGGAATATTTAGGTTCCTTTACAAATTGACTTGATGGACAATTTGAATATGCACAGGTAAGTAAGTGCCTGGTACTTTTAGTTGTTGAATGTTGTTTATGTATTTACACAACTGTTACTCTTACTTAACTTACCGTTGCCTGTAAAATGTAGACAATGTGAAACAATGACTTCAGCTATTCACCATTTTATGGACAAACCATTAAAAAAAATGACACATGAAGCGTTATTCTTTTTCTATTTTCATTGCTGCTATGTACAAAAGCAACGACCTTTTACCCCTAAATATTCAGTTGGTATTCATATAATTATCACAGCTTTATTGTGTTAATATCGTGTCACATCGATTATCTTGTCGACTAATAGTACACCAAGCATATCGAATACCTACAAGACTAAAACAATGCTACTCACTTTCACTTTCCATTGGCTCTGATGGCTGATGTTCAGGCATAGTAGGACAGACATGACACCAGTGGCGATGAGCTTGTACTTTTTGAATAGAAACTCTATGGGTCTTTGGATGCAGTAGTAGTAGGAGGAGGGGCTCTAGTACCCGAGCGATGTCATGTCGCTGAAGGACCTGGTTAAGCCATGCCCGACCAACTGAACTCGTGCAAGGATCCCAATAACTAAGGCTGTCTAGCATGATAAAGAGAGATCTGGAATAAAAGATGGGAGAAATGTTTAAAAATACAACAAATACAAGGACCACTGCAATACAAGGACCAATTGTATTTTAACAAACCTGTCAAATGTGCGATTAAAAGGAGAAGACTTGGTCATGTTTAAATCTCGAGTCAAATGCCACAGCACGGAAAACTTTACATGTGCTTCTAGTCGAATTCTCTGAAAGAAACTTCACTTCAGCAAAGATTTATAGAGGCCATATTTGGCTGCTAGTGATTTTCACTGCACTGACCTTGTCACGGTGCATGAGCTGCTGACTGATCACATCCTCACATATGCTGGAAGAAGGTACCAAGTTGTGGAGCTGATAGAAGAGCTCCACACTCCGTTGATGGTGCTGAGGAGTTCCTTCACCCAATTGATCCCACAATATCAGAGCCACATTCTAAGTACAAGCAGATAAAAAGTTAGAAAAGTTACGAGGGAATGCAGATGGTTTTTCTGATATTACTTCTACCTTGAAGAAGTCTGTCTTGTTTGCTATGTATTTCAAAATTCCCTGAGTGAGAGGTGGCCTGATGATTACGGCCACGCGGCCTTGGCTGGGACTCATAGTCTGGGCAGACTCAGAGCTGCCGCTGGATGCCACACTTTCAGCTGTTACCATGGCTACCGACTGGCAGAGTCCCACAAGGTCCATTAGTAAAGAAATGGCCACACCTTGAAGACTGAAGCTGCCTGCCAAGCAGGTTGCATCCATCAATGCCTGTAGCCACTCTGGCAGAAACCCCAGTTCGCTGTCTGCACCTAGAAAGAAGCATTGTTATATCATACTGTATGACACATTAAAGTGTTCACAGATCATATTGTCACTTGGTGTATATACTTAGCAAAGAGCTTTGGTGCAATGTGGGATATCTGTTTTATTTTTAGCCATTTAGATAACTTTACTGCATGTTTTTCCGAAGAGGACGTTGCTCTTCCTAATTGTGTTTATATTTTGATTACATCCAGTCTTCATTTTTGCAAGAGATTTCCAACACTATTAATTAAATGTTTTATAGAAGCTGTGATCAAACCTTCTTACAAACGTGCATTATGAAAACTTACCACACTCGAGCTCTTGTGTAGGTGACGCCTTAAGGTTTCCCTCTGCAATGTACACTGGAAAACTAGAGCACTCCAAAAATAGCTGGCAAGCAGCGGTAAAAGCACTAACACACTCTTTTTGCACCATCACAGAATTTAAGCCTGAATCACTCTGGTCTACATGTCCACAATGTGTGTTGCTCTCTAATACAATACTTTTTGACTGCACCAGCAGGCCTCTGTCCTGGTCATCTTTGTCCACTACTTTGGAAGTTATATGCAAGGTAATAAGGCGAGAAAGAAATTGCTGGAAGTGTTCCAAGCAGCACTGCATGACTGGTTTGTCCACAGATTTAGGTTGGGATGGGGCCGAGAAACGAATGCCTGGTTTATGCATTGGGAGAGTGTGAGGTGGTTGTTCCGTACTAGGTCCGTTTTCATTGTACTGGATAAAATCTGTAAAGGAGCTTTCAGATGAACAATTGAGGTGATTTTCTATCTCTCTGCACATTTCTCCACTTGCTAGTGTTTCCATAGTTACAGGAAGAGGCTGCTGAAAGACAAAAAAGACAATGAACAAATTGAAAATCCATTGAACCTGTAGCATGAATTTTTTACAATTAAATACTCAGGCCACCAACTGGAAAGATAGTTACAAAATATTAAGGCAGTAAGTTAAAGGTAACCTTTTTTCAAACTGACCTACATTCTTTCCCTATGTTATTGGTGAAAAAAACACATACAGACCATCTGCACCTGTCTGTCTGGCAAGAGGGTCTCATATTACCAAGCACAGAAGAAAAAGTGCAACTAGTTGTAAGAATTCTGCTTTTCTTTTTAGTAATCCGGTGTGCATCCAAGTGCCGTGGGATTCATCTTGATCAAGGCGGTAGGCACATTTTGGAGCCTGGACTCAGGTGGCATGTAAGGTAATAGCAGCACATCATTCATATGCACCTAAGGTTGGGGGAAGGGGTCGGTTCAAATAATTTTTTGGGGATGTAGGTGGCACGTTTTCCACTCTGTTGGAGATGGCTAAAAGGTGTTTATTTCATTCTTCTTCACTTGCAAAGAGTGTGCAGGGGACCTGGGCTCAGCTGTTGCTTGAATATCATTTTTCTACTCTTACGAGCACAGCTCAGTCCAGGTAGTCCTGGATCTGAACGTAGGACAAATTGAATCCTCACATCATGCAACAGTGAGCTTGCACTCACTTTAAGAACCAAAATGCCAATTAGAGACCTGAAGGACCAGAACAGCCGGCAATTAGTTGGTCCCCATGGGACAGCTATTGCAATTTGAATCGCCGACATTTGTTGTTTGTTCTCAAGTTAGCTGAAATCTCTATTTTCCCATTTTTACAAGGCTGTTGTCTAAGTTTAAAGGCACACAACCACACACATTCCAGATAATGGGGATGAACCTGGATGGATAGTTTGAACTGTAAATTCTACACACACAGAACAGCCATGACAAGTGTTTGACAAAATATTGAACATATTCATGAATAATCTTTATTTTGATCAGGCTTACATGGTTGGATTTGTACATTTTTTGTTACCGTTTTGTTTGAAGGAGCTGTGCGGAATTTAGAAGTTATTTGCCTCCATCTCCAGGCTTGTGTCATTATTGCAGCCTCAACAGCTCGTTCATGACGCCAATGCAAGTATGTGCATTTCTAAGACAGTCGAATAAACTTGGAAAAGTTTGGCATTTGGACTCTAATTAAAGCCTTTCACAATGTTTATGCTCGCTACACTAACAAATACAAACCCCAAAAAAATCCCCTGCGAAAACAAGCATGGCGTTACTACCTAGCACTCCTTCCCCCACGCTAATGAGTTGACCCTCAACAGCTTTGGTATTTACGATAAAAGCAGATATGCGCAGCAGAAGATGACATGTAAGTTATTTAAACTCAGTAAAGAATTGTTAACACATACTCTAAATAGAGAAAATATTCTACTTTTAACTTTTTAACGACACCTTAAACAACAAACCCTAACCCATCAACATTGATTGTGTATGAAAAGATTGATTCAATAGGAAACTGCAGGTTTACAACCAAATAACTAAGTTTGTTGATGACAGTAAATCAAGTGTCAATGTGATTCCACAACTCACCTTCTCATCACTTTGTTTCTCTTTTGTGCAACCTGAAGAATTTCCACAAGAGGTAGAAATGCCTTGCACCTGGGGACTTGTGGGCAAAGCCAAAGGGGAAACTAATGGTGGTTGTACTTTGCTCAGGATCTTAGAGCAAAGACGCAGGCAGTGAGTGAGCTCTCCAAGACCCAAGGTCGGCAGGTGAAAGGTTAGTGCTGCCACCATGCGTAGCAATAGCTGAGGAAGATGCTCTGTCTGGATCTCGATGTATGTTTCCTACAATATGGGTAATTATAAATTTCAAAATTGTGTCTTTGTTGAATATCATACACAGCATGCCACAATGTTAGCTGCCTGTCTTCTGTCAGAGAATATACAACACACTGACATTGATCTGTAAACAATGTAATAATAAACATTTTTACATCACAAAATGTGATGTGTACAACTCCAAAAGGACAAAAACATAAGATTTTTGAGTCATTATGGTTAAACAATGAAAAAATAATTATAGTAAATGTTTCCACCATATGAATGATTTCATGTTGGTTTAACTTGTATACACATTCTAACTGAAAAACATATTATGCTATAACCCATACCAATCAGTGTGACACGGCGCACAAAGGGCAACAGAAAACCATCTCACTTTATTTAAATAGTGACAACAAATTGATGACAACTTTGCAAAAAGCATTCATTCAATGACATTACCGCTGTCAAGAAAAAATACACACCGTTGTTAAACTGGTCAGTTCTGCAAAAATAGCAAAACGAAAAGGCATGACTCAAAATCTACATGTTAACCTTTAATGTGAATAGTTGACAATGTAGGAACTAATTCAGTTTCACTTTTTGTGGAAAGTAACATGCTGCGTAAACACCATTTTCATCCTCTACTAAATTAAGATCTTGCGGAATTATTTACAATCTACCTGTGATGTCGTAAACAGGCCGTTATTTTGAAGCTATTTAGTTGTCTTTGGCATGCCCTTGTGGAGTTTTTGCATATTTTCATTACAAGTAATGTGCAAATTACGACCTGCTCGACTTGCGTCCACCCATACTTCAAACCAAAACGAAAAGATGCTCATTTTTTCAGCAAATGCTATTTTTTTCCAGCAGGTCTTTGTTGTGTTGTTTTTTAATTTAAAAAAATCGCAGCACGTAGAAGTTCAGCAATTTTGGCAGCGAGTCAGTACAGCAATCTACCACAAATCTCATCACTGTGCCTATATACCGTCTGAGCAGCTGGCAGGAACCTATCCGGGTTGCAAGTTCAAATGTTTCCTGTATTTATTCTACACATACAGCCCTATATATATATATATATATATATATATATATAAATATATATATATATATATATATATATGGAGCTGCTACTGATTATGTTGGTTATTCATATAATAGCTTACTTTCCATTTCCATTTGATTTAAAACAGTTCATGTTAAATCTACCTACTTTGACCTTTGGAATGAAAACATTCAACTGGAGCTGAGAAGCCTAATTTTTACAAAATTTTTAATCGGCCGTGTGCTTTGAGATTTTTTTAATAATGAAAAACATGTGCTTTAGCCCAAAAAAGAAACACGGCTACTTCGACAACTGTGTAGTTTCAAGGTACATTTGCTTCTTCTGTACCTGATTACTTTCTATCACAGGAACCTTGAATATTATAGAATATAGTGTATATTAAGTGTATATTAAGAAGCAAAATGCTACAAAATTAGGATAAATGGACAAAGAAACAATGAAATAAATATTAGAAAAACATAACCATAGCTGGTGTCCATATTTCTTTTAAAATATGTAAGCAGAACAATGGTATAAATCTGCATGCAATCAAAGCCCAGACACACTAGGCAAAGATTTCATTGTCACAAGATCCACACCAAAGAGCTTTAATGAATGAGATATGTATGTTGCTGTCTCTTTTCTGAATTTGCCGGTTAAAAGTACAGAAGCCAATAAATTATTAGGGACTCATCGTTCAAATCTAGTCAGAAATGCAGATTTATAGATAATGGTGGGATCTTGTAGGAATGGTATCATAGCCTAAGTGAAGCAGGATGAGGTGAAAAAGCAGGAAAGAACAGTACTTTACCTGGCAGATTACCCTCATGCTTCTAGTAGGCTTCAGGGAGAAAGAGCAAATAGTTTGAACAGACAGGAGCAAGCAGAGCATAGGCCACAGCAAACTAATCATGTCCAACTCTTGCCATACCCATTAACAACCAAGCACACACTCACTCACTCAAACAAACACATACACAAACTTGAAACAGGGTAATAAGATTGATTTCCAAACCTCTTGGATTGGAAATAGAGAATTAACAGAAGCAGATTTCCAAACTGTCAATCAGTTCACAAATCAGCCAAATACAATTTTAGGTAAGGAATTGATACACAAGTATTTTTGTACTTGTGTGGGGCATTACAAACATACAAAGCAACAGCAGAGACATGGTCAAAGTAGGGTAACTTCCCAAGACCAGAAGGGATTTGTTGAGTGGGGGGAATTAAAGAAAACAGTTAAGAGTAAAGGGTGCGAATCAGGCAAATATGGTAGGAGGGATGACAACTAATATACTGTATTAATAGCCCTAGCAGGACCATAAAATAAGACATTATTGAAGCATGAGAAAGAGCGAGATAACAGTATTAAACAAGGTAAATGCAAACTCAATAACACATTGTCTGTATGAAACTAATGAATAACAATAAATTTAAAAAACTAAACAAAAGTGTAGAGCTAAAACAAAGATGTTCCTAAATTGAGAAGGTATCAGACAAAATAATAATTTGTGGCTAACTTTACTGCACAATGGTAGATATTTCAAGAAATAAGTGAGGAAAGTGACGGACTATGTATTTGAAGGGCAGAAGAGAGAACAAAAGCAAAAACTCACCAAGGAGACAATGTCCAGTAGGAAATCAACTAGCTGACAGAACTCAATCAGGGAGAGTTCTGGGGTACCAAAGCTCCCACCATGCCTTGGAATACGGTTTTGCACATTAAGTGTCATCCTGCAAAAAAGTAATACATTGATGCGTTTGAACGGCAAAGTGGAACAACAATGCTGAGTTAAAAATTACCGATGTATTTTACTGGTATTGCCATCAAGGAAGTTTGCTTTGTCTGTGAGTACTTGTAATAATTGTTATTACATTGACCTTTTGCAAAATCATATACACACGTGTGTGTTGCCAGAGGCAGGCATCCTCTCTCTTATTCTTTAATTATATCTTAAAAAAAGTGGAAACCAAGTGATCACTAGATGTGTAACCACTTAAATTGAATGACTGATTAGTTTAGTTCAGCTTGAAAATAATGACAAACTGAGAACGACAAAAGGGTGCCCTTTGCCCAAGCAGCTAAGGAATCACGGACGTAATTAATCGAAGATTACCAAACCCAGTTCCATGATCAGATTAAAAAAATATATCATTATTAATGTTAAGTGAAACTACTCTTGTATAGTGAGAAAAAGGAATTATTCACAGGACATTAGTTAATTCTTGGACAAAATAACTATTTTCATCTAACTGTTTGAAACCTTAAAACAAAGCCGTCCAATATTTTTCCTCAAGGAACACGTACAGAGCACTTTGATTCGTTTTTAAAACTATTTAATTTCAAAACCCACCAAAATCAGTATTTTTATGGTTGTGTTTTTTTAAAGGGAAACTCAAATATATTTGTATAAGGTTAGTTCAAAACATAAAAATACAAATTTGATGAAAATTGAGTGTCATTTTCAGTTGAAGCTGTTGGCTGCTGGAAACTGGTAAACAGCCAGCTATTACCCCAGTGCGGTAGCATAGTCACCTTTACCTAAACATAACAAAAATAATTCAAGACAAAAAAAACCTTCATGATAACAAATACTAACCTGCAGCACTCCTCAAACCAGCGAGCAATATAGTCCCACATGTAGAAAGGCTCGAAAGAGTTAAATAGGAGATTAGCTGTTTTAATCAGTTCTGCTGTCTTCTTATTCTCCCGAAGTTTGCTAAAAACAAGCAAACAAAACAAAACAGGGGACCATCATAGTATCAAATCAAAACTTAATAGCTAAAGTCTAAAAAGGAAATAGTTGACTGAACTTACTTGCTAAGGTGTGTGTGGTCCTTGCTGAAGGAACACTGGTTTTGGAGGTCCAACTCAGTGTTGCATTGTGTGTGTAGTGTCCGAAACACTTCGGTAAGAACATCCTCCAAAATAGCTGGACCTAAATAGATGCAAAAGAGCTGCTGTAAAACACATAATGTACAGTATTTGCTGCACTAACTGCCCGGTTGTTATTGACTTGTTGTTACCGAGCTCTGGTTTGTCAAGCAGACTGATGAGGATACGAAATGGCTTGAGGTCATGCATGAGAATGCTTTCCTCTTCGCCACCACGCGCTTTGCCCTGCAATATCCCAACCATTGCCTAGAAACACAGACAATGCAACAGAATTTTTTTTTAATGACAACAGATGGAATAGGACTTTATGCATTTAAATATGAGAAAAAAATCATTGTCTAATTATTCCCCCCCACGTTCTTTTTTTTGTTCCATGTATTCACGCTCCGTCTACCACATAATTAGCTAAAGCTTGAAAAAAAGTGTCCCTTGAGTACCTAACACACTCCCCAAGGATGGAGTTCCAATAAGTACCTCTGAACAGATGGCACAACATGACAAAAACAAAAATAGTTTCTACAACTAGAATTGCCTTCTGGTTTCTCTGTGGTCTGTGTTCTAACCCCTGGAGTGCTGCAGTGAGCGCACATGGCGGAACCAAGTTAAAAGACTGTTAGTGCCTTCAAAGAAATTGCTAATGCAAAAGGAGCAAGAGGAAGCATGAAAGAAAAAAAAACTACAAAAGGATCTGTAGTCCAAGGAAATATGTAAAAAAAGACAAAAATAACAAAACACCCAGATTATAAAGTCACTCTTACATGTGGCCATAACCTCTGAAAATGAGATTTGTTTTTATTTAAACTCTTGCAAAAGCCTCACTTGAATAAGCATGTCTTTTGAGAAACTGTTGAAATAGTGGCTTGCATGGTCCTCTGGGTTACTCTGACGAGTGGTTCGGGGCCCTGTTTTCACCCCATTGTTGTCGTAACCTACACAGTAAGAAAACAGACACACAAAAAACAACCATCGATGAATTCATGTAGTTTTCAGATAGTAAATGAGGAACATTAAGCTATTTGGCCCTATTCAATGAATTCAGAAAGAAACCACTAAATGAATTAAAAGGACTTTCACTATGAACGATAAGCATTCAATATATCTAATCTAGCTGCAATTTGTGAAAGGTATTAAAGGTGGTCACTCTATTGCAAAACTAAATTAATTGAGGGCTTACATTTTATATTCAGTATCGTAGCTGAAGCAGAATAAGAAAACATTTTCCAAATGTGATCACAATGTCAATTACACACAATTAAAAATAACTGTACTTTAATGTGTCCTAGTGGTGCACGACAAACAAAACACTGACCCAAGAAGCCAAAAGCCACATTACACAGTACACCTTGTATTCTGATGTGTGCTATTCAAATCAATTGCCACCAAAATCCATTACCCATGTGTAAGATCAGCCAAATGTAATAATAATCGATAATTCATTAATTTATTCATTTTGGGGAAGGGGAATGTATACTGAAGGGTTGCTTTATCTATGATTCAAGGCTAGAAAAGTGAGCTGTGGGTATTTGGGTTTTTGAAACTGACATTCATCGACACATGCTGCTCACATACATCCTCATGGAAATTGGTGGGCAATAGATAAATGCACTTAAAGCTTGTGCACACAGATCTTTGCAGAAAATGTGCACAATTGGCAGATAATATTGCTATAAATTTTCTTCTTTTACTTTAACATAATTTTCATGTCAAATAAAAAAAATAGCATTTATCTGGCATGGCAGAAAATGTATAAAAAATATTAAAATACCAAGTTCACTGCCATATTGGGAGATTTTAGTCAAAATAAGAATGTTTTTTTTATTATATATACATACATAAATATATATATATATATATATATATATACATATATACGTGGACGTGGGAAGCAAGTCGCTCTGGTACTCGGATTTTTTAATGTCTGGCGCTACATATATACACATACATAAATATATATGTATATTTATGGGCCCCGCGACCCTACTGAGGATAAGCGGTGCAGCTGATTATGATAAATATATATATATATATATATATATATAATTTATATATACATACACACACAGATACTTGAATCAGAAAGAATGTTAAAAATATAGAAAGCAGTTACACACAGTAAGGGAAATTATAAAATAGAAAATATATGAAAAGGTTATTGATATTTTGTGTTAAAGTTACTTCTCATTTAACTTGTTGGGGATTTTTTGGGGGTTAAAATTGCTTATTTTTCAATTGTCATTATGTATATTAATACATTTAATATAGGACGTGTTACAACTCCCTTGTCTCATGGCAGAAGGTGATAGTTAAACCAAGGATTCTGATTTGGTGCACCTTCCAGCCGCAAACAAGAGAATTAGTGATAGTATTAGCAAGTTACCAGCAAGTCAAGCAATCCAGTATGTTTTTATTGTTTGCTTCATAATGGAGGATTACCAATGTTTTGCTATTTATGTATTCAAAAGGAGTAGCTCATAGACTGAATTCATGAGACAATACAAATGTTTTTTGTGTGCTACTGTTTATCAAAGGCTTTCTTGCTCTGCCAATTAAATGCGGAATAATTTATTTGCAAATCACTGTGCCTTACCAGGCACAAAAATCACGACACGTCACTGATTGTGTAAAGAGCAAAATAAGTAAAACTGAGCTACGTTATCTGCCAATGGCGCAAAAGTTTAGTATATTTATAGCAGAGCTCAAACAATCAAGCAAATGTTAAAATGAAATATGAAACTCCACAAGGACATGCCAAAGAAATATGATTTTTGTTTAAAAATACTTTTCTTTACAGGATTTATATTTTATGTGGTTCAAGTTGAATAAGAATGGAAGAATCTGAATTAAAATATTAGTGTCCGTTCTCATGTAGTGGAAAAAAAAAAAACTATTTCCGCAATCTTTGTGGGTTGCATTTTGTCTTGCTAAAATATAGTGATGTTGGTTATCAGCAAAGAAGCAAAGTGTTAGAAATACAAAATATGTAAATGAGCTTTTGGGAAAAAAAATTGTTCTAAAACTTATAATTTCCAGACTTGTGTACTTCATGATTGCTTCAGATGAAAAGGTGTTGGAATTCTATTGTTACCCATGGAGAAAGTGTGTTAAATAGAAACTGATCAGTTATTGATACACCTGTAGCACTGACACTTACCAGCATGTTGAAATCCAAGATGAGATGCAAAAAAAAAAAAAAAAAAACGCAAGATTATGGTGTGAGTAATAAAAAAGTTGGCTTACATCTATATCATGAACATGTAAATTGGACGTTGCTCACATATTAAAGATAATCATAATGTATGCAAGCGTAAACCAGTTGTTAAACAAGAGTAAGTGACTGTGTGTATTTCGCACCCAATAACCATGCGTAGAGTCTGCGATTCAGGGACATGTCTCTTCTCAAAACCACATGCAAAGCAGCTGACAGGATCCGAATCATGTCTGGGCGAGTAGCCTGAGGACAGCATATGTAGATCAAAACATAATATTGTACAAAAAAGAAACCCCTAAACCGCAAATCTCAGGAATAAGTTTTACTCATTCATGGAAAGCTGAGTAACAGTAAATAAAATAAAAATAAATAAAAAAAAATTAAAAATCTAAAACGTGTTATCATAAATAATTTTTGGTTATTTGGGATTTTTCAAAACCAATTTGGTGAAATTGTCCATCTAAATATCTAAACATGAAACAACATATTTCATAATGCATATGAATCAGTGTTCATTTCACCTCTGAAAAGCGATGGGTCCCGGGGACTCGCATGCTCAAAAATATATGGGTCCCAACAGAGATCTATGGGTCTCCAAAATTAAGTGTTATCGAGGTTTAAATTGTAAATCGGCGACAAATATATAAATAAATATATAAATCTTTATATTCATTTAGTTTTAATCATCACACTTAACTGGTAATACAAAGCAGTTATCACTTCAGATTTTTCAGTTCACCAAAATATTGTACATTATACAAAATAATATTGCTGAAATATTAGTCTATATATTTATGCAGTTTTAATCACTTCAGATATTTCAGTTCATATATTCTGCTTGGTTTGCCGTCTCCGTTATCATCCTTCTCATAGCGTAACCAGGAATATAATCGAGTCCATTTTGGCAGAAAAGTCCTTTTCTTGCTAGGAGTATTCTTTTGTTTATCTTTCATCGAATCGTTTGCTTCAAAACACGTGTTTTCCTTGCCTTCGCGGTCTTCTGAAGAATTTCTCCGCCGTTTTTTCGTGCCGGAATTATTGCCGTTGTTACCACTTTCTGTATTATGTTTCGACTTATTACCAACACTGAAGAAATTACCAATTTTTTGTTGATTTGCACCTAATACCAATTGTTTTTACGGAGGCATACTTCTTTCACTTGACAACCACCAAAACAATGACGTCATCTCGGAGCAACAAGATCTTGTTTGCCGAGATCGGCGTGAGACCAAAACAATGGCGGATCTGCCTGACGAAAAGTTTGGAGTGCAGTAAAACTTAAAAAAAAAAAAAGTAATCGGGTAATAATGACAATATATTGTCAAAAAAAGTTGCGTCCCGGGGACGCACGTTGATTTGACACAATGCGTCCCCAGCAAAAATTATGGGTCTAGGACGCAGGGACGCGGGCAAACGAGAACACTGATGAATGTATATATGAATTTGAGATTTTTTTATTGGATTAAGTCCCTGCAGATAATTAAAATCAAAAATTGGGTGTCAAAAAAGTGTGGTTTGGACAGCCCTAGTGAATACTCAAGACAAAAAAAGGTAGAGAGGCGCAGTACTGATTTTTCAGTAGGGTTCTGCAACATTTAAAAATTTTGCATGCTAAATTTTTGTGGTACATTCACTTAAACGTTTTTTTCTAAAATCGAAGGTGAATTTCGGGATTGTAATCGTAAAAAATGTTGTAATCAGAAAGTCCTTTTTTATAAGTCATTTTCATATTCAAACAATAAAGGAAATATCAAAAAATGTCTGGAGCCCAAATTTATCATTTTTATGGGCAAAACTATCAGTAAATAAAAAGATTGGATCACATATCTTTTCACACACAACAGATACAATGGGAATAATACACATAGGAAGATAGACCATCCAATATTTTTAGGTAGCACACTATATAAGAAAATCTGTTGTGAATTTATGGTATGTGAAACCACTGCAGTTGTACAGGCATCAAATTTGACATCTATATCCAACATCAACGTTAAAACATTCCTGCCCACCATTATTCAACTTGTACAAAGACATTTGTATGCAGATGGAATCGACAGCTGTTCTCACCTGGCTCATGTGGAAAGGGAAGCAAAAAAGGATCAAATCTAACGTGCTCCTCTGCACCAGCACGCTTGAGTCCTGTACTGATGTACTGACGGCCTCCACCTGATCAGAAAATAAATAAAAATTAGTGATGGGAATTTTAAGGTGTAATGCAATACATGTAGTTTATACAATAGAAATTGTGAATTTAAAGTATGGGTAATTTTAGTTGAGTCATATAGGCTGTGTCATAGGGGATTTTGGAATATAAGCTATATTGCTAACCAAATTATAAGTAACAACAAGAGAGTATAAGTAACAGCAACCTCATAATTTACTCAGACATTGCATCTTTTCTCCATTTTTCACAGTGGGGTACAAGGAAAACTGCAGCTGATGCAATTTAACTAATAAAAGGTTGGCTACACGTTAAAATGCACACAGGCCCCATAGTGACATATATATTTACAGACAGTTATACACTGATTCTGAACATTCACATTTTGTTTTAGCAAAACAGCATAGTATTCTGTATACATTGCCATATAATTAACCATCCATCGGATCCAAAAATAGTAATGCATACAACATTAAATATGGCTTCCATTAAAATTTTGATCAAACTCAGCCCACACCATGAGTTCGATGTCACTGCCCATAACATAGAGCTGGTCCTCCATGGAAAGCTTGCGGTTCAAGTGCAGGAGAACAAAGGAGACCCCCGGTAGACGCACAGCGGGGCTGGTAAGGATGCTGCCCCATAAGGCACTGTAGAATGCCGACTGCTCCACTACTGCCGCCACCTTCTCCAAAAGGTTGTTGGTTCTGTAGTGAAGATGGATTGTTTTTGCAATGACTAAATCAGCGGCGTCAAACATACAGCAAATTAGCCAAATCAGGCTAACGGCTTCAATCCGGCCCGCGGGATAATATTGAGAGAAGCACAAGATGAGGCACATCATGTCAAACAATGACCTGCAGTTTTATACGTGTACACAGGATGTCACTAGTGCAAGGCGCCACTCCCAGAGCATACCTCTTACTATAGCTACTGTATATTAGCTCACTACCATTTATCAACCAGAGAACATTTAAGGAAACACACATACCAATATTATCTTACTTTAAATCAAATTCATGGATTAAGGCAATGTAACTGCAATTACATGTGCTAGCGTGGATGTTTCTCTTAACCGCAACATTTGCTACAGAGCTAAACTTTTCAACCCAAGTGAAATTATTGATTAGCACCTGGATAAACAAATATAAAATTTAAAAATAGCAACTGTTGTCTTTACCCTATGTCTATAACAGATATGATATCTAAAAGCAAAGTTCCCAAATTCTAGTAAACATTTTCATTAAAAATAAAAAAGCTGAAAAAAACCCCTTCAAAATAATTTAATTCATTTAAAAAGTTTGCACCTAAATTAGTGTGTTTGTGTGTGCTAGTTATGTCACTTTCCAGATTGCACAAGATCACATGAGTAGAATAAACTCTAGTGGCAATGAATTTAATTGTTGATTTGCCTTTTTTACAAACACACCGTTGAAAAACACAACATGATAAAAATTTAGGTAAAAAATATTGAGTGGAAAAAAATAACTGGATCATGATCTACTCTTACACCCCTGAATCATTAACATAATTTTATTGTGAGGTTTCAATACATCCACAGACCCAAAAGCTAAGGCACCCTTTTTTGCCATTAATTTACTATTCCAGCCCCCGTGAGCGTCATTTTTCTACCACGAGGCTCCTGAGCCAAAATGAGTTTGACGTCTGTGATCGTAATGGTAATTTCAACACAAAACCTAAGGCAAACAACTGATTTTTTTTGTGCTCACCTGTCATAGAATTCTGACCCTTCCTCAAGGCCAGGCAGCACACCAGTGAGAAGTCCTTGTAGTCCAGGCTTTAGCGTCTTGCCCAAAGGTAAATAGTAGGTCTCATAGAGGCCAAGCAACACCGGCTTTACAGACATGGCGGCATTGGTGAGTAAAGGGAAGAGCCCAGAGCTGCGGAGTAGAGGATGTGACATTGGTTATGTTTGGAGTACCATCAATGACTAAAACATAACCAACACTGACCTATAAAGAAATAAATCTTTGGCCAGTCTCTTAGATCCAATGATCTTGAAGATGATCTCATAGGTCTCCAGGGCCTTCCGGTGGACTCCACTGGGTAGGGCAGGATGGAGGCATTGGGCCAACCGCTTGCCTATTGTCAGCTTTTTGGGAACCACTTGATATTTTGCATTGTTCTGTAGAACCTGACAGAGCAATAAAGAAATGAATTATAAAAACAAATACATTTTTTGTTAGTTGTTATAAAATCACTTTTTTGTGATCTCTAAATGATTTTGAAAAGTGTTGAAATGTCTAGCACCTTTGGGTGAAAACAATGGCTGCTTATTTTTTAGAAGCCTGACACCCCCCGTGCATCTTTTTTGAGTTCAACAACAAACTGAGTTTTACGACACAAATGGCCAACAAAGGGTCGAAGAATGCTAATAATTAATTATTCTTTTATTAGATGTGCTACTTTTTATGTGGATTTACTACAATTAACAGTAGCACAATAACAAACAAAATAAAACAAAAAAAACACCATTAATGTTAGATAGATATTATCCTGTATTGCACTTAATGGTCCCGCGATAGTTAAAACCCACCAAGTAGAAACATGTACAGTATTCATTTAGTAAATACTCTAGAACAAACCCAAACAAACCAAATTTACAGGCCCGATAATGTGTTTATCAAACAAATGTATTGTACTTCATAAAATTGTTTTTTCACAAATAATTTCTGTACTGTCAAATAATAGTTTCAAAAATAATCTTACCGCTTTATTGGCTAACTGATTTAATTAAGGACACGATCCACTTTACTTCCCATGATAATTTGTCGCCAACAGGTGGCGTTATCGAAAACTGCATTTACTTACCGGTCGGCAACCATATATTTTAGGAGCAATACAGTATTGGACCAAAACAACAATAGATAAAAAACGTATGTCTGGGTCCGCGAAAAATTAAAAGCCTTACACAGAAGGAAACATATACTGTGTCTATCTATATTCATTGGAAAGCGTAAAGAATGAGTCTTGATGCATCGGTCAAGATTTTTGAACAGGAAGCTGTCAAGTGGGACATTCTGTTATAACCTATATATTATGTAGATAATGTCTGTTTATTGTCTGTTGATGCAATATATTTTGCAGCCAGGTAATTCTCAAAAAGAGATTACCTCCTGTGGGGCACCTTTTCGAGCTTTCTTCATTTTTCTTATGCTAAGATTTTTTGAGTTTTTCCTTGCTCTCATGTAGAATTCAGATAAGGTGATGGTCTAATAGTAGTTTGTGCAGCCCTTAGAGACTTTTATGATTAGGGCTATACAAATAAACACGGGTTGATTTGACTGTGTGCTCCTTTAGAGAAAACATATTATATTTCCATTATCAAACATTTTTGAAAAAGCACTGAGTGGCTGCTAGCGAGTGTCACAGAGCCGCAGGTGACTACACAGAAAGTTTGGCAGGGCAAGAGATCCACAATTGTTGGAGATAAAAGTCTCTTTCCCTGGCTTTTGGTCCGGGCCGTCCGTGCTTTTGTCGGTCCACAGCGTTCTATGTTGCCTTTTATTGCAACTTGAAGTTTAAAAATATTTATGCATATGTGATATAGGTTTGTCAAGCTGTTTTACCTATGTGTACAACTCTGTCTGTAACATCATAGCAGATACAAGAAGAAATGGGGCAGGGCGACTGTTTGGCCAATCAGAATGCAGAAAACTATGCACAACGAAAATCCACCAAGTAGCAAAATCATGATAAATAAAAAGGAAAACAGCAAGGGATTACCGTTTATCATTAACATTGATCATGGTGCTATCATTAAAATTGTAAGTGATTACAGCCACCTAGAGGCAAATTGATAAAACAAAACTTAGTTGGGCGTGGATGACTTGTTTTGAGCTATATATTTTACGCCTACGTTAATGTTTTGACCGCAATTTTTCAATGCATTACCTTGTTGAGTTTGCCCAGGGCAGAGATGAGGTCCGCCCACTCACTTGAATACTCAAAGTTCTTGAGGGCTTTATCCACTGCTGCCACATAGTTCCTATATTTGGAGTCACTGAGCAGCTCCACTTCCTCTGCATTCATTCTACTGGGATGCTGTTGTGATATGTGTCAATCACCGATTATGCATGTGTACATCACACCTGTTAAAAGTCACAATAGGGGACAAAAATATGATAAGTAATTGATAGCTTCTTTTAGATACAGTGGGACCTCGGTTCTCGACCATAATCCGTTCCAGAACCCTGTTCGAAAATCGATTTGTTCGATCACCGAAAATCGTTTTTCCCATTAAAAGTAATGTAAAATTGTTTTAATCCGTTCCAACACCCTGAATGTTTACCATGAACGTAAACATGAAGCTAACCCAGGCTAATCGTACGTTCGCTAACATGAACGTGTACAACTAAAAAAATCAGGTCGTTTACACGTCATTTAGCCCACGGGTCTCCACAAAAAGTGGTGAGTGGTTAAAGGATAAAGAAAATAATTATGAATAGGATTTCTTACCTTTGTGGTGCTCAGCAGAAGCCATGCTGTATGTATGGCAAGATCGGAAACTCAGACACCTTCTTCATATTTTGCTATTATTTCTTTCTTAAATGCAATAGTTATATGCACTACTCTTCTTTTTTCACCTGTAGCAACTTTGCTGCTTGCACCGACCTTCTTCGGAGGCATAATTAGGGGCTAAAACACTCCGTTCACCGATATTTAAAGCGAAAGCGAAAAGAAGTGCGCGCGCACGTCACAACAGTTCTTCACGAGGGGTGGGGGCAATCTACACCCGTACGCCGCTCAGCATTGCACCCTAGCGTACTGGCGTCCGAACTCCGATTTTTTGAACGAAAAGCGAAGCAAGAATTTCTCTAAATTTTTGGTCGAGAACCGATTTGTTCGAACTGAGAGGCGTTCGAAAACCGAGGTTCCACTGTTTATAATTGGGGACGGGCTTGTGTGCTGGCTCAGTATAGTGCAATTTCACATCTACTATGGTAGGCAGCAGTTGCAAGGAGTATTGGCACCTTGGGATAAGCATACAAGCTCATTTAAAAGAAGTATTAGCTCCTTGGGAAAAGTGTACTAGATCCTTGGGAAAGGTGCGTTAAATCCTTGGGAAAGGTGCACGAGCTCCTTGAAAAATGTGCACTAGCTCCCTGGGTAAGCTCTACTAGCTCCCTGGAAAAGGTATACTAGCTCCCTGGGAAATGTATGCTACCCCCTTAAGAAAGGTATACTACATCCTTGGGAAAGCTCTACTATCTCCCTAGGAAAGGTATACTATTTCCCTGGGAAAGGTATACTATCTCCCTGGGAAAGGTATACTATCTCCCTGGGAAAAGTTTACTATCTCCCTGGGAAAGGTATACTATCTCCTTGGGAAAGGTATACTAGCTCTTTGGGAAAGCTCTACTAGCTCTTTGGGAAAGGTATACTAGCTCCCTGGGAAAAGTATACTAGCTCCCTGGGAAGGGAGAACTAGCTCCCTGGGAAGGGTGAACTAGCTCCCTGGGAAAGGTACACTAGCTCCCTGGGAAAGGTACACTAGCTCCCTGGAAAAGGTACACTAGCTTCCTGGGAAAGGTATACTAGCTCATTGGGAAAGGTATACTTGATTTTTGGGAAAGGTGCACTAACTACAATTTTACTGACAAATGATAAAGATTTGTTTTCCCTTTTGTAGACATGTTAAAAAAACATTTATCAAAACTACACATGATCCCGACTCGGGATATGTCATATTGTCACAAAGTATTTCAAAGTATCATTGCAATACTGTACTTGCAACAGGGGTCTACCATGATTGTATCACACTATTGTCCAGGTTTGCTCACGTTAGGACACTAGGTCAATAATGACCTCTGCTGGAGAATACGTGAACTACAAATTATCCTAAATGCAATAGGCTTACTTCTTTCCCCTTCAAACAAATTTTCTAACAAGACAAGTACAGTAAAGCCAGTTGTTATTACTTTACTGTGTGTAATCATTTATACTGAATAAATTACATCATAAATATGATTATTAATACGGTGAGATTATTTTGGAGAATTAGAATTGTCTTTAATGTCATTGACAACAAGGTGGAAAACATTGTTTACAACAAGATTAAATGTGGCACATTAGGATAAACATACAATAGAGACTTAAAAGATAAAAGATAAGATAAAGAAAAATAATGTGAGGATAAATAGGCGAAAAATATTTACAAGGTAGTACTTAGAGACTGGCCCAAGTTGTAAGTGGACCAGAATAAGAGTTTAATAATACTTCTCAGCTACATATTTCCAAATAAGTTGAGAGATAACAAATCGATATTGATTTCCCTATACATTTACAATTTTCTCACAGTCTTGTGCACTTACTTAGGGTAATGATGGCCCTAGGAAGGAAATTGAGACCGTCAGTTCTTGTTTTATATTGTTTATATAATATATTTATTATAGAACTAGTGTTCATTGCACTTTAATAACCATACACTTAAAACTTAGGCTTGTCTCTGAGCACTACATGTAAAGATTTTTTTTCTATTTATCCTGACATTTTTTTAATATTTCTTTTCTTTTTAAGATTTCATTTTTCTTCATTACCTGTTAATCCTCGAGTATCACGTCTAACACACACACAAACATATACATATATACATATATATATATATATATATATATATATATATATATATATATATTATTGAAAAGCAAAATACAAGTACCTAGGTAGAAATATGAATCAGGTTTCCGAGAGCAGAAAGCAAGTTCAATCAATTCAAGGATTTTTTTCTCCTTTAATGCCTTTTGAAATCAAATTTAAGACTAAATCGACAAAAAAAAACCCACATTTGAAACAAACAAACCAAAAATCACCTCATGAATTAGAACCAATTTTCAACAAATGTTTATTTTAATTTGTTTTTTAAATCACATATTAGTTCATTTGAAAATGTTCCCTCTGAAAAACAGTTCTCTCCAAAATTTTAGACATGGAAAACTCTCATCTCATCTCATTAGCTGCACCGCTTATCCTCAGTAGGGTCGCGGGGGACATGGAAAACAATAAATAAAAAGGATGCTTACAGTACATCATGGATCTTCAGTAAAAACTGTCAGATTCCATAAATTTCTTCTGCTAAATTGACAAGCATTTTTACTATGAATCGTGAAAAAAAAATATATATTTTTTTAATTAATTCTTTTTCATTCAAACAAATATAAATGTAATGTTTTCACATTTTAGAGACTTTTGACATTTGGATTTAAGACATTTCAATGCCAATTAGGGCCTTATTTCTAGAAGAATGAGTTTTTCAGACTTTAAGGATCTACAAGAACTCTGTGTCTATACCTATAAAGATTGATCTAAGAAATAACATAAGCCTGTTTGTAATATCTCATCTCATTAGCTGCACCGCTTATCCTCAGTAGGGTCACGGGGTGCTGGAGCCCATCCCAGCAATCATCGGGCAGTGGGCAGGGGACACCCTGAACTGGTTGCCAGCCAATCGCAGGGCACACAGGGACAGACAACCCGCTCGCTCATTCACACCTAGGGACAATTTGGACCGGCCAATCCACTTGAAATGCATGTCTTTGGAATGTGGGAGGAAACCGGAGTGCCCGGAGGAAACCCATGCAAGCACGGGGAGAACATACAAACTCCGCACAAGAACGGTTTGTAATATATAAAAAATATAAAAAAATAAACATAAAGTAAGTGCCTAAAGATAGCTGGGATGGGCTCCAGCACCCCCGCGACCCTACTGAAGATAAGCTGTGCAGATAATGAATGAATGAAAAACAGTACAATGAGTTTCTAAGACTTTAAGGATCTACAGGAACTCTGTGAATATACCTATAAAGATCGATCCAAGAAATAACATAAGCCTGTTTGTAATATACAGGAGGTCGCTGGTTCGCGCCTCGGCCGACTCATACCTAATTGGTAATATGGCGGCGCCCTCTGTTGGCTGCGGCTGCATCGGCTCGCTACAACGGGTCAGGTGTATCGACATTTCGTTCTGTGTACATTGTTACAAAGAATGACAATACAAAGAAAATTATTATTATTATTATTATTATAAAAATAAACAAAGTAACTGCCTAAAGATAGCTGGGATGGGCTCCAGCACCCCCGCGACCCCACTGAGGATAAACGGTGCAGATAATGAATGAATGAATGAAAAGCAGTAAAATGAAAGCAGCTTGGTGCTTGAAATAAGCAGACCAAAATTGACCACAGTATCATCACTAGTTATTTCAAAGGAAATCCCTTGACCAGTACTATCAAAGGTGCTTTCACCTGCATTAGCCACATAATATTGCAGTCTCTAACACACAGGTAGATGCTGTAGGGCTAACTGCTGTTTTAACTGGAACAGTCTATGACAGTTAAGACGCACCAAATAATTCACCACATTTGCATTGAAAAAAATAGCTTACCGTTATGGGCTAGTGGGTGAGAAGTGTCATTTGAATAAGAGATCAGTTCGATGAGTTAAATGGCCAACCATCAGTAACAACGCTAGCAAGGGCGCTAACGTTTGCTAACAGGTAGCTAAAATGATGGAGAGGAAGGGCCTGGCACCGATGTGATAACGTTTTTTCCTCAAGCAGATAACGACTGCATATATTCTACATGTCTAAGCGGCGTTTCCTCCTGGTGTTAGCTATTAACCATGAGACCACTGACAGATGTAATGGGGATGAAATGTCAGCTCCCTGGCTGAAACCTCTAAGTCGCAAATGTGTACATCTGAACCAGCGTTCTACCCGCTCTTCCGCATGGTCGTCTTCCGTCTTTCTGATATGTAAAGCTAACTATTGCTTAACCGGAGAAACTGGGTCATAATTTATCAGAACAAAACACATTCGAATGTCACCCTTGTTTTTATTAAAATGTAGATCACTTAAGTTCATTCGTAGGTGTGCATTTAAAGTACATAAATTGAATATATTTGAATAATGTGCGTTTTGATATGTTTTATTTTGGGATATTTGTAACGTTATTGCCCACGTAACACACGACATATATTACTTTGAAAAATATCAACGGATGCCTTTGCTCACGTAGTACATCATAACAGTGCTGAGTGCGGGGACGCTACGGGATACAAATTATGCTACAAAGGTTTACAGTTTGATGTCCGGGGTTTTCAAGTATTCTTTTAAAATAAATTTATTTTTTTAATAAATAGATTTTGCAAGCAGTAGATCATACTATTGTTGATGCTGCCCCGCGGTTTCTATGGCCCAATCGGAGATACAGACTAGGACACGAGGAGTAGGAGTGTTTCTCGAATTAAGGAAAAGACTACTTCGTGGGCTTTTACTTATCGGGTGAGTCAATACAGTATTTATTTTGGTGTCTCATTAGATTTATATTGTGATTTTATTTTGGCTTTAAAAATGATGACTTTTGAATCAGACGTGAAATTCATTTGTGTACAGTTCAACCAAACGTTGTTCAATGTTAAGTAATAGGCTAAAAAAATTGTCATCTGGTTTATTCGATGGTTATATAGCAATCCTTTAATTCTGTCGTGCGCATTTCCGGTTGCATGCCTGTTAAAATTATACGTTTTCCCATATTTTGATCCTTTCAAATTTTGTACGCTGTATAAGATTTTTGCCGGGAAAAAAATAATGTATGTATAAATACACACATACTGCAACGCTGTATAAGATTTTTGCCGGGAAAAAATTAATGTATGTATAAATACACACATACTGCAACGTTACGAATAATTAGTCACACTTATTTTATTCCAAGTGGGAGAAGAAAGATAGGAGATAATTGTTTCTGTTGTTTACTTGGTCGATGAGCTCGTTTACACAAATCTATCTTTGTTTTTATCCTACAAAGTCTGTCTTGCTGTAAGTTAAATGTGCTGCGTTGTATTTGTGAGGTTTATCATTGCCTCATATAGGGGAACTTCCTAATAAGGGGAGCAATTAACTAAGGTTTACAGGTATACCATTGCGTGCAAAATATATGTTCGTCTTTAGGAGTTTCCCCTATAGCTGTGGAACTATTTTGTTATGTTCAATATCACAATTTTTGAGTTGATATCAGAATTAAAATCGTCTTTATTGTCATTGTTAACGACGTAGTGAACATTGTTTACAGCGGGATTGGACATGATACTCCTAGATAAAAACGTAATAAAGACTTAAAGGGAAAAGTCAGATAAAAGTAATTTAAGGATAAATAGGCAAAGATATATACAAGACTTGTGCAATAACATTTACCAATTTTTTCATTTAATTATTGGTACAGTTAGCTTTTTGATAACATTCGGGCCGTTAATTTACCTCTCCTCTGCAAAAAGGGACTTCTGTATTTACATAAATATTTAATCACGACATGATATTTTACCTTACTATTAAATGCATTTAATATCAATCAACCAGACCTTTGAAGGGGCACATTGTAATATTTATCACTATATGTTGCTGTATTGTGAAACCCCCCAAAAAGAGTGCTAAAATCACAAGGAATGATTCAAACCACAAAGACCCAAAGTGACCATCCATCCATTTTCTGCACCACTTACACTTAGTAGGGTCACTGGGTGCTGGAGCCCATCCCAGCTATCTTCGGGCAGTGGGCAAGGGACACCCTGAACTGGTTGCCGGCCAGTTGCAGAGCACACAGAGACAAACAACTCACTCGCTCATTCACATCTAGGGACAATTTGGACCGGCCAATTAACCTGACATGCATGTTTTTGGAATATGGGAGTAAACCGGAGTGCCCGGAGGAAACCCACACAGGCACGGGGAGATCATGCAAACTCTACACCAGGAGACTGCGGTAGATGGACTAGATCAGGGGTCGGGAACCTATGGCTCGCGAGCCATATATGGCTCTTTCTATGAGTACCTATAGCTCAGAGACCAATTTGATTGCATGCAAAATTTCTCCATCTTGTTCAAAACCGGGAATGTCTATGCTATTTAGGTACACGTAAAGCCAAACCAAAGCTAAATGCAGAGGAAACACTTCGCAGTATATATAGGGCACGTTTTTCACTACAATTTACAGTCAAGGTGTCACACAAAAAAAAGGGGAAAAAAAAACTTGTTTTGGCTGTACAACGCTAAAGAATCCTTTATTTAAAAGTTCACTATATAATCTGTGTTCAGTGTTCAGATACTTTATGATGAATCCACAGAACTGTAAATATGCCAAAACACCGGAAGAGAACTTAGTCATTTGATTGGGTGAGTGGGAGGAATGGGTGGAGCTATGCAAAAAGTACAAGCATTCCCTCCCATCTCTCGCCAAAGGTAAGCACTCCCTATTCTTAGAATGTTGTGACGTTTTTACTAAATAAATGCTTGCATCTGGTTTTGAAACCAATATGTATGAAAAAAAGGTTCAAAAGGAGTTTAACCGATCTTGAGTAATTGCAAGAAAGAGACAAGTTTAAAGTGGTCTGTTTGTTGAATTTGGGACGGGGGCTCTGGCATTATTCTCTTTTCATAATTTTTATTAAATCATCAAAAATAAATGTGCTGAAGACTAAGCTTTTGTCTGGGGCGCGGGTTTAGCAATTTAGTAAATTTGTCTCATAATATATGGTGTGGCTCTTTCCCAAAATAAAATTAATATTTTTTGCTTTTATGGCTCTTTGAGTCAAAAAGGTTCCCGACCCCTGGACTAGATAGATAGATATATACTTTATTCATCCCTGCAGGGAACCCTGAACCTCCACACCCTGGGGTTTTTGCGCTAACCGCCCAGCCACCGTGCCTCCCCAAAGTGACCAACCACACTAATTCTTACTCAGTTTTTAACCAAGCCTTTTCCAAGTTAATTGTTGTTGGGTTTTTTTTTTTTCTGGGGGGTACCCACAGTAGCAAAATGCACAATGATGCTCATGTTCTGTAAATTAACTGCAAATTTCTCGAGCTAGTATTTAAAAAAAATGCACGTCAAATAATCTTTCATGTATTATTATTTGAAATTTTAATTATAACAATTTTACTTTTTTAAAATGTGTTTATTTTTACGTCTAGGATGTGCTAAACAATACACACTGTCACTTTGAAAGTTAGATAGTGTCAATTTAATTATGTTGTCAGCGTTCCTCATTGGATGCTAAAAATGATATCCTCATTGTCAGGTCTCCCTGTAGCTGTGGAATGATTTCCCTATGTTCAATACCACATATCTCGTGTAGTCACAGATACCGATACCACATTGCTACATTAAATCCCCTTCACTCTGTAAAATGACTGATGTTTTGTACTGAAATGACCATAAGCCCAACATAACATGTTGCCCTATTATTTATTACATTTGTTTGTATTTAATTAAGTATTCATCTAATGTGTTTTTCCTAAATGTCAAATGAGAAGGAAGCCATCAGAGGTATCGGATACCATCGTGGATGCCGGTACCTTTAGAAAAAGGCTTTTTTTGGCACCACTATGGTTCTCGGCCCTATGTATTGGTCAGCAAAATTCATATTTTAAACCTTAAAATAATGTAATCCAATTCAGAAGAGCTGTGATTGAATTGATAAGGTACACCGCACAGATAAAGACACTAGATGGGGATAGAGTACAAGTTATTAGGTTCTCAAAAAATACAGGCACTAACCCAACAGTCATCATTGGTGACAGGTGGGTTACAACCTGAATCCTTTGACGCATTTTTGGATGTTGAGGAGTTAATAGTTTAGTAGGTACTCAAAATAAGGAGAGAACAAATCAATGGATTTTCAACTTGCAAGAAGAACAGGAGGACCTAACCATCAGATAAGAAACTTTAATCTATTCTATAAGGTCCTCCCCTGAGGAGATTTTTTAAATTAAATCCCCTCGGTTACAAAAGGTAGATCTGCCCTAAAGGGTGTGGTAATCAAAGTACAGTAACATTTTTGGCAAATAGTGACAATGATGTAAACAGTGATGGGAACAATGACAAACAACAGTGAGGTATAATAGTCAAAATAACGATCTGGCATCCTATGCAATCTCTTTTGCAGGTGTCTAATATAAAAAAACGTGCCCTGCGACAGGCTGGAAACCAGTTCAGGGTATCCCCTGCCCACTGCTCGAAGATAGCTGGGATGGGCTCCAGCACCCCGCGCTCCTACTGAGGATAAGCGGTGCAGATAATGGATGGATGGATTATATCAAAAACAATATCAAAATAACAAAAGTCATGCAGCAATTTTTATTTTTCAGTCTCCGCATCATTGTGTTATTTATTTTTAATTATTTGAAGTGCAGATTTTTATTTTCCCTAGTCAATGTAATTTTTTACTTCATTACTAATAAAAGAGTCTCAGATTAATACGTGCATCACATGAATTACTTTTATATACCGTAAGTTAAGCTAGGATTCAAGTTTATATTTGGACTGGGTTGTATGAGTTCACAATTGATTAAGGCACGTTAAAGCAAAGATAAAATATACTTAGTTCTCTCGGAAAAATACTGAAATATTGGTTTTGTAAGTTTTGAAAATGTTTAACAAAATATATCCATCCATCCATCGTCTACCGCTTATCTGGGGTCGGGTCGCGGGGGCTAAAAGGGAAGCCCAGACGTCCCTATCCCCAGCCACCTCCTCCAGCTCATCTGACGGGATGCCGAGGCGTTCCCTGGCCAGCCTAGAGACATAGTCTCTCCCGGGGCTTCCTGCTGTGGGACATGCCCGAAACACATCCCGAGGGAGACGTCCAGGAGGCATCCTTATCAGATGCCCGAGCCACCTCAACTGGCTTCTTTCAATGCGGAGAAGCAGTAGCTCTACACAGAGTCCCGCCCGGTAGACTGAGCTTCTCACCTTATCTCTCAGGGAAAATCCAGACACCCTGCGGAAGAAACTAATTTCGGCCACTTGTATCCGAGATAGTGTTCTTTCGGTCATAACCCACAGTTCATGACCAGAGGTGAGGGTAGGAACGTAGATCTACCGGAAGATCGAGAGCTTTGCCTTCAGCTCAGCTCCCAACAAAATATTTGTACCCTCTAATGTATTGCATAATGTAGTTATAATAAATGTTAACACAACATATTGAATTCCGATTTTGGTAAAAATGCATTTTTTTGAGGGTAGTGTTTACAGATGTAAACAGGTGACTCCGGTATACAATAATGCTCTTTTTAAACGCCTTTCGGTTAGCTAATAAATGCTGGTACACGTGTAAAAAATACCAACCCTGCAACGTTCAAGAGTCACATTTTTATGAAAACATGTTATGGGCTAGCTTTGTGAAAGATGCTATAGGCTAAATGTTTTGTGCGCTTGCTAGCATAATATAATACGTCACGTAGACGCTGGGAGGAGAGAGTGAAGGCTTGAAGCTGCAACATCATTTATTGTGTGACTCGATTTTTCTTCGCAGGCAAGTAAATGGCTTTGCCATCATTCTCTACATATGCGCCCTTTCGGAACCGAACACTTGGCCACCAGTTGGCCCGAAAGAGGGAGCAACAATGTCGGAGGTGGGAGCAGATGGCGGGGAACGCAAAGTACTTCAGGGAACAGAGCGTCCGCAACTATTTTCATTCTGAATGGACCTCTCGACACTCTTTCCACCAGAGCATGGCAGCATATTTGAAACAGAGGCAGGAGGAAGACAACATTGATACTTTGGAAGAGCGAAGGATACGACTCAAGGAAATGCTCAAAGATGAGAAAAAGCAGTTTGACGCAGAAATGGAACTTGTATTGACCAACAGCAGTGCTTTTAAAGCAGAGGCGAAACCCTCTTCAGGAGAAGAAAGGAGGAAAAAGCTAGCACAGGAGCTTCTGAAGGAGCATCGTATGAGAAACAACCTTGAATCACAACTGTACGAGCGACATCAAGTTTTCAACCCCTTACAAGGGCAGTCTGAAAAGAAGCAGCAAGAAGTGGAAGCGGAGAAAATGTGTCACTTTCAAAAAGAATGTGAACGGACCCAAAGAGAAGAGTGTGAGAAGATTACACACGTGGAGGACGACAGTAAACGTGTAGAGCATAACAGATTACAAGTTCACCAAAAAATGGAAGAACTGAGGTTCATGGAAGAAGAGGCAACTCATATTAAGAAAGAAGAAGAATCTTTGCAAGTCAAGCTGTGGGAGATGGAGAAGATGGAGGGAGAGAGAAGAAGGTTTGAGGAAAGGCACAGGATGGCTGAAATGCGGAATTTCCTGATCCGACATTATAGAGCTCAGCTTCAGAGGCGAGCGCAGCAGGTGCAGGACGAGCTGGCGTCGGATCATAAAATTTTGACAGTCTTACTGAAAGGAGAACAAGAGACGGTTCAGGCTGAGGGAACTCAAAGAGAAAAAATCTTTGCTGATGCTGCTTGGATGATTCGAGTAATTGAAGAGCAGCTTCAACTGGAGAGAGAGCGGGAGGCCGAGCTCGATCTCCTTCACAGAGATGAAGCTCAAAGTGTGTGGGAGAAACGAGAAGCGACATGGGAAAAGGAGAGAAGAGCCAGAGAACTACTCATGCATGAGGTCCTCACTGGAAGACGGCAGATGCTTGAGCTGAAGATGCGGAAAAACCGCGAGGCTCAATTAGAGTCCCTGAGAAAGCGAGAGGCGCTGATTCAAGAGCTAGAGCAGGAGAAGGAGCTCAGGCGCCAGCAAAGGGAAGAAGAACTGCGTCGGAGGAAAGAACAGAGGGCCTTTAAAAATGGTGATCATCGGGAGCTAAAACGAGTACAGAAGGAGCTCAAAGTCCAGCTCCAGAAAGGGAAGGAGCAGTACAGGAGGAAGTTGGAGAAAAAGCTGCTGAACAACAACATGAAGGAGGTGTGGGAAGGGATGAAAACAATTACTGGCTGCAGCACCAAGCAGAGTGTGGCTGTGGATATAGATGTGGGGCGAGTCAACCAGTTGAACAACTTTTTCAACAGGTTTGACCACTCCGCCTCATCCTCACCCCTGAGTTGTGCAGCTGTCCTTCCCCCTCCCCCTCTGGACACTAGCATGGAAGACATCCCCCCACTAAAAATAACTTCAGCCCAGGTGTGTGGGGAGCTGAGAAGGCTACGAACCAGCAAGGCAGCTGGTCCGGACGGAATATCCCCCCGACTGCTGAAAGCCTGTGCGTCTGAGCTGGGAGACCCTCTACAGCGCATCTTCAACCTGAGCCTTGAACAGGGGAGGGTCCCTCAGCTGTGGAAAACATCCTGCATCATCCCAGTCCCAAAGAAATCAAGACCAGAGGAACTCAACGACTTCAGGCCAGTCGCCCTGACATCACATGTGATGAAGACCATGGAGCGGCTGCTGCTGCACCACCTGAGGCTACAGGTCCGTCACGCCATCGACCCACTGCAATTTGCTTACCAGGAGAAGGTGGGAGTGGAGGATGCTATATTATACATGTTACACCGATCCCTCTCTCACCTGGATAGGGCGAAGGGGGCTGTGAGGATTACATTTTTGGACTTCTCTAGTGCCTTCAATACCATACAGCCTCTGCTACTGAGTAGGAAATTGACAGAGATGGGAGTTAGCTCACACCTTGTAGAATGGATTACTGACTACCTGACAGGCAGACCGCAGTATGTGAAACAGGGGGGCTGTACATCGGACACCGTGGTTAGCAGCACAGGATCTCCGCAGGGGACCGTTCTCTCTCCGTTCCTATTCATTCTATATACATCGGACTTTAAGTACAACTCTGAGTCCTGCCATGTGCAAAAGTTTGCAGATGACACTGCGATCGTGGGATGTATCAGAAACGGGCAGGAGGAGGAGTACAGGAAATTGATTCAGGACTTTGTCCGATGGAGCGACGCAAACCACCTGCACCTAAACACCACCAAGACCAGAGAGATGGTGGTGGACTTCAGGAGAACCAGAACTCATCCGGTTCCTGTAACCATCAAGGGAGAATGTGTAGAATTTGTCCAGACCTACAAATACCTGGGTGTGCAGCTGGACAACAAACTGGACTGGACTGCCAACACAGAAGCTCTATGTAGGAAAGGGCAAAGCCGACTTTACTTCCTCAGAAGGCTGGCCTCCTTCAACATCTGCAAAAAGCTCCTGAAAATATTCTATGAGACAGTAGTGGCAAGCGCCCTCTTCTATGCGGCAGCGTGTTGGGAAGGCAGCGTCAAGAAGAAGGATGCCTCTCGTCTCAATAAACTGGCTAGGAAAGCGAGCTCTGTTGTGGGCAAAGAGCTGGACAGCCTAACAACAGTAGCTGAGAGACAGGCACTGAAAAAGCTGAGGTCAATCATGGACAATCCATCGCATCCGCTTCACAGCATTATCTCCGGACAGAAGAGCAGTTTCAGTGACAGACTGCTGTCACTGTCTTGTACCACGGACAGACTGAAGAGATCTTTTCTTCCTCATGCCATGAGGCTCTTTAACTCCACCCGGCAGAGTAAAGGCCCACATTAAACCACACCACCTACATTGGATATTACTGAATCTTACTGCATTATGTGTTCTGTGTAGCAATATTTGGTTACTCTATATAACATGCTAAAGTGGGCATTTGCACGTCACACTGGGTATTTGTATATTGTATTCTTTTGGCTTTATTATTGTACTGTTCTCAGCTCAGGGATGCTGCTGGAAATGTGAATTTCCCTTAGGGGATGAATAAAGTATCTATCTATCTATCTATCTATCTAGGTATCGTGCTTGAAATCAATGAACATTTTTGAATTTTAATGTTGGGTTTCCAAATGTTGAAAAATGCTTTTAATTTTGAATGAAGTGTTTAATGCTTGAAACGACGCAGACACTGCTCTCTAGTGGATTCGCTTTGCCATTGCATTTTTTATTCCTTCGTGATTAATTGCTGCTGGCATTAGTTTGTACGGCATTGTCCCATGAAGCGTCATCGGGTCATGCCCAAGAGGAAATATGCATGCCACACCTAAACAGGGCACTATGAAATCCAAGGATTACGTTTTGATTATGGACATTTATAAAGGGCCAGGCATAAAAAAGAACTTAACATTTTCCTGTGTTAAATTATGATAGGGATAACTTCCTGCAACTGAAAATGTAGCCTACATACTACTGTCATTTTTACCCAAAAGGTTTTGGGAGAGATTTGTCTCAAAAACAAATATATTCGCAATTTCTCAAGATCTGATAACAATGTCTTAAAATAGCATATGAAAACCCGCAGATACATGTGTGGGTCTGCAAAATGGAAGATTCACACATGAATTTTTTCGTTTTATGGTAAAAATTGGTTTGAAAGTCCTGAATAAGTGCTTGAATTAGGCTTTGTAAAGGGCATACAAACCCTGTGTAAAGAATAGGATAAGGAATTAAGTGGAGGTTATAGTAACCAAAATGAGTGTTACATTGTTATTACAGATAAAACATGATTTATCTCAATCTTTTCTTTGTTTTCTAGGAAAGATCTTGCTGGGAAGCCGAATGCCGTTGTGGTGACCGGTAGAGATTCATCTCTCCTCATCCGGACCCCTGCAGGCGAGGTGACCTTAATTTTACCACCAGGAGTCTCCTATATGGAGAAGAGCTGCATTCCGACACCAGGAGGAGAATCCTGTGAGCAAGAGCTCCATTTCAGGCTGCGAATAAGGGTTTCACAGAACAAGAAAGATGGTACAAATGCTATTTCTTATCATAACATCCATCCGTTTTTTTTGCGCCGCTTATTCTTACTAAGGCCGCGGGGGTGCCGGAGCCCATCCCAGCCATCTTCGAGAAGTGGGCAGGGGACACCTTGAACTGGTTGCCAGCCAGTTGCAGGGCTCACAGAGACAGACAACTCACTCGCTCATTCACACTTAGGGACAATTTGAACCGGCCAATTAACCTGACATACATGTTTTTGGAAGGTGAGAGGAAACCGGAGTGCCCAGAGGAAACCTGCACAGGGAGTACAGGGGTATGGATGGCATACATTGAATGTAACAACATTATACACAACACAACATTCTCATAAAATAATAACATTAAACTGTGATTTAAAGCTATTTTCTTAAAAATACTAACCCATTTCAAATCAAAGGGAAGGGTATTTTAAATTCAATGGTTAGTCTATCAATAAAAAAGAAGTACTATCCCTTGCTGTATGAGAAAGTTGATTTAAATTGATTATCAAGCCTACGATTATATGTTTAAAATTTTTGTTGATGGCGTGTAAGTGTCGTATTAATTAATATTTCACAAAAATTGATAATGTTTAACATTGAACATTGAAGCTTTAAATTCATCATCATCTAGTGAAGAGGTGGCGAACAAGTTTGACACAAAGAGCCGAAATTTTTAACTGTGAGAGTCGTCAAAGAGCCACACCACGCACTGACCTGCCATGACAGACAGACACACACAAACACACACAATTAAAAACAAATTATTTCCCATAACACACTCCTCTCCATACAATACAACAAGTATTGTTCTTGTGTTGATTTCAAGGAAAGTGTCCACCGTCAATACACACAAAAAAACTAAACATGAAACAAGGTAAAGAGCCACAGTATATAGAAAATATGATGAGGCAAAGAACCGCATTCCTATTAGCCAAGAGCTGCATGCGGCTCTAGAGCCATGTGTTCGCCACCCCTGATCTAGTGCAATGATGTTCAAGCAGTGTGCCGGGGCACTGTAGCGTGCCATGAAACCTTGTCTAATGTGCTGCGCAAAATTTCCCAATTTTATATTCGCAAAAAAAAGCATTGTTCAGTATATTTGCTTTTTCCATTGATCAGCCAAGTACATGTAACCTTCATCCTTACAAGTAGGCAGCAGCAGATTTCTACTTTATTTTTAAACATAATGATTTACTCATGAAGTAGTACAGGGATATATATTTATTCCCTATTTTGTTTCAAAAAGTTGTTTGCACTACAAAAAGTGAAATATTGTAAAACTGTTGCACATGATTTGGGGGATTCAAATTATTTTCTTGTTTTCAAAAAATACTTAGAATGGCAGATCATTTTTGTTCATTTTATTTTATTTTTTTAAATGGATAAAGAAGGTTAAAAATAAAGTAATATCGCAAATGATAGCAAAATGTATGAAAAAACTAAATCTGTATAACTTTCTTTGCCACGGTGGCCACAAATTCTGAGAAAAACTTTCTACTGTCAGTTTGGGCAACATGATCATTTAAACTTTGAAAAAAAACATGAAAATATTGCTGTAATTTGTTTTTAAACATTTTGAACAGACGTTGTGCCTTGAAATTTTTTTATTTGAAAAAAAATTGGGCTTCGTTTTAAAAAAGGTTGGGAAACACTGTCTTTGAGCGACTCCGTATGTATTTGTTTTCTCACATTACATCTCGGGGCCTTTCCCCATTCTAATTTGTCCCATATTCCAAATAGCATCCTTAAGGGTACAAAATTGAAACGACGCAGACACTGCTCTCTAGTGGATTCGCTTTGCCATTGCATTTTTTATTCCTTCGTGATTAATTGCTGCTGGCATTAGTTTGTACGGCATTGTCCCATGAAGCGTCATCGGGTCATGCCCAAGAGGAAATATGCATGCCACACCTAAACAGGGCACTATGAAATCCAAGGATTACGTTTTGATTATGGACATTTATAAAGGGCCAGGCATAAAAAAGTATGTATTTGTTTTCTCACATTACATCTCGGGGCCTTTCCCTATTCTAATCTGTCCCATATTCCAAATAACATCCTTAAGGGTACAAAATTTGAAACTTGGCCATTCTCTGCCACCATCTCCTGGCTTAGAGTCATGATCACAGTTTCAGTCAGCTCATTCATCAAGTACGTGTATTTCTTAAACGCGCTTGAATAAACTCTTTTTATTTAATTATTTCATCTTTTTGGGGGTTTGGGTTGGCGTTTGGACTTAATTAGAAACAAACTTTTTATTTTACCATTTTCGTGCTACACTAACAAGAACTGCGATGAAGAGCATAAGGTGACTCCTGAACTTCCCCCCTCTCCTCCTATTTTTCTCTACCTAATGTGTTGCTTGTCCTGAACAGCGTTGCTAAAAGTAGGATCAAAGCAGATACGACACGCGCTGTAGAAAATATATTTAGTCAACTCAAGTCATGTTTATTTGTATAGCCCTTAATCACAAAGAGTCTCAAAGGGCTGCACAGACCACAGATTATTGCAAACCACACCATTCCCTGATCTAAAACCTACATGATGGCAAATAATACACACATTACCAACATAAAATATAGGTTATTCATATGCTATAGAATAGAAGTGTGTTTTAAGCCTAGATTTAAACATTTCCACTGAGGTTGCAGATCTAATCTCAGGGGGAAGAGCATTCCACAGCACCGGGGCCCGAACGCTCTCGAACCCGCGGATCTCTTCTTGGCTCTTGGGATCACTAGCAGACCAGCATTTCCAGAGCGAAGTCTCCGAACCGGCTATTTAAGGCTATTTAAACTCAGTTGAGCAAATATTCCACCTTCACTTTTTAAGGAAAACTCAAATGATGTATCCAGTTTTCAAACATTGACTTATAAAAAAAAAAAAGATTCTGTGCTGCTTTTTCCTACCTTGTCATTGTTTTCTGTTCCATTTGTTTCCCCTCAGAGACCTCAGACATTATAAAGACACTGCAGGCTAACGAGACTTATTGCTTCTACTGTCAGAACTGTACGACCAGGCTGCTTGAGGATAGGTGAGGGGGAAAAACACAATGAGGACTGGAACTGTTGGCTTATCTCTGCTGCACCTAGTAATTGAAAAGAATGAGATGTTTTTTGATGCTGTGACCCTGGGTATTTCCGTTTTAGCTGACCCAAGGTATATTAAATAAGCAGATCTGGAGCTAAACTTGTCAGGTGATATTGAGTAACCATGACATAATGTGTGACTCTGCACTACCTATTAAAAAAGTAATTATTGCTTCCCACCCTGAGGCATTCCAGTGTCTTATTGCCTTCAGTCTGTAGAGTTTTTTTCTGGTCAGCAATGTGATAAGCTGAAAATTGTAGTTCCTGCATTATGGACACCTTTAGCCTCTGGGTATGTTTGTCGGCGGTGACCTACTTAAAATTGTCACCCACTTGTTCTTTGTTTTGTTTTTGTTTTCAATCCGAACAATTGTGAGTGGTTGTTGTGGAAGTCTTGGTAAGTGTTATGCTGTGCAATCACTCAGTAATTTCTTTTCACTTTTTTGGATCATCCCTTGGAGGTCCTAGTATGTATTTAAATTGATATCTATATGGAAAATAGAGTGATTTTTGATTTTGAATCCCCAATTTTTGGGAAATGTCCTTTTTTATGACCTAAAACAGTTGGATTTTAATTCACAACTTAGTATACAAATGACTGTCTTTCTGTTCGATAAAAATACAGTACTTTATTGTTAATTTAAAGTTTGTAGGGAAACTAACACAATTTCAGCAGTTATAGTGAGATTTTGGATTTTAAAATATCCATCCAACCATTATCTGCATCGCTTATCCTCAGTAGGGTCGCAAGGAATTTAAAATATGCTATGCTAAAAATGAATTCATTCAAAATTGAAATTCATAGAATGAGAACCCAAAAAAGCTAAATGTTAAGGCCTACCAATTACAGATCAATTTGGTGGCATAATTTCTAGCCTTTGAGTTCTGCTGATAAAACTGAGTGAGTATAAATAATAGCATTTTAGAAATACAAATAGTTGTCAAGGTCCGATTTCTGACCCACCTGATTTTGTCCGTAGCTGATCGCATTACAAAAATGGCCCTTGCATATAATTATTTGAGAATAGGTAAAGAAAAACATGGTAAAAAGCTTTGAGAACAGCATTCCCAAAACTGTTATACGATCGTAAAGACCTGCGGAGTAGAAACGTTTATTTCTTTATTAGATATCAGTAACATATAATATGTACGACTGTAGAAAAATAACAACTGTAGATCTACAAATAAAACACAATTGCAGTTGAATGAATCGTCTTTATTGTTACACAATAGTACAACAAAATTGGAGGGCTTCCTCTTTCGGTATAAGAAAGTGATGGAGAGAGTGGCCATCTAACAGCACGCTAGCATCTGAGATCCTTCGTTTAAGCCAGGTCTCTGTTGAAATACAACCAGTGTAGCTTGTGAGAGTTGTTTCGTAGCTTAGCAATAGGCGGGACCTGCTATTGCTTCCTCTCCCAGTCTCTTCCCGGACCTAATAAGAATTTCACGTGGCAACAAGTGTTGATCTGCATTTCTTTGCGCTCTTCTGAATTTTCTCAGAGTCCAATTTAGCTGATTAATTTCTTCTCAATGCAATGAGCAGCTAAAATACTAGCTGTTGCCGCGCAGTTTGGTTTGGATGGACCCATTGGTTTATGTGTCCGCCCTGCTCTTTGACTGACAGCATACACCAGGCTATCACAGTCGCACACACAGACAGCCACGCCTAACCAACATACACACAGCGCCCTCTGCGATCTGCCCCTGTGATATCATTTGCTGTGTGCTTTCTGCTGCAAAACACAATGCACAATGAAAATTCGCTTAGTATGAAAACCGTTAAAAGGACACAGCAATACAGAGAGGGACTACAGTATAAGGCTTTAAAAAAGCAATATGAGTAAAAGTCCATTCTCTAGGGTACATCGTTGGGAATTGCTGTTGAAAAGCATTGATTAACGTATTTTTTTTCCTGTTGTCGGGAATTAAATACCAGATGAATCTTAAAGGTATAGTGTGTAATATTTTACCACTAGATGGCACTGTGCTGCGTAATGTAAACAAAACCCATTGCCAAATGAGCTCAGTGTGGCAGCAACCTCAAAGCATGGATTCCACTATGGAAAATAAATATTTCTTGACCTATGAATATTTATAAATATTAATATTGGTGTGACAGGTCGTGTATTGCCTATTTTTCAAATCAATGTTTTTTTCACTGAGTGAAGGAGGCAGGTAATTTTCACACACTGTCCGTTTAAATAATTGTTTTTCTTTTACTTTCAGGATCTTTAAGCGAGTGCTTCCACTCCCAAATGGCAATTGGAATGCCATTGTGGACGAATGGTGCTGCCATCCTGATCCTTTCGCAGAGAAAAAGATGCTGCCCCGCGATGAAGACTGTTTACTGGGCGACACCTTCTTTCTCCTCACCCGGGATGGCAGCTGTGAACAGACCCTTCACGAAGAAGTGATCACTGCTGACTCGCAGGATAGTCAAGATACTAAGGTGAGTGACATGCTACAAAATAAGAACAGTTGTGTTAGTGATGATCAGAAAGTTACACCAGCAGAATTCTGGGCTGCAGTTTAAGAATTTTTGTGTCCGTGTTCAATGCTCTGATTTGAAACAAATTATCTAATATTTGTGCACCAGCTTATTTCAAAATACCTTACCACATAAGTAGTTCATAACTAGTCCTGCCCAAGGACACCTCGACATATAACAGCTGCTGCTGTCTATGATGACAAGTATCTTTAATATCTTGGTAACGCGACATAGTTGGCTCCAGTTGACCACGCTGATGGTCTGTAAGTGGAAAACTTTGGTTTGATTTATCCTCTGCTTGTGTCTTCAGTGTGTGAGGATCTTAGTTTCCAATGTGACATTTGCATCGCCCTACAAGCATCCGTGTTAACCACACTGATTTGAAATCAAACGCACCCCCTTAAAGCCACTGTTCAAGTTTAGTCTTAACAATGCGTTTACAGCAAAACAATAATTCGCAAAAAAATAATTTTACTTATTTTGTGAGACCAAACAAACCAAAGCCTGGTAACAGTCCATGGCCTGCTCGATGAGGCACCTCTGTTCTTAAAGACAGTTAGCATGAGTGGCTTGGATCCGCTTTTGGTTGGTCCAGAGAACTGGCATCCTGTCTCCAGGGCTCCCCTTATGTCAGGGATGTCAAACTCTGTTTGGCTCTGGGGTCATACCCAAACTGTTAAAGAATGTCAACTCTAGATTTTTAGCTTTGTTTTTCACTATTATGCTTTATCATTTAGTCTACTTTTGTAACCTACCATACATATTATAATCACAGATGACAGATTTTCTGAACACAACACATTTACATATCTGCCAATACTACTGTTCTACCACTTTTTGCCCCTTAAAAACGCCTACTACCTTTTCAACTGTAAACATCAGAAAAAAATATCGACTTGAGACTAGTGTTTTAGTTTATAGCTGTTTTTATTTTGAAGCGATACCAAGTCTTAGTGCATGAATAAACTCCAAAAATCTTATCAGATTTCCGTTTTGCTAAAAGTTTACCACTAGCAGTTTTAAACAAGTTCATGATGCTTGTTTGTTTGCTTATAATCTGGAGATGGATTGTGTTTCACGTGTAAAATTAAAGTGCGCAGTAAAATATACCCCCCTTTAATGTGAAAGGTTGGCCTGTATGCATTTATTCACAAACAATGGTGAAAAAGATTCTCATGTTTGGCATTGAATGTGATAACTGGTTTATTTTAACAGTCGATTGAATGCAGTTTTACACCTGAACCAATTTGCCACATTATACGAATTCAACACTGCCTTCTGGCGGCCAGAGAAAGCACTTAGCTTGCATTTATGTAAAAAAGCTTGACTTTTGATGGAAAGTTCCTAGAGACTCGCTTCTTTTTTGTTACATACAAAATTTATGGCGGGCCGTACTAAATCATCGAATGGGCAAGATCCACCCCTTAAGTCGTATGGCTGACATGACTTCCCTCTTTCCTAATGTTCAGCCTAGATGTGGTGTAATATGGAAACAATGCAAGATAATAACAGCAGAAAACTACCATGAATCTTTAAATAAAAATATAAATGACGTCACAGCATCATCATATTCATCTTTGTCACCCTTAGCCGAGTTGGGCCCACCACAAATGGTTGCAGCTATATCATTATGGCCAAACATAGCCACTGCATCCGGTGTAATCCTGGTTTCCCAAAACACGCATCAATGTAAGTGGACGCAATGTGTCCGCAGATATGCAATAGCACAGGCGATAAACAGCAGCCCATCTCGCAGGAGCGCACACAAGTCATCGCCAGCAGGCACACGACATGATTTGAAGGAAATGAACTGAGATCTTAACCAATGTTTTGTATTGAATCCGACTCTTATTTAAGTGAAATAAAAGCAGATTAATTCAGCGATAATTTCCGTGAGTTGTAATTGGATGGATCGCAATATCGCCATTGCATGACGACTGTCCTAAGGATCGTTTTCGCAGAAGTGTGAGGCAAGTCCATAAAGAGGTGAGACAACGCCAAAGGTTTAGCAAACTGCTGATGGCTGCTGATAAAATTTATCATGTGATGTGCAAAAATAACGACAGCAATATCATTTAACAGTCATCCCTCGTTTTCTGTGGTGGTTGCGTTCCAAAAAGGACCCGCGAAAGTCAAAACCTGAAATGTAGACAACTTTATGTATTTATTTATCAAATACTCCATTATACATGGGAAACAAAAACAGACCCTTTTTTAGAGGGTCAAGCATTTGTTTAGCAAATGTAATGTACTTATTTTTTTAGTTAACTTCCGTACTCTGAAATTAGGATTAATTTTTTTTGCCGCTATATTGCACTATTGATTCAGAACACTATCACTATCCGCTTTTAGATATCAGATGAGGATTTGTTGCAACTATGTGGACGTTATTGGAAAAGAAAAATGTGGCGTGATAATGTTTTTACCTTTCTTTAGCACAGTGGTTGTCAAATAGTGGGGCGTGGGGGGCGCGGGCACATTTGCATACTTGGGACTTTTTTCAACTTTCCCAGTTTAAAGTGTAATTGCACATTCACCCTACTAGGTAGCAGCAGTGTTCTCATTGGCAGAGTGTTTTGTTTACATTTAGCCTTCACGCAGTGCAATAATCGCAGAGTATGATCATTGAGTATTAAGTGTAGACACAGTCTTGCAGACCCTCAAGTGAGCCCATGAAAAAATATTTAACACGGATGTGGAGAGAGGCAAAGAAAGACGGGTAATGAGAAAAACAAAAGTATGCTCCTGAAAGCTCAGATGAGGAAGTTTGACGGAGCGGCGTAGCATTTCACTGTCACCACAGAGGAAGACGAGCAAAGACCGGTGTGCTTGCTATGTTAAAAAAGTTAGCAGCGGTCAGCACAAAGGCAAAATCTACCCAAGCTCTCACTTAAAGATATTACAACCCAATCACGCTCATAAGACGCTTGAGGTTTTTTTTCTGTAAAATTGTTCCAAAAACTGTAGTTTTTGCATGGACAGAGGTGACGTGTTACCATCAATGTTGAGCAATCATTGTGATCATTTAAAAAAAGACGAGGTTTGCGAGAGGATTTCTTCTTATGAGAGAGGGCGTGACAGAAAATAATTGAGAAGCACTGCTTTAGCATGTGGAGAAGTCCAACTTTTTCAGCAAAAAAAGCATCTTCTTCTGCCATGTAGTGCTTTTGTGGGTCCTGAGCGTTTTGTTGGCATGAAGGGTTTTAGAGAAACTCAACGTTTAAAAAAAAATTAGTTCCTGTCTTTTGAAGGGTAATCAATCTGCTATATGTACATGTACAACTTAGACCGTAATGTTGTTGACGCACTGTCTTGACACATGTAGAAAAGGGGCCAGGCAACTATTCAGCCAATCAGAATTCAGACCACAGTCCACCATCATAATCCGTGAAGTATCAATCGTGATGAGTAAACCGTGATACAGGGAGTGATTACTGTAGTTCTTCACAAATCATCCCATGATTTGTTCACATAATTTTCCCAAGTCCAAAAATCGCAAATTGTTATTTTTTTGCCATAAACGTTCATTTTTGGAATGTCGTTTGTGTTGATTTATGACAAAAATTGAATATTTGATATTTGAGCTTTTTAGATAGTGGAGTCACAGATGCAAAACAAATTCAAAGACGAAAAATATTTGGTTGAAATACATCATTAAACTAAAACCACCTTTCCTCATTTTGTGTCCCATAGCGACGAGGATATTTTTGTATACAAAACTTCAATATTCAATTCTCGAGTGGTAAAATGTAAACATTATTTTCTGATGAAAGAAACGGGTTAGATAGTTTATTTGTTGGGTTCTAAGCTTGCATAGCTACTCAACTGATTTTTTTTAGGCCTGCAAAAAAAGGGTTGGTGATAAATGCCACATTAAATTTTAGACATGCGACTAGCACTGAATGAGTTCATCGGAAAGCGAATAGAAATGAAGCAAGGGAAATATAGAGTTGTATTTAACGTCAAGACTTAATTCGACTGGCACGGACGGCACTATGGACTTATTACTATAAAAATAAAAATAACAATATATTTTTGGAGCAACTTTAAAGACACTAAAGGTTGCTTTACGGAACTTGTTAAAAAATGCATTGAGCAAAAATAAACTCAAGTGCATATTGAAAATGGACAGAAAGAAGGGATGAATAAGCAACTACTCTGTGTTTAATCTAATGGGCCTTTTCAAAATCCCATGCACTTTCCTACACTGGCACATTTCTACCAGACAAAATTGCATCAGATAGATAGATAGATAGATAGATAGATAGATAGATACTTTATTCATCCCCGAAGGGAAATTCACATTTCCAGCAGCATCCCTGAGCTGAGAACAGTACAATAATAAAGCCAAAAGAATACAATATACAAATACCCAGTGTGACGTGCAAATGCCCACTGTAGCGTGTTATATAGAGTAACTAAATAGTGCTACACAGAATACATATTGCAGTAAGATTCAGTAATATCCGAAGTAGGTGGTGTGGTTTAATGTGGGCCTTTACTCTGCCGGGTGGAGTTAAAGAGCCTCATGGCATGAGGAAGAAAAGATCTCTTCAGTCTGTCCGTAGTACAAGACAGTGTCAGCAGTCTGTCGCTGAAACTGCTCTTCTGTCTGGAGATAATGCTGTGTAGTGGATGCGATGGATTGTCCATTTGGATTAGCACAAATAATCCATCCACTTCTTTTTACACTTCCTGCTATGACTCTCTCCACCGCATACTCAAAGTTAAAAGTATCGATGGACTTGTACCCCTCTCTTGCAGCGTGCAGGGCAGCTTCGTTGCATATATTTGCAATATCAGCACCACTAAAGCCGGGCGTGAGCTCAGCCAGGCGCACCCAGGTATTTGTAGGTCTGGTCAGTGAAATTAAACTCCTGCGCTTCCTCGACAACGATTAATATCTCGATTTTCGTGGAAAAACATTTTGTCCTTTTAGCCAAGAGCTAAATGGAAAAATATAGGGGTCGTCTGTAGACTGTACGAGTAAAAACTGTACCGTATAGAGTCTGTTAAAATGGTCCCGTGTGTGCTTCTGTCATTTACAGAAAACTTGCCGCAGACTGAACCTTTTGGCCTGTAAGAGCTGTCTCTCGGTTCTGGGAGAGGCGCTGACACCAAGTATGCTTACTTTGAGAACCATTCATCAACCGAAATGTGTCAAGTTGCAAGTGTCCTTGTTGTGATTTTTAGAGGTGCTGAGACTATACATCACACAGGTCGTGGTGGAGTCCAGAATTGGAGACAGAAAGCCAGAGACTTCCGTCAGCAGGTAGGTCCGATAACGGTTTAGAAGGAAAATGCCACAGAATATAAAATCAAGGTCGTTTTGTATTGTTTATGCTTTTCAATTCATTGCACTTTCCTGAAAGCTGTTGAATTGAAATATACAGTGTCGTGAAAAACTATTTGCCCCCTGCATTTTGTATTTCCTTGAGTTTGTCTCTGTGTGATATTAACATTGGTTTGATGATCTGAAACTTTTGTGAGTGATAAATATGCACAAAAAATTTTAACTCAGGAAGGAGGCAAATACTTTCTCACTGCACTGAATGAGCATGATTAAGTTAACTTAACTCGCATATTACTGTATTTCACCAGGCTATACAGTACTTGACACGCATTGTACGACAAAACATGATTTTTTTAATTAAATAATTATTTTGCTCTTAGAAGGGAAAGACAACATTTGAAATTGTGTCAAGTGACATTTATTTGTATATCACAAAAATAATCAAAGGCGCTGCACAGGCCACAACTACAACATCCCCTGAAACTTGAAATCAAATCCAATGAAACAACACTGTTTTGTGTTTTGTCCTGTATTAGCAGGTGTTTATTGATATTGTTGATATTTATTGGGGGTGCCTTGACACGAAACCTAGCTAAAGACCCTTGCAGAGGCCTAAAGTACACGTGTGTACATCTTTATGAAAATCACTTCAGCCGTTTCAGAGCTTATAAGTCACAAACAATGGCACACCCTCAAACACACACAAATTGGGATTTATGAAGTCGTTTGGATTTAGTTAGATGAGATTGTATGGATAGATTTAATTGGGTGTTCTCTCAAAGGTGATACGTTTTATTATTTTGCTAGACGTTATATTGATATGTCTTGTATACCGCAAAGAAATTGTTATAATTAGTTGTCAATATCCCGCGACCCTACTGAGGATAAGCGGTTCAGATAATGGATGGATAGTTGTTAATATGAGTACCGTATTTTCCGCACTATAAGGCGCACCTAAAAGTCTTTAATTTTTTTCAAAAGCTGACCATGCGCCTTATAATACAGTGCGCCTTATATATGGATCAATATTAAGTCGCAAAGTCTTGCAACTAATGCAAGCAGCCGCCGACTAGATTTTCCCCCGAACGCGAAGTAGTCCGCGGTGTATGCTGGGATTTATATACCGGCGTTTCATTGGCTAACCAATGTGTCAATCATCATTTGAATCGATCACTATTGGCTAAAGTTATTTGGAGGTAAAGGGGGCGGATCCTTTTTATCATTTACAGGCTCGCATAGCCTAAAGGGGCAAAACAAAGCCTACAATTGGCCGAAAAAGATGTGTCAATCATCAGTTGAATCGATCACTATTGGCTAAAGTTATTCGGAGGTAAAGGGGGCGGATCCTTTCTATCATTTACAGGCTCGCATAGGCTAAAGGGGCAAAACAAAGCCTGCAATTGGCCGAAAAAGATGAATGTGAATAGCAAGTTTGGTTGTCTACGGCATAGAGGATACATGTTTTACCATTCTGTATTTGTAAATATTTTACTCTCCTGGATTTACTACACTCACAGATATAAGAGGACCATGGTTGCACATTATTATTGAACGCAACGACTTCGGTGAGCTACTCCGGTTATATATTTTCCCAGTATCTTGTTTCAGAGTGATCTAGATGTTTTTTGTGATGGGTCTTTTTTTAAATTAAACTCAATTCCAAGTGTTTATTGTCATATGCACAGTAAAGTTGCGAGCGAAAAAGAAAATAGAAACCAAGGAATGGTTGGCATTTCTTGAATCCCAAGACTTCAACCTTCCGAATGATATTTGGAACGATGCATTTGAGTACCATCGTACGGACACCGCATCCGCACGTGTCTACAACACGTATTTGCTTCTTTGCAAGCTTTGGGAATGTTAAGGGGGTAATAAGTTTGACTGAACTATCTGACTGTTTTGTCGACGTTCCCATTGTAGCGCCTTATAATCCGGTGCGTCTTATGTATGGAAGATATAGGACCAAAAACTATTTTTGGGGGGTGCGCCCTATAACCCGGTGCGCCTTATAGTGCGGAAAATACGGTAAACACATTTCCTGTAAATGATGAATAATACTTTTGATGGATCATGATAAGCTTTCAACTACTGTCCCGTCAAAACGAAAAAAATATTTACAATCTTCCTTTTCATGTACAGATCCTGCTTTGTGGAAAGGACCATAGCAATGAGGCTTGCTGAGCTTTGCAGCTCTCTGTGCTCTTACCATTTTTGTGTCCAAACACAGAATGGAAAAACATTTTTCCTGGTAAGAGTGAACGATTCTCAGATATTGTATTCAAAAGTGAAATATTCATGTATATTTGTAGTCACTTTGAGTTTCTGAGTTTAAATAAATTGAATATAGTAGGATCCCTTAATGCAACGGTTGGCAACCACCAGGCAGGCTATGGGTCCTTTGGTACCGGGCTGCACAGAAAAAAAAAGGTTGCCTTTTGTTGTTTATACCGTAATCATATGTGTTATTTTTTTTACCCCAAAAGAATTTTGGCTGGTTTATCTCCCTAATTTAGCAATAATTGTCCTTTGACAATTATCACTGCATTAATTTAATTTAGATGACAAAATTAAAAGGGCATTACATTTTATCTCCTCATCACACTATTTTTTACTCAAGATTCCACGTTGTACAAGGTTGCAATGGGGAATCATGGGAAATAGTTCAGCCAAGACAATGTTGTACAATGTGGTACCATTAGTAGAAATAGTGTGATGAGATAAAACTAATGCCTTCTCAATCCTTAGTAGCCCCCAAACCCCCAGCTAGGTTTCAGACTTTTTCTCCTCACGTCAATCACATCCCTACAAAGGTCATTCCCGTACATCGTCTAAATTCGATGAGAAAATATTTTGGGGGGGTGAGGTATGATTTGTGACCGTTTCATCACCCCAAGTTAGCAGTTAGAGATCGCGAGAAAAAATCGGCAAAAAGAAGCGCAGCGCAGCGCATTAGATCTATAACACACAACGTGGTTTAGCTAACAAATAGATCGACTCCTACCATTGGTCGATAGGTTCGCTGATAATCAATCAGCGGAGCTTTTGTTCAGAGCATTGGCTTTCTCAAACATGGCGCTTCTTCCGGTCTTTTCAAACGGTGAAATGAGTGTTTGAAAAAGTAAATATGAAAATACTAAGAAAATAAGACGAGGCTTTTGTCTCCGAGATTGATAAAGGAATAAAGAATAAATTTAAGTGGTCACGGCTTGAGAAGACTGTCACAGTAAACGTTAAAATCGGCGCAAAGATCGAGGAAGTTACAGAAACTTTGAGCCAGTTCATCGCAAAGTGTGATGTTCCAGGGAAAGCAAAGTGTCTATACTGTGTCGATCTGATCAATTATGGTACGCGAGGTTGTGTGGCACTGATCGATCATGCTAAAATGAACAAGCACAAAGCAAAAATAGCTTGCCGGCGATCAAATTATGCACTCGGATCCGCATTTAAAATCGGCAGTGAAACTAACAGTAACACCACCGGTTCAACATTATTGGCCGTTCCAAATCCTTCCACTTCAAATACTAGCAGCAGTCAACCACTGGTTCCCCTGTGTGACAGAAAATCCCAATCTGAGGTATTTATAAATCTATTTATTTATGAAATGATTTTATCTTTTGTGTTTATACAATATTTAGAACAGGATAAACAAAATTTATGACATGTATTTTCTTTAAGCATGTTCAGTTTGTGCATTCTATTTTCAAATTAATGATGAATGGTTATTAATGTATATATTTTCATATATATTGTTGATTAGTAGCTAAATACAAGGTCCATCTTCATCATTAAAACACAACAACAATGGTGATGGTTGTAACATTGTAATCCCCCAATTGTTTTAAACATCTTAAAACTGAAAAAAATACATGGTTTCTGTTTTGTTGGATTTAATTCATTCTAGTGCAATTTTCACATAGCAAATAAGATAAATGCTGTTGGCTTATAGGGGGGCTTTGCCCCCCTGAGCCCCCCACCGGGCTCCGCCCTGGACCTGGCCGGGGCCTGCGGCCCCTGGACCCTGGCTATTTCAGCTGAAAATGAAAATCTCCATTCTGATCCCTGATCATGTGTGATTGAAAGGTTTATATTTTAAGTGCAGGTGGCAGTAATGTTAGACTTGGGGCCTCAAAACCACCAGCATTAATTTGATTACTTCAAATCAACGAATTATAAATTGGCTTTAAATGCTCTGCTTTGACAAAAACATAAATTTGATTCTATACCAAGTATTGATTCCCATTTAATTCTATGTCAGGTAACAACTGTGTTCATAATTCCTGACCCTTTTTAACAATCGATTATAAATTTTTAAAAAAATAGATCATTTTGTATATGTGAGACCCTAATCCTCTAAATGCAGTGTGTTTGCATTGTCAATTGATTACTTAGCCCAGGGGTCTCAAAAACAAATATATTTGCAATTTACTCAAGACCTGAAAATCATATGTCTTGATGAATGCACACTCGAGATTAAATATCGCTTATGTAAATCGCAGATATATTTGTGGCTCTCCAAAATAAATGATTCAAACCAGATTTCTTCTTTTAATGGTACTGTAGGAATTGGAAAATTGGCTTTGGAAGTCCTTAAAATGCTTGAATTTGGTTATGAAAAGGGTGTATGAACCCTTAGAATTGTATTGCAGTCTTGATGCGTAATACTGTACACAGTGCCATCCTTCTCACATTGTAACCACAGCCTGACTTGTCTGCTCCTTTTGCAGCTCTGGCTGCTGAACATCGATTCTATCGTAGCATCAGTCCCAAAGTGGTCTGCCAGCACCAACACTCCTAACAGTCCATCACTGGAGGCTGTAAAAGCCCTCAAACTCCTCTACATTGCCTGCTCTAATATGGGGACCCAGCAGAAAGAGTGAGTAAATTCAGTTTTGACTGTTTCATGCCTTTATCTTTCATGATTCTTCATACATCCATCTGCTTAATCAGCACCTGTCAGAATAAACAGAAAGGGATGAAAAGCTTCTTTGATATGTTTTGTCCACATAGTTTATATGCAACAAATAATTAGCTACAAAAGCAAAAAGATGCTATTTGGATCTTACAGTTATATGCGTACAAAGAAGATATTCAAAATATGGGTTGTGCTAATCCAAATATAGCATACATGTATTGACTTAATTACATACCTATAATCTCAAGGGAAAGTCCTAAAAACATCTGTACATCAATTAATGTTCTACCATCATGACCACCATCTAAGCACTCTGGAGATCTGGAATCTCAGAAGATAGAGAAAACCCTTGACAATTCACTCTTCAATCGCATTATTCATATCAACACACCCACAAGGTGCAAACCCCGTAAAGCACAGGCAGAACACTTAAGCAAGACAGTGGGCCACCATGCCATCAAAAATAGGCTATTTATTCATTCAATAATTTAAAGTTTGGGTGCGCGTTATACTCAAGGTTTTGTGCAATGATTGATTAGTCGAAATTTTTGCTTTTTCTCATTGTGCAAGTGGAATTCAACCCTTTCACGGCAGTGAAAGAGCTGAATTCCTAGACCACCAATGATATGACTGAGATATGAAAAGGCAGATCTTATTTCATTGTCATACAATTTTTAGTCACAGTACTAGAGACAAATGTTAGAGATGAGGGAAAACACAAAATTGTTCTGATAGAAAGAATTCAAAAAAAGAGGGAAACTACTCTTCTGTGTATCTGACGATGAATCAGTTTTTGAAGGACATTAAATAAAGACATTATACATTTTATTTCGGCATTGTGTTCATTGATTACATTGTCACTTAAGATGATTAGTTTTAGCTGAAAAATAGTGAAACAACATTTTAACAGATTTTCAATTAAAAATTAGAGGTGCACGTGATACACAACTGTGCGTTATACACGATAAATACAGTCATTCTTTAAGAAACCCATTTGAGCTCAAAACAGAGAATTAATGTAGTCTTTAGGAAGGAGAACATCGGTATTAGTGCCATTTACCTCCCACAAAGTACAAATCTCTTCTTAGCAATAAATAATATATTACCTTTTGCTGTGGGTTTATGCCCAGACATGTCAGATTATTTTGCCATCAAATGTGTTGAGTTGTCACTTGGACTGCACTTTGTTTTTTGACCAGGGCTTTTGGGTGTGTATTTTGCTGTGAAGCATTAGGAGTGTGTAGGTGGAGGCTCTGTATGTGGTTATTCCTGTTCTGTTTTTCAGACCCCCCACTGGAGGAGTCTTCAAACCTCATTATTTTGAACCGACTCAGCACTCGTCGGTTTTTTATTTTTTATCTACTCTGCTCTCCTCTGGAGCCGAGCGCAGTCAAGTCAGAACAGGGAAATTGTTTTCCAATGTTTTGACAAACTTGCTGTCAAAAACACAGGAACCCTGTTTTTGATGGAAAGCTACCATGTTTTCATGACTACAAGGTGCACATAAAAGTATTAGTTTTTCTTTGAACGATGTGGCACGCTCTGTAGTGCAGTGTACGCTGAGCATGTTGTTGTTGTTAGGCGGATGTAGTGGAGGACACCATGTGAACATTAGAAGTGGAAGTGTGGCTGTTGACTGTATGTAAAAGAACAAGTAAAGAGGCTCCTCGTTACCCCACGCTACGATTATCGCTGGTTCACTGCTTCGCGGATTTTAAACTAAATTCTCGTTATTGTCATTGATATCGACGTATTGTGCATTGTGTTCTGAGACAGCCTACAGAAAATTCTATCACGGATTAAGGTTAGGGAGGGTTCTGTGTGTTGGACTGGTGTGACTGTCTGTGTTATCAGGCAAACAGCCAGGGTGGGCGCACAAATCAACGTGTCCACCCTCCCAAGACAACCTGCAAAGGCACGGCTACACAACTAAAGCTAGCTCTTAGCTTTTTTATTTCACCCCGGGACAAAAATTGTTGTATGGCCTACACAGTTTTAGCTATCAAAAAATACATAAAATATGGGGAAAGGGTATAAATTGACTGGTATGAAACATATATAAAGCACACACCCTTTTTAGTGCGTGTTTCATAAACAGAAATGGCACACATAACTGAGACCCCATATTTTGGTATGGTGCACCTTATGCTGGTAAAATTATGGTACTTTATTTTTAATAATTTCCACTACAGTGTAAGCAAACTGCAAACATGTAGAATAGCACACACACTGATTTAAAACGTACAAGGTTTTTCTTCATGCTTTTGTTTTCTATAAAGATGTTTTCCTGCATTTGTGAATGTCTCCTTTCAACTGTTGTTTGAATCATTGAATGAAGCTGAAGCGTATTCAACATTCTGCAAAAACACCTAGGTGTTGTTTTTATTTTCTTTAATCTGAGCGCAAATCTCCAGTTTCCAATCATTGGTGAAAAAAAGGGTAGTTGTAGTTTTAACGAATCATTCGGTTAAGTGAGGGTCCATGCACCATATCCCGGTGAGTGTGATCATAGTTTCCTGTAACTGTGCATCCGTTCCATTTACTTTAATTGAAATAACGTCTGGTGGTATCACCTCCCCTACCTGAGCTTACTCTCTGACGAAGCAGTCAGGTTTCTTGTTGATAAATGAAAACCAATAAGGCAGAAAATAGAGTCCGGCTGCCGGTCACTTGGATATGCCACATTGTGATTTTCATTTAAGTTGAGTTCCAGAGTTGGAATTGCAGAAGGCGAACTGCTTTGACATATTTGTGTTTGAATGAGAAGTTGTCTCAGAAAGCATGAGTACATGCTCTAAGTGTCTAGGCAAAATTGAATCTCGCTTCATAGTTATAGCTTTATTTATAATCGTCCATTTTTTTGTAATTTTACATATTTTAATAATCAAACCGTTAACGTGTATGCATCTATTTCAGATATGTGCACGTCAGATTCTCCGACGCCACACACACTTACACAAAATCAAACTTTTTCTTGTTCAATCATGTTTTATACACGAAGCACAGGCATGTGCTTATGCAGGAACCAAGCTAGTCATCCATCTGCTTTAATGTCTTCCTTGTAATTCTGCACAGTTTGATGTTAAAAATGGCTCTATTAAAACTGCAGTGCAAATACTTCATCATGAGTTTTATTGCTGCTATTTCGGGCTGGCTGTTCTCGTACTGAACATGGTTCTGCCAGTCACCATAGATCATTTGCACTTTCTTGGTTTTAGAGTCGCCACCAGCTGGGAGGTCAATGCCACAGGACACTCTCTGCTGCTCCCTCTCGATGTGTGTGAGGAGCTGCTACAGGTCATGGAAGATAACAATGCTACACTTCCTGCATCAATGCGTAACATGAGAGCATATAAGGTGAGACATGACCCTCAGGAAAAAAGGTCACAATCAGGACTTGCATGTGAGTTGCTTTTAGATGTAAGATCGGGTCTAAAAAAATCCAGTCCGACCTGACCCAGGCTGTATTTAAGTCTGACCCAGCCCGAAGCTGGCCAATGTTCCTGATTTGCAGGACAGAAACCGAAGGAACCTCAAACTATATTTGCATTTGCGAGGATTCAGGAGAGAGAGAGGAGATTTATGATAACAAATTAAAGCCAGTCTTTTGTAACAAATTTAAACAAGGCTGTATAAACATTTCACGGATCCCTTCACCGCCATGGTTGTAAGGTAACCACTTTCTGTGGTGTGTCTTGGTCAAGTTTAGCCTAGTGGGAGCCCATCCCTCTCCAGGCCATTTTTTGGGCAAGTGTAATCTCCGCCAAATAAAACAGATGGTTATCGGTAGCAGGGGAAGTCTCCTGATTTCACTCCATACACCCCCTTCATCATCTAGTCATCGGTGTTTTTTGGTGTAAAGATTCATCTCGCTTTTCAGAGATGTTTGCAAAGGATACATAAACCCACAATTTTCCAGCATTGACACATTTTTTAATAGTTGAAAGGAAATTTTTTAGGCCGTTTATCATTTTGACAGGTTGAAAATTGGGCCATAAACCACAGCTGCAGTACATCCTTAAGAATTTAGCGCAACACTTTAAGAGAGACCAGGAAGAACAATAACGGGTGGCTAATATACATAAACGAGAAGGAGTTCTTTGAACTGGCATTGAAAGAGTTTAGTACGGTATGTGTTGTTTTGAGGCAACTTCTAAGCAGCGTAGCAACATCACAGCAGAGGTAAGATCTTAAGCCCGAGCATGGCCCGAGCCGAACATGGTGAATCAAATGCCAGACCAGGCCATAATTCGGTTCTGATTTGGGCATGGAATCATGATCTTACCTCTGGTTCCTTTGTTGATCCCATTGCAACATCTAATGCAGCCTGGTCATCCCAGGAGCTGTATGAAATTTGGAGCTTTTTTACCTTTGGCCGCCACCCCCGGCTTTTGTCATCATTGCAACCTCTTTTAAGAACATTAATGATGCACGTGCAAGTACGTGCATGTTGAAAGCCTCGAGACCAATGGAAAACAAAAAGAAAACTAGGACATCTTACAGGGTTGCAAGAGCACAAAAATGACGCATTCCAAAGGATTTTTATCATTATAAATGCAACAGAGAAGATTGCCTAACCAAAAATGCATGATGTGAAAAATTATCAAAGGACTGCATGACGAAATTGTGGATAATTGTGGATATGTTCATGAGACCAACGGGATTGATACTGAGTTCAAAAGCCAGTGGGTTGAAAGTTTATTATTACAATTATCTATTGGTAAAATGCCTTCTTCAGGATGAATTGCCTTCAAAACGTTAGGTTAAAAATATGGGTTTGATTTAGCTGACAACTAACGCTGTTTTAAACACAATGAAAATGGTAATTAGAGCTAATATTTTTCAGTTCGTGTTTAGAAAATTCTTCAATTGTTGATTAGGAGTATATGGCCATGGCTGACGCAAAAGTGAGGATAACTAAATTTACAGTTTTAATTTACTGAGATAGGTTTTCCTTACTGTGTAGCAACAGTGGTAACCGATTCGATCTGCAACCTCAGTGGAAATTTTTAAATCTAAGCTTAAAACACACTTCTATTCTATAGCATATGAATGAGCTATATTTTATGTTGACAATATCTGTATTATTTGTTTTTGCAACATCCATTGAAGCCTGATCATCCTGGAAGGTGGATTATCTCATGTGCGGTCCCTTCTCAAGGTTTCTTCATTTTCCTCATGTTGATGTTTTTTTTTTATTTTCCTTGCTCCCATGTAGGTTTGAGATCAGGGGATGGTGTAATAATAGTCTGTGGTTTGCAATAATCTGTGGTCTGTGCAACCCTTTGAGACTCTTTGTGATTAAGGGCTATACAAATAAACATGACTTGACTTGGTATGCACATTTATTATTTTGGCAGGTCCACGCGTGCAGAAGAAATAAGGGTGTATATGCGCATCTCTTTCCATTAAGTGTCCATTTGATATATAAGCGATCCATTCAAGTGATAATACACATTAGATTAAGACTGGTTTGTAAATTTTAAATTACAAAGAAAATTATGTGACAAAAATAAAGTTTCCTGTATCGCGTCCTTAATCAGCTTTGAGCCTATCTACAATCGTTTTAGTCAGCCATTTTAAGCATCAGCATTTTCTACACAGTTTGGGGTAATTTCAGCCCCCAATATTTGATTCAAACAGCATATTTATGAAATAATGTAACCATTCTACACAAGTGTTAACTGTTAAACATTTTTTATTGTATAATTTCTGAAGCACTTATTTCATGTGTTAGAGGCGCAGGCGTACAAGCAACACCTACCGTGTATCTGTCCACGCCATTGTTAAGCAGTCTCCATGCTTGCGGTTGCCTGATTGATTAAATAAAAGGAGACATTTTGAAATGAAAGCCACAACCACAAGGTATACACAGGTCATAGTATTTGTCTGGTCGCTGGAAATGGCTCCATTGGTAGTACGCAGCGGGAGGCAATGATATACTCGAACACTTCCTAATTGTGGAAGTCTGTTGGGAAGTCGACAGCAGAAGACATGAGGGTAATTTGATCACACAACCATCAAGAGTTACTAGAATTAGTTTAAGAGTATCTGAGATCTTGTTTGAAACGGCGAGGAAACCACAATGGTGCCCACAGTGTCACAGACCTCAGCAATACTGTCAGTTGCCTCTATAATCACAAATTGTGTTTACTTGGTGTAAGAAGTGTATTTTACTACATGTTATTGACAGGTTAGAGAATATTAGAGTCTAAAACCTCACTATTTTTTTTTTAAATTGGAAAATTGGAAGTGCCTACCAATTTTTGCCATTTTAACTTATTTTTGAAGGCCTACAAAAATACTTATGTAGCTATATTGGCATAGGGTGTGTCAAAAGAATGTTTATAGCATTTACCATTTTTAGTAAACAACAGTTACTAAACAACAGTTGAACATTGCTAAGTTTCTTGAAAAAAAAAACACTTTTTCAAGAACTTTTGAGAAAAACAGCTTTTTGTGAAAGGGTGCATTTCAAGCAGAATTTTCGCTTCTGTGCTTTTTTTTTTTGTTGCATTTGTGATACCTCCAATAACTAAACAATGCTTTTCATAAACACAAGGGCACTTTGCTTTTAAAATAAAATTTTATTGCAAGAACACTTACCTGATGCATGAACTTTTGTTCACCATGGCAATCGTGTTCCTGCACAAAACGTCATCCCTCCCTGACCAGACTATGACGATGCCATTTTTTTTTTTAAAGTAATAGGCTTTGTTGATGAGTTAACTACCTATTACTGTTTTTCCATATCTCGCAACTATCACCACACTGCTTTACCATGCCTTCTTGCCATATAAGGCCACCTACACACACTCATTCGCCGTATACAGTAAGCAACACTAGAAGGTTGGGAGTTCTCAATGTGTGGGCACCAATCTTATCAAAGCCACTCATGCCATCTAATAGTAATTTCCTATAGAGAAATCATTCCCAGAGGCTTGATACTTACTGCTAAGCAGCGGCAAACCCTTTATAATATTTTTAAAATAAACCAATACATATTCCTAGGTTATGGCACTCGGGTACAATGCTTCCAAAAACATATGTATATGTTATGGCATTGAATATATTCATTTATTTGAATAAATAATTAATCTGAAGAAACAAGTTCATTTTTTTTCTATTAAGCCTGTCCGCTTTTCGGAGTACCACATCAATTTTTAGGTAGTTTTGGTTTCAGAAGAAGGCATGACAGCAAATGAGGCACATGGGGGAGCGTGAGAAGCGTGTACTTTTCAAGGGCAGATCAGCGGAGCTTGACCTGCTCGGTGGAAGAGAAAAGTATGAAAGGTGTCATAAATAGTTGGTTTGATTAGGATGATGGTTTTGTTTATTTTTGGGTTGAAGTCCAAGCTCTAATTTGTATTTATACAGATCACACCTGAATTATCAGTTGCAGGACCAACCAAACTGGAAAATCAATGTCAGCTTTATTCTGAAAAGCATTTCAATGGGATCAAAATCTCTTTTGGCTAACACTTATCAGCAACAAAGTGCATCAATATTAAACATAAAACCTGTCACATATAGTTTTTCTCTAAATCAAGTCTAAAACATTCAAATGTTTGTAACCATACAATTCTCCCGCTTGAGTTTGTATGCCGCTTCCCCAATGCTTGAATCATTTTAGTTTCTCTGAGTGGATAAAAGACTGCACCATAACCAGCCTGGTGCACATTTTCAACTGTCAATTGTTTTCTGTGCTCTTGCACCCTCCATTTCTGAATTCTCAAGGGAAATGGTGTGGAAAGCACTTTGGTTCGGTGTCACTTTGCCCCCAGCTTATTATTCTCTTACTTCTAACACCCGCGGCAATAGAATGTAGGTTAGTCAGTAAGGGTTTGAGAAAGTAATAATTTTCTTAAAATGTTGATTTACGGTTGGGCACACGAATACTTGAACAATGACAGATGCGATGGAAGTACAATAATCCTTTGCTATAACGGAGTTTACTTTTCACAATTTTGGCACGTACCCGATTTTAATTGTATTGTGTTCTGCATTCTGATTGGCTAAACTTTCTCCCCACTTATTATCTGACGGTACAGTAGCTATTTGTTGTACTTTGTGCACTGTGTAGTCAATTTCTTTTTTTCTTTGTGACAAATGAAGCAAATAAATCCGGCTGCTTAATCAGGCATTAGATATTTGACTGCAGACGTCAACATTAGCCCCCCAACATCTATTTGTCATTGTAATAACCTTAAAGGTGTGTGTGTAGTTTGAGGTGTCCATAAGAACTTTAAAATTGAATATTTTCTCTGTAAAGTGTGTTTTGATAATGCCCAACTAAGTTAAGAGTCTTCTTTTTTTTTTATCGCACCTATCTGTCTTTATCTTACTTTTGTCATCGGTGTTCTGTCAACAAAGCGCATTACGCTAAAGGGAAAGAGGATGGGGTGTTAGGGGGTACAGCTCATGTCACGTGTGTTTTCAGTGCTTTCTTTAATTGTAGGATAAAAATGGTAAAAGTAAGATTAGGACTACTTCAAATACAGTCCAAATGCCAACCCAAACCCCTCCAAAATATGAAATAGGAAGAGTTTATACGAGCGCTTCTAATAATTTCACATACTTGCAAGTGCAAGAAAAGGAGCTGCAACGATGATTTCCGCCAGAATACTTTTGACGTTGCATACACCACTTTTAAAGCTATAATACTGAAAATATTTTCTAAGGATCAACAACATGTGAGACACAGTCATGAAAAGGAACCAAATTATATCAATATTTTTTATTACAATTACAACACAAAAAATTTATTTGGTGTTGCATAAATATTGTCCCACTGTACTCTCAGCTCAGCCAACTGACTCCAGAAGTACCCTGATGACTTCTGAATAGCATATTAACGCAGCGCAGCATGCATGCTTGTTGGCGCTTGTGCTTGTAACCGAGCAAAAAAGCAGGCGTGTTGTGTGTGTGTGTGTGTGTGTGTGTGTGTGTGTTGTGGTACAGTGGCCAAAATCACCCTCCTTTCCACCTCCCTGTTCCTCACAAATAAAACATAAAAATTGGGTTTGCTTCAAGGTCAGTCCCTCAAATCAAGTCAATTGGTCGGGCTTGGGCTTTTATACCCGCGGGCCAGGTTGGGATGGATTTTTTTAGGCCAGATCTTCTACTTCTATATTATTCGATGTCGAGCTAAATGACTAAAAATAATAAACAGAGTCCACCTGTGTCTCATTAAGTCTTAGTTTAGATGAAACTGCTCTATGATGGGCTCAGAGGTCTGGGAAAGGAAACACTAAAGAACAGACAGCAATATAAAGACCAAAAAACACTCCAGGCAGGTCCAGGATAAAGTTGTGAAAAACTTCAAAGCAGGAGTGGGATAAAATCAGATTTTGCAACAATTACACATCACCCAGAGCTCAGTGCAAGCAGTAATATCATAATGGAGGGAGAGCATAAAACTACTGCAGACCTGGCCGTCCCTCTAAACTTTCGACCCAAAGAAGGAGAAAATTAATCGGAAGCAACCAAGTGGCCCATGATCAAATAGCATGACCTGCAGGCATACACAGCTAAGCTGGGGTAATCTGTGCATAAGACAACTATTAGTTGTACTCTGCATGAATTATATCTATATGGATGAGTGGCCAAAAGAACGTCCCTTTTTAAAGAATACCATAATAAAGCCCATTTATCGTTTGCAAGACGCCACATGGTAGACACAAATAACGTGTGGAACAAGGTGTTCTTCTCAGAACTTTTTAGACTGAATGCAAAGCCTTACGTTTTGAGTAAGAGTAACTGCACATCACTCTGAAAACACCAGCCCCACTTTCAAACATAATGGTAGCAGCATTATGCCCTGGGGTTGCTTTTCTTCAACAGGGACTGGGAAGATTGTTAGAGCTGGTGAGAAGATAGATGGAATCAAATACACTTACAACTATGGCAGAAAATCTGTTGGAAGTCTGCAAGAGACCTAAAAATGGGTTGCACGTTCCCCTTCCAACAGGAAATGGACCCTAAATATAAAGAAAATCTACATTGGAAAGGTCCTGAAGAGAATTTGTGGAAAGATCTGAAAAATTGCTGTGCACAAACGATCACCATCAAACCTTAAGTAACTTGAGTTGCTTTGCAAGGAAGAATGGAAAAATAATATTATTTCAAGATTTGCAAAACGAAATGAGACTTATTTAAAAAGACTTGGAGCTGTGATCACAGCAAAAAGTAATATGAAGTATTGACTCATAAGGGTGCAATATTTTTGCAACACCTACTTTTTTTTTTTTTTTTTTTTTTTTTTAGCAAAGTATAAAATATTAAATAAATCTGGTTTCTTTTCACAGTTGTTTCTCAGATGTTGTTGATTCCATTTTGAGTTTTTTATCTATATGTTTGAAGCCTGAAATATGGCAATTGGTTATAATAGTATCGGGGGGATACTTTTGCAAGCCACTGAATGAAATCTTTGGAAAACCATTTTGTGGGTGAAAATAATTAAAGGTTTTTGTTTTTCTTGTCTAATTTGAATTACCTCTTTAATTCCTCTGAAACTAGCCTCACCACCACTAATACCGTTACATAAAATAATATTTATATTGTACTTAGCTTGTAATAAACTGTAGTTTTCCCATTCCTGCATTAGCAAAAACTAACCTTCATTTCATGTTTCTAATTTGTATGAATTACTATTGATGCGCCTGAGTGGCGAGCGAGCATTGGCACGGGAACGAAGAGGACCAGGCCTTGAGTGAGGCAAATGTCCTCATCCATCATCCCAGTGTGGAGCTCTCACAGGAACACAACCATTGTGTGCTGTAGGCAAACACCCAGGAATAGCAGATGGAGGAAAAGAGGCAGGATCCGCCTCGTTTTTTTGTGCTTTTGTGAACCAAATATGTGTTTTTGAACTTGGGAGATGGCTGCCAACTGTAAGGGTTTTAGTTGAAGATTTGACGTTCTGGTAAAATGTTGTGCTGTTGATTAGCAATCCACAACTAATTAATGGTGCATCAATGCTTTCAAGAATAAAAAGGGATTTTCTCAAATGCAAAAATGATGTGGGTGTGTTTGTGTGTGTATTATCAACTCGTTTTTCTGTTGTCCTCAGGTGGCTTACCTACGATTGTGAATGTTCAAAAGAGTTGCGGCCATTTTGAAGCCTCATTATGTTCCACGTGGTCCACTCAAAGCTTTTGAAGCAGATGATCGAAAGTCCTCCACTTACTTCAAGATGGAATTTCTATCAACTTTGAAGACGCTTCACCCATTAAAGCCGTAAAAGTACTTGAAACAAAAAATATTTTTCATTTTGGTAGATTTTAATTATAGTATTGTTAATTGTATCTCATTTCAACAGCCATGTACGTCTAGTACCGAATATGTGTCCTGTTAAGGAATGTGTTTTGTATTTTCTTCTGTATTCAACTAAAATTAGAATAAAGATTTTTCCCCCAAAGCATCACTTCTTTTTGTCTATATCAAACTAATTCTAGCTCAGGGGCCACATAGTAGAAAATGTACTCTCACTGGGGCTTGATAAGTAAATTAATAGCATAAAAACTGAGCCCAAGTTGTCAGGCATGAGATCTTTACCAGGCTCACAATGAACTAACGATTATGGTTCAGGGGTGTAAGATTCAATTCTAAAAGATTGGTGAGGGTTTTTTTTCCTTTATTAAGATTTTATCGCTTATCCATCCATCCATCCATTATCTGCACCGCTTATCCTCAGTAGGGTCGCGGGGGTGCTGGAGCCCATCCCAGCTATCTTCGGGCAGTGGGCAAGGGACACCCTGAACTGGTTGCTAGCCAGTCGCAGGACACACAGGGACAGACAATTCCCTCGCTCATTCACACCTAGGGACAATTTGAACTGGCCAATTAACCTAACATGCATGTTTTTGGAATGTGGGAGGAAACCGGAGTGCCCGGAGGGAACCCACTCAAGCATGGTAAGAACATGCAAACTCCACACAGGAGGTTCAGAACTGTGACGCGCACGCACTAACCACTAAGCTGCCGTGCTGCCCTTATCTCTTATCGTGTTCATCAATTGCATTTCTAAAAAAGAACAAATGAATTAATTTCATCAACAGTTTAACTAAGGGAAAAACTACTCTCACTGGGGCAAAGTAAATTAATGGCATAAAATGTCTAAATTGTCGGGCTGGGGATCTTCAGATCTTAACAATGTAATTACGATTATGATTCAGGGATTCAATTCTTCAAGATTTGTGAGGTTGTTTTTTTTCCTTCACTAACAAAGATTTTATCTTATAGTATTCATCAACCGAATTTGTAAAAAAACAAAAGAACAAACTAATTCACTTCAGGAAAACCCATGAAAACTCAGTAGGGGCAAAAGTAGCACCCAATCACAAATGCAAGTGCAAATAATCTATATGATTGATTAAATAATATTAAAGTCTTTCTGGTTTTAATTTCTTCTCTCCAACAATAATGTTTATCTGAATTGGGAAACTTGGCTGTTATATTTCATGTTCATATTTGAAAGGATCTTTCAAATATGAATATGAAATATAACAGCCAAGGATCTTTTGAAAGGAACTTCGAAGCTTCTGTAAAAATACCTGGGTGCTATTTTTTTTATTTTGTATTTTTGATCTAACTGCCGACGGAAAACTTCCAGTCTTTGAGATAAAAAGCATAGTTAAGTAGCTGCGGTTAAGCAATGCATCCCCGCACACACGTGAGGTGTTATCGGATTGGCTTATACAGTGTATCTGTGAATTGATTTTAAAAGAAAATAAAGTCCTGATATGTGTTTCCTCAAATGTTCTCTGGTTGATGAATGGTAGTCCGCAAACATGGCTAAAATTTGCTTCGGCAGTGGTGCTTGGCTTGGGAGGCTCACCTTGCACAATGTTGACTATTTTTTTTGCACTATGTTGACTATTTTTGCACCAAATGCATATTGCACAAACCCTTACGAAACCAACTGTATGTAACATCCTACATGCCGTCATTTCTTTGTGTAAATATTGTGTAAATTATAACTATAACCTTATCCTCCTTGTTTTATAACCTTATCCTCTCTCTTCCTTATCTTTTTGGTTTCTTCACCTCTGTGAATGTGTGAAACTTGAGTGTCATGCCCAATTTCGTTGTCACAATATGTTAACCTATTTTGTAACAATGACAATAAAAGTATATTCTATTCTATTCTATTTGTATAGCCCTTGATCACAAAGAGTCTCAAAGGGCTTCACAGATCAAAGACTATTGCAAACTACAGATTATTATTACATCATCCCCTCATCTAAAGCTACATGAGGGCAAATAATACACACATTATCAACATGAAATATAGGTTATTCATATGCTATAGAATAGAAGTGTGTTTTAAGCTTAGATTTAAACATTTCCACTGAGGGTGCAGATCGAATCTCGGGAAAGAGCATATCACAGATGGAGAACGCTCTCGAACCTGCGTATCTCTTCTTGGCTCTTGGGATCACTAGTAGACCAGCGTTTTCAAAGCAAAGGCTCTGGACCGGGTTATTGTTTCTCTTGTGCTTCTCTGAGAATTGTCTCGCGGGCGGGTTTTAATCCAATGGTGTGCCTAATCCGGCCCGCAGACTCCATATTTGAAACCACTTGTTTATATACAGTACTTTACAAAGCTTCATGTAAATCCACCTACTTGAAATGTATTTAGTGACACTTCAAAGGCAGTTCACACCAGCCAATACTCTACTTGATGGTAATTGCTTTTCCAGGGAGGGTTTTGAGATGATGGTTTAGTTTTTCTCTGTCAATGAGTTTAGCAATGCTAACATTTCGTTACCCTCATGCGAAAAAAGTCACGTTTAGCACAGAGGGCAGACCCAATCGCGTAAGGTTTTCTCACAATATTATTGAAAGAAAGAGGAAGGGCAGCGCCCGCGATCTGATGCTCATTGGACGCGGGAAGCAAGTCGCTCTCGTACTCGGACTGTTAATCGAACACGGAAGTGGATCTTCCGTAGCAAACGATGGCGGTGTCAGGGACGGAAACAAGTCGTAAGCCAGAAAGGGAGAGTAGACAGAGTCGGGGACAAAAAAAGGTCGTAAGCCAGGACGGGAGAGCAGACGTGGTCAGGAGCAAAACAGGTCGTAGCTGGAGACAGACTGGAGCAAAAACGGGACAGGTGAGAGCCAGGGTCGAAAAAGGCTTGCGTAGTATACACTGAGGTTTGCAGACGGACTGACAACAGGCGACAGACAGGACTGGGTTCAAATAAAGACGGGATGCCAATCAACCCGCGGCGGTTGGCGCCAAATGAGCGGGCACAGGTGGATCACATCATTAATCATGACAAAAAAGGCATTACTGACGATTTTTTTTTCAAGAAAAAGGCTGAAAATGTCTGAAAACAAGAGTTGCAATTAATTTGTATTATTTGAAATCACTAAACAGTATTGATAACAGATAAAGACTTTGTCAAAACAAAGGCGAATAATTAATGAAAAACATTTTTCTGTGCTGATAGTGGCCTCACTGTTTACACATTTCTCATACGATAATAGCCTTACCAACAACTAACGAATTTGTAGGAAACATTAACAAAAAAAATATTTCATTTCTAAATTATGTACAGTAGCTAACACGGCCATTAACATACTAGGTATGTTAATAGTTAAGGCCATTATCGCACGGCAACAGTTAAATCATGGGATTTAAAACGTTAATAATTCCAATATTGTAAAGGTAATACATTTAGTATGAACCGAGACTGTCTAACATCCAAAAAATCAAAAAAAAATTATCAGACGCTGCCCTACTTACGAATGAGATCCGGACAATCGTTGATAAATTGAGTTTGTACTTGCTTCAGTGCTATATTTTGTCTGGAATGTACATTTAGGGTTTATAAAAGTATATTTAAGGCTTGTATAAGTAACTTGCTGACTGAAAAATAAACGTTAAAATAATATGCTCTATACAGATAAATAAAGTTAAGTTTAACTTACTTTTGGAAGATGGGCTTCAAGAGGTCCTCCTCCGTGGCAAAAAATTGACAAAAAAAAGCGTTCTGACCATTTTCTGAACCGTATCTAGCTTTCTTATAGCACTTTTATTTCAAAAGTAACGGCTCGCGTCTTCTTTAACTTTACACCAACCATATTGAATTGCTGAACAAGATATTAAACAATAAAAACAATATAGAATGTTTACAAACGATCTAGGAAGATGAAGCAGATTTGTTGTTCGTGGTGGATGCTGGGTGACTTCTCACAGCGCCACCACATGCCGGTAGCGACGCAAAGAAGCACTACAGTAATGTACTGTACTCGGAAAAAGGTGCACACAATACAAAATCTAACTTACAGCAATGTAATGATATTTTTTGACATCATTGCAGCCACTGTCAGCTCGTTTCCGATGCGCGTGCAAGTACGTGCATTTTTTAGAGACGCCTAAAAAAAAAACTCTTCTTTATTCATCTTTCTTGGGGTTTGGACTGTACTTGAAGAGGGCGTCTTATATCCCTATTTTCATGCTACACTAGCAAAAACAAAAAACGCAGCAAGGAGCATGATGTAATCCCACAGCACCTACCCCAAACCTCATTTATCCTACCTATTGTGATCCGCCCTGGACAGTTTTGCTAAAAGTAAGATAAAGGCAGATAGACGCTGTGGAAAAAAAGTAATAAGTGTTGTTTGAAATCACTTGGGCATTGTTAACACACACTTAATAAGGATAACATTAAACTTTTTACTTTTTTAAAGACACCTCAAACGTTGTACCCCACCTTCAAGTAATGTCAAATAACTGCTAAGATTCACACAACATCTAGGGCGTGATTGGTCATTAAAGGATTAAATCGGGGAAAAAAAGCACAGTGGAGTTAAGGCATCAGCCAACAATAGAGTAACCAATTAAGAATAATTGACTCACCTCGCATTAAGGGTGGTAAATATTGCTAACCTCAGCATTACACTCCTGGGTAATTATTTTTCCTTTCCATTTAACGGTTTGTGCTGTGCATAAATAGTGTGCGTCGTTAATATGCACCTCTCATATATATTTGGATCATTTTACCTATAATTATGTAAAATACGTAATATAATTGTCTTTATTTTTTGCTCACGTTTTTTGGGGAATTACAACCTTTTATTCACATATATCATATATGAATCGATTTTACCCCCTTTCTGCTTTCTTTTGCATGTCGAAATTCGCTAAATGCTGATACAGCAGGTGACAATTATTCTTAAAAAATGCAGACCTACAATATTAGCCCCACTGAGAAGGCAAAGAATAGCATGTATGAGCTAATTAAATCCATTCGGCAAACTGTCAAGGGCTTCTCATCTCCTTTCTGGCCTTTCTACGCCAGTGCAAGTGAAGCAGGCTTTAAATAGCCAATTTGCTTCAAGTATGGTGAGGAAAGGAAATAGTACACACCAACAGCAAAAATCTGATGCCTTTAGGAGTTCAGGGTATCCTCTTGTTGACAGAGAAGAAATTGTAACAATAAAAGTGATTTGTCAGCATACCGTTGTCTGCTGGATCATTGGCCTTTTGAGACCATTATCTGGTGACAGTATTTACATGGAAAACTGCTATCCATCCATTATCTGCACCGCTTATCCTCAGTAGGGTCGCAGGGGTGCTGGAGCCCATCCCAGCCGTCTTCGGGCAGTGGGCAGGGGACACCCTGAACTGGTTGCCAGCCAGTCGCAGGGCACACAGACAACTCACTCACTCATTCACACTCAGGGACAATTAGGACCGGCCAATTAACCCGACATGCATGTTTTTGGAAAATGTTGGAGGAAACCGGAGTGCCTGGAGGAAACCCATGCATGCACACTCCACACTGGGAGGCTGCGGCAGCTGGAATTGAAACCTGAACCTCCGCACAGTGGGGCACCGTGGGGCACCGTGGGGCTGCGTGCTAACCACCCAGCCGCCGTGCCGCACTTGAAAACTGCTACTTTGTGCATATTTTTTTCTTGCTTGAGTAATCTTGGTCAGGAAAGCATGTAAGGGGCCGTATAAAAGTATTTGCCCCCTTCCTAATTTCTGTGTTTTTTGCATATTTATCACTCACAATGATCAGAAAGCCAAATTTACAGTGATATCAGAAAGAGACAACCCAAGGAAATGAAAAATGAAGTTTTGAAATTTTGATTCCGTTCATAAGGGCACAAAAAAAATCCAAACCTATCCGGCCCTATGTGAAAAAGTAATTGCCCCTCGAACCTCATAAACACCAGAAATGGAGATAGGACACACTTGCGTTCATTTTTCACAGCTTTATTTAGAAGGAGGAAAGGGCTTGGACCCGCGATCTGGTGATCGTCGGTCATGGGTAGTAGATCGCTCGGAACGGGGAAGTGGCACTTCCGTGGCGAGCGAAGGCAGTGTCGAAAGCGGGGTAAACCAGGTCGATGGCCTGGGCGGTGGAGCAGAAACGAGTTCATAAAAGGGGTCGGTGCCGGGAATCAAACAGGAATCAAGACAGGATAGAGTCAGGGTCGAAAGGGCTTGCCTAGCGTGGGCTGAGGTTTGCAGACAGACTGACAACGGGTAACAGGAGGACAGGGGTTTAAAAGGAGATGAGCAGCCAATCAGCGTCCGAGGCAGTTGAAGCCAAAGGAGTCGACTCAGGTGCCTCGCATCAGTAATCATGACATTGGCAGCGATAACAGAAATCAAACGTTTACAATAACTGGTAATGAGTCTTTCACAACAGTTTGGAGGAATTTTGGCCCACTTTTCTTTGCAAATGTTTTTTAAATCTGCCATATTGCCGGGTTTTCAAGGATGAATTGCCCGTTTGAAAAGATCACACTACAGAATCTCAATTGGATTTAAATCTTGACTATGACTTTACCACTCCAGAACCAGCATTTTTTTGAACCATTCAAAGCTGGACTTGCTGGTGTTTTTCGAATCATTGTCCTGCTGCATGATCCATGAGTGCTTAAGTTTGAGGGCACAAACTGATGACCGGACGTTCTCCTTCAGGATCTTCTGGTAAAAAACTTAATTTATTTTTTATTTTTTTTTAATTCTGTGCCATTTTTTACGACACACACCTGCCACCTTTCAAAATCAGTCCACAGGATGTTTCTCTGAGAGCCTTGAGGTTAATCAGGATGCTTTTTGGCAAATGTGAGACTCTTTATGTTCTTTTCAGACAGCAGTAGTTTAAACCTGGAAACTCTCCTATGGATGCCATTTTGGCCAGTGTCTTTCTTATAGTGGAGCCAGGGGCGGCAGTAGCTCAGGAGGTAGAGCGATCGTTTTAGGATTAAGGGATCCCAGTTCGAATCCCGGCTTGTCCGTGTTACATGTCGAAGTGTCCTTGGGTAAGACATTGAACCCCCAATTACCCCCAATAAGCAGGTTAGTGCCTTACATGGCTGCACAGATCACTGCCGCTATTGGGAAATGTGAAGCACAATGTAAAGCGCTTTGGGAAGTCATTGACTTGAAAAGCTTTATATAAATGCAGACCATTTCCTTTCATTTCATTTCCATGAACACTGACCTTAACTGAGGGCAGCGAGGCCTGAAGTTCATTGGATGTTTCTTGAGGTTCTTTTGTATTCTCTTGGATGAGCCGTCTTTCCACTCTTGGAGTAATCTTTGTTGGTCTATGACTCCTGGGAAGGTTTGCCACTGTTCCCAGTTTTCTCCATTAGTGAATGATGGCTCTGACAGTGGTTTGCTGGAGCCCTATAGCGTTGGAAATAGCTCTGTGACCTTCTCCGGGTTTTCAATCTCTTTTTGTCTAATAACTTTTGGAATTTCTTTGAATCGTAGCATGTTAACTGTGTAGTCCAGATTTTGTAGCTTACTTCACTTTGTTTAACAGATTTAATTTAAGTGATTTCTTAATTCTACACAGGTGGTGGCAAATTCAACTCCGGTTCGTAACATTTATTTTGTGATTTAACAAGGGAGGACAATTACTTTTTCACTAAGGACCAGATAGGTTGTTTTTTTTGTCCCTTAATACATTGAATCAACATTTCAAAATTGCATTTTGTATTTCTTTGTGTGTTATTTAAATTGGTTTGATGATCTGATACTTATGTGAGTGATGAATATGCAAAAAACACAGAAAATAGTATGGGTCAAATACTTTTTCACGACACTGCATATGCTGCAAAAATATATTGAACCTGTGTGTGTCAGAACCAGAACAGATACAGGACCCAATCGCGTGACGTTCTCACACAAGCTTTTTATTTTATGGGAAATGGGGAGTCATGCATGTTCGGAAGCCGGTCTGGCGTGGAAGGACAGGATGCCAGAGACCAACGAGATCGATAATGAATCAGGGTAACGAAAATAAACAGGAAAAACTAGACGGGATCCAAAACTGGAGAAACTAACCAACAGGACAAGAATAGACGGAAAACAAAACTGGAACCCGAAATTAAACAGTACAAAAATAAACAGGAACAATACCGGACTGCAGATATCACAGGAAAACAGGACAGAACCCATGTCTTGTGGGGCAGAAGTTCGTTGACGGGCTGGCCCTGAAGCAAGAGAGCGCTTAGCTTTATATACACAGAAAGTCAATCTCTAAACAAGCCGCAGCTGGCACAACACGGGCGGGGCCAATTGGGCACCATGGCAACCGTGACACACACGGGCCGGGCCAATTGGGCACCAAGGCAACCGTGACACACACGGGCGCGGCCAAGTGTGCGCCATAGCAATCATGACACACACGGGCGGGGTCAATTGGGCACCATGGCAACCGTGACACACACGGGCCGGGCCAATTGGGCACCAAGGCAACCGTGACACACACGGGCGCGGCCAAGTGGGCGCCATGGCAACCATGACAGTATGTTATGATCTGTTACGCCACCTTGCCTCAGAGGGCGCACACCGGGTTTAGAGATAGACACACCTGTGCCCAATCCCCCCTACACATCATGGTGACCACCCTAATCCTTTATAATGACTGTTTGGACAACACACGTGATCGGATCATTGCCACTTCTATCTTGTCTTGGAATATATTATCTGTTGTTTCCATTTTTTTCTGGTTTGTACTTTTTGGTAGTTGTTTAGACCTGGTTTGTTTTTTTTTGTCAATAAATACCATCCTTTGTTGAGTACACCTGCCTCTATTCCGGCTTCCCTGCAATTGGTTCCACACCTACAAGATGTGACCAAATTAGAGGTAAGTCTGGGCCCCGAACCTGACCGCTTAACATGATTTGAGGGGCCGAGCCCGAAGTAAACCCTAAGCTTTACTTCAGCGCCAAAGTGTGCATATTGGCTGAAGAAAGCAACTTCGGGTTTACCTCGGGCCGAGTCCTTCAACTATGCATTTCGTAGTGCAGCACTGGAATGAACACTTTGGCAAAAAAAATTCTTTGGGTTGCTGCATTTCTCTCTTAAATATTTTATTCTGTGTGATTGACCCTGTATTGTATTTTGACAGACCAGTTGTGTTTTTTGTATGTTTGTTACTATCCATCCATCCATTATCTGCACCGCTTATCCTCACTAAGGTCGTGGGGGTGCTGGAGCCCATCCCAGCTATCTTCGGGCAGTGGGCAAGGGACACCCTGAACTGGTTGCCAGCCAGTCACAGGGCACACAGAGACAGACAACTCCCTTGCTCATTCACGCCTAGGGACAACTATGACCGGCCAATTAACCTGACATGCATGTTTTTGGAATGTGGAAGGAAACCCACGCAAGCATGGGGATAACATGCAAACTCCACACAGGAAGGTTTGATCCCATGACTTCAGAATTGTGCCAACTAAATGAAAATGTATTTTTTTTCCGGATTATTATCTCCTTTTTTTTGTTTACATACTTTTAAGAACCTTCCTTTATAAAAATGATTTGCTTCAGATCGATTGAGTGGGATTATGGTATCAGTTGGCATTTGTATCTTGTTTGTTAATTGGTTACCAAGGTCATAAAAAAATCATTTGTGTATTTTTTTCAGTTTCCAGTTCCTTCACAAGACAATACTTATCAACATTTATTGTTTTATAATATGTCTCAAGATATTCAGTTCTGGATCAACCCAGTCATCTCCATGTTTCTTACGACCCTATACAGAGATCGTATTACATTTAGAGCAGGGTCACTGAGATTTTCCTGGAAAATTTATTTTTTTACTGGCATGATGTTTTAGTGGTTGACTGAGCCTATTTTAATTGAACTTCTAATAATTAAGGCCTGGTAATAACATGGTAACAACATATTGATAACATGATAAGTTTTAGAAATGCATATCAAACTGGTAGCCATCAGTAACGCAAAGAGCTCCCAGATACAGAAAGGCTGTTGACCCCTGTTTTAGAATTATAATACAAAACAAAAATGACAAAAGATAAATAAATTTCATTTTGTGGAAATCCTGTTCATACACCAAAAATATAAAAAATGTAATTCTACTTTTCAGAATTTTGTCAATTAACTAATTTTTGGGGTTAAACCATTAAGTATGACAAACAATCCCACGGTACTATTAATATATAAGTGGGGTCAGGAACCTATGGCCTTTTTAATGAGTACGTATGGCTCGAAGAATAAATTGATACCATGCAAACTTACGGCATGAAGTGCTCAGTAGCTTGGGCAAAGCCTATCATAGACCATGCAAAGCAGGAGCGGGTAAAAATGTGGTACTGTCCAGTATATATAGGGCACATTTTTAACGTGTGTACAGTCAAAGTGTCACACCAACAAAAAAGTTACTTTGACTGTAAATTGCTAAAGAATCCTCTATATAGAAGCTCATAAATAATCCATGTTCACTGTTGAGACACTTTATGATAAAAATCCACTGAACAAACGGTTAATAGGCTAAAATGCCAGCAGAGCACCCAGAGGCAGCACGCAAGCACTTCCTCCTGTCTCTCGCCCCGCGCCGTCTGCGCTGAAGGTAAATACGTTGGTATCTTTGTTTGCAGAATTTTGTGCCATTTTTACAAAATAACTTTGCTTGCCACCTGTATAAATTATTTATGGCAAAAATGAAGGCCCAGAAAAGCCTTAACACTACAAGTAACTGTGGGAGGGAGACAGATTGTATGTGGCGGTTATATATGGGACACGGGCTCTGCCATTATTATTATTTCATAGATTCTATCAAATCATCAAACGTCACACAGGGAAATAAAATGCGCTGTAGAATAAGCTTTTGTCTGGAGAACATCTTTGGCGATTTTGTTGAATCCTGTTGTATTGTTGTAAAATCAAAATATTTTACATTTATGGCTCTTTGGGTCAAAGGTTTTCCCGACCACTGATATATAACAAACTTAAAGGTGCAGTCCAGAATTTGAAAATGTTCTACTTGCTGACGCTATCTTCTTAGAATTATCATTGCAGCCTCTGTCAAGCTTCTTGTGTGACGTGTGCAAGTAGGTGCATTTCTTAGAAGCACTTAATGGACTCATCTTTTTCATCTTTTTGGGATTAGGGTTGCTATGGACTGTATTTAAAACAGTTATTTTCTCACTTTCACCATTTTCATGCTAATGAAATCATTCTCCAGCCCTCCCCCCATTCCTCAAACCTAATGTGTTCCACCCTAAACAGCTCTGCTAAATGTAAGATAGAAATAAATAGGCTCAGTAAAAAATAAATCATAAGGGCTCTTTGAACTTAGTTAGGCAGTGTTAACACTTAATAGACAAAATATCTAACTTTCAACTTTTTAAGGACACCTCAAAGGACGTATCCCACCTTTAAATATTTAACTATTTATTTATAATAATAATAATAATAATTTCCTTGTATTGTCATTCTGTGTAACAATGTACACAGAACGAAATGTCGATTGCACCTGACCCGTTGTAGCGAGCCGATGCAGCCGCAGCCAACAGAGGGCGCCGCCGACCACTTTTTAAGTCTTAGGAATGACTCGGCCGGGGCGCGAACCACCGACCTCCCATCATTCTTTTTTTTTATGTATTCAACATGCTTCTACAGCATTTATTGTTCCCTTGAAAATTGTTCATTGTTGTTTGACTGTTTTATCTCAGTTTTGTTTTAAATTATGCAATGTTTATTAAAAAGAAAAAAACTTTTTTTCCGGCTGTATAGAGGGCCGCCGAAATGGAGTCAGTTCATTAGAATATTCATTCAATACAATATTGTTTGTGTTGTTTTTATTTTTTTCTTCTTTATTTTATTTCATTACATTTTGGGGGTCTTTGTAAGCTTCCCAAGGTTATTCGTGGCATCCTATTCCCAATAGAGGGGAGCTCTCATAGCGTAGATGTCAGGTGCCAGCATTCACTGTGGACTACTCAAAGCTTTCGTAAAGGAACCTGACAAGAAACCAAACAACTCTGATCTGACAAGTCTGTCATCCGCAATCGACTGCTGAGGCTTTATCTGCAGCGCTATTATATAGGTCGTTGCTGCGTAAAGTGGAAGTGACAGCTTGGACATTCCGCAGAACGACTGTAACTACTGTACCAAAGATGAGGAATCAGCATGGTTGTCAGCATGTATGAACAGAGGTTCCTCCATTTACTTGAAAGCATATGTAAGTAAAAGTATCACATTTTTTAAGGGGAATGATCACAAATAGCAATCTTTGCAAATATTCATTATTTCCACCCATCCATTTATTGTATTTTACTATTATTATACACATTATTTCATGCAGGGATATCCAGATGCAACAAGGGGGAGGGGGCCTTTTAAATCGCAAGCCATATTGGGTGAAGAAATGGCAGAAGGGCCGGACTAAAAAGGAAAAGAATATTGATTGATTGATTTCATCCGGAATCTCGAATCCGATACGACAATAAATGTTTCGCTTAGATGTGTCATGGAAAGATGAAACGTTCAACATACAGTGACTCGCAAAAGTATCAGGCCCCCAAGAACTTTTCGACAAATTACCATACTTTAAGTCAAGTCATGTTTATTTGTATACCCCTTAATCACAGAGTCTCAATGGGCTGCAAAGACCACTGATTATTGCAAACAACAGGTTTCAAACTTATACTCAAAATATTTTTCTAAGAATCAACAAAATGGGAAACACAACCGTAAAAAGAAACCAAATGTACTCAAAATTTTATATTGTGCTAACAAAGAAAAAATGAAAAAGTAGGTGTTATAAAACTATTGGCCCCCTTTGAGTTAATGCTATGTACAACCTCCTTTTGCTGGGATTACAGTCACGTGTTTTAGGGTATTTATTAGTTTTGCACATCTTGAAACAGAAACATTTGTCTTCCTCATAAAACAGCTCAAGTTCCTTAATGTTTGATTATGATCATTTGTGCACAGCATTTTTCAGATATTTCCACAAATTCTACATAGCATTAAGGTCTGGATATTAGCTTGGCCATTTTAACGCTTTTATATTGTTACTTTTAAACCATTCGATTGTAGATTTTACTTTATGTTTAGGATCCTTGTCCTGTTGGAAGGTGAACCCTGCCCCATTTGCAGGTCTCTCTGCCAGAATAGCTCTGTATTTGGCTGAATCCATCTTCCCATCAACAATCTACCCAGTCCCTGCTGAAGAAAAGCAAGCCCAGAGCATTTTGCTGCCACCACCATGTTTTACAAGGGGATATATATATATATATATATATATCTCATTAGCCGTACCGCTTATCCTCATTAGGGTCGCGGGGGGGCTGGAGCCCATCCCAGCCATCTCTGGGCAGTGGGCAGGGGACACCCTGAACTGGTTGCCAGCCAATCGCAGGGCACACAGGGACAGACAACGCGCTCGCTCATTCACACCTAGGGACAATTTGGACCGGCCAATTCACCTGAAATGTATGTTTTTGGAATGTGGGAGGAAACCGGAGTGCCCGAAGGAAACCCACACAAGCACGGGGAGAACATACAAACTCTGCACAGGAAGTCTGGAGCTGGATTTGAACCCACGCAGGAGGTTCCCATGACATGAACTGTGCCGCACAAGCGCTAACCACTGCGCCGGCAGATGGTCATCTTTGTGATGTAGACAATTGTTTCATTCTGGAAATAGTTTGCAAATGAAATGTGAAGCAAAGTTTTTATACTTTTTCTGAGACGTTGCAAAACCACCACTTAACTTCTGGGTTATTTTTCATCATTGATTAATATCCTGGGCCATGATTGGTCATTAGTCAAAGCCTTATGTATTTGTTATGTCCGCTTTAATGACATTTCCAAAATGAATGGACCCAGAGATGCATAAATACAGTTGAGGATTGCTTCCTACTGTCACTGATATTTTACAACCCAAAAATAGACCACTCAGTTAAACTCACATGCATGTTTTTGAAATGTCGGAGAATACATACTGCCTGGAGAGAACCGATGCAAACACAGGGAAAGGTGCAAGCCATGCATTGGCTGGCTATGTTAGCTGGAATTGAACCACGGACCTCCACACCACAAAGCTGCGCACTAACCCTCCAGCAACCATGCCGCCACAGTGTAATATGTACACAAAATCATTTCTGTTTATTCCCATTTAAAAACCGCAAACGACACTTAAAATATCTAATGATCAAGTCAACAAGAGCCACAATATGAATTTCAAATTGGATTTTCCAGACCTTTGCATCTGGTAATGCATTAGGTTGTTTCTTATTTATCCATTTTCTTTCCTCCGAGACAATGATGTGTGAGATTACATTGTGGACACTGTAGGATAAGATCTGTGTGACGGAGGTCAAGCCATAAAGCTTGAGGGGAAATGAGGCATTAGATTGAGTTCCTCTTTTAGGCACCCAATCCTAACGGGTCATCTATCCTTAGAATCCTCCGTCATTCGATGGAAGAATGATCACGGAATCTTACCTCTCCAGACTCACTCCGGTGGTGAACTTAAGAGATCTGCTTCTTATGAGTTATTTGTTGCACTTATCCAGTTTTCAGAGGTTGGTTCATTTTCTATCTAGATTTGCAGACATTCTATCTCATACCACGCTGTTTGTGAGTTTCTTTTTCGTACAATGAAAATTACAGAATTGAGCTGATTTGTAGCACTAGGTAAATTAGAAATCAAGTCAAGTCAAGTCAAGTCATCTTTATTTGTATAGCCCTAAATCACGAAGAGTCTCAAAGGGCTTCACAGATTATTACACTATATTACACAGACTATTTTTCAGCCGACGAGAAGAGTAGTTTATTCATATGCTATGGAGTAGAAGTGAGTTTTAAGTTTAGATTTAAACATTTCCACTGAGGTTGCAGATCGGATCTCAGGGGGAAGAGCATTCCACAGCACCGGTGCCCGGATGGAGAACGCTCTCGAACCAGCAGAACACTTCTTTGCTCTTGGGATCACCAGAAGACCGGCACTCTCAGATTGTAGGCTTCGGACCGGGACATAGGGGCAAATCAGATCTGAAAGATAAGAGGGAGCAAGTCCATGTATGATTTTGTACAATACTAAGAGAACCTTGAAGTCACATCTATGGCTAACTGGGAGCCAATGCAGGTTAGCCAAAATCGGTGTTATGTGATCGTACTTTTTTGTCCTAGTTAAAAGCCTCGCTGCGGCATTTTGTACCAGCTGAAGAGACTTGATTCTATACTTCGGGAGACCAGAGAGTAGTGCATTACAGTAATCGAGACGGGAGGTAACAAATGCATGAATTATAATTTCCGCATCAGACTGAGATCAAAATATACTCTGTGGTTTGTTTGGACAATGTTGCCCCTAATTGTCCACGGATCTTCACATCTACTCAAAGTTTGAGTGTTTCTCGATTTCACAGTGAGCAATAAGTCATGTTTGGTCAACCACACATGTCCAAAAAGATTAAATAAGGTTAAAATGTGCTGGGTTTCAAGCAACTAATCAATATTGTATAATTTTGTTGAATTGCCTAATATACTATTGGATATGCAGCAGTTTTTTTTCAACAACTCTTACATGATATTTCCAAAGTATTGTTGAAGGACGGAAGTTTTCCACCTTCTCGTTGGATGTCGGGTGATGAGAATGTTAGTAGAATGAGAGACAGGAGACGAATAACTCCTCAAGAAGATTTTTGATGTCAGGATTTTCTGGACACCATTGCGCTATAGACAGGCTACATTCTAGCAATAGTGCAAGTGAAATTTGAAGCAAACATTTTATACTTTTTCTGAGGTTGGTGCAGAACCACTTTTCAAGTTCAGGGTTGTTTCCATCGTTGATCTATATTCTGCTATCAGCAATTTAAATAATTCAATTCAGACTGTATTAAGTTGGGTTTTATCAACAGTTGAACAAAAACAGTCAGGCTCCTGAATTTGTTTTTAATGTAAGCCTAGTAACTACTATTTTTTCCACCGAGATACTTGGATAGGTCTTAATTACAAGATATCATCTTCAAGCCTTTGCAATTTCTTCATTATTTCCAACAATCCCCAGCCTCCGCTCCTCAAGACCCTCTGTGTCGCCCTTCATCTTTGCTTTCGAACAAGACCACAGAGCATATCGCCGGAGCGTATTTTCCGAGCTCATTAGTTTGTGCATCGGTATTAAAATGGAGGGGGCTTCAAGCGTTCAAGCTGGCCCTGGCAAAGAAGTCAACTTGCTCCTGGGAAAGACTGATGCAGAAAAATCAGGAAAATGACGGAACTACAACTGACTACTAAAGTCTAGCAAGCCCCTATGCAATGTACAACGGTGGTGAGAGAGCAATGACACTGAAAGCATGCTTATAGTCTATGGCTGGTTGGGTTAGAGCTCATGTATTTACAGCATGCTTTTCAAATATTGTTTTGTGACATCACGTTTGCTTAAAATTTATATTTTCTTAAGAATGGAGGACCCCAAATAAAATGGTAATTAAATTTGAAAGGTACAACTGTAAAAACTTCAAACACACAAAACAATGGACCTTTTTCCCTAGAGCTATCAACGCACACATAAAGGAATAGAATAGAATAGAATAGAATATGCCTTTATTGTCATTGTTACAACATGGGATATGCTCTGACAACGAAATTGGACACCTGCAACACAGTTTTAAATGCTATATCCTTGGTGTGTATAGTTTTTTTTTTTTTTAATGTGGATACTTTGAATTAGAGGTGAATACTTTATATATTCCATTTATTTTATTACATATTTGTATATTTTGCCAACTGGGGTGCAATTCTAATTTTGTTGTAGCCATATCATTTATGTATTTACCAATTACTCACTTAAATATTTACTTATTTATTTACTCATTTATTTACTTACATTTTTTGTTTTTTTTACTTACCTATTTACCGACACAACTATTTAAGTATTTACCTACCGTTTTACTTATTTACTAACTTATTCACTCACTTATCTATTAATTGACTGACGTATTTACTTGTTAACTTACCATATTTCCACAAGCATAGGGCGCACCGTGTGAAAGGGCGCAGTCTTCGTAACTGGTTGCATTTCAGAATATAATACCACGCGACGGATCACCACCTTATCGTGGTGGGGCACTTGGCGCGTCTCCATGACCCCTAGAGCTATGTCGGCGGGAGTCTCGTACTCCTGGTAGGGTTACCCAAGCCGAACAGGTCGAAGGGTAGAGTCCAGACTAAGAGTGATCCCAAAAGCTGGTGGCGGCACGCTTTGAGGCGGTTTCCTACAGACCTGGATCCCGTTAGCCTCCTGCAGTTGTAGAAAGATGCCGGTCGTCAGGGGTCTCCCTTGCCACTGGAACCACCTTCTTTACAATCAAGATAGTGGCGTTGGTGAAAGCGCACCCCTTACGCCACTTTAAAAACCATCATTGCGCAGGTATCCTCTTTTACATGAGTCTCCGACCACAATCCAGGATCGGACTGTTAAAACATCAGCAGACTCACAAATAAAAGAAGATGGTCATCATCGAATCGATGGACAACCCCAACAACAACAACCACGCGCACGACACGGCGCGGGTGCCCTCTGCTTGTATGAAATGTTTCTCTCCGTGTTTTACTGTTACATTCCCCCCCAAAACAAGATACGAAGACGTTTTAGTAATGTCCGTGCAAGGGGAAACATTTAATGCAGGGGGGGCAGTTTTCGGCACAACACAGACAAGCATACACGTGTGCGGATTTGAAAATACAACGGTAGAAAAACTGAATTTGGTTGTGGTTGACTTAAGTTGTCATGATTTCTGAGCCAATCAGCTCTGGTCGCTGATTGGCTCCCTGCCACTTTTTAAACCCCCTGACTCCCTGTTACCAGCGTCAGACCGTCCTGGGAACCTACGCTTTTGCTAGGCAAGCACCGTACCCTCCGACAATCTCCTGCTCTGTTTTCTCCTGCCTGTTACCCGTTGCCGACCTGTTTTTGAAACCGTTTCTGCCCTGCTCTTCTGTCCTGGCCATCAAACTGTTTTGCCCTCTTTCCTGCCTGATACTTGTTGCTGACCTTTTTTCTGGACTCGATTACCGCCCTTGCTCCCCTGTCCCGGCTACCGACAAGCTTTCCTGCCACCCACGACTATCCTCGCTCGACGCAGAAGTGGAACTTCGTGCCATCAGCCACCCGTGTCCGGCGATCATCGGATCATGGAAGCAAGCACTGCTCTCTTTTTCAATAAAACTGCGTTAAACGAACGCTATTGGGTCCTGTCTCCGTCTCTAGCTTGTGACATAAGTAGTGATTACACAGTTAAACACACGGATAAAAACTTGTCTAATTTGGTTTTTCAGCCCTTACAAAATTTCAATTCATTAATCTTCAATTCTCGTGACTGCTCGGTTTCTATTTACCTCCGCGTAGTGTAGAAATCAACACACTATTGCGGACGAAAACATGAAACCCATTTAGTGGGGGGAAAGTGAGGTTTTAGATTTAATTTACATTTCATGGGACAACTCTGTTCCGCCTTTAGCGCAATAATTTTCAAATTGCTAGATAAGCTTCGGCGTTAGCATCCATGAGCACTTCCGCTAACAATGCATTGCGTGTGACATCACGCATCCTCTTCCGCCCGGTTGGGATATTATGACAAAATTAGACAGGAGACGTTTGGAAGTCGCATTTAGTTGGAAATGTGAACCATCATACAAAAAAGTTTCACCCAAACATGTAAGTTTTGACTCGGCCAAGGCTCAGACCTGTGACCTTCCAGTCTCAGGGGTGGGCTATCGAGCTGGCTTACGTCCGGTGCTCTGCATTAGAGACAGGGCACACTGCTCGATAGGGCGCACCACACAATTTGAAGAAAATGGAGTCTTAAGTGCACCTTTCATTCATTCATTCATTCATTATCTGCACCGCATATCCTCAGTAAGGTGTGCTGGAGTCCATCCCAGCTATCTTTGGGCAGTGGGCAGGGGACACCCTAAACTAGTTGCCAGCCAGTCGCAGAGCACACAGAGACAAAAAACTCACTCACTCATTCACACCCAGGGACAATTTGGACCGTCCGATTAACCTGACATGCATGTTTTTGGAATGTGGGAGGAAACCGGAGTGCCTGGAGGAAACCCACTCAAGCACCGGGAGAACATGCAAACTCCACACAGGAAGGTTCGATCTCATGACCTCAGAACTGTGCCGCACATGTGCTTACCACTGTGTCGTCGTGCTGCCCGACTCTTGTGTGTGCCTTATGTTTGTTTAAACATGGTACCTACTCACTCACCTGGTTACTTGCCTACTCACTCACTCACTCACTCACTCACTCACTCACTCACTCACTCACTCACTCATTAATTTACAAACTTATTCACTTACTTATATTACTTACTTGTTTACTTACCTATTTACTAACTTATTTACTCACGTATTTACTCACCTAGTTACTTGCCTACATACTCACCTACTTACTCACTCCCTCATTAATTCACTGACTCATTCTCTTACTTATTTTACTTACTTATTTACTTCCTTATTTACTCACTTATTAACCCACCTAACTACTTGCCTACATACTCACTCACTCACTCACTCACTCATTAATTTACTGACTCATTCACTTATTTATATTACTTACTTGTTTACTTACCTATTTACTAACGTATTTACTCACCTAATTACTTGCCTACATACTCACCTACTTACTCACTCACTCACTCCCCCCTTAAATTCCTGACCTATTCACTTACTTATTTTACTTACTTATTTACTCACTTATTAACTCACCTAACTACTTGCCTACATACTCACTGACTCACTCACTCACTGACTCACTCACTCACTCACTCACTTACATTTTTTCCTTATTTAATTACTTGTTTAGCAACTCAATACGTACTTATTTATTGATTCACCTTAATATTTACTTACATATCGATTTACTTAACTATTTACTTACACATGTTCTTACATAATTAACTATTTACTTAACTATTTACCTACTTGCTCAACTATTCCCTTACTTATTTATCTACATAATCACTTACCTATTTATGTAATATTTACTTACCCGTCTAATAGGTTTTTGTTATGGTTATTTGCTGTTGGCATTAAGAAAGGAAGCATAATGTTTAATTTTCACCCAAATAATTTCTAATTTAGATATGAATACTTCCAAGACGCTGCGATTGGCTGGCAAGCAGTTATGGTGTGTACCCAACCTACTGCCTGACAGCTGGGATGGACTCCAACACCCCTCTGCGACTTGATGGATGAATGCCTGCAACACATTCCCTTAAAGTTTGGGACGGGTGCCATAAACAACTCGGAAGAATGATTTTAGATATTTTCTCAAGTTTACCGGAAGAATAATTACTTTTACATTTAAAAAGATTTTCCTTTATGTAGTTTGATCCATTGCCAGAATTGCAGCTCATTTAATTGTATGAAATGAAATGATCTGCATTTATATAGCACTTTTTAAGTCAGGGCTTCCCAAAGCGCTTTACAGTGTGCTTCACATTTCCCAATAGAGGCCCTGCAGCCATGTAAGGCGCTAACCTGCTTATTGGGGGTATTAGGGATTCCGTGTCTTACCCAAAGACACTTCGACATGTAACACGGAGGAGCCGGGATTCGAACTGCGATCTCTTGGTCCCAAGACGAGCGCTCTACCTCCTGATCCACTGCGGCCGTACACATTTTACTGACATTTATTCTAAGTAGTGGTATCTAAAGGAGGATAACATTTTCTTCTTCCGATTATTCATTTACCATCTGGGTTGTGGGACACGACGAGTAAAAAAAAAACATTGGAGTGAAGCACTTCCGTAGAGGTTTTTATTACGCTAAGTCGGTAACACAAAACAAAACAAAAAATGGAATATTCTGGGACTGGGAGTAGTGAAGAGGGCTGTAATGGTTTCAGATTGGATGACAATCATTCAAACCATTAAAATATTTACGTCATCGAATATGATATAACTGGAAAACAAATATGACTATATATGCAATGACACATTTTGATATTAGTGCAAATCATTTTTTGCAGAAACTACGGCTCTATTCTGTTACACAGACTGTCACAACTGGCACATGCAGGGGACCCAAATGCATAACGTTTTACACAATACTTTATTCAGGGATCGGGGAAGTCAGGGCCAGAGGAAAAAGACAGCAATCTTGTACTCGCTGCGCAGAAGGAGCGGGAAGCCCTCGCGAACGAATCCTGGCCGGAGATCGGCACAAGTCGGGTAGCCGGGACGGGCGGGAAGTCAGGGATCGGGGATCGATACAGGAAACAGAATCAGAATACGGGTAGCCGGGACAGGAGAACGGAGCTTAGATCAGGGGTCAATACAGGAAACAGAATCAGGATACGGGTAGCTAGGACAGGAGAATGGAGCTTGGTTCGGGGATTGATACAGGAAATAGAATCAGCATACGGGTAGCCGGGACAAGAGAACGAAGCTTGGATCGGGGATCGATACAGGAAACAGAATCATGATACGGGTAGCCGGGACAGGAGAATGGAGCTTGGATCAGGGGTCAATACAGGAAACAGAAGCAGGATACGGGTAGCTCGGACAGAACAGAGCCTGGTTCGGGGATCGATACAGTAAACAGAATCAAGATACGGGTAGCCGGGACAGGAGAACGGAGCTTGGATCTGGGATACAGGAAACAGGTCGGGATCAAAACCGGAGCCAGGGTCAAAAGTGCTTGCCTTGCATGCGTTAAGGTTCACACAGGGACTGACCATGAGTGAATGAGAGTGTTGAGTTTAAATAGGAGTGGAACCAAGCAGGAAACGAGCAGCAGCTGGGGCCAAACAAGCGGGAACAGTTGAGGTCTATGGGCAAATCATGACAAAGACTTGTGGTGCCATTTAATAAACTGTAACTATAAGGTCAAAACATTTGAAAAACATTAAGGACATTTTGAAGGTCAAATTAAAAAAAATAAGCTCAACAAAATCTTAACTTCTTGAGGTGGCCCTAAAGTCCAGAACATAAAAATCTTTCAAATAGGGTGTGGTTGCTTAAATGTGAATCTGTAACGCTTCAAGATGCTTTTAAATTTTTCTCTTGTGTAAAGAAATATGATAAGTATTTTTGATTTTGGTCTGTATTTATTATGTTGCGGTTTTAGTGACTAGGACTCTCAGCTTTAAGATTTAAATTCTAATCCAAGTGTTTATTGTTCGGCAAATCAATCCTCTTCCCAGCCTAACTTTCTATTTTGTGTTAATTACATGAACAGGGTAAAACTGACCACACTAACAGAACACTCTAGCAGTGAAACACGAGCGTTCAAACACAGACTCAAGCACCGATCGCTCCCAGCAAATACATTCTGAGATAATACTTGAAGACGCGTCTACTTCTATAGAAGGCTGTTTGAGAAGTAAATCGTACTTGCTCTCACATTTAATGTCATACTCTCACACGTGCACAACTATACTCTCATGCCCTTACAAACTGTCGTATTTTCCCTTACAAAATACAAAAAAATCTTACACCATATTTTTTTTTTGTCAAACGTGTTTATTTATGAAGATTAACATGTTATATTGTACATGTGTTTCGTCATATAGTCAAGTCAAGTAATTTTTATTTGTATAGCCCTTAATCACAAATAGTCTCAAAGGGCTTCACAAGTTATTACATATTAGAAGTTTAGGTTATTCGTATGCTATAGAGTAGAAGTGAGTTTTAAGCTTAGACTTAAACATGTCCACTGAGGCAGCAGATCGGATCTCAGGGGGAAGAGCATTCCACAACACCGGTGCCCGGATGGAGAACGCTCTCGAGCCAGCGGAACACTTCTTGGCTCTTGGGATCACCAGGAGACCGGCGCTCTCGGAACAAAGGCTTCGGGCCGGGACCTAGGGGGAAATCAGATCTGAAAGATATGAGGGGGAAAGTCCATGTATGATTTTGTATACAGTAGTAATAGGAGAACCTTAAAATCACATCTTAGGCTAACAGGGAGCCAATGCAGGTTAGCCAAAATTGGGGTTATGTGATCGTACTTTTTTTTCCTAGTTAAAAGCCTTGCTGCAGCATTTTGTACCAGCTGAAGACACTTGAGTCTGGTCATCGGAAGACCGGAAAGTAGTGCATTACAGCAATCGAGACGGGAGGTAACAAACGCGTGAATTATGATTTCCGCATCCGACTGCGACAGTATAGGACAAATTTTAGCAATGTTACGGAGATGGAAGAAAGCGGTTCTAGTAATTTTCTTCACATGTGTTTGAAAGGACAGATCGGGGTAAAAAATGACACCTACATTTATAAGTGAGTTCCTCTGTGTGATGTGGCAATTGTTGATGTTCACAGCGGTTTTAGAGAATAAGTCACGGGACTTAGATGGACCAATAACTAACATTTCAGTCTTTTCAGAGTTAAGACGCAGGAAATTGAGTGATATCCACTCTTTTATCTCAGTGAGGCAGGCCTCCAAATTTTCACAGTTTAGTGTTGCAGATTCCTCCATCGGGAGATAGAGTTGAGTGTCAGCTGCTCTCCTTGCGAATAATATCACCTAGTGGAAGCATATAAATGCTGAAGAGAAGGGGGCCAAGCACTGAACCCTGCGGAACATCACAGGTAACACTAAAGGGCTCAGATGTCAATTCGCCATATTTAACACAGTGTGTCCTATCTGAGAGGTAGGATCTGAACCAGTTCACTAAAACGGGACAAAATCCCTGGACAGCCACCATGTCGTGCATCTATAGATTTGAGTGCTTTAGTATGTGTTGAATTAATACTGTCTTTAGCGATTTCTTCCTGTATGCTTTGGATCTTCTTAGTAAAGAAGACCATTAAGTTGTGGGCAGAATGAGTGGAGCTATCTGGGATAGTCTGTTGCCTTGTAAGCGATGCTACAGTGTCGAAAAGGACCTTGGGATTGTTCTTTTGTGACGCAATCACCTTCGAAAGGTAGGCTGATTTTGCAGAGGCCAGGGCCGCTTTATACTTCAACAAACTATCACACCAGATTTGATGGAAAACCTCAAGCTTGGTAGCGCGCCATTTTCTTTCAGATTTCCTGCATTCTCGTTTAAGGGATCTAGTTTCATCATTAAACCAAGGCGTGCGTCTTTAAGGTCGTGATTTAAGCCGGATGGGCGCTACTGAATCCAGGGCACTAGCCAGGGTAGCATTGAATTCATTTATGAGTGGTTTGATAGAGCCTATGTAGGAAGGAAAGGACGCAACTGCTCCTGGAAGAATATCAGAGAGCTCAGAAACTGTGACCGTGCTTATATTGCGTCCATTGAATCCTTCAGTTTTTTTGGTACTACATTTAGCTAGCACCTCAAATGTAAGTAAATAATGATCCGAGATAACTGTAGTACACGGTAACACCGTCATGTTTGAGGTTGAAACTCCTCGAGTCAGAACCAAGTCGAGCGTGTTTCCATCTTTATGGGTTGGCAAATCAAGCAGTTGATTAAAACCAAATGCATCAATTAGAGACCGAAACGCAACAGTAAGTGAACTGAGTGGGAAGTTCATATGAATGTCAAAGTCCCCCATAATAATAATTTTGTCTGCATAGGTTACTAGTTCAGACAAAAGTTCAGCAAATTCGTCTAAGAAAGTTGTGTATGGCCCAGGTGCGCGATAGATAGTTATTACATAAATTGACAATAGAGAGGACCGCATCACAAGAGCCTCAAACGCCTTGTAATTATTAGAGGTACGAGGAGTAAATTTGAGCGTTTTTTCAGAAATGAGCGCGACACCGCCACCCTTTTTCAACGTGCGTGCTACATGGCTACTCACATAGTCTGGGGGTGAAGCATAATTTAGCGCTAAGTACTCATCCGGGCGTAACCAAGTTTCACAAAGACCGATACAGTTAAGTTTATAATCACGAATAATGTTATCAACAAGTAAAGCTTTAGGAGCAAGCGATCTAATATTTAAAAGACCAAATTTTAGCTTTGAATCATTTAACTTAGCTGTAGTCTTTGTAGAGATCGTCACAAGATGTCGCCGTTCGTGTGCGTTGGGCTTCAGGCGTCGGTTGACTCGCAGAATCGAAATGATGGTTGAATTAGACAGATCTTCATGTCCTTGCTCCTTCAACTTCACACGCTTCCCTGCACGACATCCCCGCTTCTGTTTTCTGTCTTTGCGCCGTCTTCGATTTTTCTTTTTCTTCGGTGGAGCAGGAAAGCAGGGCGAACCCGAGTCCCTTTGGAGCTCGTTCGGGATGTCATGGGTAGTATAGAAAGTGCCCGAAAAGTCGAAATTTAGACGCCCACCCAGTCGGATGAGCTCCTCCCGGCTGTAGGTCTTATTGGCCACGCATTTATCCAAAAAGGAAAGCAAGAGGACAGTGGTAAATAGTAGGATAGCCGGATAGCAACTAGCCGCAACGTAAACACGCGCCGCCATATTGTTAATTAACATTTTGTTTTCAGATACTGAGTTGCTCGACATGAATCAGGTTTATTATAAAAAAAGTTCAAAAATTAAGTAGCTTGGACGTTCACTGTTGGAGGAAAAAATACATGCAAATATAATTAAATAGAATAATACATTTTCTTATTCAAATTATGAATTTATTTTCTGCATTAAATTATTGTTGGTAATATACTGATTAAAGGGATAACCACAAACCTGTCTCTTTTTATTTTCTCCTTTTATACTTTTTTTCTTAACTTCTTTATACAACATAATAATTCGTAATATAATGCATCTGAGCAAGTGAGCCGTTTGAGAGCCGGTTCTCTTTAATGAGTTGAGCTGAAAAAGCCGGTTCTCTAAAAAGAGACGGACTTCTATTCACTACACAACGCGAACTCGTTTGACTTGATTGATTTGCCGTTTTGTGATAGTCGTGTATACCGGATGGTACCCATTATTGACAAATTTGCGTTTTTCCGTACAGATTTTCTTATACGTCGTACACGTCCTAAAATGCATAAAAAATGTACTCTGTACGGCAAAAATGTACAGGTTGACAGGTATGCCACTATACGCTCTCACAAACACTAGTATGCTCTCTTGTACATACTAATATATCTTAAACACAATTCTATACTCTCTCACACATACTGTTATACTCTCTCACGTGCACTACAATACTGTCATACACACACTATTAAACTCTCATACATAGTACTATACTCTCATACACACACTACTTTACCCTTTCACACATATTACCTTACTCTCATCTACATACTACTATAATCTCTCTTACATATATTACTGTTCTCTGATGCACACACGATACTGTCACACACATACTACTATACTCTCTCACATATACTACTATACTCCCATACACACTACTTTACTCTTTCACACATATTACCTTACTCTCATCCGCATACTACTATAATCTCTTTTACATATATTACTGTACTCTGATGCACACACTACTACACTGTCACACACATACTACTATACTATCTCACATATACTAATATACTCAATGACATGCACTACTATACTTGCAGCAACTGCACAACATATACACGAGTCATTGCCCTCAGTGTTAAAAACCCCTATATTGATAGTGATTGTGATAGTGTGAGAGAAATAATGGTAGTGTCTATGAGAGTCTACATTAGTGTGTTTGTGGAAGTATAGTAGTGTGTGAGAAACTATTTTAGTGTGTGTGTTACAATCTAGAGTAAAATGTGTGTGTGTGTGTGTGTGTGTGTGTGTGTGTGGGAAAAAAGTAGTATGTGTGTAAGGGGGTATAGTAGTTTGTGTACAAGAGTATAGTAATTTGCGTGAGAAAGTACCGTCGTGTGGGTTTGAGGGTATAATAGTTTGTGTGAGAGACTATTGTAGTGTGCATGAGAGTATATAGTTTTTGTGCATGGGTGTGACTGTCTGAGAGTATAGTTGTGCATATGTAGTATAGATAGTATGATGTCTTATGTGAAAGGAAGTATGATTTACTTCTCTAACGGCATCTCATGTACTTCCAGTCACACTCTTTGAGCAGGCTTACAAGCAAATGTAAAGTACATACAGTTTCATACACCATTTTCTATTGTTCCCACCCGCCGGGATTTGAGGTCGAAAAGCCAATTTGTAGTAAGCCAATTGCTACGATTCACTGACGTGCACAAAAGGAGCAGGTCAGGAAGGATTAATCAATACAAATCCCTCCGGAAAGATTTTAACATTGTCAGGACACATAGAAACAGAAAGCCTGACGTGACCATTTGTTTTGTCGAGCCTCTCTGTTCAAAAAACCCTGAATGTGCAACATTATGTGTCAAATGTGCAACACAACAGTCACTGAGGCGGCAGAAATGCTATAGTCTGTTCTTGAATTTGGCCCGAAATTAAACGAACCTCCGCAAGTCTGTCGTTTCAGTTGAGATTTTGGCATAGAAAGATATGTTTGTACTATGATGAGGAAAATCAATTCTAATTCCCTGCCCAATTAGAGTGAATTTGGCTGTATTCAAAACGAACAATTTGCAGCGTCTGTTCTGTTATTCAAGTTGATTTGTAAGATTTCATTACCTACTTTTACCATTATTTTTGCTCTTCAAATCATTTAATTGAATACTCAATATTCAACCAGTTCTAAGTACAAGTCATTACCTTATAGCTACATAGACACTAGCTGAAAAATTGCACTTTAGTAAAACATTATTTTACATCAAAATTAGCAGCTAGCGTCACTAGCATAAGCGGTAATCTCTGAGTATTGAAAGGGATTGGACTTGGCTACAGATACATGAGGTTTTTTTTTTATATGAATATCATTATTTCAAAATGTTATTCAATGTTGTTTGATTACTATAGCAAATATGCCTGTCACAGGGCAAAACAATAGAAAAAAGGCTCCTTGTACTTTCTTATTGTTGTTGAAAAAGGCAAGGAAATAAATAAAAGAGAGGTCATCGAAATGAAGACATATAAAATATTTCACTGCATATATACAGACGCTCCCCTACTTACGACTTACGAAAAACGGTAGATACATTTTTTTCGGGAGGCGACATCTTGTGACGATCTCTACAAAGACTACAGCTAAGTTAAATGATTCAAAGCTAAAACATATTTGGACATTGCTCTATCTTAGATTTTGTATTACGTGCACCTTTTTTGGAGAACAGGACATTACTTTTGTCCTTCTTTCCGCCGCCACCGGCGTGTGGCGCTGTGAGAGGTCACCTGGCATCTACCCCGAAGAAGAAATCCGCTTCCTCATCCTAGTTCCTTTGTAAACATTCTGTATTGTATCTACAGCACGGTAAGAACTTTGACATATTTATTGTTTAATACCTCATGCATCCATTCAATATGGCTGGTGTAAAGTGTACAGAAAGGGTAAGCTATTTCTTTTTAAATGAAAGTGGAATAAGAAAGCTTGATGCGGTTGAGAGAATGGTTGAATCGCTTCTTTCGGACACTTTTTACCACGGAGGAGGAAGTTACCTCTTTCTTGAAGCTCATTTTCCAAAAGTAAGTTAAACTTAACTTTATTTATCTTTATAGAGCTTGTTTTTTTTATTAACTGTTAATTTTTTAGTACCAAACAATACTGGTTACTTATACAAGCCCTCAATATTCTTATATAAACCTTAATTATACAAAATATAGCACTGAAGCAACTTACGAACAAATTCAACTAACCAACCCTAACCCTAACGTTAACCCTAACTTATGAACAATCGTCCGGAACTTATCTCGTCCGTAAGTAGGGCAGCGTCTGTAGCTATTATTGAGTGAACAATGTCAAAGTTTTGTTGTTTTTAGAGTTAGCCCGTTTCTCTCTGGTAAATAAACTATGGCCAACCATGTTGTTGATGACGTTGTGACACGCACACAGCTTTTTTTCTCTATTCACAGGCCAATAATATTTTCCTAGATTTGTTTCATTATAATACAAACCTCCACTCTGCTCTGCTCCAGCTTGTTTTGTTCGTCAAAGTCTTGCAGAACCTGGATGTTGATCCGACCACACGAAGGAGAGCCAAAGCTCCCTTCTGTCTTCAAAATACTTAACTTCACTAAATACAGCTTGTTGTTAGGTGGAAAATCTACAGTTTTAACATTACAGTTTATCCTCCTTTGTCTGAAGTCCATTTGTACGACAGCACAACGTAGTCATCGCTTCATAAATTGTTCGTCTGACTTTTTTTCTTTGCAATTTTTAATTCCCTGAACACACACATATATATATATATATATATATATATATATATATATATATATATATATATATATATATATATAATATCCGTAGTTATTAAATAAAACACATTTACTACCTAAAATATTTGTGCTGCTTTTATTGTGATCAGTTATTAAATGATCATGAGATCTCCAAATAAAAAGTATGTGTACCGGATCAGTATCGATCAATACTAGTTCTTATTTACTTAGATTAGATCAATATCAAAATTTCAAGTATAACCCAGCCTGTCATGAGCTCTCTCTCTCTGCCGGTAACCAGCATCAATCATCTCCCTGCTCTGTCACTGCACCCTGACCTGTTCCACCTCTCTGTTCTCGTTTACCACCAGCTGTTTTGAATAGCTTGCCAATCAAGCTCTGTATTTATAGCCCTGCCTTACAGCCTACCTTTGTCAGATCGCCTGCAAAGCCTTCACCCGGAACCTGTTTGTCTGTATTTTTAACTCTGAAGCTGGACCTGTTTGACCCTTCTGCTTTCTCTTCTGCCCTGGTCTTCCAGTCCCCTGGTGAGTGAGCTCGGACCCATTTCCTCCAACTACCCCCCAACCCCTCTCAGCCACTGGGGAACACACACAGACACGGACATTTTCTCCCGTTTCCCCCATCCCTAAAAAAACTTTATTAACGTCCGTGACACAGCCCTAACGCAAATCACAAATTTTGCCCACCCAATAGCAATAATTACCATGACTAAAAACTGGTACTATCATTTATAAAGCATGCGTTTGTCATTATTAATCATGAGTGTATTATCAATGAACATGGTGCCGGTGCAAAATTGCTTGCACTCCCCCTGTGATGGGAAAGTGATTGACACAAACGGCTCTAAGTTGCATGCGCCAGACTGCAGGATATTTGTTTCGCCTAAATAAGCAGCAGCTCCTGACGGAGCCATTTCAGTGACAAATGCAACTTTCCGCTCTGCGGGATGAGACGAGAGAAAAGCGGAGCCAAGGAGAGCACAGCTTTCTGGACCGGCGGCATGCAAGAGTCTGCTAGGGTCCTGAATTGAAATGTATCGAATTATCTTTATTGTCTTTGATATCAACGTTGTAAAACATTGAGATTTGAAATGCCACTTCAAGGTAAACAACGTCATAAAGACTTTAAAGCAGGGGTCTCGAATTGCGGCCCACGGGGTAATCGTATGAGGCCCGACACTGATTATGAAAGTCTAAAAGGACATGGTGTATTTTTAAGAGCATCCTGGTGGGAAAGGTATAATTTAATGAAAAATTGTTAAATAAAAGAGGTGAATTATGAAATAACTGTCCATGCTTTAAAATACTCAGATATAAATTTGCATTTATTTTAACATTAGCCTCACTTAGATAGACTTGACATAATTGTCGGCTATATTGCTGCTACCAGTACCCCACAAAACACAAAAAAATCTTTTTTCCTTTTCTTTGTCGCTTTGTTTTTGCCTTTTTCTTTCTTTTCTGTCTTTTTCAGCTTTTTCTATTCTTCTTCTTTTTTGTCCTCCTTTTTTATTTATTTTTTATTTTTTAGTTCTTTGCAAAAGGTTGAGCCCCAAAAAATCTGTGGTTTGGCCACTTTGAGTCTCTGTAGTTTGTCGAGAGCGTTCTCCATTTGGGCCCTGGTGCTCCGCCCCCTGAGATTCGATCTGCAACCTCATTGTAACGGTTTGAATCTTAAAGCTTAAAACACACTTATATTCTATATCTTATAAATGACCTATATTTAATGTCAAAATATCTGTGTGTTATATGTTATTGCAACATCCGTTGCAGCCTGGTCAAGTGCGGCCCCTTCTCAAGGTTTCTTCTTTTTCTTCATGCTGAAGTTTTTGAGTTTTTCCTTGCCTTCATGTGGGTTTTAGATCAGGGGATGGTGTCATAATAGTCTGCGGTTTGCAATAATCTGTGGTCTGTGCCGCCCTTTTCGACTCCTTGTGATTGAGGGCTATACAAATAAACATGAAATGACTTGACTCGGTATTTAGCACTAGTTTTCAGTTGCACGGCACAATAAAGCAACATCTAGTGGACAAATGATGCACCTGTCCCTTTGATCCAAGTGGATGGATTCATTTGATACGGATGGATTTATTTTCAATTCTTGAGATACTATATCGTTAGATCTTATTTTGTGAAGCATTTTGTTTTCAGATATTTGATAACTGTGTTTTTTTTCTTGTGGAAATCCCAATTCGTCCCAGACTCACCCAGACCCTAGCACCGGTGGCCCTGTTGTCAATTGAGTTTGAGACCCCTGCTTTAAAATTAAAAATAAGATAAAATACTGTCAGGATGTCTAAGCAGAAAATCCTAATATAATCACAAAATTATAAAACGTTAATACTTAGAAGAACCTACAATTTCAGTTTTAGGGGTGTTGTGGGAAAAGCTTGGACTTTTTATTGTGAAAAACCCAACCTCATCCAGACCTTAACTCCGACGGCCCACAAGTAAATTGAGTTTGAGACTCTCGGTTTAAAGGGACAGTGTGTATTATTATGTGTGTCCTGGTGGTAGAAAAAATAAACATGTATGATAAAAAAAAACATTTTTTAATTTAAAAAATAAAATAAAAAATAAACATCAGCATGTTTTAAAATACTAGAAGGTCAAGAACTGTAATTATTTTGCGTAACGTTAGCCTCAACTAGAGGGAGCTGACACTATTGTCTGCCATCTTGCTGCCGCAGGGACCCAAAAACTGGGTCTGTGTCATGATTTGCCCATTGCCCTCACCTGTGCCTGCTCGTTTGGCTCCAGCTGCTGCTCGTTTCTTGATTGGTTACCCTCCTATTTAAACTCAGTACTCTCAATCACTCCTGGTCAGTCCGTCAGCGAACCTTCGCACTTGCAAGACAAGCATTTTTTGACTCTGGCTCCCGTTTTATACCCGACTTGTCCTGTAACCTGTATCCTGCTTCTGTTTCCTGTATCGATCCCCGATCCAAGCTCCGTTCTCCTGTCCCAGTTACCCGTATCCTGAATCTGTTTCCTGTTTCGATCCCTGATCCAAGCTCCGCTCTCCTGTCCCAGCTACCCGTATCCTGATTCTGTTTCTTGTATCGATTCCTTAATAAAGCATTGTGTGAAACGTTACGCATTTGGGTCCCCTGCTTGTACCGGTCGTGAGAGTCTGGGTCTGCGTTCATATAGCAATTTTCAAGTCAATGAAGACCTCCTAAAGCGCTTTACATTGAGTTTCACACTTACCCATTCACACACACTCACACATTGATAGCAGCGTCAGCCATGGAAGGCAACAACTGCTTATTGGGGGCATAAGGGATTCGGTGTCTTGCCCAGTTATTTTGTCTGGTATTGGCCAACAAGGTTGCTGTTGCTGTAAATTCCACACCCTCTAGGGTTACTCTAGTTTTCCTAACCTAAGATATTTAATACGAGGGAGGACTTTTATCTGTGTATTATTTGGTATTGCAACATCCATTGCTGCCTGGTCATCCTGAAAGGGAGATTACCACATGTGCGGTCCCTGCTCCATTTTCCTCATGAGATTTTTGAGTTTTTCTTTGCCCTCATGTTGGTTTCAGATCAAGGGATGGTGTAATAATAGTCTGTAATAATAGTCTGTGCAATAACCTGTGCAGCCATTTGAGACTCTTTGTGATTAAGGGCTATACAAATAAAAATGACTTGACTTGACTTGACTTTTTAGAACAGGTTGGAGTTTCTTAGGTCTGGGTACCGTCCTCCCCTGTTCTCCTAGCAAAATCATGATGTATCCCCTCCTTATTTTTGGGAGTCTACGAAGTTATAAACTCATCAGCTGTCTTTTGGTTCAATATGCAATGAGCCTGCTCCATGCTCAACGTTGATTGAACCAAAACACTCAAACAAAAACATTATAAGTCCCTGTACTTCATACCAAGATCTGGATTCCTTGGGATTCATCAAAATAAATTTGAAAGATCATTAAAAATGATTTGATCTTTTATATAATGTTTCCACTTCTAGTCAGTAACACAGTTCATAACAAAACGGCGATGACATATTTTTCTGCTGGACGGAATTTAGGTAATTTGGCTCTTTGGCATTTTCTGACAGCATGAAGCATCTCTGTAGACACTTCTCACATCAAGCGTAAGTGCCGCTTTTGTCTGTCCGCCGAACTACTCCGGCGGACTGTCAGGAGTCTCAAATTAAGGATTGTATGGTTGTATCCTCTTCCCTTACATCTCCCGCTGCCTCTGCTTGTTATTCAGTCTCGCTTTAATCATTTGAAATGTTCCGTCATTCTAGAATAGTGCCGCTGTAGATTGGCGGAAGACTGAATGGCCCTAGGGTGATCACTTATGGAGATGCAGCCGCGTACACTGTAAAGCAGAGGTGTCAAACTAAATTTTTTTGATTGGGGACCACACGGTTGAAACATTTTCACGGGGACAGGCAAGTAGATTAGAGAATAAGAGAGAAATAAAGAAAGAGGGAGAGCAAGAAAGAAAGAGGGAGAGAAAGAAATGGAGAAAGAACAAAGAGACAGAGAGAGAGAAATAGAGAGAGAAAGAGAGAGTGAAAATGAAAAAGTCAAGGAGTGTAATTGACCCACTTTTTTTTTCTCCTTCTCAGCATTATTTTGCCAAGGCAAAGGCCCGTGACCCACTGAAAGCAGGTCCGCGACCCACTTTTCATTTCCTATCCACAAGTTGAAAAACACGCTGTACAGCAGGGGTTAGCAACCTATGGCACGCATGCCAGCAGTGGCATGTGAGGGGTTAACTAGTGGCACGTGAGCGCACGACAAAATAAAACAATTTTAATGCACATTTTTGGGTGAAATTTAGACATTTTCAGTTGCGCGCCGTGTTATTTAGAGGCTTTACGGTAGCCCATCCTCCTCCGCTTTGTGTGTGTTTGCGCCGCGCCTCGCAAAAGGAGGAAAGATCCGTGTTTTAACCCACCCACAGAAACACTGGCGCGCGATAAATGAACGAATCCTGACGGCTCCTTAAGCGAAAACATTTCACTCTTTGCAGCCAGCCTGGACAGAAGAATGAGGCTGACCGTACTTGTGTATTATGCTTCGATAGCGTTGTACCTCGCACGTTGAGTGTTAAGCGTCATTACGAGACGAAACATGAACATGAATTCAACAATGAGTCTGGTGGAGACAATAAATCGCGCTGTGTCCAGGTACGGCAAACAAACACAGACCCTAGAAACATTTGTCACTGCTAAAAATGCCACCACTGAAGCAAGATATTCCATTGCTCACTGCATCTCATCTCATCTCATTAGCCGTACCGCTTATCCTCATTAGGGTCGCGGGGGGGGGCTGGAGCCCATCCCAGCCATCTCCGGGCAGTGGGCAGGGGACACCCTGAACTGGTTGCCAGCCAGTCGCAAGGCACACAGGGACAGACAGCTCATTCGCTCATTCACACCTAGGGACAATTTAGACCGGCCAATTCACCTGAAATGCATGTTTTTGGAATGTGGGAGGAAACCGGAGTGCCCGGAGGAAACCCATGGAAGCACGGGGAGAACATACAAACTCCGCACAGGAAGTCTGGAGCTGGATTTGAACCCACGACAGGTTCCCGAGAGCTCACTGCATAGCAAAGCAGGGAAAACCATTTACTGATGGCGAATATATTAAAGGTGTGCGTGTGTTTCAAGTTTTGTCTCTAAAATAAGATTTTATTGATGAATGGTATGATAGCTGTCCAACTGACTTGTTTTTTGATTGTAGTTTATTGTTGATGAAGAATGGTTGAAGTCATGGATGTCTACAGGCCTTTCCACATGTTGCTCACATTCATTTTTTAGTTTGTTGATGAACAAGAATAGTGGAAGATAAATTGATCAGTTATACTATTTCAATGTATATCCATGTTGTATTTTCAGACTGGTGTAAAACTAGAGCTCTTTCAGATATAAAAAAAAAATTGTGCGAGTCATTGATCTTGGTGTGGCACACTGATTTACGTACAAGGAAATTTGAAAGTGGTACTCCACACCGAAAAGGTTGCTGACCCCTGCTGTACTGTGTGCACGTAGAGATGATTAACACGTAACTCCGGGTGAATCGCCGACTTCCTGGCCATCGGCCGCATGGATGTGCTTGTAGTTTTGTGCACGCACAGGCGAAATGTTGTGATTAATATTTCACGTGGTACTTTGCAACATCGGTGCTCCAAACAAATTGTGGCCCCTGGCTCGAGTCGGCTCGGAACCCTGTCGGTCCGACTCAGGATCACATACGATCCAGGGAATATAGGAGTCTCTATTGCGAGCTCGTTTTCACATTTTTCTTTGTAGCATGTGAAGACAAATGTTCTCGGATTACACTGCGTTGTTGTGTTGCCCACCGTATTTTTGGGGGATTTCGTAGCAAAAGAATGAATTGGATTCTTTTGGCAGGTAATTTTAATTATTAACTGCCAAATGATTATTTTTTTAAGTCCTTTTGTCATTTCAGGACAGTTTTTGTTATTTTTTTGAACAAAATGAATACCTTTATTCTGTTTTTAATATTAGACTAGGGCTGCAACAACAAATCAAAAATTCGATTAAAATTGGTTATTAAAAGCATTCTTAATTTTTAGTTGTTTTAAAAAAATCCCACCCTGTGTATCCACAAATAGCGACAACATTTTATTTAATTACTTTTCAACATGCATAATTCTAATGATAATATATGTATTTATTTTTTCTTGACGTTACAGTTTGCCTATTCATCTGCATGACGTTTCCTCTCACGCAAAGACCCTGTAGAGGATAAGAGGTTTGAAAAAAAAGAGGGAGAAAGAGGCGGGGAGAAATGAAGAAGAAAAAGAGAGAACGATAGAAAAATAGCTAGAGAGAGAGAGAGAGAGAGAGAGAAAAAGAAAGAGAAAGAGAAAGAGAGAGAGAGAGAGAGAGAGAGAGAGAGAGAGAGAGAGAAAAAGAGTAAGAGGGAAAGAGAATGAGAAAGAGGGAGAGAAAGAATGAGAGAGGGGGGAGAAAGAGAGAGAGAAAGAAATAGGGGGACAAATAAAGAAAAAAGAAAGAGACAAAAAGAGAGAGGGAGGGAGAGAGAGAGGGAGAGAGAGAGAGAGAGAGAGAGATTGGCCGTGGCTATGGCACCCTTTAACTTATCATAAGGCTTTGCTTAATGAGCAAAGTTATGAACATTTTGAATATTACAAACTAGGAGACTCAAAGTGGCCAAAAGGCACCATTTTACCTCAAAATATTTTTTTCCTGCCTTTTTTGGTTTCCCGTAGCAGCAAGACGGCGGACAATTATGTCACCTCCCTTTAAGTTAAACAGTGTTGCAAAACAAATGCTACTTTTTTGACCAACTAGTATTGCTTAAAGATGCAACCTAATGATTTTTTTTGGTGTATTATCAGACTCAAAATATTTGTTTGTTTTTCAACCACTAGAATGTACTAAATCAGGGGTAGGGAACCTATGGCTCGGGAGCCATATATGGCTCTTTTCATGAGTACATATGGCTCCGAAATAAAATGTAACTATTGCACAACTCTCTGTGGCGTTCCAAAGTCAGGTGATTTCGTGTCAGAACCCAGAATGGAATCTCGGACTCAAATGCGTACGTTTGAAAGGAATCTTTATTGACTAGTTGACATAGCTGGCTTAGGAAGCCGGCGGTCGCTAGCAGTTATGTGACAGGTAAGCAGAATCAATCTTAGCGGACAGGTCGATGGCCAGGGCAGGAGAGAAGGTCGTAACGTGGGGCAGGAATCGAACGCAGGAATCAAAACAGAGAGTAGTCTTTAGTACTTGATATTCTGGCAAAAACACGCAGGAACACAGAGGTACGTTCGGACAAACTGGTCTGGGCGCTGACCGCTTAAGAACAAAACGTCAGCCAATCAGGGAGCGCGCTCCAGCGCGCCACACGACTGCCGCAGGTGTCTTTACTTCGGCAATCATGACAGAACCCCCCCTCAAGGGACGGCTCCAGAAGTCCCCAGAAAAAAAAAGTAATCCGACAGGCAAACCAAGAAAGAGTCACAGGAAAACACAGGTAATCCACAAGTAAATCCCAAAACACGTCACCTATAAACCCGGGGAGCGTCACAGGAAGTCCTCAGAACACCTCCGGGTGGAAGGGGATCCCATCGTCAGCATCCGAAGGGGCGGCAGGGGGTGGCTCCGTGGGTGGACGGGTTGCGGTACCAGACCCTCGGGGACGACCACGGCACGGAACAGGTTGGTCCAGATTCAGGCGCTAGGTAGAATGGCAGGCGGGCTTCCTGGCACGCCGGTCTCGAGAAACTCCGTCGGATGACCCAGGATGGCTAGCACACAGAGGTCGAGACCGGTGGAAAGACCAAATGACACAAAGTGAAATAAAGTGTGCTGAAGAATTAGCTTTTGTCCAGAGAACGTGTTTGGCAGTTTTTTCAATTTCAATGATGTGGCTCTCTCAATTTATTTTTAAAACAGTTTTGGCTTCTACGGCTCTTTGGGTCAAAACTGTTCCTGACCCCTGTACTAAATGATACACACTGTCCCTTTAAATCCGGGAAAAAAACACAGTTTATTTGTTCATTTTTTTTAGATAACATCTAAGTGAAGTATTTCCAAATGTTAAACCAAATGGGAGAACGGAGCTTCTTAGCAAATTAGATGAGATGATATTCTTAACTGGTGAAATTGTCCCACTATAGTCTCTGCGGGACAATAGAAGTCTTTGTTCTGGGAACCCCCGCGTCGGATAAAAGCTCTGTCACTAACAATAAGGTACCGACGAGACCTCGGTGCACAGAGAGCTATAATTTAGGAAAAGCCGTGGAAAATGACTCTTCCACCTCAAAACACAAATTCCTCTGAGACCCATAATGTGCAAAATCCAGGAAGCATTCAGAGTACTGGATTATTACTCATCACGACAAATCCCTGGTGAGGAGATCTTTGGAGGAATATATTGGAAAGGACAAAAGAAGACTGCCTTTGGCAAGAAACTGCGCGGTAACCCACCGGCTGGCACAAACGTAGACACAAAAGAGTTCTGCTCGGCCATTGGGGATCACGTCTCTTCCGATTCTACCGTTTATTTCCTGCTCTGTGCTTTTTCCGTGTTCGTTAGGAAGGCTAGCCACGGGCTGTGTCGGATCAGCTACACAAATACATAAAAATAACTGGCTATCCTTATCCACCGCTACCATCGCTTGAATCTCAGGAAGAAAGAAAGTGTTTGGGACATTATGAACAGTTTTATGCTTTCGTTAATAAGAAAAGGGCGTTTTTGCTGTGGTGGGAAAATGAGATCAATTCATACCTGTCAAGCTCCAGAGCTCCATGCCCTTACAAACTGTCGTATTTTCCCTTACAAAATACAAAATAATCTTGCACCATATTTTTTTTCCAAACGGGTTTATTTACTGTATGTAGTTTAACATGTTATATTGTGCATGTGTTTTGTTCTATCAAATATATTGTTAATTAATATTTTGTTGTGAGATATTGAGTTTCTCGAAATGATTGAGATTTATTATAAAAAAAAAGTCAAAAAATTAAGTAGCTTGGATGTTCACTGTAGAAGGAAAAAATAAATGCAAGTATAATTAAGTAGAATTTTCTCATTCAAATTATTATTCATTTTCTGCATTAAATTGTTGTTGGTAATATACTGATTAAATTGATTACCACAAACCTGTCTTTTTTCATTTTCACTTTTTATACTTTCTTTTTTTCTTAACTTCTTTCTGCAACATAAGAGAGAGAGAGAGAGTGATATAATGCACCCAAGCAAGTGAGCCGTTTGAGAGCACTATTGTCATGATTACAGCAGTTTGGGAGCAAAAATGGGACAGGCGGGAGTCAGAATCGAAAAAAAGACTTGCCGTGTAAAAACAGAGGTTCGCAGACAGACTGACAACAGGGAGCTGACAGGACTGCGTTTAAATAGTGACGGGGAGCCAATCAGAACCTGAGGCAGTTGGCGCCAAATAATAATAATCATGACAATAGTGGTATAATTTTTTGAACTGTTGCGGCTGTGAGAAAATTTTGTTGCAGACACAAGGTGGGAAAATGTTTCCAGCATAGACTATCATTACATCTATTCAATTATCTGCACGGCTTATCCTCAGTAGGCTTGCAGGCACACAGAGACATCTCACTTGCTCATTCACACCTAGGGACAATTTGGACCGGCCAATTAACCTGACATGCATGCTTTTGGAATGTAGGAGATGCCGGAATGCCCGACAGAAACGCATGCAAGCACGGGGAGAACATGCAAACCCCACACAGGAGGATTCGATCCCATTGCATCAGTGTCGTGATTTGCCCAATGCTCTTAACTGCGCTTACTCGTTTCCTAATTGGTTCCCCTTCTTTTAAACATGTATTTCTCATTCACTCCTTGTCAGTCCGTCTGTGAACCTCAGCGCATGCAAGGAAAGCACTTTTGACTCTGGCTCCCACTTTGATCCCGACCTGTTACCTGTATCGATCCCCGATCCAAGCTCTGTTCTCCTGTTCCAACTACCCGTATCCTTATTCTGTTTCCTGTATCGATCCCCGATCCCTGACTTCCCACTCGTCCTGGCTACCCGACTTGTTCCGATGTCTGACCACACTCCGTCTCCCGTCCTGGCTGCCCGACTTGTTCCGATCTCTAACCACGCTTTGTTCGCGAGGCCTCGCGCTCCTCCTGCCCAGCGAGCCCCAGATTGCTGTCTTTTTCCTCTCGCCCTGACTTTCCGGATCCCTTAATAAAGCATTTTGTGAAACGTTACACGTTTGGGTCAACTGCCTGCTCTGGCTCTGACACTCAGCCGCCATGCCGCGACTATAATTATAATTATTTATTATATTTGATCTGTTGTAAACCTGACGTGTAAATTGCTGAAAACCCTGAATATTACAAACAAAAGCAAATTTGATTTCAACATATATATATATATATATATATATATATATATATATATATATTACATTTAAACCTTTTTTCTCTGACCATTCACTCGTCCCACCGGCTTTGGCGAAACATTCGATGCAGCTCATTTTTCATCTTGTGCTTCTCTCAGCATTGTCACTTGCATGATCCAGCCCGCGGGGCATGTGGTTAACACCACTGCCATAGTCCCTCAGTCCCTCATATAGCTTACTTAATGGATTGAATTAAATTTTTGTTGACGTACCGCAGTAACATATACAGGTGTATTATTTAAATTCTGAAAAAGAGAGCAGCTCCTACTAACAGTTCTCCGGTTTAATAAAAGTAGACCAAATGTTATTTAAATGAGGTCGCATAGTGTTGGTTCGTACTACACATAAGGATTTCCGATTATAAAGAAAGTATTGTTTAATACCAATTTATTGTACGCTACAGGACACTTAACCAGTTATTGTAATTTTGATTGTGGGTACTTCATTATAACAGCAGAAGAGGGGCTTAATATTTGATTAGCGCTAAGTTGTGCAACACTGCAGTTGTACACAAATCCAAACACACAGTGAAACAGTACGTTTAAGCGCGTTATTTAGTGAACTGAAATATCAGTATCGATACGGGATTTGAAGGTTATAACAACAATAATAACAAAAGTAGCAGTCATCAAGTCAAGTCATGTTTATTTGTATATTCCTTTATCTCAAGGTGTCTCAAAAGGCTGCACAGACCACAGATTATTGCAAACTACAGACTATTACTACACCATCCCCTGATCTAAAAGCTACATGAGAGCAAGGAAAAATTCAAAACCTTAAAATCAGGTAATGAAGAAACCTTGAGAAGGAACCGGACATGAGGTAGTCCCTATTCAAGGATGACCAGGCTGCTATGGATGTTGCAATAAATCGTTTTGCTGCCAAAAGGCCCACTTTATTCACCTTCTGTGAAAAAAATCTTCCTGGTGAGAAAATACTTTCCACTCGTGGGATTGGATTTAAAAGAAAGAACTGACTAAACAGCCTGTTTGTCTATTGTTTGGGGCTTCCTCGAATTGTTCACCAAAAGGCCACGATGTTTTTAGTATTTGATGTGAATTCCACCAGCATCATGAGGTTCCTAACCAGCAAAGTTGTCCTCAGTGGCATTGAATTAGCATTAACTTATTACACTTCGGGAATTTTTCCAACGGTGTTTTCAGACAGCATATATAAAAACGTTTCTTGGCCTGCAGAGGGATGGGCGCCACCAGGCTGTACTTGCCCAAGACACAGCTCATGAAATGGTGCCCCTACAATCTAGTGATTAAGGGAAACCATATAAAACATATAACAGTTTCTTTCCCAGGGTCATCGCAACCCTAAACAAAGCGCACAAGACTGAAAAAAATATATATCTTGATTTTGTATATAAAACTTTGTATTCATATCTTATTTCTTGATTTATTTTGGAAATGTTTTGCTCCTAAATAAATAATGTTGCCCTTTTTTATTGCAATTTTTATACAATGCACCTATAACCTAGACCAGGGGTGAGCAACCTTTTCGGTGTGGAGTGCCACTTTCAAATTTCCTTGTAAATCAGTGTGCCACACCAAGATTAATGACTCACACTTTTTTTTTTTGTATCCAACTGTGCTGTCATTTTACTCTATTCCAAATATACAACATGGACAGACATTGAAATCGTATAACTGACCTATTTATCTAGCACTATTATTGTTCATCAATAAACTAAAAAATGAATGTGAGCAACACATGGAAAGGCATGTAGACATCCGTGACTTCTACTTTTGACCACAAGAATCAACCATTCTTCATCAACAGTGAACTACAATAAAAAAAATTGATATGGACAGCTACCATACTATTCACCAATGAAATCTTATTGCAGAAAATATCAAATTGAAACACACATGCGCCTCTTGACGTTCAACACTTCTGGCTGACATGGGGATGTGTTTTACTCTAGTTTTTGATCGTTTATTTGTTAGGCAAGCCACCAAAGAAAAGTTCCTAGCTCGAAAAGAACGCTTCTTTAGTATATTCGCATTGAGTAAATGATTTTCCGCGCTTTGCCATGCAGTGAGCAACGGCGTTTTTAGCAGTGACAATTGTCATAATGCACAAACAGCACGGTCATTTTTTGCACAAAGCCCCATTCGTCTGTCCATGCTGGCTGAATAGAACTAGAATTTTTCGCTGGAGGAGCCGTCATGATTCGTTCATTTATCGCGCACATGTGTTTTAAAACGCGGATCTCTCCTCGGCGCCGCGCAGTCACACGCTCAAAAACGGAGCAGAGGAGGAGGAGGTGCGCAACCGTAAAGTCTCTAAACAGCATGGCGCGCAACGGAAAATGTTTAAATTTCAGGTAAACTTTAAAAAAAAAAAAAATCATTATTATTTAGCCGTGCGCTCGCGTGCCACTGGTTAAACTCTCGCGTGCCACTGCTGGCACGCATGTCATAGGTTGGCGACCCCTGATCCAGACCAATCTTCAAGCACTAGCTTGTCAATATTTTCCCCCAACTATTTTTGTCTAATGAGTCCTTCTTACATGTTTATGCTGGAGTGCCATGTCTAATCCCCTTGTAAACAATGTTCACTACGTTGTAATCAAATACAATAAAGGAAATTCTGATTGTAATTGTAATTTTAATCCTTTTCTCTAAGAAAATTGAAATTATTATGCCTCTAAAACAGCTATTTATCTTTTTGGCGGCTATCAAGCGGCAGTATTTGTCAAAAGAGCAGCTTTCTTCTTCCTAAGAAGTCTTCCATCGTGTCTGTCAGCTGTCAGCTCAAAATGTCTCCAGTCTGCCAAACGAAAGCCTTCCACTCTGTCTTTTACAGAGAAAAAAACCGTCACGTTTCCGTTCGGCAGTCAGAGTTTTGCGCCATAACTTCTCAAACACTTTGGAGCATACACTGAAAAAAGACTTTCTTTGGTTTCATAAGATGTACAGCTAAGGTTCCCTTTTATCTATTGAAATTAGTATATTTGTGCACACAGGCAAAATTGAGCAGGAAATAAGGTGCTTTTATTTGGAAAGAATATGTGTATAAGCCTCAATGTAAAGAGTGGGGCGGAATGGACACCAATTTTAGGTTGTTATTTCATGTGGCACTTAGCGGAACATTCTTGATCAGCCTTAGCCACTGTTGATTTCATGTTTGAAAAAAATGAGAGGATTGCCTCGTAAAAGCTTGACACAGCTAGCAGGTTGGCAATTTGCCTGGCTAGTGACCCCTGACAGGGAAATACAGAATGTCAGTTTTTCATGGAACAGCCTTCAGAATGTGTAAGGGCAAAACTGTGCTTTGAAAGCGCCCTCTTAAGTTCAGAGGACTCAAAACGCCACATAATTAAACAAATCTGAACTAGTGGTGGTTGAAATGATTCACAGTCAGAATTTTAAGAGGTTTCCAGTCCTTACTGTTTGATTATTTTAATCACATTACGAGTTTAATCGGGTTAGCGCGTGTGTGGCACAGTTCTGAGGTCATGGGCTTAAACTTTCCTGTGTGGAGTTTGCATGTTCTCCCCGTGCTTGCGTGACTCTCCTGCGGCCACTCCGGTTTCCTCTCACGTTCTAATAACATGCATGTCAGGTTAATTGGCCGGTCCAAATTGTCCCTAGGTGTGAAAGAGCGAGTGAGTTTTTTGTCTCTGTGTGCCCTGCGACTGGCTCGCAACCAGTTTAGGGTGTCCCCTGCCCAATGCCTGAAGATAGCTGGGATGGGCTCCAGCACCCCCGTGACCCTACTGAGGATAAGCGGTGCAGATGATGGATGGATGGGAGGAAGAGTTTAATCGTCTTACTTATTTAGTTGTAATTAATGCACCTTATGATTATTCATATGAATAAAATTACTTTAAGTGTCATTTGCTTTTCTGAGGGGAAGAGTCTAGCCAGGCCACCTGCAAAAATGGCAGCAAATGGTGAAGATAAGGTCGAGGGGACTTTCTACTCATCCGAGGGTTTGCACCTTCCAAACCATGGCCATTTCTTATAAAAACACCTACCCGCCATTTTGACAATGCCTTTGTGAAGGACACTCAATCCTGTCTGTATTTACAAGTCAAAAATATATGTTCTTTTTTTTGTTTTATTGTGATAAAACATCAACTGAAATGCTTGGCTGCAGCGCTTGTTTCACCCGTTGAATCACACGACCTAGATGTTGATTAGAAGACGTGAATCTAACAAGGTACAGTTTTTGGAAAGCCTTTATCATTTTGGTATCCTGAAAGTGAGGTAAGAGCTATGCCCCCATACCTTAATTTTCAGCTGCGTTGTTTTCAGTTCTGCTCAGAGTTGTTTATGTGACATTTTTTTGGATTACGTGACCATTAATGATGGCGATTTCAAGACGAGCAAGTATTTACACCAAAGGAAAATGCAAAAGAGGACTCTGTTGCATAAAATGTGAGCCCTATTTTTATAGACGACAGCGCCAGGGCAACGATACTGTGCAGAATAATGCCAGAATGCGACACAGTACCTTTTGTGTTGTTATTTGTAGTTGCCGCAGTAATGGACCAAATTCGCTTGTTATTATTTCCAGAGGACCAAAGGAAACTTCAGCGACCTAACATTTACAATACAGAAAGCAAAGTATAGCGTTTTTGAAAGATAATTTCCAGTTATTCACTTTAAATGTATAAATCGAGGACTTCATTTGTAGGTGAAAAAGTTGAAATATCGTATGTTGTGAATGTTCAATAAAGTACTGTCAAACCTCCTGTTTTGCTCCTGTATTATATGTACAATATTTGAAAAAAAAAAAGATATTTATTTTGAAGGGCCTCTCAAATGTTTCCAATGAGAGTTTGTATATTTGTGCAGCTCACAGTTTACCTCGGTGCCGGCAAAATACCAGCATTTAAAGCCGCAGTGTTTAAATGTTGCAAAAATGTGGCAGCTTGTAGTCTGGGATTTACATTGTAAAAATATTCCTGTTTCAACTGTGAGTACTGAAAAAGTAGCGGGCTGAACACTGCTCCCAGATTAATGGCAGGAAGAGAACTGTCATACACGTTTCGGCCCCTGCTAGACAGATTCTTCAAGGCCTGCTGAGCATTCTAATTTAAAGAAAGGGGGCGGGGGAGCACACACTTTGAAAAAGAAGGGGTTTAACCGTATGACCTTGTGGAAGTCTCACGTGATGGTAGAGTCGAGCGCCTTCAAAACTCCTTGTGATCTGGATGCTTTGCTGCTGTGTTACTAAAGTTGTTCATCATTGCGACAACCTGCAATGCTGGAAAATGTTTGAACGAAAATTTAATAGTATTGCCTGAGGACCATGTGGCATTGCATGCTCCAAATATTGATTTTATTAATACTAAGCAAGTACTTGGGTCAGATCAATACTTTTGTCCTGGGACCGGTACTTTCTTTTTCCATTACTTTACCTCAAAGAACCGCTTCTCTATGTAGATGGCCCAGTTATTTCTCTCACTCACCAAGCGCCCCCCGCCACTCTGAGGCATGACTGACAGGCACACTTCTAGCACCTCTCCCTACCTGACCTGCTGCTGTCACATCCTGCTCGCAGAGCACAGGAGTGGGCAAGATAACTGCGCCCACCCTTACCAGAAGCTAAAACTGACAGAGGCAAACAGAAAGCGCAACACTATGTTGAAAGCAATTTAGAGAAGGGCTGGCTAGCATGGTCTGTCCTTGATTTGAACCAAGTATCCACAATAAATAAAACAAAAGAGTCCCTAATCTGGCCGTTTTCCACAATTTGTTACTCCAGGTCATTCATTTCATGGTTAATGGAACTGGCGTCGCTGAAATACCGATCCGCAGAGGTAGCTTGTTAGCTTAGCACTGGTCGGGACTTCAGCCTTGATAATGCTATTCCTCCCGACTCCGCCTCAGTTGATTCCCGGATAACAATCTATTGAGATCCCAGTGGTGATCAACGATTCTTTGCACTCTACTGACTATCCTGGGAGTCCGATTAAATTGATTAATTTACTTTCAATGTGCCCCGCGACCCTACATACTGTATATAAAAGATGGATGGAACGATATTTTCAATCTGACAAACTGCTAAAGGCTTGTGGCCGCTATCCTTCCCAGTTTGTTTTGATCCAGAGATGTAGACTGCTCATGCTCACCTCGGCTGTTTGACTGACAGCATACAGCAGCCTATCACAGTCGCGTACGCAAACAGTCACGCCCACCCAATACACACGCACACACAATCTGCCCTGTGCAGCACTTGCTGTGTGCTTTCTCTAACCACAATGAACAATACTTTAATATCAATGACAATACTGAAAATTCAATTTAAGAAGTGAACCAGCCATAACGAAGCACGAAGTAGCGAGGGGGTCTCTGCATAGGGCTACCATTTTTCACGAATAAGCCCTCATTTGCTTTTTCTTTCAGCGCATTAGTAAATAATATATTTGTAATTGTTGGATAACTGTATGGTAGTCACTATTTTGAATGGTGACATGTTCTTAAAGGATGTAAGGTACACAATTCGAAGGAGAGCAGAAATCGCGACCAATTTTGAATGTCAGTAACAATAACGGCCTTCTATCGGCGGAAAAAATATTTATTTAGATTAACCCGGTAACGAAAAAAGTAAGTTATGTAACGATGATATTCCTCACACTGGTTATATTGCTGCTTTTCCTGGTTTGACGCTCTCAGCTTTTGTTCTGAAACTGTTGTACTATGAAAATTGCTTTTTTCATACAGTTAAAGTTCATTTTGTAGTTATTTAATAACAAATAAAACATTTCAGTGACTAATATAGTCATGATGTGTTTATCATAATTAGAAACTAACTCAAGGAGGAGAGAAACCGATTGTTCATTAATCATGACATATCGGATTGGTATTGATTTATAGGCCCTACTACATTGTACGTATATACTTGGATCGGATCCATACCAAAATTCCCAGTACTGCCGACTTTTACTTATGTCAGTCTAGGTATTCTATAATCACACTTATACAAACTCATAGAAAATGTTCATCAACACTGTTACAGTAAAACAATGTTTTTTTGTAGGCTAGATCAAATCTAATCATTTTCGCAGATTCTTTTAGAGGGTTCAGTATGCAGTGATGTGGAATTCCACCATGTCATATAAAACTGAGTTTCCAATATTTAGGTTGCAACCACCTCATAAAGGGAATATGTTGTGCTTCTATCCTCTCAGTACACTAGTGTGCAAACACACTCATAAAATGATTACTGAATGTTTTCATTTTTATGACAGTAGGATCATGTTTGATTTGTTTGCGTATAAAATACTTACTTCATTCACTTTGATTTTATTGGGGGAAAAAGCCAGGTTTTACATAACTAGTTATGTCATGCTTTTTGCAACATTCCATCTAAGCTAAGCTAAGGTAAGATATGGAGGACCAATCCTGCGATATGTAGATGAAAATGTATTAATACATTCCTATGAATATATGCAATATAAATATATTGACAAAAATAAATCATGCAATACCTAAATAAATGCCAGAAATTCTATTTATTTATATATTTATGAACTTTGTCAGGTATTTTTTCGGTACTTTGTCATCTTTTATGTCATGTATTTTGTCACAAAAAGTGTTAACTACATGAGGAGGCGGCCAAGTTACCTGAGCTTTTCAACAATTGCTTCATCAGTGATGAATGAATAGGCTACTGCACAGATGAACCAATATATGAAACGATCCACCAGTTTGACCCTGTTTGAATAAAATTTTGTTGTGACAAAACACATGACAAACTACACCGCAAAACACTTGACAAGTAAACATGACTTGACTTGACAAAATAAATACTGAAATAAATGAATGGCAAAATAAACGGTAAAATGCATCAACATATGAATAATTTTCATATAACTCAGTATTATGTAATATACATAATTTATATATTTGTTGGTTCATTTATTTATATGGCATATATTTGTAGGAATTTATTCATTTATACTTGTATTTCTACGTATAGAAAGATTAGTCGCTATATACTTTAAAATGTCTGTAACACTTAAATTGCTTGACATTGTTCGGTGTATTGTTGGCAGGCAACCTGAGCACTTTTAGTATACAGACATTGCAAATTGGTTGACCAAATGACCACCCACTGACCTGGAGAAATGTACTTGTTTTTTTGTTTTGTTTCTTTACTGCTCCCCTGTAGAAAGTTCAATTAGCTTACCTAGCTATTGCTTCATTGTAAAACAGATTCAACAAATTATCTCATTATCATTTGAAACAAAAGTCCTTGTAAAATGAAATCATGTTAAAAAAGCATATTTCCCAAATGTGCATTAAAACAAATTATTTAGCACGCTGTTGTCCTGGTGGTCAGCATAGGCTATCCTCCTTCCGAAACTTAAAAGACATTTTTTGAGGAGGTTTGAAGTTTGTTCATCCATACATGCCCTGTGGTTGTATATCCTCCTAAAACAAAGTATTACAGGCTCTATCTCACCAATATCATCATACATTTAAAATATCTCCGTGTGTGTTCATGAGCATCATCAAATTCAGAGAAACCATTTTCCAAAACTTAACATTTCTTGTTTATTTGGAAGGCAAAAATAACACACCCACATGGTAAATAGCCCATTTTATAAATCTCTGGGGGGGGGGGGGGGGGGTGGTTGTTATATATTGTCTGAGGATAATGCAGAATTCCATCAATTTGGAGTCAATTATATTTTTTTAAGACTGACAATAATTTTTAGTCAAGAAAGACAGACTGCATAAACACAAAAATCATAAACTTCCCAGCCAACGCGAAAAACAAACAAACACTTCTTCCTTTTGACGGACAAGTTTGGTAATTGTAGGATTACTTTTTTCTTATTTGAATATATTTTAAGCAGCACGGCGGTGCAGTGGTTCGCGCGTGTGCAGCACAGTTCTAAGGTCATGAGATCGAAACTTCCTGTGTGGAGTTTGCATATTCTCCCCGTGCTTGCGTGGGTTTCCTCCGGGCACTCCGGTTTCCTCCCACATTCCAAAAACATGCATGTCAGGTTAATTGTCCGGTCCAAATTGTTCCTAGGTCTGAATGATTGAGTGAGTTGTCTGTCTCGGTGTGCCCTGCGACTAGCTGGCAACCAGTTCAGGGTGTCCCCTGCCCACTGCCCAAAGACAGCTGGGATCGTCCCCTGCCCATTGCCCGAAGACAGCTGGGATGGGCTCCAACAACCCCACGACCCTACTGAGGATAAGCGGTGCAGATAATGGATGGATGGAATGCATTTTAAATATTTTAAAGTAAAATAATTGTTCCAATTGTTGAGAATATGTAATTATTGTATGTGCACACTATAGTTGTGAAAATACACTGAACTCTTGAGTGGTCATAGATGCTAAAAGTACATATAAATGGCACATAAATAACTATTAATTTGGCAAAAAAATGAATAATATATTTTAATATCCAATTTCAAGTTCGAATTATTAAATGACATTTATAGGGCCATTACTGACAGCTACGATTGTGAGTACTGTATGTGCACCAATACCTGGTATTAGCCCATCCCTATTAAAACATATATCTTGTTCATGTATCAGACTTTGTTCGCCTTTTTCATTAATCAGTATCTAATTAAATATCCTCCAAAGATGTATATGTGAGTTATACACAGTATACTAGATCAATTTATTTTAAGGTGTTAACAAAGAGAAAAAAAACAAAATGTGCTACAAAATTTGTTGATAGTGAACAAAATATATTATAGAGTGCAGAGACAATGTTTCCAAGAGGTCAGGGCAGAAGATGATATCTCATTCAGATCATGTTTCCAACAATGCGAGCCAAGAGATAGCAGTGAATCTAATAAAGACTCTTTCTCTGGGTATGGAGCCCAAAAAGCTGATGCCAGCAATCTTTCTGGCACGAATGGTTCCTGTAGATGCAAGTTTATTAAAGAGACAAATATTCATGCAGAATTAATCAGTATTTAGTGGTTTTAATAAGCTTTTAGAGAGCGTATCCCTCACGACCAGTAAAATTAGCATGCTTGATCCCACATGTTCTGCAGATGCAAGGAAACATGCTCATTCATCAGATACATTTCTGAGCTCAGGGTTAAATGAGTCAAAAATTAGACTTGTGTTTCGAATTGATGGTTGGCCGTTTTGTCACCCTGGAAAGTGCATTTGAATTTCTTTTGGGTCATTTGAATTTCATTCAAAAACGTTTTAAAGTTTTACTTAAAACCCAGGCTAAAGTATAAGGTGCTCAAGATTATAAGCCAAAAACATTGAGTTTCTAATATTTTGTACACATATTGCCTCATTTGTAGTCCCTTCTAAAGGTTTCTTCATTTTCCTAATGTTGAAGTTTTTGAGTTTTGTCCTTGCCCTCGTGTAGTTTTTAGATCAGGGGATGGTGTAATAATAGTTTGTAGTTTGCAATAGTCTGTGCAGCCATTTAAGACTCCTTGTGATTAAGGGCTATAAGAATAAACATGACTTGACTATTACAAAGGCAGAATAGTAATTGTATATATACCCAGTTAAGTTAATGTCGTTAGAGCTACTTGGATTTGATACAAAGTAGGGTTAACCCATACTTGATCTATAAATCGGCTGCATCGTTCTTTAGACTACATGATTTTAAAACTACAGAGAAGGTTGCAGCATCAATTTCAGATTTTACAGTAATATTTCAAATTTTTGCAGGGGGGAAAGCAAAACAAAACACTTACGAAAGGACAATCTTTAATAATTCTCTCAAACCAATAGTGGAAAGGTCACGAATGAAAAGTCAGCATTATTTTAAAAATGTTGATGCTCAGCTACAATAAGCATGCGGGTAAAAGAAACAAAAATCCTCATTCGTCAAAAACGTCCTCTTGTTAACGATACTCTGTCAGTATCGTTTGATGCCCTGCGCCATATACAGTTTTCCATGAAGCCTGACTCACAACGCTAGCATGTTTCTTGCTGTGTCGTGTTTCCTCGAGTGCGCCCCTCCGGCGCATGCGGCGAACAAGTGCTGTCAGCTCAGATCCGTCTTCATTAATTCCAGTAGGGCTCAATGGGAGACTTGCTTCCAAAGCATTGGATGTACAGTATCATAAATCCACATTAGAGGAAACGAGGTACCTCGCATGGAGGTGGAAAACTGCGGGGGTGATGATAAGTTGTGGAGGTCAGCAATACCCTACAAAATCCAAAGTATATGTCCTCAAGGCATTAAAGGGATATCAAGGTGATTTAGGGAAATGGCACTGAAAATCTTTATGTTGTAATTTCTGGTCTTTTGTTTGTGTTTAATGATTGCCTTAGATGGGTTTTTTTTCACTGATGGAAAGGTCATCCACTTGGGCAACATGCCAGGTCTTTTTGGAGCAGCAGACCGCTGAGTGGATGTAATTATGGCTTTCTGGCAATCTGACGACCTGCCAGTCTGCCTCTCAACACAAGCAGAAAGCGCGGGCACATTCAATGTGACCAGACAAACACGCCTGTCGGAAGAGTTAAGGGGGTTTAACGACGCAGAGTCACTAAAGGTTGTTCGGCGTCTTATACCGAACTATAAAATTTGATCAATTTCATTGCTAATAGATGAAAATTATTTACTGTTATCTGAAGTTGGGTACGTTTGAGATAAGTTTATCATAATTTTAATATTGGATTCCAGTTCATCATTTTGACTATTATTCCGCACTTTTGTTCATTGTTTTGACTACTATTCCGCACTGTTGTTCATTGTTTTGACGATTATGAACTGTTTATTTCAATGTCACAATGGGCCAATCATGTTGCTGTTCTTTGAATTCCACACGCTGGCTTTTGTAAAGTAGAGGATTTAATGAGAAGAAAGGGGTCAGGGTAAGGCCTTTAGAACAGGTTGGAACTTCTTATTTGAGGACTGGCTTCCATCCCTGCAGGTTCAAAATTGATTGATGTCTTCTTTCCCTATGTTGAGTGTCTGGTAAACTCATCAGTTTGCTTACATATGTTTCACTGTGTAGTTAGCAGTGAAGAAAATAAGCACTTTAACACCCTGCTATTTAGCAATCACTCCCTCTTAGAAATATTAGAGGGATCTGAAATTTTCATCGTAGGTGCATGTCCACTGTGAGAGAGATAAACTAGAAAGAAAAATCCAGACATCTTAATGCATGATTTTTTAGCGATTTATTTGTGTGATACAGCTGCAAATAAGTATTTGAACACCTGTGTATCATCTAGAATTGTGACCCTGAAAGCCCTGTTAGTCCGCCCATTAGAAGAACACCTGCACTCCATGTATCATCCTGAATCAAATGCACCTGTTTGAGGTCGTTAGCTGCATAAAAACACCTGTCCACCCCATACTATCAGTAAGAATTTAACTTGTAACATGGCGGAGACCAAATGGCTGTTCAAAGACACCAGAGACAAAATTGTACACCAACACAAGGCTAGAAAGGCCTTCGAAGCAATTTCCAAGCAGCTTGGGGAAAAAAGGTCCACTGTTGGAGCAATCATTAGAAAATGGAAGAAGATAAACATGACGGTCAATCTCAATCGGAGTGGAGCCCCATGCAAGATATCACCTTGCGGATCTCAGTGATTCTAAGAAAGGTGAGGAATCGGCCCGGAACTGCACCACATGATTCAGTCAATGACCTGAAAGACCTGGGATCACCGTTTTCAAGGTTAGTGTAGATAATACACTAAGACGTCATGATTTGAAATCATGCATGGCACAAAAAGTTCTTCTGCTTGAACCAGCACATGTCAAGGCCCGTCTTAAGTTTGCATTTGACCATTTGCATGATACAGAGGAGTCAAGGGAGAAATGTTTGTGGTCAGATAAGACCAAAATAGAAAGTTTTGGACATAATTCCACTAAGCATGTATAACGAAGAAGAATGAAGAGTACAATCCGAAAAACATCATCCCTCTCTGAAGCATGTGGGTGTTTTTCTGCACATGGGACAGGATGAGTGCACTGCATTAAAGAGATGATCACTGGGGCCGTGTATGGTGAGATTTTGGGGATCAACCTCCTTCTCTCAGTCAGAGCATTGAAAATGGGTCGTGGCTGGGCCTTCCAACACGACAACGACCCGAATCACGCAGCCAGGAAAACCAAGGAGTGGCTCCGTACAAAGCATATCAAGGTTCTAGCATGGCCAAGCCAGGCTCCAGACCTGAATCCAATAGAAAATGTTCCCGTGTTTCTCAGCGACAGCCCAGAAACCTGACTGATCTAGAGAAGATCTGTGTGGAGGAGTGGGCCAAGATCCCTCCTGCAGTGTGTGCAAGCCTGGTGAAAAAATACAGGGAACGTTTGACCACTGTAATAGCAAACAAAGGCTACAGTACCAAATAGTAACATTGATTTTTACAGTGGACATGCAGACCCTGCCATGAATTCTAAGCGGGAGAAATAGCAAAATAGCAAGGTGTTCAAATACTTATTTTCTTCACTGTATGTAAAATTAAGAGTGACTCCACTGGAACAGAATCTGCTGGTTTCCTTCTACAAATCCACAGTAGAGAGCATTTTTGCATACGTGTCACAATGTATTATGTTGGAAGATTGCCAGAAAAATGTGTATCCAACACAGGCCAGAAAATCATTGGCTGCTCTCTGCACAGTCTGGAAGACATTGCCATTTTGCAATACCACAACAGAGCCAACACTATTTTAGAGGACTCCTCTCATCCCCCGGCCACCACCTCTTTGACATGTTGCCCTATAGTTGGCGCTACTGGTCCCTTAAAACAAAGACTAACAGGATCAGAAACAGTTTCTTACGCAGGGCCATCACCACCCTAAACTAGTATGCAAGACTGTGGAAAAAAAAAATGTTGCCAGTAGAGTTAAAAAATGCAATTGTATTGAAAAATCTGTATTCCTATTTTACTCATTGACTTATTTGGTTATTCTGCTGCTGCTTAATGTTATTACACTACTTTTTATTGCAGTAATGTTACGGTGCACTATTTTTGATAGCACATTTATTACGAAAGAAAATTGCACTTGCAACTTATGGCAGTCTCCAAACACTAACTTGTAAATGTTTTTTTTTTAAAATGTATTAATCTGACATTCTTATACCTATTTTCTTCTATTTTAAGTCTTTATTCAGTGTTTATCTTGCTTATCATTAAAAAAAAAAAGCCCGGCTCCTGATTGGCTGTATACTGCACGGAGGACATACTCAAGCAAGGCCACGTAATTCGACAGGTTGAATAACCCCGATTAGCAATCAGGTTGTCATAAACGCTATCAGCTGACTTCAGCTTGATCGTAGCCCACACAGTTAAGACTTTTTTTCATGGTCAGAAGGTTCAGTAAGTCTTTAGGATTGTTCTGATTATGCTGCCATGTAAAACCCGGCCTAACTTGGCTAATTCAACTGGGGTAAGTATTAGTCAATGGAAACTGAAGGGTTGCTTGTAGTTGGAAAAGACAGATTCCACACAGTCAAACATAATTTAATAGTCTAAATTCATTGGTAGCCCAGGACGAAGTATACAAAACATTGGGAGAAAGTGCTAACCACATTAATATCCTGAAGCCTCTTAAATTGCCTTTAATACGTTTGCTTAGATGGAGATAGACCTGCAGTTTTTGGACCTCCGATGTGCACCCCATACATCACAACCTCGTCAAACCCTCGTCAAATCTTAGCATGTTTCTTGAGTTAGTTAGTTTCTTTGGTTAGTTCAAAAAATCAACACACATAATCAGCACCAGGATGCATCCTCTCAATTCAAGGTTTCATACATGTTAGGTTTGAAAAGTCTAGGTGTTGCCGTCAACATTGTAGATGGATCTCCAGTTCAACAGTCTTCTCTCCACTCCCAACATATTCATGTTACTGGGAATTACGGTAGGGAAACTGACTGCTACAGGAGCCGTTGAAGTGGCTTTATACAGTAAAACAGTCCTATGTTATTTCATCAAAGACTGATGGTGCTGACCCAAAAGAAGAGTAAATCTGACTGCAACAAAGATACAAGACAGCCAAAATCATTGATTCCCTTTTTTACACTTGACCACTGGCCAACCACAAGTCCAAAGTAGAGGTGGAACACTAATTCATCCACAAATAATCAATTTTTTTTTATTTTTTTTTAACAATTGATTTTTTGATTATTTTTGTATCAAAAATTCTCCAAAACCAATCATTTCAGCCCTGAACTGTATGTTTTTGCTGATTTGTGTTGTGCTCCATGAAATAAAAACAATCATCATTGTGTTGAATCACGTTCAAACATTTCTCAAACATCAAAACAATATGTCTTTGGAAAGTCAATTTCAAGTATTTTTGCCTTTTTTGTTAGTCCATATATATAGATTTTCTTTTTACAAATTAGTGGTATATCATGCATGTGAAAATGCAAAGATAATCATTAATCATCTTTTGGGTGTCTCTATAAAAGTGATCATTTTAGGCGTAGAAGGTTTTTAACTAACAGCCGGTTTTTATTTTTGAAAAATTGCAATATATATGTATATTATGGGTGTTTATGAAAATACGTGTGCTTGGATGATAATAAAATCATTGAACTTTTTTACTCGTGGTCGCCATCTCTAGGCTTGTGTGATTATCTTTCTTCATTTTTGACTGGGTTTGTGTTAGCTTTTTGACTGTATTTGAAACAAGCCTCTCACAACTTTCACCATTTTCATGCTACACTAACAAATACAAACAAACAAAAAACACGAGGATGAGCATGACACTTCTTCATAACACCGCTCCTCCCCATTCCTCCTATGTAATGTGTTCCACCCTGAACAGCTTGCTAAGAGGAAAACAGAAGCAGTTGTCTGTGGTGTGAAATAAAGCACTAGGGCTCTTGGAACTCATAATTAATACACACGGTACTTAATAAAGGAAATAATTTTCAACTTTTTTAAGGACACCTCAAATGATGAAACCCGCCTCAAACGTATTCTGCATGTTTAATTTAAATAATTTTCTAAATTACAACACTGGGATTTGAATTTAAAAATGTATAGCCAACCTGACAAAGACGTTCCAGTTTGTCCTTTTCCATTGACCCCTGTGGAATTGTCCAATTTCTTCTCATAGCAAATACATATTCGTAACTTTTTTTCAAATAACGTCCAATAGTCAAGTACTAGTGCTGTCTTTCACTGTTAAATGGAGTAATTGTAATATAATTCTGTATCAGTAGATGGCAGCATATAGCATTGAAAAAACAAATTACGATGTCACGATTGCCCATTGCCCTGTCTTGGCTCGCTCCTTTGGCGCCAGCTGTTGCACGTTGCCTGATTGGCTCCCCTCCTATTTAAACTTAGTGCTCTCATTCACTCCTTGTCAGTCCGTCAGCAAACCTTTGCACTTGCAAGACGTGTATTTTGACTCTGTATCCTGCTTGTGTTTTCAATATCCGGTATAGACCCCGTCTGTCCCGTCCTGTCCAGTATCTTGCTTGTGTAACCAGTATCCGGTATCGATCCCGTCTGTCCCATCCTGTCAGGTATTTTGCACGTGTATCCAGTATCAGGTATTGATCCCGTCTGTTCCTTCCTGTCCGGTATTGGCTTGTGTATTTGGTATCAATCCCGTCTGTCCTGTCCGGTTTCAATCTTGTCTGCCTCTGGCTTCCTGTTTGCCCGTGCCTGACTTCTCTGTCTCACGTCTTCCGCCCAGCGATCGCCGAATCACTGGCGTTTGTGTTCACGTGCATGACTTCCCCATTTCCGTAAAATAAAGCTTGTGTGAAAACGTTACGCGTCGGGGTCCACCGTCTGTTCGGGTTCTGACACCTAAATACTCAGCAAAATATTTAATCCTCGACCATAACCACCAAAACCAACTGATTATAATTCAAAACATTTTTATGAGTACCATAAAACATTATAGCCTATTCTGATAATATCAAGGTTGAAATATTTAACTGGACTTTTTCTTTTTTACATTTTCTAGATGAGATGGAAAAAGAGCCTAACGTTGCAAAACTTTGCCCTACACCAGGGGTCGCCCATTTATTATTTATCAAAATACTAAATTTAATGCAACAAAACACTTTTAAAGTAACCCTATTGCATTGAGGTTTTCAATGAAAATGATCACATTTAGTGCTTGGAAGGGGACATATTACTTTGTTATTACTCTTACTTAAAGTTCTTATTCGTAAATAAATATATTTGTATTCGGATGAAATGGTCCCATGATAAAGAAATAGACAATAAAACAAAACTTGTGCACGCAAATGTTAACAAGAAAATTGGAATCTATCTATCTACCCTGGTCATATCCCTTGAGAGGGGTGACGGCAGCAAGACAAACACATACATAAAAACAGAGAAAAGAAAAAAAGGAAAAACTAGCAAAAAAACACAAAAATGTTGATCATGGCCAACCCAAACGAGTTAAGCACCTCTGCACCCAAGTTGGTCATGCTTTCGTCCCTCCAGATGAACATATAAACCAGTGAAAATTTCGAATGGATCATTTAACCTATTTTGCTCATGTATTGCTGAGGTATCATATCCAAAACTCTCTATTGACATGTACAAAAAATTAAATATATCAATCAAACTTTTTACCCCCCTCCGGCCCGTCCTCCGTGCAAACATTTTTAAACCAATACTGCCCAAAACTCAAAACCTTTGCCCACCAGTGCCCTAAACAGCCACAGTATATGTGTGTTTGTGTGTTTTACATCTTTGGCCGCTAAAATGATTCTAATTAAAATAGATTTCGGATTACAAGTGAGCATACCAAATTTTCTCAATTTCCAATGTCAATGTTGACTGCATCAGGGCTGCTGATGTCGGCAAATCTCATATTTAGAGGGAATAAAAGCAATCAGTTCTGCTCTTGTCTGCAAATGAGCTTGAGGCAGCGGCCCCGACAGCTCGGAGTCCAGGGAAATGCCGTCTAGGATGAGCGCAGACATCATAAGTCAACGACTTGCTATATAGATGTTGGCGGTGTTGGGAGACTTCTGCTAACAAGCACAAAAGGGCCGCTGAGTGGACCGGCAAAGGTATCGCCTGGGATTATAGGACAGAAAGTGTTCATTTGTTTTATTGCTCCACCCCCCAGGACCGTTCGATCTTTTGTTTCCACTGTGATTACAATGTGCTGCCAAGCATTGCTCGAGGCGTGGCGGGGCAAAGATCTTTGGATGTGTGTAAGTGGAGGACTTGGTTGTGAGTGTGGATGACTCCTTACTATTGGTCTCTGTGGAAACATTGTAATCACCTGTATATGTGAAGCCCCCAGGGACCCAATGCTAGGGAGGCCTGGCTCAGGAGATTTAAGCAAGAAGGGAGGCCATCCATTTTCAGAATGAACTAGCAGACAATGAGAGAACAAAGTGCTTGTGAATTACACTCTTTAATTTTGGGAGGATTAAATGGACATTTGGGTTAAGTCGAAGCTCTTCAAGCAATCAGAGCACCAGAGACAATTGAGGAAAGCACCTTCACACCATTGTAAGTCCATCCACAAGAGCATCATTTGCTGTTTTCTGGACGAATGTCTCCCAAAAGTTTTGAAAGTCCGGAAATGTAGAATGTCAGTGGCAATAACACTTATTTTATTCGGTGCAAGTGAAAAGCAGCAGCCCTACAGACATTTTGCTGCACATACTTAAACTGCATACCTGTTTCTCTGTATTGTATCAGTTTTTGAATCATTTTGAATTTTGTACACGGTATTGCAGATTTTTGTACAGGAATTTTAAAAAACCTTTTTGTCTTTGTTAGACCGATCTCGTCTTGCCCATTTCAACTCTAATTAGGATCGTCTTCGTCACTGGTAGCAGATGACGACGTCATTGTGGATTACCGTGGTAGGGTGTGAGGGCCCGCAACGCCTTCTCTGCTGGCCTAAACAATATCCAAATCATGTGATGTTAATTATGTTTTGTATAATTACAAATTGTCTGTCATCCTTTTGTTGCTTTTCCCTTGTTGTGCTACTTCCATATGTGTGCTTTCATATTCAAGCTTTTAAACTATCACATGTCAGCCATTAGTTGTTGCCATGCTCAGAATTTTGCCCGGACGCTTTCACTAAATGTATGTCTAGCCAATGACATTCAGAGGTTGTGTCCGAACGCCAGCTATCTGGCGTTGAGAATTGTTGCCAGTTTTACACACTATGATTCCTAGAGGATGGTTATCCACCAAATCGATCACGCCAACAGCCGACAAACAAGGGAAAATATTCCATCTTTCCATGTTCTGTGCCACTTATCCTCGCGGGGTGCTGGAGCCCATCCAAGCTATCTTCGGCAGTGGGAAGGGGACACTCTAAACTGGTTGCCAGACAGTTGCGTGAGTGAGTTGTCCAGCTCCCACAGAGCTGGACAACTCACTCATTCATCCACACCTATGGACAATTTGGACCGAATGTTGGAGGAAACCAGACTCCTGGAGGAAACCCATTCAGACACAGGAGAACATGCAAACTCCGCACAGGAAGACCGCAGTCGCTGGAATTTAACCCTGGACCTTCGCACCATGGGGCTGAGCGCTAACCACCTATCAACCCAAGGAAAAATATTGTGTTGATTTAATAGCAAGGAATTTTGAAGTGAGCAAGCATTTCGCAAGCTGGTAAAGTTTTTGTCCGCAACTTTAGCCTAGAGGTAAGATCTTAAGCCCGAGCCCAAGCAAAACTCAGAATTTGGGCCGTGTTGGTACGTGAAGGTCAGGCTGAGCTTCTCTCTAGCTGACTTTTCTTATTACCCATCCATCATTGTTCTTCTGTATATATACAGTCTTGTGTAACTTAGATTTTGTTACTAAATTCAGGCTTTACGCGTCCACACAACGCTAGGCCTTTTGTATCACCAACTCAACTGCCCTGCTTGCACTGTACCATAAAATATGTATACACAAATAATACACACTGTCCTTTTAAATAGTTTGAGATCAATGTTGACACAAAAAACTGCAAAATTGAAAGTGTAAAAAGGTTATTTTGTTAAGTGTAAACCGGTCATTTTTTATTTTATTTTATTTTTTTACGTACAAAAGGGACTGCATGTATTATTTGGAGCAGTTGTATTCAGTGGCACTGCACCGTCCAGTGTCATCTGGTGGTCAAATAATACTCACTGTCCCTTTAATGTGCTGAAATGACAACCTGTTTAGTTCATGCCCGTCATCGAGAAATATCCCAATACCGAAGTAATCAGAATTTTCCATTTCCAGGGGAAAAACACCAGTCAGTATTTCTCCTTCCCATAGCTCATAAATTGTATAACTTGTCGACTAATTTTACACAAGGCCTAGAAAGGATTGGGAATCAGTTTTCTACTTTTTCCAATAAAAGAAAAGGCGAATATTCCATATTTGTACAACTTTTTCTGGGTGTACTCGCTCATCAAGATGTATGTGCACGTGTTTATAAATTTCCAGAACCCTCTCGAGCTAATTTCCATAATTCCTCCCAATGCCCTGTTAGACTAATGGAAGCTTGTTTGCCGTCATTTACATTCGCCATAAAATCTTTTTAATTTTTTTTCAGCTGAGCACCTACTGCGGTGAAATGAAATTCCTCTGTCTGAATGTCAAACTGTTGAAAATCCTTTGTGTTTCAAACCTGTGCATTGGCTGCAGCTCAGACATTTTTGGGAGATAGAGGGGTATTTTAGATTCCAGTCTTGGATTTTTATCAAATGCACAGCAGGAAGCAAATTGGACAGGAGAAAGTAGTCAGCCACACTCGTCTTCTGTAGACTCACGAATAGATCAATTGTGGCGCAATGTCCTCTAATTCTCTTTGTTTAACCTTTTTACACTTACCATTCTGCACGAACGTTATGTGTATTATATACAGTTTACTCTGTTCGAGGGGAGGATCGATGGGCTAGGTGCAATTTTAGTTGGTAAACATTTACTGTGCTACCAACCCATTTTGTATACAAATGAAAACAAATGTATTTATATTTCATTCTGTTTATATGTGAACCAGAATGACAAAAAAAGATATTGATCTGTGTCAAACGTTTCATCAATTTTGAAAACAATTCACCAGTTTCAGTCTATATTAGTTTATTGCTAACATGTGTTCTCCGAAAATACTTTGGAGGTCGGTAAAAAAAAAAAAAAAATTAACAATTTTAGGTGATAGAAAATAAACGCAATCAAAACATAAGTGCCACTTTTACAACAATACACAGCAGTGGTCAACAAACAATGATGCGCGGGCCGCATCAGTCCCACTAAGGGATTTAATCTGGCCCTCGAGACGATGCTGAGAATCATAAGAAATAAACAAGACACTTATAGTCAAACACAATGACGTGCAGTTTTCAATATGTCCGCCAAAGCAATGCACGACTCGACCCACTGTAGCTGACTACCATTTATCAAACAGACACCTTTTGTGCAAAGGCCCATTCACCTGGATTTCTTAGCCTGTGTCCCTGTGTAAATATAGTTGGCTTCATTTTTCTGTAAATGCTTTTTATATCAATTGTATTTATCAAGATACTAATTTCATGCAATAAAACCCTTCTAAAGTATCCATATTGCATTACGTTTTTCAATTCATATTGCTTAAAAAAGGCCCAAACCTAGCCCAAAATCAAAATGTCAATCATCAAGTTAGGCCAGTCGGGCTTCTCTCTCTCGCCGTTTAGTTTTTTGTTTTTTCCCCCCTTCGTGGAGGATCTACACGGCATGCACTTATTTTTACTCAAATCAATATTTGGATAAAGAAAATGCAAAAAATCAGTTTAACTCAAAATCACAAAACCCAAAGAAAGTTCCCTCCTTGGTGTTGGGGTGAAATACACACAGCTTCCTCCTTCCACCTCCCTCACACCATACGTCATTTCTCTTTCTTGGTAATGGCTTACAAGCTTTACAAACTTTCTTTCTGCTTTTTTTAACCAAATATTTCCTTATTTGCAGCTTGTAATCTGCAGAATTTAATTTTCTTTTTTTCATTTTCATTTTTGTTCGCTGCTTGACGCCAAGATGCGAACTCTGGCGCCAAACCGTTCAATTAGGCGCTGTACTTGCAGTGGCCACTTGATTTGAGGGACTCTGCCCCAAGTAAACCCCAAGCTGCATAGTTCAGCCGAAATACACAATTCGGCGCAGGAGTACGCAAGGCCTGAGTAAAGCTTTGTATTCACTTTGGTGACAAATTAAAGATTCGGGTTTATTTCGGTCTTGTTTGTGAAATCAATGTAATCCGTCGGGTTTGGGTTTATATACCTGCGACTCGGGTCGGGTCGGGATGCATTTGTTTTAGGCCCGATCTTATGATCTTAGCTCTAGTCACTAGTGTGTGTGTCGTATGTGGCCTAAATGCTCCAAAATAACTGAACCAATTTGTGTGAAAATGTACACATTTTTACTTTAGGCCTCTGGGAGTGTTTTAGCTAGGTTTCTTGTCAAGGCACAACCAATAAATACTAACAGAATTGATAAGCATGTGCCTTCGTTGTGGTCCTACCTTACAAGGCAGACTTTACTGCATCAGGCTGACACGTCCTTTATTATTCGTGCGTTATCAACTACCGTCATTTGTATCATTTAGGAAAATGTTAACAAAATTCCTCTTCAAACAAGATACGAAATATGTTTCTAGCAAAACCTTTTTTTCCTTAGTTTGTGTCAAGGTTGTATCAATGAACATTGTAAATGTTAACCAAATATGTAAATGACTCAATTAGACCCTTCTTAATTGAAGACCAATTTGGGGGGTATGTCTTAAGTAAAACATTTTTTTCCTGTGGGTTGGTTGGCAAGACATGATCAAATTGCACTGTATCGATTACATATAGGCAAAAAAACAGTTAAATATGATTTTTTTTTTAAATTGAGATTCATATTTTTCACATGACAGCACATAATAAAAGGTCACCGAGTTTGAAGTTTGTGATAACTTAACAACATTCATTGTGACAGCCCACCTTACTAAATAGTAAAAAAAAGGAATTATTGCATTGCAAACTCTCGGCTTTTTTGTTATGTAAACTAGTACATTACCCTGTGAGTGAAGTAATTCGCTTTAACTTCACAGTTGTTTCTTCACAATTTTTTATCATGTATTGTGTTCTGCATTCTGATTGGCTTATCAGTCTATTAGAGAGTAGGTATACGTAAAAAAGGTTTACAGGTAAACAGTACTTTTTTGTAAAACTAATGTTTGGATCTGTAAAACAGGTAGTTTTTGTTTCATTGTACATTACAATATTGTGTAAAAAAAGGTTTCTATTTCAGAGTTCACCTATCGGGAGTTCTCATTGGAATGTAACCCCTGTAATAAGCAAGGGTTCTACAAGTATGTAATGACACTACATATGACATTTTTAATGGATGAGCTTTTAGCTTGTATAACAAGAACCTCCTATAATTGAAAGGCTCTGTGACAATGTGTATACAAGCATTGGGAGACATTTTATTTTGTCTTAACATCTTCACAAGAAAAATAAATAAATCACATCCATCAAGAATTATGCAATGTGTTCTATAATCGTACAAATAAGTCCAACTATTTATCACAACTTCACACACTAAACAGCAAAAGAAGACACAAGCTTAATAGGAAGGATATGAAAATCCACACAATATGAATTAAATTGTCATTTTGTTGATAAAAAACTGTTTTTTAGTTGTAAAGTCTCTTCAGTCAGGTAACTTGATTGATTGTCCATGCAATTACCATACTTAGAGTAAAACAAACACTAGAGAATATGATAGCAGAGCTACAAGGTAGAACATGCAGCAATAGTTGAAAATGTAAGAGTTTGTAAGGAGCCGCATCTGGCGGGGCAGGAAGACTTCATGCAACTTTCGAGCAGTAGTGAGACAGTCAATCTTTGCTCACACATCTGAATTGATGCTCAGGTTGGCCAAACGTGGATCGGCGTTTATTTCATACCTGTAATGATACCCCTCCATGTGGTCCCTACAAGCATCCCTGATGTTGTAAATCCAGCGTTTGATACCTTTGCGGTTCAGGTAGAGTACAAGCAGGAATATAACACCGATCAGAGCCAGGACTAAACCCAGGAAAACATAGGACGTTTCCAACACGCCTTCCATGTTGCCCGAACACTTGAGCTCGGACTCCTCCACCAGCAACACGGGTCGGTTCCTCAGACGCTTTGGGTCGAAACAGCTCAGGTTCTTGGTGTCCGTGACCTGAGTGGAGTTCTTCAGCCACACCAAGAAGTCCTCAATCAAACAGTCACAACGCCAGGGATTCCCTTCTAAGCGGAGACGGAGGTCTGGTTTCAAATTTAACTCAGCCAATGTGTTGGAGAGAATACTTCGGAGACCGTTGTGCCTCAAGTCAAGGTCTTGCAGCTGTGGCACATTTAGTATCCAGTTTGGGATGGAGATGATGGAGCTGTTCTGCAGACTGAGGTTCACCAGCTTAGGTAAACTTGTAGATAAATCGTCAGGCATAAGAACAAGGTCATTGTTTGACAGGTCCAAGACTCTAAGTTGTAGTAGCATTTCATTTTCAAGAATATTCAGGAGCCCGTTAAGGGAGGAATAATTTCTAAAAGATCTGCAGAGGATTAAAACCTGCAATTTATTGCCTTCTGGAATGGACTTCTCACTGAAAGTTTCAATTTTATTGTCGCTCAAATCTAGCCGCTCCAGGTTTGGCAAGTTATGAAACACCATTTCGTTCACTACCTCTATTTCATTGTCACTGAGATCAAGATCCGTTAATAAATCCATCTGGGTAGAAAAAGAGTCCTCGTTGATGATCGAAATATTGTTTCCCGTGATATAAACAAACTTGGAATTTAAAGGAATGCTGCGTGGAATGGCGTCTAAGCCCTGGTTTTGACATTTCACTGTTTGTAAGGAACACTCACATTTTTCCGGGCAGCCTTGACAGGACAGAATAATTGCAGAGAGCAAAAGTAGGTGCATGGCACTGGACGTGAATGTTTTCGTTCGAATTCCTTCGCTTTGACATTTGCACAATATGCTCAGCAGGAGCATCCTGTCTCCGGCCATCTGTTGTGCCGACTGTGCACAATGTCAGTCAGGAAAGATCACCTCCGAATGAAGTTTCTCCTCACCTTGATCCTTTCTGATTCCAACATGAACGCCGTGAATCTACCCCCAAACCATTTTCACCGACGTCTTCATTCCCTTGAGAGAAGGCGGCGATGCACACAAACTTCTTCGCTGCGTTTATATTCTAAAGATCAATGCACCTGCAGACTATTAAGAGAAAAAAAACTATTCAGAACTCCAAAGCAGGTAAATAATTGAAAACAAAAATACAAAGGACAAAGCTCTCCGGTAAGCGCGACTTGAGAGTTCCGTGCGAATAACCTGGTGGGAAACCAAGGAGGGCGAGTCCAAACAGAACAGCACCACGGCGAGCTGTCACTGGGTGGGCCATACCACTATTACACACCGGGAGGGGAGTATTCCGTGACTCTCAGGAGCCTAAAGGGACAGAGTGTAATATTTAGCGCCTCGTAGTGGTGAAAAAAAACCTAATTAATTCCAAAAAACAACAGGGATTTAATTAATAAGTAAAATACATGAACTTTGATAAAAACGTGATTTTTTTAATGCTCATAAGTTTAGAAATTTACGTTTATCCTTGTGCTGTGTGACACTCATTTTTAGTTGCACTACACAATACAGTCACATCTAGTGGTCAAATATTGCACACTGTCCCTTTAAACTTTTATATGGAGTCCTATACTTCAGGATTTTACTTTTTCTCGCATTGTAATTTAAGTTTTTTGATCTATAAAATAGGTTTAAAGAACAGTTTAGTGACCAAGTAGTAAGTTACCTGTGACTTTTGGAAGATTACTCCATGAACTTTGGGACAGTATGACAAAAGGACGTTCAACCCCATTTTCTGTCTGATACCAATACTCAATTCTAAAAGGGACTGTGAGTATTAGTTGACCACTAGATGTCACTGTATGGTACAGTGCAGGGGTCACCAACTATTTTGAAGGTGAAGGTGTGTCACTCGTTTTGACATAATTTTTTGACATACTGTACATACATTTTTTTTAAACATCAACCTATGTGATTATTATGATGTTACTATGTTTTTACCATCCATCCATCCATCCATTGTCTTCCGCTTATCTAAGGTCGGGTCGCGGGGGCAGCAGCGTTAAAAGGGAAGCCCAGACGTCCCTATCCCCAGCCACCTCCTCCAGCTCATCCGACGGGACCCCGAGGCGTTCCCAAGCCAGCCGAGAGACATAGTCTCTCCAACGTGTCCTGGGTCGCCCCCGGGGCCTCCTGCCGGTGGGACATGCCCGGAACACCTCCCGAGGGAGGCGTCCAGGAGGCATCCTTATTAGATGCCCGAGCCACCTCAACTGGCTCCTCTCAATGCGGAGGAGCAGTGGCTCTACACCGAGTCCCTCCCAGATGGCTGAGCTTCTCACCTTATCTCTAAGGGAGAACCCAGCCACCCTGCGGAGGAAACTCATTTCGGCCACTTGTATCCGGGATCGTGTTCTTTCGGTCATGACCCAAAGTTCATGACCATAGGTGAGGGTAGGAACGTAGATCGACCGGTAGATCGAGAGCTTTGCCTTTCGGCTCAGCTCCCTCTTCACCACGACGGACCGGTACAGGGTCCGAATGACGGCAGACGCTGCACCGAGCCGTCTGTCGATCTCCCGTTCCATCCTACCCTCACTCGTGAACAAGACCCCAAGATACTTGAACTCCTCCACTTAAGGCAAGACCTCCTCCTCGACCCGGAGGGAGCATACCACCCTTTTCCGACTGAGAACCATGGCCTCGGACTTGGAGGTGCTGATCCTCATCCCGGCCGCTTTACACTTGGCTGTGAATCGCTCCAGCGAGAGCTGAAGATCACGGCCTGAGGAAGCCAACAGCACCACGTCATCTGCAAAAAGCAGTGACGCAGTGCTGAGGCCCCCAAACCGGATTCCATCCCCGCCAAGGCTGCGCCTAGAAATTCTGTCCATAAAAATTATGAACAGAATCGGTGACAAAGGGCAGCCCTGGCGGAGCCCAACCCTCACCGGGAACGAATCCGACTTACTGCCGGCAATGCGGACCAGACTCTGGCACTGGGCATACAGGGACCGCACAGCCCGGATAAGACTGTGCGGTACCCCATACTCCCGAAGCACCCCCCACAGGGCCTCTCGAGGAACACGGTCGAATGCCTTCTCCAAGTCCACAAAACACATGTAGACGGGACAGGCAAACTCCCATGCACCCTCAAAGACCCTGCAGAGTGTATAGAGCTGGTCCAGTGTTCCAAGGCCAGGACGAAAACCACACTGTTCCTCATGAATCCGAGATTCGACTTCCTGGCGGACCCTCCTCTCCGGTACCCCTGAATAGACCTTACCAGGGAGGCTGAGAAGTGTGATTCCCCTGTAGTTGGAAGTATGTTTTTACTAGTTTGTGGTTATTACAAGTTAGTCAACCACCAAAAACCTCAAACAGTTAGAATCCAAGTTTATGACCCATCACTGAGTTGTTTTAGAACCTGTCTGTGGGCTACTCATGTCATCTTAGGGAGCAACCTGGTGCCTGGTTTTAGATCAGGGGATGGTGTAATAATCAGGGTTGGGTAGGGTTACTTTAACTGGATTACTTTCAATTACTTTTGGATTACTCCAATACCAAATATGCTAATAAAAGACAAAAGAAACTAAATATGAGTACAATTACTAAATTTTGTGCAGGCTTGGGGAGTAACGGAATACATGGAACGGCAAAAATGATGTTGGCAAGCTGTTTGGATTTATTTTCATTTTCTGTCGCATTTTATGTTAGTTTTTTTCCGGAGATTAAAGAGATCAAAGCCAGGAGAGAAAGCTTACAACGTGTTATGAGTCATAATTTTATTCATAATTAATTATTAACAATTATTATTAATTAATAATAGTCTGTAGTTTGCAATAATCTGTGTTCTGTGCATCCCTTCGAGACTCCTTGTGATTAAGGTATGGTCAGATAAAAAAAAAAACTAAAAACAAAGTCTGGGGTAATGATAACTGTCACTATCATTGATAGTTTTGCAAACCGTGCATTTGATAATGCCCCTGGAGACTCATGTATGGCAACGGCTCTAAAGTTTTTTATCTGGTCTTTCCTAAAAGTGAAATAGAATTCGGTGACATAATTTCGTGCAGCAAGCACAAAATGCCAAACCTTTGTAAAAAGTAGAAGGTTTAACACGTAAGCAAAGAAGGAGCCTATAACCAATAGGAGACCTGGATGCTGAAGGAAAAACCAATCCCAAATCTCGTTGTTCATTAAACGTTGCCTAACACACTTAGGCATGGAGCCACTACGTTTCATGCCAGAAATCTATTTGTAGCAATGGAAGGGTGGATATATACTGTTAATTTCCTACATTGCTCTATCTCTCTTGTTTCGATTATCTAACGGAAGGTAATGTGATCATGTTTTGTATCGACATGTTTTAGATAATCTCGCTTTTGCTGTTTTCGATGATGTCATTCTAGCTAGCTACTTCTGTCTTATTTTAAGAACGATTTTCAAGTGTCACGTCTGTGAGGATGTTTTTAAAAAAAATAAAACAAAAATAAAATGGTAATATGAGTCTTTAACAGACTTTATATCGTTATCTCGCTTCGGGGCTCTGCGTAGCAGACATTACCCTTGCTAGCGTTAAGTGGTCAACAAATACATTCAATTGAAACTTATCGTGTTTTTTGAAGTTATATTCTGAAGAAATGGCTAATTCCTTTTATTCCACGAAGTAAATGTGGTGCTGTGTAAACTTAAAATGAATGATCCGGCTACAATGCTAAAGGAGCCAGCTTGTTACATAAAAATGGCCAACTCGCCGTTATGAATTTATCAAGCATCATTTTGTTGCATCTGTGATACTTTGAAAAAATACTATAATAGGCCTGGCTCTTTATTGAGATCAGTTTATGAAAAACAAACATTCAATGTATAATCAATCAATATATACTGCATATCTCATAACCCCAGCCAATTTCTCCCGTTACTAATAATTGCCTTTTTTATTACTTTTTTTTTGGTATGTGGTTTGTCGTGCTGTTGGTCACCCCTCTTGAGGGATATGACCAGGGTAGATCGATAGATAAATAGACTAATTATGGCAATTCAGCACGGCGGGACAGTGGTTAGCGCGTGTGCGGCAAAGTTCTGAGGTCGTGAGATCAAACCCCCAGTGTGGAGTTTGCATGTTCTCCCCGTGCTTGCGTAGGTTTCCTCCGGGCACTTCGGTTTCTTCCCACATTCCCCAAAAAAACATGCTTGTCAGGTTAATTGGCCGATCCAAATTGTCTCTGGGAGTGAATGAGCGAATGAGTTGTCTGTCCCTGTGATTGGCTGGCAACCAATTCAGGGTTTCCCCTGCCCACTGCACGAAGATAGCTGGGATGGGCTCCAGCACCCCCGTGACCCTACTGAGGATAAGCGGTGCAGATAATGGATGGATCGATGGATGATTGCAATTCTTTTGATTAAGCGTCAATGAACCTTACAAACACAACGGCACGTATTTACTTCCAGCAAGACAAAATGTGGAGAATATAATCCAAAATAAATTTTGTGAACAAGTGTATTTTCTTTACCAAATTAAGAACCGAATCGATTTCTTCCGCATTTTTCTTAGTTCTCTTCCCACCTGCGGTGAATTCAGTGTTGCCTATTATACGTAACAGTGTATTAAAAATAAAAACTCACATACAATATCTTTTATACGGCGTACACAATTTGAAATGATCAAAACTGCAAAAAATGTGGGGAAAACATAATTTGATAGGTATGATATTGCATGTATCGTGTCATGTTATCACTGTAATAAACATTTTTTTATCTTTACTTTTCAGGTCTACCCTTCAATTATGGAGTTTTGAAAGAAAGGTGTGGATTTTGAGGGGAAAGGGAGGCTTTCCCCTCAAGTTGATGGTTGGACTGAAAGCTGGGAAGGTTGACGCATTTGTTGAATGTTTTGCCTTTTGTAAATATTCTTAAAAATTCATAAAGTGCAAATATTTTTGTAATATGTAATGATGCATTTGTATGCATGATAAAACAACAATTGCTGTTGTTTATTTTTTATTTTGATATAGTGATGCCATTTGAGGCAAGCACCTTGGCTTGCAGTGTACATTGTTTTGAGATGGTAGACTGAGCGACTCTTTTTGATTTCTGGGGTTGCTAGGGTGCAGTGGAACTTTTAACACAAGCACAATTCTAGCTCTCCGCACGACAACCATCTCAACCGTATTTTGTGATTAATTTGATTTTTGGGGGTGGTTCAATGCCCCTTTATCCCCCCATTGAATGAATTTCAGTTGATTTTTAGAAGTGTGTGTTTTTTCTCCTGCACCTCATAATTTCGGGTTAACTGTCAAAAGAATAAAAACGCCTTTTTAAAAAAGATTTGGGGCAGCTCAGGATGAGTCTAGAATTGGCAGAGTGCACCCCAAAATGCCGCTCACTGCAGCATGCAAATGAGTTGGTAGCGGCATTAACAAGTGGCTCCGAGAGTCAGTTACGGGCCTTCTTGTCATCGCACTGCCACAGCGCAGCAACTTTGCGCGATGAATTTGGTCGCACAGCATTGCACCTGGCTGCTTCACTCGGAAAGAAGGCCTTACTGGAGTGGTTGTTGGAAAATAAGAATGCTGACTTCACTGTGAAAGACAAGGAATCAGGCTGGACTGCCCTTCATCGTAGCGTCTTTTATGGACAGATCCATTGTCTCCTATCCTTGGTCAAGGTACATCTTCAGTTGTCCTTGAATAGGCTGCAACATAGTTTGCCTTGACATTGTCTGCTTTTTAAAGTAATCTAATGTTATCAAACTTCAATGAATTAATTGATGGGAGTTTCATCATACCTTTTATCCTCAGCATGGAGGAGTCCTCACAACTCAGGATAAAGAGGGGCTTTCTTCCCTAGACTTGGTGATGAAGGATCGACCTAACCATGTTGTCTTTAAAAATGCTGGTAAATATAATTTTTGACTTGCGTTTTTTTTTTTTTTAACTTTCATTTAAGGCTGCACGATTAATTGAAATCTAATTGAAATTGCGATGTGACGTAGTGGCATTGTGTAATCCTATGACACTGTTTTTTTTTCAAGAATTTATTGACGGAAACCCTAACAAAGCTCCACAGAAGAGGGCGCTGTTAACTTTTTACTTGACCCCTTAAAAATCTTGTAAAATTTACCTAAAATCTCAATCCAAGACGTACCCAAAGTAAATTAAATGCTGTTGTCAAACCCTTTGGAGAATCTGAATGGTTTTGGTCTCTTTTGAAAGGAAACACTCAGAGGTTTTGTCCCCAACTGAAATAATCACTTTAGGTGCTACTAACATTTAGTTGTCTAAGTTAGAACACACATAAATTGTAGATATTTATTCTTTGCCTGAATTTGTATTGTTTATTTTTTTGCAATCACATGCAAAATGAGTGTAGCGTAGGCATCTTAGCTGGAAAACAGCTATGAGAATACCATGAAGCTTTACCTAGTCCCAGGTTGCTCATGATCTGAAAAACTATACATTAGTATTTTATACCTTTTCTAAGGGTATGTATAGGCGTGATTGGTGACATCATACAGAAACCTTGCTTTGCTTCTCAACAGTCTGATGGTGCTGTCACTAGTATTAATCCTCAAATGCACAAGTGGGATAAAAAAATGGCCCCATCGGTTGTTATTCTTCAAAATCTATGAAAAATAAAAAAAATAGTTTGTCATATTCCAGGTATTCCTTGAAAACACGTTTCCTTAAAAACACGTTAATGACATGTTGCTATTAGTACTTTTTTCCCCCCACTAATTACCGACTCCACTCAAAGAAGAATGTATGCACTGGTAGGTCATGCCTCCAAGGGTTAAGTACTTACTAAAATAACAAAACTGTCACAGAAAGTGCACATTTCTTTTAAAATCGAAAATCACATTGAAATTGCAATACGGTTCTGAAAAATCACAATTAGATTTTTTTTCTCAAAATTGTGCAGCTCCACTCTCATCAATAGTAATTAGTCACTTCATTTAAAAATTCTATCTATCTATCTACCTTGGTCATATCCCTCAAGAGGGGTGACCGACAGCAAGACACACACATACAATAACAAAGAAAATAAAAGGGAAATAAATAGCAAAAAAAACACACAAACATTTTTGGACCATGGCCATTCCAATTGCATTTAAAAATAACTATAATAATTAAAAAATAATTCCATTACCCACCCTTATTACTGTTACCCAAACAAATTACAATACGTACTTGCTTTAAAGCCGACCCTGTAAAAATACTTAAAAATAGCCACATGATAAAAAACGGAAATAAACATGTAGACCAACCTGTGGAAGTTGTGAAACCTTTATATTTATTGTTTACTCTTGAGTGCTTGCAACCCAACACGTAGCCAAGACACTCCATATCAATTTTGTCCATAAGCTTCTCACCACTTGAAGATTTCCTACATTTGCTGATTATTGTCCCAGGCGGTTTTTTTTTTTTACTTTTCCTGGGATGGCGTGTTGCAAAAATAATTCAACAAATAAAAAAAAACACAATTCAGATCAGGTTTACCGTAAATTCTGTGCTTAAGATTGCCCCTTTGATTTTTCCTGTATCAGCCACGCCCCATTTCCACGCACTGCCTACCATTGATTACTGGTGAGTCATGCCAAAAAAAAACAACTTGTAGATCTTAGCTGAGCCCGATTTCAATATTTTATTATATCGTTGTAAATAAAGCTTAGATGCAAAGTATATATGGTTTGGAGAATATCGGTCGAGAGAAATTGAGTGGTACTTTGTAGGGCCATAATTCTTGCTGACTTCACTAATAATCTGTCCTGAGCGAGAGTGGAACTGGTGCTGATTAGAAGGCGTTGAACTTTGTGAACTGTTTTTAATAAGTAGTGGAAAAATGCACCATGTCTTAATGCCGTTTTAAGTTACAAATTTTCATTAAAAACATAGACAGTACTTGTTACCGAGAACAGTTATTTGGTTCCAGGAATGTGTTGCTTTGTAATGTTTTACTTCCAACACTTCATACAAACAACATTCTTAAGTCAAACAACGTAGTATTCTGCATTGGTTTGCTTCTAATAAGAAATGTATGTTTTTTTTTTTTTCCAATACAGATCCAACTGAAGTTTATACATGGGGAAACAATGCTAATTTCAGTCTTGCACATGGTAATCAAGATAGTCGACAGCACCCTGAGCTTGTGGACTTCTTCTCTAGGACCGGGGTTTATATTAAGCAGGTAGGCATTGCTTTATTGGGGACACACAAACATGTTGCATTCTGTATGTTTTCAAAGTTTTTGTTGCACTAGTCAAAGTGTCCCAATTGAATTCAAACTCTCAACACAGCAGTATGTGTTGCATAAAAACATGGCATATCTGTATCTCAAATGAGGACACCACCTGGGTACCCTAGTAAACATGGTCTCTTGGGTCCAGTGTTATGCAAAGCTGTCTCTGGAGGATGTAGGATATGATGGTTGGTGTCACGGTGACATACAACATTCTGTTACTTCGATTTTAAAACTGTACCATCTTGATTGGACGGCATCAACAGCCGGCATTAAGTTTTATTTTTAAAGCTCTATTTTTAACACAAAACTTCATTTGCATGATCAACACTAATAGTGACTATGTCATTGCTAACGCGGCTGTGTAATTTGTCACTGAGAGGCTCCCATGTATATTTGTTTAAAGACTACATGCTGGGCTTTTGTTCAGTACGGAATACTCATGTTGGTGTTGCATATTTCCACTGAGCTCCAGTCCTTGTCAATGTTGGTCATTTCATGAATCCCATTGCAGTGCAAGTAGATCTACTTTTACACCCACTCTGTGAAAGTGTCTTCACATTATTTCCCTCGTCCTCTTAGTCTAACACAACATGTGCCTCAAGTTAAATATTAATTTATTGTTAAATTATTTTAATTAAATTAACAGCCATCATGCGTGTGTGAATGACCACATCAATGTCATACTTGTCAAAACGTCCTTGTGCTCGATTGAATGTTTGAGGGGAGCCATGTATTAGTAATGATGTTTGATTTTCCTCTTGTCCGCCAGGCTTTTTATTACTATAGCATTTTACTATCACTACAAGAAGCCTTGGCTCATGGACATGGAAAAAGATGGCTGGGGCTATTATGAGGTCACAAGTCTTCGTGCAAACAGCAATTTGAGATAGGAGTTTCGTATTTATACCTTGAGGATGTCCTGCTAGCCATAAAAAACACAATTTATTAAGTTATTTTAATTAGTTTTGAACCATGGCACATTATAATTTTTGTTTTCCCTATCTCTCCTTTAGGTGGTTCTCTGCAAGTTCCATTCAGTGTTCCTGTCTCAAAAAGGTCAGGTTTTCACATGTGGACATGGACAAGGTGGGCGGCTCGGCCATGGAGATGAACAGACTTACTTGGTGAGACTTGGATGCAGAATTTAGATATTTTTTCTCTATAGCTCCTATTTGATCTAATTTACTAATCTGACTCGCTTGTCGCTTAAATCTCACATGAGTAATAACATTCCCAAAAAATGAACGGAAAATCCCATCCGTGCTACATATAAAATATCTATTAGCCTTTTATCTAGTTTGTACATACTCTGTTTCACCACCTTATCACGTCACTTCAGGTTCCCCGGATGGTAGAGGGTCTTGTGTCCCACCACTGCTCTCAGGTTGCAGCAGCAAAAGACCACACAGTAGTGCTGACAAAAGAAGGCTATGTTTACACGTTTGGGCTAAACACCTTCCACCAGCTGGGTTTGTCTCCTCCACCAGCATCAGCACATGTTCCTAAACAGGTGAATATGGCATGTAGGATACAGCATTGCAATCACATTTTTATATCACAAACTACTGGAGTCTACAATTGCCTTGTTGTGTTTATTTTTCTGATGTTTTTTGCAGGTGTTTTCAAAGACACTACACGGAAGGTCTATAATTGGAGTTGCTGCTGGAAGATTTCATACAGTGCTGTGGACAAGGGAGGCGCTTTATACCATGGGACTCAATGGAGGGCAGCTTGGTATGATCCTGCAAATAACTGCTTTAGTAATAGATGCTAAATTCAGGGATCAGAATTTTCCGCGGATCCGCGGATTTCCGCTGTTTTTGAACCCCAAAGGCATTCCGACTTTTTCACTTTTTCTCTTGCGTAGCAAACAAATTCAAAATCCGACTGGCTCACTCTTTCCTTTATTGCTCTGGCGCACCCTGGCGGCCGTTAGAAAAATTGGCCGCATTGTCGCACAAGCTGCAGGGACTGAACTGCATTTGAACTTATCTTGCAGTATTTACAAAAAAATCAGTTATGTGGGCAAATTATTTTAATCTTCTAAAAATGTTACTTAAATGATAAATATAAGCATGGTTTTGGACAAGTAAATTGCCTAAAACCCAGGTTTGGGGGGGGTGGGGGGGGCTCCGCCCTGGTTTATTCCTGGACGCTGGCTATTTCAGCTGAAAATGAAAATCTCCATTCTGATCCCTGTAAATTACAGACAACAGACAAAAAAATAAACCTTCCTTACTGTGTTAAAAAAGCAAAGGGTGTTTTAATGACTATGCTCGGTGTGACTTGTACCTCAGGCTATCTGTTGGACCCCAATGGGGAAAAATATGTAACTGCCCCACGGCAGGTATCTGCTCTACACCACAAGGACGTCACCATATCAATGGCTGCAGCCTGTAGTGGTGCAACTGTGACAGTGACCGAGAAAGGAGATGTCTACTTGTTGGCTGACTACCAGTGTAGAAAAATTGCTTCAAGGTCAATAAAACCCTCTTACAGTTAAAGCAAACTTTTGCAGTTAACTTTTTTCCCTCTGAGTTTTGTTAATAAAGTTCTACATACGTCCCCTGTGACAAAAGTCAGAATTCTACTATTGGTACCCTAATGATTCTCATTTCTCTGTCTCATTTAGACAACTCAATATCAAAAAAGTCCTCATCAGTGGTGGCACTCTTGATTATCGTGGGTATCCCCAGATTTTAAAAGAGCGCGGTGGTGAAAAGTTGTCCATTTTGGCTTTGGATGAAGCTGGTAGGGTAAGTGCAGACAAAAGATGAATTTGCTTTTTTCAACTAAGCTGACCAGAAGATTCATACTTTTACCATGGTCTATTGTCTGTAAAACCAAATCTGACTTATTTTTGGAGGAAGTATAAAGGAATCTAAGGGGAAAGTCTCTTATATTTAGTTTTGCAATTTTGGATTTTCACTGATTCAACATGCAATTCTGGATGAATGTTATTTATTTTTTCCACTCACCGTTTAGAGTGCACATTGCGCTTGTATACATTGTGCCTCGGGCTGTCTGAGAAAATGGCTCCTGTTCAAGCTTTATGATGAGACATAATAGACTTTGGGTTTGTACAAAATTTAGATTGTAAATACATTTTTACAAAAATATTTCTATTTCTATAGTTATCCAATCAATTAGTGCTTAGTGCCTGGTTATGAAATCCCAAAATGTGTGTTCTCAAGGATGCTCAAAAATGGAAATGATGGCTAAAATCTTATTGAGTATTTTTTTTTATTTTTCCTATCCCCATTAGGTATTTGGGTGGCGCTCCATAGGTACCTCGATGAGACAATGTCGGTGGGCGTATGGGCGCCAGGTTTACATGTCTGACATTGCTCTAAGCAAAAACGGCATGATGTTTGTGACTCAGGAGGGAGAAGGCTTCAGTGGCACGTGGGCTGGAGAATATAAAAAGTATAGTGAGAAAAAAGGTAAGTTGACTTAATAATGGCAAGCACACACTTTTGTTGCATTTTCATTCCTGTTAAATTGGCATTTGCTCTCTACAAAATTAATTGATAAATTAGAATCTGGTACACAAAACGTTTCATATTTAATGTAATCATAATCATGTCTGCGTTTATACATTAGAGATGAATGTGGAGGTTTGTGGACATTCAGATGTCTGCACAATTTTCGAGCGAATTCGTCTGGAAAAGCTCCCCTGCGTTCACAGAGCTGTCAGCATCACCATGGACACCAGTGGCCGGAATTTTGGATTGCTTCAGGTCGATCCCAAAACAAGGTACATAGTCTTCACAGTGGAAGTGGATAGCTACTAGAAGTTGAATTTATTTCTTTGACATTTTAATAAGACATTGATGAGGTTCTATCCGTCCATTTGGTCACTTTGCTGTTCATCCTTGAGTTGTTTGCATGATGGAGCTTATCGCTGCTAATTTTTGTCCAGGGTATACCCTGAGCTAGTCACCTGCCAGTCTTTGGTCATGCACTTCAACTTAGTTTGAGATACATGCAGTTTATACAGTAGAGCACATACAACCTTTTTTGAAGTTAAATTAGGAATATATACTCTTAAAAAAATGGGTAGTGAACATTAATTGCTGACATATAAACATAACCCTTAAGCAACGGGGAGTTTTAGGTCAATACAAAAAAAGTGATAGGAAAGATCTATTTCAATCTCTTAAGACAAGTTTGAAAATATATAGAGAAGACTGCTTGGCAGTTGGTACAGTAATGACATGCATACCAACAGTAATTTCAAATCGGATTCCTACCGGAGCAATTTAGTCTTTTCCCAAGTCATTACCCTCTCTGTGCTTATTAAATCTGTTATTAAGTCTAGTCCTGTTTATTTTTATAGCCCTTAATCACCAAGAGTCTCAAAGAGCTGCACTGGCCACAGATTATTGCATACTATAACACCATCCCCTGATTTAAAACCTACATGAAGGCAAGGAAAAACTCAAAAACCTCAACATGAGGAAAATGAAGAAATCTTGAGAAGTGACCCCCTTCCAGGATTACCAGGCTGCAATGGATGTTGCAATAACTCATAATAGACAGATATTGTCAACATAAAATATAGGTTACTCATATGCTATAGAATACCATATAACTGAGGTTGCCGATCGAATCTCAGGGGAAGAGCATTCCACAGCACCGGGGCCCGAATGGAGAATTCTATCGAACCTGCGGATCTCTTCTTGGCTCTTGGGATCACTAGTAGACCAGCGTTTTCAGAGTGAAGGCTCTGGACCGGAACAAATGGGGAAATTAAATCTGAAAGATATGAGGGAGCAAGTCTATGCATGATTTTGTATACTACCAACAGAACCTTAAAATCACTTCTTAAGCTAACAGGGAGTCAATGCAGGTTAGCAAAAATTGTGGTAATGGGATCAAACTTTCTTGTCTTAGTTAAAGGCCTCGCTGCAGCATTTTGTACCAGCTGAAGGCTCTTGAGTTTGGACTTCGGGAGACAGGAGAGTAGTGCATTACAGTAATCGAGACGGGAGGTAACAAACGCTTGGATTATAATCTCCGCGTCCGACTGAGACAGCATATGGCGAATTTTAGCAATGTTGCGAAGATTGAAGAAAGCTGTTCAAGTAATATTCTTAACGTGTGTTTGAAAGGACAGATCGGGGTCAAATATGACACCTACATTTTTGACTGAGTCACTCTGGGTGATATTACATATGTCAATGTTCAGAGCAGTTTTTGAGAACAAGTCACGGCATTTAGATGGACCAATAACTAACATTTCGGTCTTTTCAGAGTCAAGGCGCAAGAAGTTGAGTGACATCCACTCTTTTATCTCAGTGAGGCAGGCCTCCAAATTTCCAGTTTACTGTAGCAAACCAAATATGATTGCAAATACCTGATGTCCACCATGCCGTCAACAAGTTACCATGAATAAGGTTTTGTTTTCATAAAGCAGAAAAATGTATTTAGTGCAGAGGATTGAGGTAAATGAGTCAGCCTTTTTAATTTATTTAAAATGCCTTCTACTTCTGCAAGGAATATTTTTACGAATTGATTTAAAAGCCAGGCTTCAGTATGACAACTTTTCCGCTCAAACTGCAAACGGAAAAAAGCCGGAATTACTTCACTGCGTACACAAATCCCCATGATTGTTTTTTGACACCACAAATCCTGATCATGCCCAACCAGCTGCTGTAGTGAACCCAGAACGAGGACTGATTTCCCTAATGGCCATGTTTTGTCATCAGTGACTACCTGTGATCTACTCATTTAAAAGTGTAGAATACAAAATTAAAGCATAGATCAAACAACTGCTGCTTTTTGAAAGCTGTCCATCCACGTATAATGCAATTTTAATTAAAAAAAGAACTTGTCTTATGCTGTGTCACGCTCCGTTACAGAAAAATCGGAAACTCATCGTACTTTTAATTCCTATTTTCTGATGTCAGCAGCCTTACCGTCTGTCAGTCACGTACAACTCTGTCATAGTGAGCACAGTGTAAAAATGCTTTTATATATTGAACTACAGTACAGCATGATGTGATGAATGCTTCGCAAGACTTTTTGCACAAAACTGTTTTAACCAGGCTTTTAAAATATCTCCTTTTCTTTGCAGTTTATTTGAGATTCCCAGTGTCTCCCCCTCCATCTTTGCCACACACTTTGAAAGACTCCTCGAGGAAGCAGATGAAATGGACAGCATCCATGATGTCACACTTCAAGCAGGCAATCGGACGTTTGCAGCACACAAATACATTTTATCAATGAGGTCTGACTTCTTTCGCAAGCTGTTTATGGCTGAGGATTGTGGGGTTGATAATGAGCTTATGAAAGAAGTAAGGAAGAGTGAAGATTCTGTGGGCTGCGACTTAATTATTTTAGAGAAGATTCAGCCAGACATGCTCGAGTATGCCCTGCACTACATCTACACTGATAACTGTGAGCTTCTGGTGCATGGGGCCCGCCCAAAACAGCCTGGATCCCTGATGGATCAAAGACGGGTATATAAAGAATTCGTGTAGTTTTTTAGTTTGGGACTTTGTTCCTTCAAAGTCAACTGTGATCATATTCATGATCGAAGGTTGCGTATAATCAATGTTTTTTGTTTTGTTTCAGAACGATTCAGAACGGAAGAAGCTCATCTCCAATCTGCAGGACTTGGACCTTAAGGGTCGTTCAGCATTGGAAGTGTATCGCTCCCTTCCCCTATCTACGACACCAGATTGTAACAAGGCCACAGGCAAAGGCTCCAACCCTGGAAAGAAGGGGAAAGTCAAACATGACAAATGTACCAATGAAAAACAATTCAACCCAGTGAAAATTTTACAGGAAGTAGCAAAGAAGCTTGGCCTTGGCAGTCTGTCAGCCCGGTGAGTTTTTTTTTCTTTTTTTTAACACTTCATGGCATTAAGTTTTTTTTAAATTTTCTCATCAAATTTCTTTGTTACTCCTTCACAGATTGGACGGTGTCATATATGAAGGTGGAATGATCAATGTTTCAAACAAAAAATCTGGAAACCAACTCAAATTCCACCGAAAAAAATGGTTGGTGTTGCAATATCTTGAGTGTTTTTTTCAAGCGTTGATTGTTTTAGAAAAAACAAATCATCCTTTCTGTTGTTACAGTGCCTACCTTTGTGACGTTACTCTAAAATCAGAAGATGGCAAAGAATTTCCTTGCCATAAAAGCGTTCTCTGTGGAAGACAAGGTATGAAGTTATATAAACAACTTCAGGGGACTTAAAATTTTAAAAATATGTACCGGTGTGTCTTTTGAGTGCTCTCCTGTCAGGTAGTATGTAGTTTAAGAATATGTTCACAACTTCACACTGCATGTCAACTCAGATTATTTTCTTTGTCATACATAGGCCTCTGGCTGGCGGTGAAATTCGTATATAAATATAATGCAGCAATTTGAATTCCTTTACTATGCATCTGACCTAAAGTAAAAACCATACTGTGGTCCTCTGCTACTTTCTTTAATTAATCAGATTCTTATTGTATTAATGCAAATTTTTATTTGGGCCCATACTTCTTACGTTTTGTATGTTCAAAACTACCCTTTGTTTCTTAAATGTCATTGGAGTGCCATATACAGTAATTGATATACCTGTCCATTTTACGTTTGCATCGTCCTGCATACAGCATGTAATTTTTTAACTTGCGGTGTCTGGAAGCTATCGGCGTGGTACTGGAACCACAACTGACCGCATCCATTCCAAATCATGTTTTCTATTTTCTAAGGCGTCTTGAAGCAGTGGGAATTAGACATAAGATGTAGTTCTTTATAATCTCATTTGATGGGTTGCACCAAATAGTGGGTAGAAAGCCAATTTTCAAATTTCCACTTTGATAGGTTTTTTTTTTTTGCTTGTCTCAAATTTTGCAGAATACTTCCACAGTATGCTGGGCAATCCATGGATTGAGGTGTGTAGTGTTTTTTTTTTTTTTTGCTCCTCGACATTGTCATTTTAGTGGTGCAGAGTACCGTATTTTCTGCATTGTAAGGTGCACCGGATTATAACGTGCTCCCTCAATAAATTGTCTTTAGTCATTTATTTTACATACATAAGGCTCATCGGTCGCTAAGGCAAGTGAATTACAGACTACAGTAAGATGTTCCGTGTGTCAGGGTACATATTACTGCATTTATTTATTAATGCATTAATACGTGCTGCTAACTCAAATTGCAAATCAATTTATGCAATGGGAATCAAACCCAAGGAGTGAAAGTGGAGAGACTGTTTAACCTATCAGAATGCAATATGTATATCTTCACCACGTTAGAAAATGGAGAAAACAAAGTCTTTTATCAAAATACTGTACAAGCTGTCATACGTACGCATACATTTTAAACCGAGAGGTTATTTATGTGCCGGTGAAGAATTGGAGAGACTGTTTAACCTATCAGAATGCAATAGGCAAATCGGTGTTGTGGCACCGTGAGTAAAAATAGCCTGATAATGACGGAATAAAGTCTAATGCCTTGTTGTGGGTCGTTTGTACCACGGGTGGTCTAGCGATATCTTCTTCACACTCACCATTACTACTCTGGTTTGATTCCCGTTTCATAAAATTATCTGCAATTTAGGTCAGTGACGTTTATTGATTTGATCAATTGTTGCTCAATTATGTTATTACCGTAAAACCCTGTGTGGAAGCACATGCCAGCAATTACTGTATGTGTTTCCAATCTTATTTGCCTTATTCTGCGGATTATAAGACACACCAGGTTACAAGACGCACTTTTGAATTTTTTACTAAATTGGGGTTATTAGGTGTGCCTTATCCAGAAAATCCGGTACTATGCTATCATCTCCAACTCGTTAGTTCAGTGAATGATACTTTGTTGCCCTCTTCAGGCTACATCTTGCACAGCACTTAGGATGCCCACTAGCTCAGACATCCTGCATGCCATCCTCGAGTATATTTACACAGATGATTGCCCCACCATTAAAGGTATCTTTTCTCATTATGTCCCTGAAAAGCAGTTTTCGTTTAAAATATTTATAACCTCGGAAAAACTCAACAACATGCTGTTGTCCCATTTTTCTTTTCTAGAGTCTATGAATGTGGTTTTTGTCTGCAACGTACTTGTTCTTGCTGATCAGCTACTGATCCCACGATTAAAGGAAATGTGCGAAGTCGTCATCACAGGAAATTGTACGCAATTCTTTTGTTTTTACCCCATCTTCTTAGGTCACAATTAACCTTTGTAATGAGAAAGTAATCTATTCTTTTCAGTAACTCTAAAGAATGCAGCAGAGCTCCTAGGGTTTGCCACCATCTACAACGCAGACCAACTGAAACTCTCATGCTTCCAGTTCATTGTGCTGAACATGGCCGCGCTCCTAGAGTCAAAGTGAGAACCAGGATTTGAAACTAATTTAGTTGCTTGAAATGTTTTAGCCTAAAGGACCATTCTGTGTCACTCTTTGCCGGCAATCACATAATCATTGCCCCGGAGGGTTAAATTTGTGTTTTATGATTTAATTCACTGTCACTGGCTCCTGCTGGACAGTTAAAGATGTGTGCCCGTCAGAAAATGTTGGATGCAGACAGAGTGCCTCCGTCGTACAGCTTGTGATTGCTCATTTAGGCACATGCTGCAATTTTGTTTGCGTAATATGATAATTGGTTATCCATAAATCTTCTAAACATTTTGGGCTCATCCGAAAATACAGGCAATATATTCTTTATTCTATTTATCCACACGGCAAAAAGGCTGCATCTAATTGGTGCATAGACCCTTGCTTCTACAGCCTTGGTTTTAGGGCTTCAAATGTACCACGAAGTCTGCCAGCGTAAGAAAATTAAAAGGTTATCTGGTAATTTCAGAGGAGTTATATTTGTAAATAGTGTTTCAAAAGTCACTTTTTAATTTGTTTTTGTTACATAAAAGGAAACTTGCGACTTCTGCATTTGGCCAAAGGATGTGACACAAACACCACAGCGGTCATGACCAATCTAGTGACACTTCCCGACTTTGAGGGGAAACTGCTTCACTTTTGCAATTTGACACTTGGGTGTCCAGTGGACGTATGATAGGCAACTGTGTGTGAGTCGGTCCATTGAAAAGTAAAAATGGGCCTTAAGATGACATTTCATATAAAGAATGAAAAGTTGTTTGATAAATTTTACATTTTACAGACTTAATCTTTTGCTGATTTGCAGATGTGTGTTCAATTAAAAAAGTGTTCAAAATCTACTGATTCAATGTAACTACCTCTTGTTTTTGTTTCCTGTGATGGTTAGACATAAGAGACAGCCGAACCCCATAATATGAGTTTGACAAAATACTGCAGATAAAGTTGCTTTTGGATAAATACTTCTGGTAATACATATGCAGTAATTGTGTGCTGGTTCCTTATTATGTATTTTCTGTGATACCTTTAGATCCCTTGAATGTCTTGAAGATGAAGTGCTTCTGGAGCTTTCTGCAACGTACAAGAGGATGGTGAGTCACTGAAGACTTCCCCACTAAAATTTGCATAATGATTTTTTTTTAAGTTATGTGTGGTATGACACTTTCAATCTAAATTAATTAATTAAATGTCAAACTGCCTATCCTCACAAGAGTTACCGGGCTGCTTGAGTCCATCCCAGCTTATTTTGGTTTGATGGGTATGGCTCAGCCCAAACTTCAATGGTTTTGTTACCCAAATATTTGACAAAAAAATTCAGTTATTTTGTTTTAATACTGATATTCCTCATATTTATTGTACATTGATGATTTGATACGAAACTATGCCCCGTATGAATGTTTGCTGAGGTAATGCTCAGGTAGCTTTATTATGTAGAATATTGTGTTCTCGACTGTTTCAACAATGTAAACTATATACTACAAAACCAAGTTACTTCACGAGCCATACATGGCTCTGAGATTAAATAAGACTTGCAATATTATCAAGCTTATGTTATACGCAGAGCCTACTTTTGCCTGTGCGAAGCAGAGACGATGCTGAGGGAAAAGGCCTCAGCCCTGTCGATATAGAGCACAGTCCCCATTAGTTTTCAGTCAAAGTAACACTCAAAAAGAGTCTGTTTTTGCTGTACATCACTAAGGAATACTTTATATGTAAGCTCATTATTCACTCTAGATTCATTGTTTAGACACTTTATGATGAAAATACAAGCAAACGTTAACTTTAAAAAAAAATTTTTACCCAGAAGCTCTAGCAAAGCACCTTGAGCAATTTGATTTGGTGAGCAGTAGGAATGGACGGAGTTAAACACGGTGCAAGTGCACACTTTATCCTCGCCCAGTCCCGTCTGCACTAAAGGCAAATTCGTTTGCAGTATTTTGTGATATTTTTACAAGATGACTTTAATTCCACCTTGTTTTGAAATGATTATTTATGACAAAAAATAGTTAAAATAAGCCTCAACACTCTTAAGTAACTGGGGGAGGGAGAGAAATTTTAAGTGTTATATTGACATGGGACACAGCCTCTGGAATGATTATTATTATTAATATTATTTTAGAGATTTTATCAAATCATCAAACATCACACAGTGAAATAAAATGTGCTATAAAATTAGCTTTTTTTTTTTTTAAGAATATTTTTGTTGGATTTTAAAAAAAACATAGACTGTATGACTCTTCCCCCCGCTCCCCAAAAAAATTTGAATTATTTTTGCAATTTTTGGCTATTTGGGTCAAAAAAGTACCGACCCCTGTCTCAGAGGTACCAACTTTTATATATGTAATATGTCTCCATCATGGGTGTTTTGTTCCTAATCAATTTCAACTTGATCTTTAAATATTGAACTGTGTCACTAGTGTGACAAGAATGGAAAAATGGGGGTGAAACATGATAGAGGAACATTTAGCAACCTAAACCTCAAAAACACCTCATGTAACTCAATTTTGAATTGTTGGCCTGAGAGTAGTTTCCTCAAATACCATGCTGAACAAGAATGGCATTTTGTTGTGCATTTAAATTTGTACAGTGTGCCACAATTCACATTTTTTGTTTTTACGTTTTGTTCAGATCCCAGCAATGCAAAGGCGAGTTGTCACGCCATATACCAACGCTCCAGACCTCAGTATGTATGAAGAGGAGGATTTTGACTTGGCTTTCAGTCCCAAAGTTGAATCGGAACTGGACCAATTCAGCAGGTAAGCTGTACAGGCTAAAAGGCTCTTAATCTAAAGGACCCTATTCCTATGTCTTTTTTATATGGTACCAAGCCATGATAAAATGAATTTATATTTTTAGATATTCTGTCATTTCAAACAACAACAAGAATAAATGTAATATGAATATATGCTGCTGATCATCTGCAGGGAAGTTCTGTTAAGAAAAGCTAAGATGAGAGCTAAAAAGAAACCAAGGCGACGCTCTGATAGCTCCAAAGGCTACTCACTGTCTGATGTTATTCTAAGCCCCACTGCTGCAGGTATGGCTTAGCAAATAATCACATGGTTGGTTTGTTGGTTGGATACCAATTCAAAATGTAAAATATTATTGGAAAGCTAAACTGACTTGCACTTACTATTTTCAGCAACTTCCTCATGCCTGGTGAAGACAGGAAAAGGCACCTCCACAGAGTCCCTACACGAACTACTTACATCAGACTCTGAGGGGAGTTGCATGGGGGTGGGTAGCCCGAGAGATATGCAGTCACCGGTCATTCTTGACAGAGCTTTGGTAGGTGTTCAGTTATGATGGCTCTAATATTCATGCAAAAATATAAAACAGCACAATAATTGTATAATACACAGGAGGAGAGAGTCTTGTGTCAGAAGAAGCCAGACCTATCCAGTAGTTTAACAAGAGCTGACATTTCACCACAGACCAACACTAGTCCAAAAGATATCCCAAAGATATCCCACAGGTAAAAACATTACAAACGCTAACCCAGTTGTGGTGATAATTGCAGCTGTTGCTTTCTCGCGAAAACAAACTTACATTCCATTACAGCATTATCAGAACTATAAAAGGCAACTTGTTTTTGCATTAATTATAATTATTATTAATGAGCAAAATGTATTAAAAATCAACTTCAATATATTAATAAGTGTTGAGCATTAAGAGCATCTGTTACCTTAAAATTAATACACACAAGTCATCATGTTTAAACTCTTGCCAAAGAAGTTAATCCATACAATGTGTAAAACAAAACGCTACTGTTTTTTTTCCCTACCACTGTTTTGAATTTGTAGACCTTTGCATCCACCTCCAGCCCTGGATTTTAGAGCCATTATGGACATGGAAGCCAGCTCTTTGCAGACTTGCCCTAAAAGCCCTGCAAGGTAAATATTTATTGGACATATTCATGTCAATTCCCAGCGCGCAGATTTTTTTTTTGCTCTGCTCACCCAAATCATGTGTTTTCAGTTTGACCTATAGTGTCCATACCCCCAGCAAATATTCCACTGGTCTTACAAAACTCTCCCAAAAGCAAAGAAAGATGTTGGCCTTGGCTAATAAAGAAACAAGTTTGGATTCTGCAGCCTCGAAAACAGTCCCCACAGTTACATCATGCAAAACTAGTAGTGCGAAGTCCTGGTGAGTGTTTTCCAGGATCCATGTATTCATATTCAAGATAGTTTATTCAGTTGAGTGTTTGGGGCATTTTTACTTGGACACAGCACAAAAACATCATCACTTAGAAGTAACAAAAATAAAAACAATAATTTCACACAATCAGCTGTGCAAGACTATAATGTATTACATAATCCCAATCCCAAAGGAAATGGGCCGAAGCTTTTAAGTGCCTACCTCTATTACAATTTATGTTGCAGGCAAGACTTATTCAAATAATCATAACAAAAAATATTTCAGGCCTCCAATTCTACTGCAAACGCCTCCTAAAACATCAGATACTTCAAGAAACTCCTAATATATTATTTTCTTTAGCATATGTATCCAAAAACTCATACACAGGGATCAGAATTTTCCGCGGATCCGCGGATTTCCGCTGTTTTTGAACCCCAAAGGCATTCCGACTTTTTCACTTTTTCTCTTGCGTAGCAAACAAATTCCGCCCTGGTTTATTCCTGGACGCTGGCTATTTCAGCTGAAAATGAAAATCTCCATTCTGATCCCTGCATACAGTGCATTCCCTTGATATGATTAAGCCCAAATGGAAGAAAATCTTCAAGAAATCAATTTTAACGTTTGCAAATTGTAACAATTCTCTGAGTATGTATTCTGTTGATGAAAAACAGGCTTGTTCTTTGCTTAAGAGGTAACAATTTTAACAAAAACAGTTTCTCTCTCTCTCTCTCTCTCTCTGTCTCTCTGTCTCTCTCTCTCTATTTCTCTATCTCCCTATCTATATATATATATAATATATATATATATATATATATATATATATTTAATATAACTTTTATAAAGGCGTTTTAATGAAGTCATAGGTCTGTCATACTCAGAATAGGGACTCATGAAATATTCCACATTTTTTACTGGCTTATGTGTAGGATATTTTACTGTATTTTGCTTGATTTGCTAAGCCCTCAGAAACTTGTTTTATTGCTACAAAAACACTCAGCCAATCCTTCAAATACAGACAACTGATTGCTCTCGCTGTGTTAAGATGAGGAACAGTTAAAAAATACATGCACTAAGAAGGGGAATGGGCTACTGTTACCTTATCTTGGACAACCTCTGTGCTTCTGCAGACTGATGATGGTACATTTCTTGAA